>NC_142180.1:15740500-16439500 GCF_026936395.1 Plectropomus leopardus
AGTCTCAGAACCTGTCGGCTATCGGTCTGACAACGATAAGCCTCTGGGGACAATGGCCACTATTCGTGGGTTCGAGTGTAGCCAGCTGATATCCAGACCCAGACTGCCTGCCCTGTGTGACAGCCATTGTTTTGAGTTTGTTATAGTTCATTAGCAACTAGAAACAGGTCCAGACAATATTTTTGCTAGTCTTTATTAACAGGTATCTGCATATCAATTAAGATAATAAGAAAAAACTGATACAAAGGGTTGTAAGATTGTATTTTCAACAATACGATCCACCGCTTTTGCTCTCCACATGGACTGTTTACCTGTGGGCAACCACAGCCCGCTCAAACATGATTGGTCAAATTCCTCGTACTACAAACGGAAACCAGAATACTTCTGATACCAAAATCTTATCCTGTTGCCTCAGATTCTGCATAAATATGCAGATATCTGTTTATGAAAATTAGCTTTACTTCCACTTTAACAGAAGAATGGTTTTACTTTCTGTAGTGTTAAAAGTATTTCATCCTATCTTTAGTTTATTTTCAGTTTAGTTTCCTGGGCTATTTCCGTTTCCGTTTCCGTTTCCGTTTTTATTTTTCCAGACATAACAGTTCCCATTCCAGTATATAGTTAAAGCTCATTGCCTCTTGCTCATGCAAGTCTGTCCACACTGCTGATAGCTTCGACCCCAGCAGCTTTGTTTGAGCAAATGGAGCAGTAGTAGATAATAAACAAGAGCCCAAATGTACTCAGGCAGTGATGAGTACTGTGGTTGTCTTTTAATCTGAGGAGGAACAGTTGAGTCTAGAAGAGGAAGATCTAACAAGCTGATACAGGCGCTGCAGAATAGAAGGCCAGTTTTTAACACTCCTCACTGTGAAACTCACACCAAAAAGAGGAACGGCAGCTGCGGCACACACATACTGGCTAAAATTATAATAATTGGCCTAATTTCAGTTATTAACCTTCTTGCACATGACTGAGATGACACATCTGGTCCATAGAGTGTAAAAACAAACCTGTTCCCTCCAAGAGGAGAGAGGCCAGCTTGATGCAGACGTGTAAATTTGATTATTTGTTGAGTGTTTGAGCTGCTGTTTGGTATCAGAAGATTTGACACTTGACTCTGATGGGATTAGTAACACTACCTAGCTAATAGTGTTTATCTAGAAACCACATCAGGAGCAGAGATCCTCTCTCCAGTCAGATGCTTTCAGCCAACTGAGCATTTTTTTTTTGTCTTTCAGGAATATTGGGGGGGGGGGGTGCTTCCTCATTTTAAAGAAAATTTTTTTGGGAGTTGACATTATGTAATAGGGCAGCTCTATAGTAAAAGGGGGTTTATTTTCCTAAATCTTACTTTATGTCACATTACATTATGAATGTAACGTCATTCGTTGGGGGCTAATTCTTGGGATATCAACCGAAATGTATGAGGATACACTGCCTCTGGAGCTGAAAAATGAAACAAGTCAATCGCCATAGTGAAACTTAGAGCCCTTTTAATTAGCTCACTATAGACCACAATGTTAAAATGCCCGACTTTACAGCAGAAATAAACATGTTTACAGCCTGGTACAAAAAATTGGTCTCTATAGTTAATTTCAGCATTCATGACAACTGTAACAGGGTCAATAACTCATACATCTAAATGTTATAAAGGCTTAAAGTTATGCAGAGCGACAGGTGGGTGCTCACGTAACCGTGATATAACTCCAGATTCACAGAGATTAGTGTTTTCAGTTTATCAAAGATAACTGTATCATTTTGGCTGCCTAAACACTTGCTCAGTGTTTGGCTGCATTATGGTTACTGAATTATCTGGACTGCTGGACTTGAAGCAATATCGGTTGACTGATAATTCGAACCTCTGACTTTCAAGGGGCAGCCCTAATTATTTTCATATATGCGACAGATTTTGAAGGGGGGATAGAGAGGGGACAATATGCCCAAAAAGGCCGCAGTTTAGAATCAAATCTGGCCGCTGCCAGGAACTTGGCCTCCATGTGTCATTCGCTCTAACACCCAAAGCCAAATGAAATTTCAAATGCAGAATGTGAAAGTTAATATGAAACGTGGTTGCATGAAAATGAGCATCTCTACTTTTGCTGCAGAGAAGAAACCGCAGAGTCTCTGCTGTCAGTCTCATGTCTATTTCTTGTTCTATACTATCTAACTAATATCTGACACCAAGTTCTGCCACACCCCCTTTTTCTGCTTTAAGGGTATTTACATCTGACTTGTTTTGCATTCGTGGGACATAGTGTTCTCCAAGCCCTAAATCAAGGCGATTGGGCAACACGTTCAAGTCAAAACTAACTCGTCTCATCAGCTTAGCCCCACCATTGTTTTCCTGTTCTGCAGTTCTGAGAGCGCTATGTGCTAATCTTGCGCTCCTTCCAAGAAAAATACATTCCTGAACGCTGCTTTCATTTTTGTCACATTATGGAGGAGAGAGTTTCTCCCTGCAGACCTGGCACGCAGCCAGCTTTCCCAACAAAACAGCCAGCCCACGTGCACCGTCGCGTGGGAGGGAAAATAACTTGCATATGCCTTCTACGCATATAACACACAGGGAATACATTTGCACCGTCTGACCAATTCACTGTGTGTTTGAACAGGTAACCGCAGTCTGACCTGACTGAAAGTACACTTGGTTCCCTGATGCCACTGACAAGTGCAATACAGGAAGCCACGCAGACAACAAACGTTTAAGTTACTTCATCATTTTAAAAAATCCCCATTGTCATGATCAAGTTAAGTTAAACTAACTTGGTTTAGGGATTTTGCTAAAACTTGGAAAGACTGATTTAATCAAACTTGTCATACTTAAGTTGCAACAAAATTTTAAAAAATTAAGTAAATATAACTACTTTTTAAGTTAATTTCAAAATTAGATTTAATGTAAACATAAAGACTAATAATTAAGGTAATCTCAACAAATAGACAATATAGGACCTCTAAGTGTGTGTCTGTATATGTCTGTATATTAAACCTGAATCTCAGTCCAAATTGTAATATATTCATTTTGCCTTCTAACAACTGCACACCAGAACTTAATAAAAAATTACAAAATATTTCCTTTCCCAGATGGAGCAGCAGTGTGCAGTAATTCACTGTCAAAAACAGTGTAGGCGGAGTCTAACATATACTGACTGGCTCACTTGCCAATAGGTGCTGAAGTGAGAAACGATACCTGCCTCAAACGTCAGTGTTTGGATCTCTTCAGCTGTTCATTTCAGAGATTTGGGGCTCTGAGATCATCCACTCTGGTTGTTATATCTGATTAAATCAAGCTGTGGCTTGTGGTGATGGCATCTCAAGATACTGAAGATTGATTGATTTAAAAATCCATCACATCATGCATTTTGGGCTCTGTGTGGAGCCTCCATTGTACTGAGGAGGATTCACAAACAAAGAGAACCACAGAGCCCTGAAACAAAGAGAGACAGATCATAAGCAACACAAAGCGACAAGTCGATTTTGTGGAACCCTGAATTACAACCGTGGGAGGAGCACACATAAACAAAGCCGCTCTTTTTACACATGTTGTTAGGGGATTTTGTTTGTTCCCGAATGGTATTTTTCCTCTTCCAGAATATTCTGGGGAGCAGCTTTCCGTGCAGCTCTTTGCTGTCTGCTCTCTGACCCCTCTGAAGTTACAGTGATTTCCATGAAGCTAAGGAAAGGGAGGGGAGCTGCAAGCTGATCCCCCCCCACCTCTCTTTAGAGTCAACAAGATCTGAACCAGCACCGACGTCCTGATGTATCAGTGCCCGTTCGTCCAGCCTGTACTGAACAACATGAAGGCGTCACATGGCCACATCTTATTGGTCAAATCATCAGCTTGGTCTTGACGTCAAAGGATTAATTGATGACACGCAACTCAGTTATGAATACCACACTTATCACACACAGCGCCGGAGAGGGTTGAACAAAACATCTGTTGGCTGTAGACTCTTAGTCTTGTCGGTTTGTCTATATAAGCCATCATAAAAACAACAAAGTTATACACTGCATAAAAGCACTTGAAAATAAATCCTCTCGAATAATACAGTCTGTCAAACATCATCAGAATATTTCTATGCCTTTTGCCATCATTTGTTGGTTGCCTCTGGCTTTTGAATAGCTGGTTTGGTAAATTTCAACAGCAAGAACCTGCTTTGTTTTCACAGTGTTGTATGTTATTTTGACCAATGCAAAAACATGCAAAGAGAGTACAGGGCCTGAAGTCACCTCTTCAGCGCTAAAGACACAACATAACTGTATTTGGCCATGGACAAATCTGCACAGTCAAACACCCAAAAAACTCCCTGCGTTCCCCTCCAACACAGCACATAACAAAGCCTTATGATGTCTACCAAAACAACCTGATGATATGTCCTCCCACTCAGATGCCTCACTGCTGGGAGAAAGCAAATTTGCCTTGTTTTGGTTTGTCTGCCACTGTTCCCTCCTGTGTTGTTACGATCTGTTTGGAATGTGAGCCGATACTGATTTTATACGCAAGAAGGAAAAAAAACAGAGCGACCGACATCCTTGCAGCAACCTTGACAGGTCTTCCCTGCTCAGACGGATCCTGATGGGTGCATTTTTTTATTCAGTTTTTTCTACAAAAGAAAGTAACAATGGTGCTAAATGTATCCCGATCAGTCTGACTCACTTAATCTAACACTCTGCAGACATGAAGGATTACACAGTACAACAGCTCAGTTACAAGGACCAGTGAAAGAGGAAGCAGACTTATCAGGAGTCCTTGGTCTGTTGACTGTTTGCCAACTGCAGTGACTCAAAACAATGCAATTATACAGCGTATTATTACTATGGAACCCCAAGTGCACTGCAGACGAAAAACACCTAATAATAGACACAAGAGCATCCAAGTTTTAAAAAGCATCATTAAAACCTTTCGTAAAAGCAAGGAAAAATGTATTAAAATGGAAATATTTTATGGCTAACTGTGTTGTGAATAAAACTTTACAAAGATAAATGTACATTAATATTGTGATATACTGATGCACTAAACTCTAAACCCCTAAACATTTTTCATTTTATATACTAGCCTTTTTAGCCACTTTTTACCTGTCAACATTAACATTAAAGACTTTCACGTTTGCTGCTTTAAACTGAGAGATGGCATGTGTTGAAGGTCCATGTTTAACTTTCTTTTCAAAAACTCCTTTAAAAAATAAAAAATAAAAAACTTGGATTCAGGCTGAGAAGTACTGAGAGCAAAATCAAGGACTAGGTGAGGAAAACGGATGCATTTTGTTATTTTTGTGATGACTGTGTACTTTCCCTGCTGTCAGCAAAAGGGTCCCCAGTTCGAACCCGGGTTGGGGCGACGTCTGGACCTTTGACCAGGTTAAGTGGTAACTCTAAATTGCCCGTAGGTGTGAATGTAAGTGTGAATGTGTGTCTGTCTCTATGTGTCAGCCCTGCGATAGTCTGGCGACCTGTTCAGAGTGTACCCCGCCTCTCGCCCGACAGCTGGGATAGGCTCCAAAACACCAACAAACACGGGTTGTCTTTTGGTGACCCTTCGTGGCATTTCCACCAGTTGGTGGAACACAACACAGGTTGTCTTTTGGTGTTTTTCACCTTCATATCACAGTCTTTCTCAGCGACGTTTGAGTCACCAAACATGGATGTATTTACGCTGTCCTGTCTCTGCTTTTCCAGACGTTTTGTAACACCAAACGTGGGTGTTTTAAGCCAAAACATAATCTTCTCCTAACCCCCATATACAGTATATATATATTATATATATATATATATATATATATATATATTTTTTTTTTTTTTTTTTAAATGAGTTTTATATGTCTGTGTTTCATAACCCTTTTAGTGCCTCCAAATTAGGATATAACATCAAGCAACTTCCAGAATGAGGTAACACTCAAATGTCTAGCTTGTGAGTTTGTGGCACAATTAAACACAATACAGACTACATCAGTTTTTGTGTTCTTGGTCATTACTTTTGAGAACTAAATGTGCTTATTTTGCACTTATTGGTTAAGACAGTTTAATGTAAGGCATCAGGGATGTTGGCTTTTCACACATTGCAACATCAAGGATAAAACTCATAGAAACTCAACTGCCCAGACAATTTTAGCCCGACTATGAACAGTCAGCAAAATCCTGACTACTTCCCAAACAGTGACAATAAAGACGGCTGCCACGGACACAAAGAGGCATGTGTGGTAAAACTGAGGATTTTCCTTTCTTGCAGTTCAGGAGGCCGACGACAGTTTTCACTGGAGGAGGTGTTGTTAGGTGCTTCTCTATTTTTAGAGACCTTACTCAAGATGTTCACATGAAGCATTTTTGCAGAGTATGCTGGGAAACAACTTGACCCCTCATTAAAAGGAACATACTGTAGTTTGACGTCTTTGGCTTTAACAACACAAGACAACCTGTCATGCAATATCCAGAAACTTCTTCATTCATGTGAGCAACACATCCGCTGTCCATCCGTGTATGAGTCACTTGATTGCTCCATAGAGCAGTTTAAAACTCACATCATTATTATTATTATTATTATTATTATTATTATTATTATTATTATTATTATTATTATAAAAAAAGAAGTGATTAATAAGATTAATCTTCATTGAACTCATTTATGATCAGCTGAGGCTGTCACTTTTAAAGTTTCTGAATTGTTGGAGCTGTTAGTCTTGTATTGCGTGTCTTGCTGTGTCTGAAACTCAATATGTTGTCGTTAGGTCATAAACTCCCTCAGCTTTAACCCACTCTACAATTAAAATAAAAACATGGTTTGGATCCTAACTGTCCATTAGCACACCACAGTGAGGTGAGTTAATACCAGCAGATGGGTTGGTTGGTGGCACTGGCTCTGGTGATTGGCTGTGATTGAGAGGCCGTGGTCCAAAATGACCATTAGGACCCAGAGTTTGTTGTTTGTGTTTGTTTAGGGGCCGTTCTGAAATCGCGCACCAATTTCTTGGAACGCATAATAAGTGTGTGTGGTGGTGTGATCAGCCAATGTGTTCAGCGGCCATTCAACAATGTTAGACAACAGGAGCTCATTATGACTCAAACACAACAAACACATGTACACACACTGTGATAATTATCAAAGAAATCTGAATGTACAGCTCATAAATACAAGTCAAGGTTATTCTAAATCCCAAAATTTCATATTTTTCCTCTGAGTACTTTACATTATGTTTGACAGACAGAATCCTCTATCATTAGATCTGTTATGATAAGAAAGACTTTCGGTAGGGAGCCACATGAGGAATCCCTTGTCCAGACATGCATGAGTAAAAGCTACTCTCTGCTGAGTGCATATCCAAATCACTACATATTATTTTTAAAAAATGACAGATGTATGTTTTAAACCTTCCCCTAACTCTTTTACAAGACTAAATGTCAGTTTTGCTCTTTTCTATTACTCCATAACACAATATCAGCAGTGGCCCCTGAGAGTTTCATCATCACAGCATCATCACACGCCATCATCTACTGAAATATTGTCTGCTAGTTAAAGGAACATACCAACATTGTGGTAAATATGCTTATGTGCTGTCTCAACCAGACACAGTTACGGATACAGAGTTACTTCATTTACGCGCCTCTATTACAGAATTACTGGACATGTGTATTAAGCTTAACTCAACAGCCAGCAGGACTCTGTCCCCAGTCTGAGGAAACCGGTCGACAGCTAACACAGAAGTGCCAAAAAAATGCAATTCCTCCTACGGCCACTTGAGGTTGGCTCCAAAAGCGAGTGAATCACCACAACATGCCCAACTTCACAGCAGATATGTTTACAGCAGGATGCAGACTGGTTTTGACCTTCATAAATAATTTCCAGTCAACATTTCCTCAGTTTATAAAGGGGGGGGGGTTATATGACTCACCCAATTAGATTTTATAAAGGCTTAAAGTTCTGCATATTTCAGGGCGGGGCCACTCTGAGTGACTGGCTGTCTGGCGTCAGTACTTCTGTGAGTCAAATCTACCACAGCTCCATCCTCTCACCCAAATATGCTCAAAAAAAGTTAATAAACCAGCAATGGCCAAAATGCCAACCTTGAGTCCACAAATAAATGTGTGACGTAATGATAGCTACGTTCATTATGAAGGAGAAAAAGTACACTCTTACATGCTGTATCATTTGCATTTAACATTTCTAGACAGAAAACAAGACATTTAATAGCTTGCATTGAGCATCACAGATACAATTTATGGCAGAAAGTATATGGACACCCTTGACACTTACATGTACTTTTGGTCTGTGGCTGTTTTTCATAGTTTCAGCTAGGCTTACTTACAATTAAGGAAAATGTCATTTCTACAGTATACAATACTATTTTAGAGTGTTTGCAGCTTTGTGGTAACAGTCTGGGAAAAGTCCTTTCCTGTTTCAAAATGACAATGCTACTGAGCACATTTTCTTTGTTTGTCTTCTTAACCAATATGTTGAAAATTTCCTTTTTTTTTTTTTTTTACATTACAATTTTTGGTTTAATGCTGGAACAGCGCTATGGTTAAATGGTGGTTAGGTTTAGGCAGAAAAACACTTGGTTAGGGTCAGAAACATCATGTAAGGGCAGGGTCGGACTAGGAGCAAAATTGGGCCCTGAAAAGAAAAGAGACCTTTTCTTTTAATTCTGCTGCATCCTCACAGGATTAATACAAGTCAGGTTTTGCATTGAAGAATCATAGTCAGAGCCAGAGCCAAACTGAGCTTCAGTATTCACTGATCTCAGTAGTTACTTTACTTTATTAGTGCAAAACAATTTTTCTAGGGGCCGGCAGATTATCGGCCTGGCTGATTATCAGGGCCAATATTAGGTATTTTGCCAATTATCTGTATCAGCATTTTATTTAAATGATCGCCAATAAAATTAATTCATGTGAGAAGTGTGTGTATTACTCAACCAACACCGGGAAAGGCAGTCTGCAATACATGCAAAAGGTGTCAGCATCGGAGGAATTTTTACTTTGTAAAACCTCAGGGAGCTATTTTTAGTCATTCATTTTTTTATTTAAATTTTTCTTGTAAATGTAGATTGGTTCCTAATATTGGTTAACTGTCTCATTAAATGCTAATAATCAGCATCGGCCCTGAAAAAACAATATCAGCCGACCCCTAACTTTTCTTAAGCATAATATTAACTTTTTTATTCTTATATAGTATTGCTATCCGCAGTTTACTGTATGAATTGATGTGTTTAACAGTGCTAACAAAGGTGTCTGAAAGTCATGCATCCATAAGCAAAGCATGTTTGATTTCTTTATACACAGTTACCACATCACAATGATTCAACTCAGCTTTTATGATGAAGTGTAACAGCCAACACACTAATGATATAAGCTGTACGCTAAACCAACAGCAAAAAGACAACATACTACAACATACTAGCTAACAGCAAAAAGACAAAAAGCAGCATAAACCACATTTTCTGAAGAGACACACACAGTGAGCGTTGCCACAACACATACACATCTACATCTCAACAAGATTTACACCACTCAAAGCTCACAGCACAACAACGAAATTCCCCTTTATCTCATCAACACAGGTTTGACAACGCATGAAACAGGTGCACTCAAATAACAGCAACACAGTATATTAAGTCAGGACATATTTACCTGCATCATCTGTCCACGTGTCTCCTCTCCTCTTCATGTTGTTCCGTGTCCACTATCGTTACAAACACGTTGCAGCATCCGCCTCAAGTACTTATTTTGTCTCTGGCGTCTTCTACGCCACCTTTTCATTTGTTTTTAGCTCCTTAATCAGTCTAGTTTGTGTTTACATACCAATTACTCCGCTTTTTCGGTCTTTAGTTCATTTGTTTCCCACTTGACCTCACCTGCTTGACCTCTGACGTTACTTGGACCGATCCACTTGAAGGGGGGGAGGGGCTGGGGCGGCCGGTACCACCTGCCTTAACTCCCAGTCAGATGTGCTGTCCCAACATCAAGAGGGCTGCAGCCGGCTGGTGCGTTTATTTTGACACTATTTTTGCTGGTGATGGCCCATGTGGCCAAAAGGGTTGCATTTGTTGTTGTTGTTTTTTAAGTTTTTCAAAATATACAGTGCATTGTACAAGTATATAATACATAGAAAAAATAAAATTTTAGTAACATATCAGAAACAATTTATCAACAAATATATGAAAAAAAACAAACATAAAAAAAAACACAGTGTAAAACAAAAACAATAATAAAAATAACATTAAAATGTAGAGGGAGCGTTAAACCAAGACATATACACCTTATTTGTTTTAATTAGATATAAATGTATTCTTTGGGAGGTCTTTACAGCTTTTTTGTTTGTTTGTATTGTAGAAATAGAGTCAAAGAGATATGTAATTCAATATGAAACAAATTTACATTGGAAGTAATTTGAAGCACTTTAGCTTTGTGTATGTGATATTTGCCAATTTTGCATTTGCCAAACTGGTCAGTCTGAGCATGAGTGCGAGCAGATCGGAGACTGTGTTTGTTTGTTTGTTTGTTTTTTATTTATTTGTGTGTATCTGTGTTTATTTTTATTTTTAAGGCTTCTTATTGTGATTCCATCTTGCTGAACTTCTGAAAAAAGTTGGAAATCTGGTCTGGACACTCTGAGCCTGAGTTAGGACCTAAAATATTTAGCTTGGTTGCTGCACACACAGCTGAAAGGCATTGCAGAAACATAGTATCATAGTATCAGTATCATAATTTTATTCTGGTCATTGGGCTGTTGGAAACTTGAAGGGACTTTTTGCTCACTTGAATCTATTGAAGTCCAGTCTTGACCAAATAATCAAATATCCTCAATGCAGTTGTTCACAAATGTTTCTGTGACAAACTAGATACACACATAATGACATTAAGTGGATTGTTTCTGAACAGTTTCTGTGATGCAACCAACATGTAACTCACTGCTCTTCAGAAATGTAATTAGTGATTGGGGATGTAGAAAATTGTCCAAAATAAAACACTTTGTCTCATTTTGACTCATGTGATCATGTTAACTCAATTTTGACACTGAACTAAGACTTGAAATAATGGTGATTAAAGTCTGCCTGTGTGTTTGTGAGTGAGTGGGAGAAACAAACAGGATGTACAGAATTTTTGAAGCATTCATCGCTGACCTAGTTATTCCTCAGAGTTCCCCAGATTTGATTGTTGAAGCGTTATAACAATCATGTGTATATTTTAGAAATATGCACACCCACATCATGATTCTATATTTCCATTTATCCTTTATTTTATTTATTGAGAATTCTTTTAAAACTTGCTCTCCTCCTAATTCTTGGCCTTTTGTTGTTATCGGTATTGTGCTTGGGGGTATATAGTGGTTCTATGTTTTAATTTCAAAGTGATGATTCTCCTAGAAATAGCTGTTTTTACTCTCATGTTTCACTTTGAAATTTCTCATCCCAGAAAACAGTTTTAGTTAAGTCGTTAAGTCGTACTTAATCAGGTTAAGAAAACAGATGTGCTAAAAGACCTGTTGAGCTTGTCCACCTTAAATGTGGGCCAAAAAATACCCTGAGGTGAGACTGGAGGAATGCAGGTTACAATGAGTCAATCTACAGGGAGAACTTCCAAAATAAGACTTCAGCCCTCTGAGGCACATGAAAAGCATTTTTGGAGGAAGTATTCAGATCATTTACCAAAGCAAAGGTACTAATACCAAATCATCGAAATTCTACATTAAAAGTAAAGCACTGCACTGAAAATTTTACTCAAAGAAAAGTATATAAGTATAATTAGGGTGGTAGCACCTAAAATTAAAAATACTTAATACAGAAAAATGTCCCAGGTGACTATTACGCAATCATATCTATCGTATTGTTAGATTATTTTTATTTGTGCCTTTTTACGTAGTTGTTTCAGGTGGACCACATTTTTAACTGTTTTGTTTAGGACTGAACTAATGATTATTTTCTCCAGTAATTGACTGATTGATTGATTTCTAAAACTTAAGACATTAGTGAGAAGGTTTGGCATTTTTACACAAAAAACAAGATAAAAAACTTTAATTTAGTTTATTTTTGTGAGAAGTGACACTTAACATACATCCACGTTTACACAAATGTAAATGCACCCCAGTTAACTGTAAAGCTACTTTTCAGCAGTAGACCCTTTGCCTGATGTTAAGAGGCATCCTAAAATACTAAAACGAATACAGTATCTCAACTCAAAACGATGGGAGTGGCCTGGACTTTCTGTTCAGAATCACGGTCATAGACGTAAACTGTTATTTGAAAAACACAAGAAAACCTTACAATATAAATGATTATATAGAAACGGGACATTTGAACTATAATTTGAAGCACCAAACCAGACGAGCTGGTTTGACAGCAATCGAAGCCAAAGTTACGAAACATTTAAAAGGTGAAGCCTAAATGACTCACTCTGACTAACTCAGAGCATCAATTAAAAGTGTCTCACAAACAAGGATTACAGGAACGTGCTGGATGTTGCAGGATGCTTTGAAGTCATGAGACATCTTGTTCATTCCTGTCATCATGTCTGTTCCCTCAGTGGAAGAGTCCCTTCATGTAAACCACACAGGGTCACTGTGGTCACTGCAGGGAGACCTCAAGTTGACAGACACCTGGACGTTCACTTTCACCTAGTCACATATAAATAAAAAAGGTTAATGGAGCAGGATTAATTTTAAGGTTAAACTTAAAAAAGGGCAATTATGAAAAAAGGCCTTCATTTCATAATTTAAAGCCACTTCATACAGTCTGAATATAGTCTATGAAAATTAAGATTAAATAAGGAAGGAAAGTTTAAAGAACACCATGTTTATGTTTAGCGGTCTGTATTATGTGTGTGTTTTTTTGGGGGGGGATTTTAGATATTCTTTTGTCTTTTGCCTTTATTGGAGATAGGACAGCTTAAGCATGAAAGAGGGGAGAGGGAGGGGATAACATGCAGCAAAGGGCCAAGAAAGGAAAGGAAGTACCTTCTCTCCCAACTGAACTACTGCGTGCCCCTGTGTTATGTGTTTACAGGGGTGTTTTTTCCGCTTGTGTTTGGCATTTGCTTACCAGCAAAATGAATACATGACATGTTTTTTTCAAGCACAAAGTCACCTTTAATTCTGCTTCATTGTTTTTATTGAGGGTTGTTGTTTTGGTTCACAACCTGAAATCTAAACTTTTATCAGTTTTGCACCTGTCCTTATCACGTAATGATTAAAAAATATGCCTTGCAACTAACAGTGTTCTACAAATATGTTTTGCAGAACGTGATTTTCATTTAAAAAAAGAAACAATAGCTCCATTTTCACTTAGTATAAAGACTCAACTAATATTCTAAAAGTTTACAGAGCCTTTTATTGAAAGCTGTGTCTTTTATGCTTTGTCTGAGCCAACAGCCAGAAGGCAAAGCCAAGGTCCCCAAGGTTCCTGTTTTTACTCTTATTGATAAAATCTTTCTTAATGTACCGCACATAATGAAAGATGTGAATATGACAGTTCTTTTTAATCGTCTTAAATTTAGACATAAGTGGTATCTTCTCTTTTTTTTTTTTAAACTGTGTCATATCCTTGATCACGGCAGCTGTGAGATGATGACACAGTGCTGCAACTCCCGAAAGACTCCCGTGAGCCAGGTGTCAGGGCTCGACATGTTCGTGTACACAGGTTAAGGCAGAAACACAAAAACATCCACACCACGCACTTTTCATGCTGCTGTGACTCACGTCTGAGAGTCCTGTGGTGAGAATCAAGAGGAAAGCCTGCAATCAGTCAGATGTGATTAAAACATTCGTCTTAATCAAGACTAAGGTTGGACCAAATGTTTAATTTCAGCAGCGATTGTTCTATTTTTTTTTCAATTAGTTGTTTGGTTTATAAAATTGGTTGTTTCATGTGAATTACAGCTCAATTACAGCAGTATTCAGTTTAAATGATATAACACAGATAAGCAATAAATCCTCGCACTGAGACTACCATCAGTCAATAATAATATCAATAATAATTTCAATAATCTGTGGTATTTTGGTATTAAAATACACTCAAACACTCTGCGCTGTCATTGTAGCCAGAGAATGACAGTAGTGGCAACTTAGCAGCAGTCTCTACCTTTATTTTGTAAAGTTTTGACATCACACAGTCCACACAGCTTGTTTAGAGGCACAGTTTCTGAATTTGGTGTGCATTTCTGTTAATTGAATGCTTTGATATTTTTGCATTATTCATATAGCACCAGTACCTGCTTTTTGAGAAATAAGACATGGAAATCTGACTTTTTACAAGCTGAGACCTTTAAAATAATTTGGTCTGACATTCTGGCAAAATGAACAGCTTACAAGTATCAAAAGCTTTTCACTGAAACACTTCTTCCTCCTCCGCATCGCATTTAACATCTCTGTCCTTCTACTTCAAACCCCAGAGTCTTCAGCTTGGCTTTCAGCCATGTTTATAGCTCTGTACACTGTGTATACTTCACTGGACAACTTGTTTGTTACTATGTGTTGTGTGTTTACATGGCAAAAAAAAAAAAAAGCAGGGTCCTCGTTAAATATTCATGTAAACAAAGTACAAACTGTACAAGAGGACCAAATGAAATCCATAGATCAGCTGAACTCAATGTGGTAGATGATTCAGTGGTAAGAAATAACTTTTGATTACTGTTTGTGTTTTGTTTTTCTTTGGGGGGAGGGACACCCAGAAACTGTTGCGTAACAGCTCACTATTAGAGCTGTCACTGGCAAAACTTCAGTCCATAATTATAGTTTTTATTCAGAGTGTAGCGTGTTTCTCCAGTGAACCCTGCCTTTGGCAATGATATCGCTTTGACTCACACTGTTGAACATGATGTACTAATCCAATGGCACGCAATGTGCTATACAGAGGACCTCTACTATTTCTCTTACAAAGTTTACAGCTTACATAGCAGTCAAGATTTGAAGGAAACACTGGAGACAAACATCATTTTAATCTTTTTTTATTAGAAAAAAAACAATTACAAAACTTTGGCAAGATTGTGAATCAACAATTTGTATAAAAATATATTTTCTCAGTGCGTGCCACCGAAGTCACACAGCTGACCCTGAAGACTTCTTTCATACTCTCATACAGTTTTTTTTTTTTTTTTTGGAAGTTGAGGAGAAAATCCTCGAGTCAGTTTTTGGAATGTTCTTTGTCCATACATTTCAGTGGCATCTCTTAAGGCTCGACTTGAACGCTGAGCACTGTGTTCGGGTTTAACGTCACAAAACGCCTCACAGCACAGAGGCATCTGGCTCCCATCAAAAGCTTCAGACCACGTGGCTAAGAGTTCTCCTCCTCCTCCTTTTGTTTAGCAGCTGGGAGAGCTAATCTATGAGCCTTGTGCAGCTTTTTACATAGACTGCTTGTCCTATTTTGTGCTAAAATCAACAACCACAGCTATCTGACACTTGAGTGCCTTAAGCTTTGCATTAACACAACACCTCTCTTGGAATTCATCCGCACACAATCTGACCGTTTTTGTTCGAAGTTCTTGCAGAATACATTCAGCTCTATTGATCGCTGTGAGATAACGACTCCCTGAAACTCTCACGCAATCTTTAACTGCACATAATTAAGGCATTTTTTCCCTTTTACATATTGTAACCTGCATGCATTAAAATACATCTACATCTGCTTACTCGACTTGCTCCACCATCGCACCTTCAGATACAGTATGTGCTGAAGTAACAGTAGAAATCATCACAGGCACGCTGCTGCTGCTGAGTCACACAATACATAGTAATGTAGGTTGTTAGAATCTACTGTGTCGCCAGGATGAGGAGAGTTGGAGAGTTAAGACGATAATTGCACTTTTCTCTTTACGCCACTCAAAGATGACAATGTGCTTCTGCACTTGTCAACTTATCAAGAGCGCTTTTTTTTTCTGAACACTTGGTGTAACTCCAACTCTCCACCTGACAAATGTCAAGTGATCTTTCCCTCTCAGTATGTCCCAAACTCCTTAAATCTCAAAATTCACTTCACATGAGGGAACTGTTGATTGGGAGGTATTTGTAGCTTCGCTTTGTAAAAAAAGGAGCCAAAAATCACTTTGGGAGGACAGGAATTGATGTGGAGAAGTTTCATCCTTCGTCACAGAACAGGAAAGGGTCCACTTTTCTTTGCGGGCTGGAAACAAAGAGACGGCTCCTCCAACTGGCATCCAGTTCCTGTGAGCTCCGTCTCCTGAACTCTCCGCGGCGCTCCAGTCCCTCTCCACAACACATGGTGGGACCAGGTGCCATTTATTGGAGAGAAGTAATCCAGCAGAGGACAAATCTCTTGATTCGTTTTTTTAGGTTAAGTCGCTTGACGCTCAGGCAGGGCTCATGGTTCAACACGTCATGCAGCGAGGTCTCATGTTTAAGGGCTGAGGGTTTGGGTCGACCTGTAGGCAGGAGAAAGAAACAAGAGATGAAGGTTAAGTAAGCGGATAATTCGATATTTCTTGGAGCAAAAAAATCAGCACAAAGATACTTTCTGCCTACACTCAGGCTACTCCCACAGATTACTGTTACGCAATTCGACTGTGATTTCAAGTTTCTTCAGAAGAAACGTTTGGAGATCTACTCAGAAATACATGCCCTTCAAAGTGAAAGTGAAAAGTATGTGTAGGTGGGTGACTCACCTCGCTGTAAACCGGCGGAGGTCGGAAGCGAAACTCTTGGACAAAAGCCATGAGGGGGCGCTCCAGGATCCCACTCAGGTCTTCGGCAGGTTGCGGGACCACCGCATTGTTGCGCTGCTCGGCCTCCTCCTGTGTCACCACGGAGCTGTAATCTGGAGGAGCTGCAGGGGAAAGAGGCAGGATTAGACCGCTGATCTGACTCAACAGAACAGCACAGGTCCAAACACTAAGCTGCTAAGTCATCACTGCAGTTGAAACTCTTAAAAACCCACATAACATTTGTTGCCTTTTGCACTAAACAAAAAAAGATTTGATCCAACATGAATTTCTACTGAATCGAAACCTTTGTTCATACATGCTGGCATCTGACCCAGCGGTGTTTTGGCAGTCAGTGAGCATAAAAATAAAAGAGGGAACAAGCCCACAAGCGGGTAGAGGTTAAAGAAGCTCTTTAAAAGCAAAAAGTAGCAATTTATGGATGTGGCGGAGAATATTTATTGACAAAAGTGAAAGCAGCGGCAGTCTCTCTTTTTCCTATTTATGAGAAGATTTCAGTGTTTTATCCTAAAAACCTCTGTAACCTCTTTATCAGTATGCAGACTGTCTTTATTTATTCATCTGGCTTTTTTGCTGGTCCAAGAGTGCAAACTTTCTTGAACACTAACTATGGTTTATAATAATAGTGAGAAAACCAGTATTTAGTCTGCACTACATGCACAATCAACACAAAGATGGTCGCATTTGCTCCTGAATTCTATGTGTCAGAAAAAATAAAAAATGTTTTAATCACTAGGTCTCTCTGCACTTCTACACTTTCACATCTCTGAAGTATTAAAGGACACTTACGCTCAGGCTGCTCGGGGATGGCCATACGCAGCCACTCCAGGTTGACGCTGTACTGGCTGCTGACGCTGGAGGTCCTGCTGCCGAAGGGATGGAGGGGGATGGTGCCGATGACCAGCGGCAGCTCCAAACACAGCTTAGATGTTCCAGGAACATCGACACAAACCTGGTGAGAGGAAAGGGATTGTCTTAGTGACATCTGTGCAGATTCAAAAACCAGCCGCAACTTGCAATGAAAGAGGGGACAAAGAAGTAAAGCTGCCGTTGACTGAGCTCACCTTGAGCATGTACTCCACTTTGATGATGCGGCACTGCGCGATGGAAGGACCCACAGGTGGGATCTTGATGGCACGCCCGTGCCATGTCTCCCTGCTTCTGGCCCCCACAATATCACCACACAGTGTTCCCACCACCGAGCGCTTCTGCTTCATGGTGCCGCGGGCGATGAACGTCTGTGTCTGAGTGATGTAGGCTTTTGGCACAACTGATCTGGAGGTAGAGTTGTCAAACTCTGCAAAGACAGGTATCACCTCACCTGCAGAGAGGGAAAGTTTGTTAGAAATTGCAGAAACTTCTGACGTGGCCCACAGAGACTTTGTTTTAAGTAGGTGTTGTTTCAGTTGCCGAACTCTCACCTGGTGTGTAGCCCTTGCGGTCGATCTTTGCGGTCACAGACACCTGTCCAAAGTTGCGGTACCACGCCCGGGCCATCTTATCCTTCGTTCCAGCTTGTGGCGCCTGAGAATTATTAAACCAAATGAGCAAAGTGCCTCAAAACACCCAGAAAATCATGAAGTGTGTAATGACACAATCATGAAATGCGAGTGCTGGGATGCTCACCAGTAAGGCCGGCGTGTTGATGTCGATGGGCTCGATGACAGTAAACTCCTTCTTGATCTTCCTGACAGTAGCCCACGGCCTGTGAAGCTTCACTTTGACCCAGTAACGGATGCTGCCATGTTTTCCCTCGAAGGAGGTGACCAGCGTCTCCTCAGGCAGCTGGAAGCTGAATGGAAATTCATGTCTGCCGGCGGGGAGGACGGTCACTTCACCATTATCTGAGGAGAGGAGAAAAACAGGAAAAAATTAAGTTACTGTTCATTCACTTGTTTTAGTTCTTTTGATTTAAAGAGTTTCTTCCGATTTGTGTTACAGAGAGTATATAAAACTATTTCACACTGATACAAAACAATCAGTTCAGCACAGTGAAATAAAAGTGTCTTCATCTTTACTGTGTTATCATCTGAATCTGTATAAAATGAGTCATGCACCATGAAAATGAATGCAACATGAATGCAGCAGACGAGCAGAAAAAATCCTGATAAAAATGTGTCAAATCTGCACAATTATGTTCCAAAAAGTAGTATTACTTAGAATCCAATTTCGTTGTACATGTACATGTACAATTAAAATAAAGATATTCTATTCTAATTTATTAAAGCACGACTCTTGTTGAAATAGAAATCTCTCTGTCTTTCTCTGCAATCACATGGCTGCGCTGCTCGCTCAGAGGGGCGGTTCCTGCTCCATTGTGCTGACTGAGAACATGTTTTCCTCAAGCTGTATTATACAGCCTGTTTTTTTCTCTCTCTGGCTGCACAGGTTCACGAACACGTGTTTGCGTTTAACACAGTCGACGTGTTTTGTGTCCCTTTATTAGCTTGAAGCTCTTTCTTGATTTAAATAACAATACTGCCACTGTTAATCCTCTTAATAGGTCAAGTGGGGTGTTATAAGCTGTGCTTTTTGTGCAGAAAAAAACTTTCAAACATCACCAAATTCTTTAACATGTTTTTAACCTAAAAACAGACTTTTATAAAATACAAATCAAGCAGCGAGGCTGCACAATGCATAAAAACAACATAAAACTAGCGAAGCCCTGGCTGTGGATTTCCTGTCTACCCTTGAGAGCAAAACAACTCTGAGCCCAATGAATGGAGGCAGAAACCTGAGGCTCTCCCACTCTGTGCAGAAAAACAACCCAGGAGTTTCTTCGAACAAGGACAAGAATGATGTCTGAAATGCTTCTTTCGACAGATGTTTTCACAATATGCAAAGAAAGCAAAGACAGCGTTTGCAACATAGTTAACTCTCTTCCTGCATAATAAGGCTTTTCATACTTTTTGTATCCAGTTATGACCAACAACACGTCTCATATGGCACAATGAATAAAAGTCCCCTGAAAATGCTTCAGTCGATCAAACAACTTATCTTTAAGTGCTTGTTTTGCGCACTTTCTGAACTTGGATGTTCAGTTTTACTTCTTTCAGGAAGTGCTCAACAACAAAGAAAAACATCTCTCATAAGGCTCCCATTATAGTCATGCACACTCAGCAACAAGTTTACAGCCAAACATCTCGGAAGTGAGGAAAACAACAACTCGTTTGCAAAAACAAGTCACCATTTGACTGCACTAGACATTATTATCAACAGAAAAGACAAGCCCATGATGATGAGCCGTTTATCTCGCAGACTAAATCGTGAAACAACACGATTCCGGTGTTCACACTAACAGCCAGCCCAGTGTGCTCAAATTAAAGAGTCCTGCTATTGTTTCATTCGCCCGGAGGACGCTGCTTTGACACATGAATGAGTTAGAGACAGGATGCCCCCTCTGTGGTGTCCCCCATCAGCCTGCAGAGCGGACTGACCTGCCTGCAGCAGCACCTCTCTCCGGTTCAGGTACTCCACCTCGTCGCTGTAGTTCTGGGTGTAGGCGGTGCTGGAGCCGGCGGACCGGGACTCGGTCCAGTGCACTTTGGCAAATCCCTCGGCGTGGAGCTTTAGGGAGTCCACCCGACTTTCCCCGGACAGGTCCAACACCACACGGCCGGACACCACGTCCCCGCTGCTGAACACCGGAGGACAGTCCACCTCCGGAGAGTCGAAGACGATGTCAAACTTTTTCAACTTGTCGAAAATCATTTTTGCAGGTTGTGCGAGTCAAACGCAAACGTGGGTGATTCCTTAGTTCTTGTTCCGCAGTAGAAAGTGATCTGGAGTGGATCTTCACACCGAAGATGTATTTGTTGACTTGATTAAAGCTCAAACTGTGGAGCACTTTCGG
Organism: Plectropomus leopardus; assembly: GCF_026936395.1. Classification (NCBI taxonomy): domain Eukaryota; kingdom Metazoa; phylum Chordata; class Actinopteri; order Perciformes; family Serranidae; genus Plectropomus; species Plectropomus leopardus. The sequence continues at coordinate 15,761,013 of NC_142180.1, forward strand.
TCTGCAGCCCTATTTGCAGGTTGAGAAAGTGGGCGGGGTTTCTAAATTTATTATGTAAGGGCCTCGGCAGAGGGCTGAAGGCTGGTGCTGCCTTCACGTGCTCCTCCTTGACACCGACTTCTCAGTGCTACACATGTTGAAAAGACGTGGCTGCATTTGGCAACTTTATTCAGTCAAAATGGGCAACCAAACTTATCAGGAACGTTTCAAACGGTGAACAGAAGAAGTTTAAGCAAATACTGCCTATTCGATAAACACACTTTAAAACACTGAGGGAGAACAAAACTGTTACAAAAATAGATTTTTGGTGTTTTTAAGCATCATAACACAAAGGAAAAGCTCTCATCGGGCCAAATAGTAATAATCATCATCATCATCATTATTATTATTATTATTATTATTATTTGTATTATTATTATTATCATTATTATTATTGTTATTATTATTATTATTATTATTATTATTATTATTATTATTATTATTATTATTATCATCATTACTATCACTTTTTCTGTACATTGAAAAGTTGTCCTTAATCTTAGTGGGACATTGATTTAAAATATTACTTCACATGGTAGAGATGGCTCTCTTCTTTGGAAACTAATCTAATCTAAAATGTATTTATCCTTGTATGATTTTGCCTGGTTATGTCCTAATTAGTTTCTCGGTTTGTTTATCTGTTTATTACCTTTAAAACAGGCTTGAAGTAAAGTTTTTGTAACAGTCTTATTTGTAAATCCTCTGGCTGCCAATAAAAACTTTTTTTTTTTAAAAAAAGCGAAAGCTTGTACTCTTGGTCTAGGGGAAGACCACAGCTATGAAATAGTAAGACAAGTCTGGACAAAGGCTAAGAACATATCTCATGATGACAGCATTACCGAATATGACAACCACTATGAAGATAAAAATCAAAACAAATCCCACAAGGTTTATGGTCACAAAACTTTAAAAAAAATCTTTCTCAGCCCACTTTGTAAGTTAGTTGGACAATTTCTATGCAGCTCTTTTACAACTCCCATATTTCCGGACCGACCTTGAAGGCACCATAATAAACACGCAGACTGGGTGTGGAGGCAGCGGAGAGGAAAACAGGGCCTGCTGGTGATTGATGGTTACAGGTTCTTAGAAGAAAACAGGCTTACTGAGCATGCCTCCGTCCGGCAGAGATCCGCCCTGCACAGCTCAGAGGAAAATAGTTTCACTCTGGGACCAAAGCTGTTTACTCCACTTCTTCCATGTCGCATGGATCATACTGTTACACAGCACATGGAAAACACACATGTACAAAAGCATGCCACAACAAAATCCCCTGTATGAAAAACAGCTGCAGTCATTCAAACTCCAGTGACAAAGGGACATCCCACAGAGAAATCCCTGAGTAATGAAAACTTGCATGATTCTTAGCAGCTTTTTAAACACATCAAATTTACTTCCAACTTTTGCAAACAAAGCCAATTCAGAGCAAAGCTGGTTTTTCACTTTGCAGCTATTGATAAACTGAACACATTTATTTCTCAACTGGTTTGCTTTTTTCATTCATTTAAAAAGTCCTCATACAAAAGTCAAGTCTGGTCTGAGAAAAACAAAGTTGTTTACTCCTTTGTTCCCTGGGAGCAAAGACTTAGCTCTCCACTGCCACCAAATGGCAACAAGGCAGCAGTGTGCTCAGCTGTTAGGACGAGCAGGATGTTTTTACACAGATTGGACTGGAGATGTGAGAGCATCTGGTAAAAGTAGTAAGATTCTGTGGTCTGACAGAATAATAAGGTGCAGTTACAACTCTGAAGGGACTTTCTGATCCCCAATTTGTCAAAATGTAAACAACACATTGGCCTTCCAACACAAAGAAGTGAAACATATTGCAAGAATATACAGAAATGGCGCTTCAAAATAAAAGCTCAGAGCCAGCTATTCATTGTACTTCAAAACAAAGTGTGTTTTTTATAAACTTGACATGTTCAAAAGTCACTTGTGCTTCACTCCCAATGGATCTACGACCCACTTTTGGACCACGACCCTCCAGTCAGGAACCACTGTTCAGTTGGGTATTGGGTATAATCAGCTAATTTGATAAGAACAAGCGTCCTTATTAACAGTGTAACTGGGTCATATTTAAGAAGTCAGTAGTGCAGTTTGCATCAATTGTGTGTTTGTTTAAAATGCATTCAGGAAGTTTTGGCCTGAGGTGAAATAAGGCCCTGCACGCCACCTGCTGGTGCTCAGGAGCTGCAGCCCGGCTCCTCCGTCTCCCTGCCTCAGTCCTGATAAGAAAAACATGTAGGTCTCTGAAAAGAACGATGGACAGATAAACGTCCTCGTTGCGCAGATGACTTGGTATGATTATCCTAATCATTGCTGAAAACTCGTTCAGCACTGCTGCAGACTAAAGTAAACATTTATCCACGTGAGCAGCTCTTTGTTGACCCAAAGAGCTGCTGAGTGCACACTGTGGAACAAACATTAACAGTGAAGCCCAACATCCTCTAAAGCAAAGAGGAGCTAAGTGATTGTGTAACTCTTCAATGGTGTTTACTTGACACATCTTTCATTTAAACTTCCAACTCTTATAACTGGAACAACTCTTAACAACGCAAAACAATTTTCCACTGAAATCACACTGATACTGTCTGATACTTTCCTGCCTTTAAAGGGCAAAAACAATCAGTCTTTAAAAAAATGTTTATGAAACACTAAAAGATAAATGAGCGAAACATGACACCATGTTGTAAAATGAATGGAGAGCAGCAGCAGCAGCAGCAGCAGCAGCAGCAGCAGCAGCAGCAGGCTGTGTGGTGGAGGGGGACAGGGCCAAGCAGAGCCACGTGTTGTTTTCCTGGTTGCCACAGCGACGCAGCCTGCATTTTTTAAAAAGCCCCCACCCCTTCCTCTTTCCTTCCCTTAACCTCTGCCTTCACTTTCTCCTCACTTCTTGTCCTATGTAAACAGAGCTAGAAGACATGAACATGACATCCTTTCTTCTACCTTTTAACATTTACTACTTTATGCAATCAATTGCACGTGCAAACATACAAACACACACGAAGGCTGAAGCTTTGTGAAAACAATTAGCGTTATTATTTCTGTTCTGCACAGCATGTCGGTCAGAGAGAAATTACAGGTCAACCATCCAAGCACTGACAACACCTCAGCCTATCTACTGGTAGTGACTGTACAAAATCTGAAGCTAAATTGCGTGTAAACTGACAGAAGAGTAGGGTCCATGTGTATTTAGCAGATACTCTGGATGAAAAAGCATGAATGACACTCGTCGTTTCAACATTGTATCCTTTCATCACAACAGGAATATTTCATACCATTTATTTTTATGTTCTTTTTACCTTCACTTAAATATTTTTTTATCATCTACTCGTCTTTTTATTGTCTAATTTTGTTGTCGTTTTTGTTTTAACATGTATTTTATTGTGAAGCACTTTGAGCTACATCTCTTCCATGAAAAGTACTCTACAAATTATTATTATTAAAGTGGATTCATTTTACTTTATAAATTGCAATATTTATTTATCTCCAATTTTGCTACTTTTAAGATTCATATTAAAGATCTTTCATATGTCTTATCATCAGAGTAATTTGAGTGTTTTGTGAGGAATTCTGTCATATCTAAAATGTATTATTATTTGGTAGCCATCTCTGGTTAAAGCTGCATTTAGCAGTATTATTGTGCTTTCTAACCCACTAATCCCAAACTGCACTATTAAAAAAGCCTCTTAGTGGCATCAAGTCTTGCCCACAAAATTAAACACAAATAAAAGTACTTAACTACAGTGCTGCAAAAATCATATAAAAAATCCAATATGATCATTTAAGTAATCTTGCTCATTGATTAGCCGAGATGGCAAAGGGATAGATACCATAGTTATTAAAGCTAAAGCTAAATTAATGATGGCTGGCAGATTGATATAATCTTATGATATATAACATCACATTGCTCTCCTCTATGCTATATTTCAAAGGGATGAGAATAAAAGACCTGCAGATGCATGAGAAGCCTTTGACCCAGAAGAAAACACTTCAGATTTCCCTGTTTTTATTTCGAGTTTGATTTTGAGTGACTTCTGGTGTGAAGCAATTTTCTCATCATTGGACACGTCAATACCACATTTCTATTGGGCAAAAAAAGATGAAGCAACAGTGGTGCTTAAACAACATTGATCAACATTAAACGTATTATGACACTGATTAACGGTTAAGTGCTGGTAATATGTCCAGTGAAAAAGAACCACCAACATTTGCTGTTTACAGATTAGCAGTTCTGTAAATGGTAACTAATATCTAATATTTTACACTGAATAATAAATACAAATAGCTGATGGAAAATCAATAATTGTAATATTTGTTAGTTGCAGCCTATAGGATCTCAGTTAATAGGTGATGTGTTACTTTATGTCTCCACAGTATATGATTTAGGCTGAAATGTGGGCTAGATATTATTAGCAGGCAGAACCTGCCCAGTGCACCTTTAACCACAGAGCATACACAGCTGCTGCAAATGACCTGGAAATGAGCCGCTGTGTGAAATGATATTCTTGATAAAAAATATTGAAACATGTGAAACATGTTTGTGTATTCTGCAAAATCAACAACAACACTCTTATCACAGATTTCTTCATATTTACCTGTTGGACCAGTCTGGGGAGTCAAACTGACTATACTATTTACAGAGCATCTAATGAAACATTAACCACTGCCTACAGTGCATTTACTCAGCCACTATGGCCTATATTTTCTGCCTCTCTGGCTTAAGGTTGGCCAGTGCCTTCCACACCGTGGGAATTTCACACTTTACAGCGTCATGTCCTGTACAACACAGCGCTCAGTAAACCACTGTGTTTGTTTGGACTCGATACTAATGGACTTGTGTTTAATGTTAGGATTAGGTTATCTGGCAGATGTATCTGGTGGAGTCAGTGTGGACTTCTCTTGCAGGTTTCCATGCAACACGTTTGGCCCAGGTGGCTTCGAGCGAATCAGCAGTTTTGGACCACATTATTCAGAGTACAGAGAGGACTTTTACATCCACCAGCTGGAGTACACGCTGATGTACAGTTACTATGTATATCACAGCAAAGATACAAGTGATGGGTGATGTAAGAATATTATACTGAAACAGCAGGGGACAAAAGAAAAGTCAAACAGCATCAGCACAAATGATAGAAATGCCCCTGTTTTTATAGAAATGAAGGCACTGCCTTGCATTGTGGTCAATGGTCATCGTCAGTGGTTTGTTTCTAGTCACCTTTGAACACATTTGGATTGGCTCTTGTCCCTGCTTTTGCTTTTGCAAAACTGTACCTGAAAAAAAAGCTCTATTTTGAAAAATTTTACTTGCAAAACATTACATGGAAATTTCAGTTGGTTACTTTTTGAAGAGCAACCTCACCAGATGTAGATGTATATCACCCGGGTTTTACTTTTGGTTATTCTACAGCCAGCTTGATAAATAAACACAGTAAATATAAATAAGATAGAATATTAACCACACAGGGGATTAACACCATCTGCAGCCTTTCACTACTGACCTCGGATCAGATGCTGTCTCTTCCTGAAGTACGTGATCTTGGAGGTGTAGTCGTTATAGACAGAGTTCATGCCGCGGTTCTCCAGCCAGTGTGCCGTGGCCACCCCTCTCCCCTGCACCTTCATGGAGTGCACTCTGGTGTCCCTCCGGAGCTCCAGGACCACCTGGCCCGACACCACCTCCCCTCCGGTGAACGCTGCATCAGCTGGACCATCCAGCTCCAGCTTGAAGGACTTAATGGTGTTCAGTGTCATTCCTATGAGTAAAAGAAAAACGATTGATAAGGGGACCCCAACACATGCAAGTCATACAGTAAATGTTAAGTATTCACTTTTCAAATAATATTCTGCAATGTTTTGGACTGCTTTTAAATTTGCATTTTGAATTAAAGAGAAGGTGTTGTTCATTTTTGCTATCTTCTTTTAGAGATTTTCTTTTTTGGGTGGGGTTGGGTGTTTCTGCTTAGGGTCCCAGACATGCCAGGTCCAGCCCTGCCAGTAGCTACTTTTGTGCTGTTTTTGAAACACGTGTTACAGATGTTCACTAGCATACTATGATAAAATGCAACATTTTTCATCGTTGGTTTTTAACACTACTGGACAAAGTCGTTAGTGAATAATTACAGTGTAACCTTTTCTGTTAAACATAATATGCACACAAACCTTAAGATCACATTTTATCAAACAAATAAAAACATTACTTTTCCTTTTGATTACTCTTAGTTAAATTCGGTATGAATATTTTTATTCATATTTATGAGTGATATTAAAATATTCAAACAAATAGCCTACAATGTCAAATATCATCACTCACATTCTAATTTTATTCAATAATATGTAAATAATAGCCAGTACTTTAAATAATAACGATAATAAGCAGCCACTGACTTCTTTCACCGAGACAAATAGTCCTGTTACAACTGTTTCTGTGAGTTTTATAATATTTACATTTTCCGTTGTGCGGCCGGTGCGTGTTTATCTTGGATGTTAAAAACGGCTCTGCCTCAGCCAATCAGGGTTGAGGACCGGGACTATGTTCATGTGTGAACGTCGAGCTGACGTTAAAAAAGTCTTTAAAAACTCACCGGCAGGACAGGAGCAGCGGAGCGGTCTTCTAACAGACGTGGTGGGACAGAAAAAAAGCCGGATTGTGTGTCCACCCCGACTGGTTGTACAACAGAAGCTCAGACTTTATAAACGAAGGCAGGTTTCAACGCCCAGAAACACAACAGCCCTCTGTTTTACACCAATGATAAAGAGCACGCGCGAGTCACGCCCGCCCACTTTCAGAGGGAGGAGGACAGCGTGGACTCACCGTGCGTCAAGTGACGCAGCGTAACAACGTGCTCTTCCGGCTGCACCTTTCACATTTAAACTCTGTGTGCTATGTTACCACACGGAGTCCATGGTTTCACCTTTTCGTATTTTTTTTATGATCCATGTATTACGTTATATCAGTTCGGAAGAAAATAAGGACGATACACATTCAGTAAGCAGACGCATAAAAGAGTTATAAAGAATTTTTGCTGATATATTTAGGCTTTTACTTTGAAGGCCGTGTGTTGGGTTTTTTTGCAGCTTGATAGTGTATTTTTTTCCACTTTATTATAAGTATGCATAAAGAACAAACGTGTATGAATTAAGTAAAAACTGTATTTAGTAAGCAAGTACCACAAACATTTTTTTTAAAGAAAAAAGGCCCAAGTAAACAAAAACGTCCAAAACAATCACATTTAATCTAAAATGCACGTTAGAGGAGATATTTTTAATAACCTCAGTAAAACGTGGCGTCTCTGTCACTGTTTATTTAAAAAGTATATCTCACCAGTTAGTTCAAAAACACACACACATGTTTTTTTGTTTGTTTGTTTTTAAAGAGGAAAACTAATAGCTTAAGTCCGACCCTGTCAAATGTTATGTGAAACACATTTACATCACCCCAGTAAAACGCAGTGTCTCTGTTTTGTTTATTTTTTTAGCCATGTGCCTCAGCAGTTGAAAGAGTCTCTCGCATGACCAGCAAGTCACATGTTGTGCAGAAACTCAGGTATATGACATTGTGGCATCACCGAGGCAGCCGTCCTCACAAAATCTTTTCAATTGTAAATTTTTTCTGGAGAATACCAATTAAGAGTATGTATGATATGGTGATACATCAAATCACTGGAGAATTGAGAAAGAAATAAACTTGATTTGTGTATTTTCTGTGTGTTTTAAACTGTATTGTTATAATATTCTATAGTGTTCTTTATAAACCCATTGAGACATTTGCATGCTCAAATTTGCAAGGTCATAGATGTAACCCTGAAACATGTCCTCAAGCAGGACCTACCTGCTCACACATAACATAGCTTGCTTTGTATTGTCATTGTAAAATGACATGGTGCACAAAAAGGATATGAATAATACAAACTATTGTGCATTTTCATGCAAAATTTAGTTGTATTTCAACCAGTTTCATTTGTCATGTGCAATTTGTATTTGGCATGTCTCTTAGCAACAGACAGGCAAAATCAAACAAAAACTGTTTCTCTACTCTGGTGTTTCATCTGGTATTAAACCATGTCTTTGCTGTTGTACTCCTTGAACCTGAGCTTGTTGGTCAGGTGACATTCCAGCCTGAACCTGGACTGCAGCCTTTTCACCAGGTTGATGAACTCCAGATTTAGTTTATTTACATCTACTTGCCTGCCAACTTTTTTTTTTATCAGCAGTGCCTGCATCTTAGGGTCAAGGCTGTGTTATTGCTACAACATAGATTGTTTTTACAATGGTTTGTGGTCAGTCATGCTTGAAGGAGGGGATGAGAATCTTTCTGCAGCACAGACGTTAACCTTTTTATCCGTTAACGTTGACAGTATAAACAGGTTAGAAGTAGGACAGTCAAGTCTGAGGCTACTTTCCTCTCTGGTCTAAATATGACAGACAGCGCTGAGGTTTATGTTTAAACCATGTTACTGCTAAAGCTGCAGTTACACACTGCTTCAACATTTCACACTCTGATGACCTCTGAACTGTTCTGGGTAAACATTTATTTATTTATCAATCCAGTAAGATCATTATTCTCATGCAGTTTACTGAAATAACACGGAGGGATGATGTGGCAGAGTGGCTGTAGTTCTATGCATGATAAAAATTTAAAGGAGTTGTGAACACATATGAATGAGGTTAAAGTTTGAAATGTGAGTGGAATATAACAACATCATGTCTCTTTTGTTGGTGGTTGTTCAAAGAATTCTGGGAAATGTCGGTCACTAATTTTTATATGCCTGTTACTCGTTTTTTTGCAATTAAGATGTCTGGACCTACGACCAGTCACATGTTGAAGTTAAAAGTAACCAATACCATAAAGTCTTTGCTTAATTTAGAAGACTTCATTTACAATTCAGAACAGCTGACATTTGAGCACAGCTTAGTCTTATGTCTATGGAAGTGTATTGCTGCCAAGCTAGCAAAAAAACCCTGTATTTTGATAAAAAAGTTTCATGTTATAACAAGATAAGATTCTTGTTAGCGCAGGAAAACGTGGTTCTAATAAGAAGTTTCATGTTATAACTTAAAAATAAATATATCTAGTGTGGCAGCAATACAGTTCCATATATGTCTGACCTACAGCGTTACACCACATATTATCTGTTAGTTTGTTGTTGTTTGTACATAAAATGTGCCTCTTTAAAAAGTGCAATACTGAGTTTACTATTATTACTACTGCGACACACATTAAGTGTCAGAGAAAAGTTTGGGGGAACTTTTGCTTGTTGTGGGTTTATGTGTGGGAGTTTTAGTCAAGGGAATTAAGGGGCAGCGGTTGTTGGAGCTGTTACACTGTGTTCCATCCTGTAAATTGTTTCATTACTTATTCAGTTAGATCCCAGGATGCTCAGCTAAACTACTAATAGACAAAAAGTCTCAGCAGCATTTTCAATAACAAAAACTGGAGAAAATCCAAAGTATTGTAACTTGGCTATGTGGAGTACACAGCATATTAAAAAAAAACATATTTAAAAGTTTCAGCACATACATTTGACTTTATATCATTTTATCAGGAAGTGTAAGAACATGAGATCAAGTTGTGATTCTTAGTCACTTCATGACAAAATGAGTGCGGAACTGGCTGTAGGCAGGACGCTGCACGATCAGAGGTTTGGCAGTGAAGTGTTCGCTGTGGGTGGTGCTGAAGTGCTGATGGACCAGGGGAAACCTGATGTTGCTCTGTGATTAACAGAGAGAGAGGCAGACAGTATTGATTATATTATAAAATTGTGCTGAGTGGTGAGAGAAATAAAAAGCCATGTATGAAGAGATGTGAACAGATAAAATCCAGCATGAAAACTGAAAATGCTGCTCTTTCTACTTCTGACACTGTCACAATGACTACTATTTCTTACTGCAACTCCCAGTGCTATCACCATAATTATTCTGATAACCTGCACTACTGTTACCATTACAATTACACAGGTGAATGGGAACATTTTTGACTTCAGGGTTTGATGTCTCACCGTGTGCACTGACGGACAAGGTGTCTGTCTGCAGGCCGTCACAGGGAGGAAGTCAGACTTTGTGATGCTGGGCTTTAACTCGAGTTCTGTCGAAACAGATTAAACACATTTAATATTTACATGCACCTCTCTTTAAACGCACAAACACAGCTTAAATCCATCACCTGGTCCACTCAGTATGTTGCTCGGCAGCGGGATGGCCAGTCTGGCTCGCTCTCCATCCTGTTTACTGTAGTGTTCTTTGGCTGTGGTTGTGTAGTACAGGCCCGACAGACAAGGTGGACTGAAGTGTATATTGCTCTTTGTCATCAGGTCCGCCCCCCGCATGTGCACCGGATGCTCTTTGTGGTTCTGCTGCAGGGAGAAACATCGACAGCAACATCAAATATGACAGATTAGGATCACTGCATAAAACTTTTAACATAAACTCCATCAAAATCAACTACAAAGTCTGTAGGAAGATGTGTGCAAAGGTCATAATTCAACTAGAGTGAAACATTTATGTAAAACAATAATATCATTAATACAAAAACAAACAACTAGCCTATATAGAAGATTTGTTATCTCACATCAGAGAAGGAAATGCTGTTAGTGGTGACAGACATCCTCTCTTTGTTGCGCCTCACATCAGTGTCTCCCTTGGGTAAGGAACTGGAATTTTGCTTCCTCCTCGTCACAACAACTGGATCTCCTGGGAAATAAACCAAACAGATTAATCCAAGCAGGATAACAGGAATAGATTAACTGAGTCATGTTTCAGCTGAATCTCAATATAAAATTAATTTAGTTTGATTGGTTTAGAAACAGGAATACACCGCTTGATGTTTGCTGCCCTCAAAGATCTTTGCCAAGAGGCAATCCAGTCGCAGCAGCCCTGCACAGATCAGTGGAGGCATTTCTAGGATTTGAGATATTGGAGGCTTAGTCTGGACCTGGTGAGGATTCCTCCCTTGAAACTTTTTTTAATAAACAAACTCTATTTTGATTCTTTTATGCACTCTGGCACCTTATTCACATTCAAAGTACAAAATAAATAAATAAATATCACATTGTGAATCTTTATCAAATTAATCAACAAAGATCAAGATATGTTATATATAAATGAATAAATAACACAATCTCATACGCACTAAACAATATGCTCAGCACATTTTCCTCTTATATTGCAAACATTACAAAAGACAAACAAGATCATTCATGTAAAGATCACAGAAATGGAGGAAATGGATGGAAGGATTTAGATGGATGCTTTGCCTGTTTGGGGCCTCTTGGTATCTAAATACCCGGAGCAGCTGCTTAGTGCTAACTCAATGCACCAAAGATGTTTCACCATAACATATTAAAACAAATATGAACTGTCAGATAGCAAGATGGAAAACTTAGGGCAGAAACATGTCTGGACATCAACACAGGAAGGACTCACCCAGCTTTTGGTGGCAGAAGGTTTCTCTGGTTGTGGACAACCAGAAATCCTTAGAGAAATGTCCAAGGTTGAGCTTCAAAGGCTTCTTTACCACAGGAGGGCTGTATCATAGACACAGATTATGCTTGTATTGCATTTGTGTGGGGATAATGTCAACACAAGATAATCTGAGCGTTCAGAGAGTAATGACTATTTCTTAAAAGCTATACATGGACTACTTTGAAATTTAGATTTTCAAGGCCTGTCAAATTTTGCATCCATGACACCTAAAACCCTCGTGGCACCCCAAATCAAGACATGCAGTCACAGCAAGAGAGGTCTAAAGAGATCTGAAGGATGACACCAGGCCCTACAGCCAAAGTTTGCTCTAAAATTTGACATCTGTTTGTATAGGATGTAAACTGAGTCTCTTTCCAGTGAGGCAGAAAAGCTGCAGACCTGCAGATAGTAGGTCGGCTGAATGACGCAGCGTGGGTCGTCTCTCTCTCTAAAATCTTCACAGGATCACCCAGAGCCAATGAGGGGTGCTGAGAAAAGACATTATAAAAACAGTCACTGTCACGGTTTTGTGCTAATAACACCCACTTCATGGAAAGCTGCATTAAAAGGTCATTACCCTTGTCACTCCTGTGTCTACTCAAAGCTGACAGTGCTGGTAGTCCAGGTCATTCTGTGTCTTCTCTAAGCATGCACACAGCTGAGCATTCAATGCTTCAGCGTGCATTATGGTTTAACACAAGTCTGTCTGTCAATTAGAGAAATGACTTCCCTGGGACTGCAGAGTTTTAAACAAGTTAACAGACCATCCTATGGTTGCTGCTTCATTTTTGTCCTGTGCAATGACAAAACCAGTAATATTACACCAAGGGATCTTAAGTTATGAGACAATAAAAATGTAAATTTTGGGGTCACAACATAATTTATTTTAATATGCTTTCACAGCAATATAGGGAAGATAATACTTTAGTACAGGGATGCTCAAAATTTAGATGAGTGCTACTTTAGAGAGCCAGCATGTTACTGAGGGCCACACAGGAAAGTGCAGTTGTGAGTTGTCCAGCATAATTGCTCACTTTAGGTAATAGCCTCGATGACAAAACGTAATTCCTGCTCCTGAGGTGCCACTAATTACCTTGTAACCAGTAGCTCTCTACAAGTTGTCATTCCTGACCTGGTAGATGCTTGTAACAGCTCACTTATAGTCCCTTTCGGTACGAAAACAGATATGTTTATTTCAAACGTTGTGACCGGCAGTGCCCTCATACTTGCTGTGTCCTTACATTTGCATATACATCTAATAGATGTCATTTGAAGGCAGGGTCAAAGGTTTATGAAAACTACAAATATGACAGTGGAGGAGGTTGTAATGATGAACCTGTGAGGCAGTGTGGATGGATAATTCTTTTCACTACATCACTGACTCATTCAGTTACACCATTTTTAAAATGTCTTTATCGTGTCCTACGGTCATCCGTTTTTTCCATATTCATAAGCTTGCAGAAATGTGCACAAATAAGACGAAGTGAACACAGATTATGGACATAGGGCTCCGTCTGTGTCTGCATGTATTTAACGCTGAGCATAAATGAGCCATTAGGAGGGCGCCATTTGATGCAGTCTTCGAGCAGTGCATTAAATGTAAGCTATTGAAAAGGAAACTTTAGAAACAGGCCACAAATTATTTACATAGAATGCATACATTTCATTTCATGTTCAAGGACCAAAGAATTGTTGACATTGTTGCACTTTGAGCAACAATGCTTAAATAGCAACTCATGATTGAAGAACTATTCAGATCTTTTACTCAAATAAAAGTTGTTATGCAATGATTAAAAAGTAATCACTGAATATCTGTCATTATTGTCACTGATGCAGAAATGTGTATGAAGCATTTTAATGTAACTTGTCTAAGTTGAGCTATTTTAGCTCACTAATGTTTAGTTGAATCTATAAAAATGTATGATATTTTACATGTTGATCATATGTTTTGGATGTAAAGTTTAATATTTGTAGTGATAATAGTTATAGCTAAAACATAAGTAAAACATTTCAAATGGGGTGGAGGTCTTAGGTAGGAGAAAAAGGAAATACTCGACTAAAATGATTTCAAAATAAACTTAAATACAGAACTTGAGTACCTCTAGACTTTTTGGTGCAGTTTTTAGGCTCAGAGTCGAAGATGTATTAATTGAAAACATGGAAAAGCATCTGCTGCTCATTCTATATTTGGACATATATATCACATAGTATACAGGAAAGATTCTGCATTATATCTGAGACATGAGGTCAAGTAGAGTGGACAGTTTTTTTGCTTTCTTTTCACTGTGACTTTGAAAACACTGCCAGTACAAATCAGCATAAAAGTTGTATGGCAAAGGTTTCCTTTGAGAGTCTGAAGGTGTCTATTCAAGCCATTGTCCTTGGTAAGAAAAATAAACCCTTCTTTGATTGTGACCAAAATCTGCTGCTGCTATGATACCTCTTTCACAGGTTCAGCTGCTCTAGTCCAGGCTCCCTGGAAGGAGTCGCGGTACTGGGATGCAAAGCTGTGGCGGCGCCTGTCCCCTTTGATTGTGGGAAAGCCCTCTTCTATGTAGAAAATGTAAAATTATTGACATAAAACATTCTGCAGGTTTGCGAGATTCACCCTCACACAGATTCACTGTTATTCATTACAAGACGATTACGTTATAAGGCTGACAGCTGAAACACTTGTTGACAGTTAATTCCTAACTGAGTCAAATGACTGTTCACATCAGTCATCTGTGTCTTAGCTCTGAATACATAATCTAATTTGGATTTACCGTTTTACTCAGAAAATGCAGTAAAATAATCAGACTGAAATTAAGAATACTCTCACTCACCTAGATGTCTAGATGTGGCTTTTACAACAGGACAGCTATGGTGTGGGGTGAAGGCGGCTCTGCTGGTGCTTTCTGGGTGCTTTCCCACATGCTGGATCTTCTTTGTGGCCTCTGTGTGTCGGATGGGAGTGGGAGGAGGCTGGAAGGGCCGGGGCCCGAATTTCTGGGACTGCGTGGTGAGGAAAGTAACCTCCCCAGGGTCTGTTTGCATCTTGAAGTTGGTGTAAAACAAGGGTGGTGCGCGGGTAATCTGTGGCAATGGATGACGGTGGTAGAACTCCATCGTCTCTGTGAGGTACTCCTTGATGTGCCTCAAGTCCTTGTGGTCCACCTGGGCCGGGATGGGTGGAGGAAAAGGTTCTAGCTTCTTGGTAGAAAAAGGTTGGAAATCCTCCCTGAAACGTCTTGTGAATGCATCTGGATTGTTCCTGTCCAGAAATGGGATGTTTGTAGACAGGAGGGAGTTCTTCCCCACAGGATGGGCTTGGATCAGTGTTTTTACTGCTGCAGTCATATTGGATATTGCTAGTGTCCCTTATCTCTTTGTTTAAGCCAGCTATCTCCTTCTGAAGCAGGAGGAAAATGCCACAATGCCTCACCATGGAAACCTCTGTGCTGTGGAACATGATGATGTTGATACTGTTGCTGCTCCTGCAGAGAAACAAATGCATGCCATGGTGTCCAGTTACCAGGTCAGAATCACTGAATAGATTTGACACAAAAAAACTATTAACATTTTATTCCACAACAAGGACACACACTAGCAACTGCCCACATTTAACTCTTTGAAACCCTGGATCTACTCCACTTTTCATTTGATGCATTCAGGCAATTTGCAGCTGTTCTTCTGTACTTCTGCAAATTGCAAGTAGTAGATTTAGAAAATTATTTAGAAAGAAGCTAGGGAAAAATGTCAGAATAAATTATCTTTATAACTATCATATTTATATATCTTAAATTATTTTACAAAAGCATTATTACTGTTTAAGGACCTTTTAAGGCCACCTCCTTTTTTTGTTCGTTTTTTTCCCTGTTTTATTTTATTTTTCTCGGTTTTTGTTCTAATTTTCAGGTAATTTTCTTGTACTTTTTAAAACTTTTTTTTTTTTTTTTTTTTCAAATTTTTGGATCATTTCTTCTCAAGTTTATCATTTCCTTTTTACATATGTTTTTAAGACAACAAGCCAAGTTGCTCAGGTCTCAAAGGCTTAAGTAACAAGCCTTGTCTGAAAAGAACGAAAGAGTTCTTTGTTTTCAGATTCTTGTGATCTAATAGTGTAACTGTGCACTTTTTTTTATCTGGCTTTGCTTATAAAAGGCATCTTAATATGAGTTTCCTCAGCTGTAAAAACCTACTAAATATCTAGAGTAGATACACTTTTCCTTTGCAAGAGTCATATGCATAATTAAGCATTGCCTCACAATATCAGCTTGCAGAGTGACATGATTTGGTCTGGACTTCAGTGCGAAATGCAATTATACTGAAATTGTTATATGTGGTTCCTATTGGACATAATCCATATATAGGCCCACAGTATATGCATATATAACATCACACTAAAACGAAGGCTTTCGTTAGATATAACATGCACGTCAACCAAGCTTTGGAAATGCATGCACTGAAAACAAAGAAGCCTATGAATTTAATGTAATTCGACATTTATGTACAATTTAACGAAATGATACACTGAATTAGCTTGCAATGCTTGCACAAATTAACATATTACGCTGTTAAGTTCATGCTTGTTAACAATGTGGCTCAGTGTTACTTACGTCAGTGCAACAGCAGGTGTCAGTCAAACTTCATTTTGGGGCAGTTATGTCCAGCCCAGACAGGTATCCTCCAAAAAATGAGAAAAATTATTTTAGGTGCTCTCAAGCAGAGTTATGATTTAAAACCATGTTTCAATCATATAAATAAGCACTGCTGTTTAATAAACTGTCAGCTTTTGAACTGAATCCCACTCCCATTTCTCACTGGCACCCTACTCTGTCGAGTAACATTTTAGAATACGCTACATGTTTTTTTTTTTTTTTTTTTTTTTAAATTTGATAAAAATACTAATAATGTTGTTTTTTAATAAAGCGCCTTAAAGTGTGGTTCATACCATACTTTGATACTAATAGACCGAAGCTGTTGTAGTTTTAATTTACAACGGCTGTCCTTAATAAAGAATATGTTTTAATACTATGGCTGATTGAAATGTAATGTTTCTAAATAATAATTCTAACCGTCTTATAATAACGTAATTAAATGAAATTAAACTTGAACGCGGTTTAAATACACACGGAGAATTTTATCCCCCAAGGTGCTGAATAAACAAAAGGAAGTGACGTAAGTCCGCGTCAGCCTGTTCCGCTCTCTTTTCGTTGAGGCTCAGCTAACGGCCGGGTGGGTGCATGTGTTGTCCAGCACATATTTGTCGGTTTTCAGTGAATGTTAAGTCGTTGAAAGCGATTAAAAAATTATATTCATTGTCGTATATCGATAGTTATTGTGTGTGAAGTGTTACTGGCCCGTTTCGGAGGGAGGAAATAGAGAGAATAGTGAGTGAAAGCCGCGCTAACGGTGCGCATGTGGCGAGGCCCCGCACCGTGCCCACTCTGGGGCTAACGGCTAACATAGCGTTAGCTTCTGACTAAAAACCGGCAAATCATTGTAAATGGTCAAAAACTGTGAAGATAGCACCACTTCGGTTAAAATGTGTTTGTTTCAAAGGTCTTTATGTCGTTGGTTTGGTTTGAAAGATGCTGTCGGTAATCGTGTGGTCATCGAGTTAGCTCGATGTTGGTGTGAACCGGGAAGCTAATGTCAGTTTTCTGTCTCAGCCTGCAAACATGCAGATCTTCGTGAAGACGTTGACGGGGAAGACCATCACCCTCGAGGTTGAGCCCAGCGACACTATCGAAAATGTCAAGGCAAAGATCCAGGACAAGGAAGGTGAGCTGTCACATCATAACGTGATACGAGTCTGCTTCACTAGCTCACACATTATGGCTCGACGAAAACGTATTTGGAGGCCTTTTCTCACTCTTAGATTTACTGATTATGCCAAATGTGTTACAGCAATGCGAGCAAGCTGAACTGGTAAAAGTAGTTTTTTGGCCACCCTGTTAGACCAGTATGCTGTTTGTCTTTGGGAGAGTAGGATATTTAACTTATGAATCATTTTAGGTAATGTAATCCACGTATCTGTCTCTTGTACTTAAGTAGATGTTTTTGTTCACTGTCAAATGTAAAATGGAGTTTGATGAGTTTTGTCGTTTACAGGAATTCCTCCTGATCAGCAGCGTTTGATCTTCGCTGGAAAACAGCTTGAGGATGGACGCACACTGTCTGACTACAACATCCAGAAAGGTAAACTTATATAAATGATTTCATTTCATTAGGTTATGCTTTTAATTCCTAATACTGTAAGTATGGTGCCCCGTTTGTTTTGTTCATGAAAGACCAGAATTGTATGCGTTTACACTGAACCCTTTTAAGATGATAGGGTAAATTGAGTTTTCTGTGGTGCTGTATGTGGATGTAACTGAATGTGAGATTGACTTTAATGTGTCTGCCCACCAGAATCCACTCTGCATCTGGTTCTGCGTCTGCGTGGTGGCATCATTGAGCCTTCTCTCAGACAGCTGGCCCAGAAATACAACTGCGACAAGATGATCTGCCGCAAGTAAGTGTTGAAAATCAGTAGCCTCTCCAAAGTTACCTAATTGTATGAAGTTCTGCTGATACTTACTGTGAAGTGGTATGGCAAAATTTAGATAAACTCTTTTCAAATGGCACCACAAGCAGCGTGCTATCGTCATTGCAGAGTTTTATCAAGAGTATATATGCAGGGTGCTGTAGTTAATGTGTGTGAATGTGAAAAGAGTTGTGGATTCTTATATGCTCTTTTTTTTACTGACCTTCGGTGTTGGCTTTTCAGACATTATTGTATGCCTGGCCTCTCTTATTCTTGAATATTTATGTAATTACTGAAAGGCTTTCAAAAGTGTAAGTGTTTCGCTTTGTTTATGCTTTCAAATAATTTAGCCAGTGTTTCACTCTATTTAGATTTTTTTTCCTCCCAATGTGGTACATATTTTTATGTTTGGTAGCAACAAAAATTAATGTTTTGTCCCCATGAAGTGTATCGTTTTGACTATTTTAGGGAGAAATTTCCTTAAATCTGACCCCTGCCTACTCTTGTTTTGCAGGTGCTATGCCCGTCTGCACCCCCGTGCTGTCAACTGCCGCAAGAAGAAGTGTGGACACACTAACAACCTTCGCCCCAAGAAGAAGCTGAAGTAGACATTGAGACTGAATCGGCTCTTTGCCATTTTGTGTTAAAATAAATGTAAGAAAATGATGTTACTAGTCTGACTCTTATTATTTAGTGGCATGAAGTTATGGGGAATTCTAATTTGAATTGATGTGTGCAGTACATGATCATGAGGCTGTGCTCAGTCACTTGAAATGGCAAGGAAAGGGTAACCAGACTGACTGAAAAAAGGTGAAGCTGGTTCAATAAACTCTCGTTACTGTTTGCCAAATGTTCCCAAATTAAGATGAAAGATATTCATGAGAAAAATTTGGCAAGTAGTTTACGTCAGAGGCTTGCTCTAAGAATCCTGTTCACTGAGTTATCTGGGTAATTCAGTAAACCTGCTGCTTGGAACTGGCGCTGGTTGAGACTAACAGTCGGTGCACTCCAAACCTGACTGGCACGGTGCCGGTTTGTGCTGGTTTTGAGGGTTCTCTGCTCATTTCAGTGTGTTAGAAAACAACACATGCAATTTGAATCAGTCTGAGTAGATGTCACTGTGCAGCACAAACAACAGCGCACATCCAAACTACATCATTTACAATAGACTAAAACACATTTTATGTGGCTGGTGGCAGAATAACAAATGAGGTACTGTCTGTGCCAGCATTAAAAAAATAAGTTTATCACAGCGTTTCCAACACCTCCTGCTGCTCGATGATCAGCTGATAGAAGTAAAATATAATTACCACCTCATATGCTACCTGCACTTGATTTGAACACATTCCCCACCCTTGCTGCTACATGGCAAGAAATGCGCGGCAGCCACTGCCTATTAAAAATTGCCAGCTCAGATCGCGATGAACCAAGTTAGTCCAATCATTATCCACTGACACATTTAATACCAAATTCTTTCAATTCATCAAGAGGAAACTTCACAGGGTTCCTACAGTCATGGAAAACTTCACAATCAAATTTTTCAAGGCTTGGCAAAAGTCATTAGTAATCATTATTAATTCTAAAATAGTAATCAATTCTATTAATTAGCAATTAACAAAATCAGTAAAAATTATTAAAGGTTTTGGCAAAGTAATGGATGTTTACTGCAATGCAGTAATCCTCCGTGCATAACTTTACGCTTATTCTTACGTAACGTCAAAGTTGTTTCCTGTAGCTTATGACATAATGCTCTAATATGCATCCATGCATGATGTTTTGTTCACCATCACGTACATTTATTTTATTTCCTCGGGTTACGTTTCTTCCTTCATGTATGCCAGCCAGCTAAAATTATGTTGAGCAGTTTGAAACTGCTAAATTTGGAAATCGCCAGGCAAGAGGTTCAAGCAAACAAACAACCAAAAAAAAAAGTCTTCAAAAAATCATGGAAAAGGTTTGAATTTTTGTCAATAGAACTTCTTCCTGACTTTAGTCAAGGAAAAAAATACTGTTTAAGTGTAAGATGCAGACTGCAGAAATGCTGAAATACAAAACTGTTTCTTGCCCTCCCATCACACAAAGACCACAGCAGTGACTTTGCATGACAGAGTTTTAATGTTAAACAGTTCTATACAAATATAAGGAACTCATCTCACATTGTCAAATACCATACAAACACCTGCTCTCCTCAAATTCACTTCTGTTGTGACACAAAATCTTAAACTGACCAACACCAGTCGACAGTTTTCCTCTTATGTACCACTGAAACTAACCTGAACTAACTGAAGTATTCTGAGGTATTTTGAGTCTTACTGAAAGGTCAAATGATATCGACAATGGGCGGTTAAACTCCTAACATAAGCTGAATATAAAAAATCTGATTGAGATGAACGTTCAGCGTCATGCAGAAGTTGTGTGTTAATTCCAGTTAATGTGGCTTTAGCGTGAGAAGTGGTGCATCTTTGGTACTGCATTCTCTCTTTTAGCTGTAGCTTGTAACAGATGTCTCAAAAAGGCCTTATTCCAGTGTATTTAAGGAGGGATCCACCCACAGATATTTAAAACATGTTCGGTTTATTGCCATATTTTGTGATGTCCCTCAACCTACATCTAATATTTAACCCTCAGCTGGTGGCCTCTTCATTCCCTAAAATAAACTCTGATATCCCCCCAATAAATGGTATGAACATGTTTGCTATTCAGGATGGAGATATTTAGATGTGAAATGAACATTCCCGGATAAAAAGTCTTTAATATTGGGATTTCTCCTTTAAGCTGTTGTAAATGCACAGTAATACTGAGGCTCTTATTCACTGTCTATTCTAAAATTACAACACCGCTGATTTTGTTGTGTACCTTTAACCCTTAATGTGTTTTTGCACCCTTTTAAGCACAATAATTTAATACTTAACAGATCCTGAAAGGAACCCATTTACTCCTAGTGTATTTGCACAGCGTTAGTGTGCGTTAATGGTACACTGGAATAAGGCTGTTGTGAAGCAAAGTGGTTCTGACATCAACCGCGAGGAGCTCGTGCTGAGGAACTGGTTGGCTGCGTTATTTTCATGCTTGATAAAAGGCTGGAAGCCATCTGTCATAATTTGGTGAAGCCATGAAAAAGAAACACCAGTTGCAGAAAAAAAGCACTGCTGTCACTAAATATATGAGAACAGGCTTTACGGAGTTCTCATTACCTACAAATTACTTGTATTATTTATGAGCAGGCATCAATGCGATAAACCTTATTGCTAATTAAATGATGCTTGCATGTAGCAGCTGATATCAGAACTTTGAGATAGTGGACTAACTAGTCAAAATGATGAAACGTCTGTCTTATTGGACTTAAAAGTATAATATATAATCTCTCAATGTGATTAATGACAAGATAATGCAGGTAAATAACATAACTTATTACTGTATTTTTAATAATGGATTGCTGGTACATTATCTGGTAGACTGTTACATTAAAGGGGGAGTCAGTGTTTCCTTAGAGAGATTATTTGAACTGAACACTCAATAAATACACTCCTTCCTTTGTGTGCCAGATTTACCTTCTTTCTGGCTCCCACTGCCTCTCTCCTTACACATCCATGGCCTTTCCCCTGTCCTGTGCACGAGCGCCCCTCGTTGTTGATTGGCTGGAGTAGTGTTGTGTTTCCCATTTACAGAGCCAGGGAACACCAGATTTCTTTTTTTCAGCGCGAGCAGAACAAACAGCTTGCAGCCCATTAGAAGATATCATCTAAATTTGACAAAAAGTGTACAGGATTAGAGTCGGTGATTGCACCTCGTTATGACCTGTTTAAATCATATTTTGACATGCTAGTATGATTCTGGCACTGCATCATCAGACTGCACCTTATCTGTACCAATATTACTGTCATATGAAGAAATCAATAACTCATCAGAGGGTGAGAGGCAAAGATCAATAGATACTGTGCATCAGAACTTCACATACAAAGCTGACAGACAAGTCAATTAAGTACCTATTTTACTAAAACTACTGCAATTGTGCTTTTTAACTCTCAGGTTGCACACTGCTAGGTATTGTGCACGCACGCACACACGCGCACACACACAGCTTCACATTCCTTGGCAGGTGCAGGGCTTCTGCAGAGCTCATGCAGTGCTCTCATAGTGATCTATGCTCTGCGGCTCCGCTGAGCCTCTCTCTAGAGTTATTATTACTATTACGGTAAATGGTAGCGTTGAGTAACAGAAAAAAAGTACATAAAGAAGAACTGGACCATTCTGTGAACACTGACACATGTAAACAAAATCAAACTTGGCACAAACATAATCAAGTGCAACCTCAGGTTCAAATGAAAAAGGAGGGAAAGCGGCATCTCTGTCCACAGGCCACAGCGACACATCCAGACATTTCCTTCAAGCGCTGATCTACCTGCTCAAAGTGGCCTGGTGAGGAGGACAAACTGACGAGCTGCGGCTTGAACTTAGCAGAGATCTGGCCGGTAGCCATGTCTCATTTCCCATCCTGACTGTGAGTAACCCGTTGATGAACATGAATTATCTAGTGGTGAGAAAAGAGCAGTCCTCATAAAACATAACAAAAATCGGTCGTACGTTGGTGATCCCTCAGTGGAGAGAATGGGAGCAGGTTGTTGCATCTGAGTTTGTTGATGTTGTGGCTGGTGTGAGGCCAGTCCAGGCTGCTGATGGTGAACTGGAGCTGACCTGATTCAGGGTCTTTGCCTCCACATGTCCTTATCCTGACCAGACTCCTACTGGGTGCATCTCCACAGTGCTGAGGGACCGATGACACCAACATGAACTCAAGGCTGTTTTTCTGTAAAAGTAGACACTCGTTTATTCGTCTTTGTATAGCTGTCTTACTCGCAGTGGCTTCTGTGATCTACCTTCAACATTATTATTATAATTACTGCATACCTGAAAGCCGACTCATACAGGACTATTACTATGTTTGGGCCTGAGGATATTAGTTTATTGTGTCGCTGTCTTCTGCCAAACCACAGTGCAAAAAGCCTCTGTGCACAGTCGCTTCGTTGTTTCCACAAACCAAATGCCCAGAATTATAATCAAATAATAATGTTTAGTAGAGGTATGTAAAGGTTATTGTCCATAAAATTATTTTTCAAACATCTAAAGTCCTGATGCGAGTTCTGCTGTTAGAGGACTGCAGTTTTACTGTCTGTGCTCAGACATGGTTGAACGGCTGAGACCTCTGCAGGCAAACAGAGCTCTGCTGGATTCTATTTGACACAGCCAGTCCATTATCTTTGGATTCTTTCCTCGTCTTACTGCTGCTCTTGCCCCTTAATTCATTAAGACAATATACTAATACAAGTGGATTGCCCAACCTCTATTAAATAAAGATAAATCACACAAAAATAAACTCATGGAAATGTCTACTTTTGCAAAATAGCAAGCTTAAAACCAGTTTTGGTGCAAGTCGTCTTTTAAAGGGTGCTTAAAGTGGTATTTGCTATAAATAAATCATTACCTCAGTCCTTTTGAGACATCAGTAACATTACCATCAACAATTGAGACCACTACTGAAAAGACTGTCAGCTCTTATCGGCCACTGCTCTTCATTTTACATAGTAAACCACTGTGTCAGATTTTGGCAAAATACTCTGGGTTGCAATGGCATCAATAAAAGAAGGAGGGCGCTGTTCTTCCAGAGCAAATTGATCTTAAGCTTTTAGAATGGGCATTGGTGACAGATGGTTTAAAAATCATTATATCCTCTTCAGTAGCCGAAGGACAAGCAGCTGCAGGGAACTAAGATAGAAAAAAGTAGTTGTAACCAGTTAGACCACACTGTTAACTGTTTAAGGTTGCAGTATTAATGTGACATTAATGTATTATTCTGCACATAGCACCTATAAGAGGTTTCTTATACCTGCTGTCTATCTGCACTGATCACTGATTGAAGGTGAAGCTTGTATATTTTCCTCCATATTGCCTTGATTGCTGCTCTGCTGATAAACCAGTAAAACACAAATCAAGGCCACATGGGTGGAACCTGTGCTGACTGTGGAGATGCAGCCCATCTGCTGCTACGGCTATTTGTCGACAAGTTTTGCCAGGCTGTGTCTCAGCTCGTTCAGGTCGCAGATTTTGACGTCCAGAACATCGATGATGCGTCGGACTTCAACCTCCGCCTGATCCTGCTCCTCCCGGCTGCAAGCCAGCGTCTTCTCAGCACTCTGGACCCGATCCTCCAGGTCTTTGTTTCTTCTCTCCAGCTCCTACGAACACATTAACTGTCGTTAATACTGTTTACACGTCTGGATGGGATGTATTTTTCTGGATATTTTCTGCATGGTTTGGTGTCCAAAATGGATATTTTTCTTTTATATTTCTGTGAGATTACTGTGAGAATTTTACACAAATGTTTATATCTGCAAAGTGAGCGTAATAATGAGTATAATTTACGGTGTCCAAATTTATGTCTTCATGTTTAAACCCTTTCTGTGCAGTATTTGTGTATTTCTATACTTTTAAATGTCAACATGAACAATGTACAGATGCAAACAGAAGTAAAGAGTAAAACTGCACATTTACACTGAGACAGAGAACATTAAGTTTATGAGCTTTAGAGTTGGTGCAAGTTAAGAAGTTTGCTTAAAAGCAAGGCAGACACAGCTGACCTCTGCAGGTTCAGCCCTACTTAAATGCCTGTAAATGCTTTACTCCTTGTGAGGCTGCCGACTGCAATAAAGTTAAATGAGAATGTCACATCAGGCTCATTTGCTTTAAACTGTTTACATCATAAAATCAAATGTACAATTTTGTGCTCTACGAGGTTATTCTGTATGCCAAATACACCAATGAATAGATTATGGAAACAAAAGGGCAGGAAAGGTCAAATATGAATATATATAATTCGCAAACTGACACCTCCACTCAAATTATAATCTGCAATCTGCATTAGCAAGGAGACTCGCTACTATTTGTTTTCTCCTTGGAGGTCTCCTGTACTGATTATCTGCTGATTATCTGACCTGTGCTGTGTCTTTCATAGGTACAGTAACAGCGCTTTGATTTTCCATGAGTCGACTGTGTGTCTCTGAAAACAGCTTGTAAGCTGTTTAATGTTAAAAAAAAGAAAGAGATGTAATATGGTGAAGGCAACAAAACCAGATACATCAGTAACATCAAAACCACCATGAACATTTCTGCTATGAATATCCACAGAGTAAATCAATAAAACAGACTTGAAAAGATGCTTTAAAGACTGATCTGCTGACCATCAACTGAAAAAAAAAAATCAAAGAACTTCTGTTCACACTAAAGATGAAATGCTTTTATCTCCCTCCCTTTCAGTGAAGTCATTTTCCTGCTTTTCTGCGATATAATACAAGCTCTACTGGGTTAAGTTACAATGAAAATGTAGGTGAGCAGAGCCATTTTTGCAGCAGAAGCACTGATAAATCCCATTCATCTGGTTTTATAAGCAGCCTTGAAAATCAAAAGGTCTGCTTAAAGTCTGTCTTTAAAGTGTTAGAATTTCTTAAGAACCTGATAAAATCATCGTCTCCTCAAGAATTATATAAAAAATTAAAAAAGTGAAAAAAATCAAACATGAAGGATATTAACTGCTTAGCAATCCAAAGTTAATAGACAGTTTACTTAAAGGAGCTCTATACGGTATTTAAAGCATTAACGTAACAGAAAACATTTGCTGTGTGAAGATATAGTAGAGTAATGGCATCCTGAGCAGACAATAAAGCCCAGGAAGAGTAGCTGCTGCTGATGTGGTAGCTAACGGGGATCCAAATAAACAAATCAATAAATAAACAAATACCTCTGTCTGTGTTGTTATATGAGCATCTTTATTCTTTGTTTGGGTAGATGGCCCTGCATCGCACACGTTAGTGCATGTAAGTACCTTGTGTGAATCCTACTGTGCTCATGTACCAGTTGCCGCTGATATCTTGATGCCGTCTTTGTGGAAGCGAGCATTGTTCTCATTGTTGGCACTGTTAGCACTGTTAGCACCATTAGGTGCTTGTTTCTTGCTCAGCCACCTACATGTTGAGAGGTATCTACAGACAACAACTGAATCATAGGCTCTGAATATTGTACAGAGCTCCTTTAATACAGATACTATAATTTTTTTCAGCAAATGTAATTAGTGTGTATTGTTTTGTAAAATTTCTTATTGCTAAAAATTCTCAGTCATACAGAGAGAGAAGTGTTGGTTCCTAAGTACTATTTCAGTAAAGATAGTCTCAACTCTTTTAGTCACCAATTAAAAGCAGGATGAATGGGCAACTTGGCTGAACAAATGCTTTTCAAAATGAGCATTGTGTACCAGTCTATAATGTGCGTAAGCTTGTTTCCCCCTTGTTTTGTTTTTTTTGTTGTGTTTCCTTTCTCTTGCTGTATATAATTGTTAAATGACAAATCTTGTAATGTAATTTTTTAAAGTCACTTATTCTACTTGTAGTATGTGCTCTTAGTGTGCAGTATATTGACCTGTCACTTACCTTAAATAAATTCTTTGTCCATAAAGCCTGTATGAGGTACAGCATGTGCCATTTCCAGTAACAACTTGACTGCAACACAGTGTCTTACAGAGGAGACAAACACACTCAGCTAGCTGTCTTCATCTTACCTGCAGTCTCTGCATGGCCTCCTCTCTCTCCTTCTCAAGCTCACCCACATCTGTTTTTTTGCTCTGCAGGTTGTGAATTTCCTGAAAACAAAGTGATATCAAACTGTCACAACACTGCCTTCCCCCACATCCACCATCTATCCCTCTTTATCAGAACATGGAACATTCATCTTGTGTTTTGAACCAAAATACTTCATCTGGCTTTTAGAAAACCGAGTCATTTATCATATGCCGGGTTTGTGATAAGATTTGGGACACCTTGATGTTTCTGGGGAGGAGGGTGAGTCAGCCCCCAGGGAAACATGCCACCGTGACCTTGCAAGGATGCTGTTGCCAAAAGTAAAACTTGTTTAGATGACGTGACGGATATGGTTATGTTAATCAGGCTGGAAGACATCAGCGAGCCGCTTTCAAGGAGTATTTCAAATTAATGTCCATTTTATTTATCAAGAGAAAATGGGTTTGGGCTGAGCATGCCCTGCATGCATCTGATGGACATTGCTTGGCTCAAACAGAGACAAAATATTCACGAGGTGATACTTTGGCATCATAAAAAAATCATATTAAAGCAAGCCCGGAAACTGTTCTGAAGGTGAGTCAGAGTCCTGAATTCACTTAAAATGTAGGAGGCAGCTGGGGACATCTGCATCTCGTCTGAAGCCTGTGAGGCTGTGGTATTTTCTCAAAGCTCTTCGTCTGAAGAATTAAAACGTATCAAAGATAAATGAAGGACTTAGTGGAAATAGACACTAGAAGGGCATAAGTAAAATCCCCAAACGGTATTCTCCTCGCTACATTTTGTTTAGTAATTAACTTTAGTTTCAGACAAAAACAAGATTATTGAACCAGAAAGATCTCATTAAAAGCCTTAAAGGAGGTTTAGAGGAAAAATACTAAACTGGCAATTATACATTTCAAGCTCCTATAGCTTAATACGTTTACTACATAACAGTAAACTAAATAACAGTTTTACTGGATGCGTTAAGGATTTTTAAAAATATGTATAAATATCAGATGGAGTTGAGGCTGTATCTTTCAAAACTGAAAACAACTGGTAATAAATTATGTGTGCTGGTGTATGTATAAGCTGGCGTTCCACGCTGGAGTTCCCCATAGGACGGTAAATGGATTTGGACAGTGTGCAGTGAAGCGGACTTTTGTCTTGCCTGATCTTTGGCGCTCAGCAGGGCTTCCAGCTCCTCCAGTGAGCGACTCAGCTCCTCTTTTGCAGTCTGACCAGCAGCAGGATGCCCCAGCTGGGCCTCAAGCTCTGCCACCTGGAACACAAACACACAATAAATACTTATTAAGCTAGCACTTTTCAGTGTACTCAAAGAGAATTTGAAAGAAAACAAGAGTTCACAGCCATGCTAACTCTATTGGGCGGTATTAGAACTCAAAACCAAAAATGCTTTGTTGAAATGAAGTTATAGGAATGTTAGGATAGGAGGGGAACTTTTGAAACAGGTGGGTTTTGTGAAATACTTTGAAAACTGAAAAAGTGGAGAACTCTTTTATGAGGTAAAAAAAATCCAGAGAGCAGCAACCGAAAAGCCCCGCTTATCCCAGACTTGGCATGACTGGACTAGGACTCGAGAAGGAGATCACGGAGGTAGGGAGGAGCAACGCTGAGGGCGTTGGAGCTGGTAAGGACGAGTGCATTATTTAAAATTTGGCTGGGAGCCGGAAGCAGTCAGGGAGAATAGGAGGGACATGATCTCTGAAGCAGGTGCATTTGACTAAACAGACAGCAGATTACACAGGTCACGTAAAACAACCTCAGAACTCATCGGCTATCGGTCGGACAACGATACGCCTCAGGGGCAACAGCCAGAATTGCAGGAGTTCAGGTGTAGCCAGAGAATATCCAGGCCAAGGCTTCCTCTTCAGTGTGCCAGGCAGGTAATTAAGAAAAACAAAAAAGGTAAAAAATAGCCGAATTGTTGTCAAACAATAACTGATGGGTTCCAAGATTGTATTTTGGCTACAACTCCACATAGACTGTTCATCTGCTGCTCTAATGTGATTGATCAGTAATAGTCAGACTACAATCGGACTATAAACACAAACCAGGACACTTAAAAATCTTGTAATGTTGCCTGCAGATATTTGCTTACAGTAATTTGTTTATAGAGTTTATGTTAAGTATAAAGTTGTGCAAAACATAATACAAGCCCTCTGTAATTAATATAACACAAAGAAATATTTTTTTAAAAAGTTTTCTTTGTAAACAACACAGTTTTCATTTGGAGCCTGATTGATGAAAGTCAGCATCAGAGCAGACATAAAGAAGCCATGAATTTCAATGATGCTACAACTCTCCATCTTGCCGTTCACTCAGAGGTCCTCTCATGTTAAATTGATTTTAAATTGATTATGAGCCTAAAAAAATAATCACTTCAGAGGTTGTAAAGTCTCTGCCTGATTTAGTTTCATAATTTAATCTAATCAATTAGGTTTGAAGCTGATCAGTCCACGTTTAATGGGAAAATGTTATCAGGTTTTTCCATTATTTGCTCATGAAAAAACAAGAGAATGAAGAAAAGGGTACACAGGATGACACTGTAATGAGGAGAGGTACTGGGATCTTGTTTTAGTAGTTATCCAATAAAAAGCTTTAAAAAAGGCTGTGGGAACCTAATGTGTAGGGTAATTCCATACATATAGAGGATAACACGTGACCCTTCACCTCCAGGAAAAACACAGAAATCAGCTAAATGAGTACTAAAAGGTCTTATTTTAACATATGTGCAACATCAGGGTACAAATACAATAATAAAGTCACACAAATACACTAAAGTTTGATGATCATTACTGATTGAAATGGGGAAAAACAACAGAGGGTCGTTACCTAGCCGCCTACACACATCCATCTACACCATGATGATTCATTTTCTCTCACTCATCTCTCTCTCTCTCTCTCTCTCACACACACACACACACACACACACACACTATACTAACCCGACTGCAATGCTTCTGTGGAAAAAAAAGCTTTACTGCGAGTGGTCAGAGTGCTGAACTCTCTCGCCTTGGAGACTTTTTTTTTAATTGCTAGAGGGATGTGACCTTGTGAAAAATCATGAAAAATACATTTTCCCAGTCTGACCCACTTCCTTATGTTTAACATATTAATGGAAAAGTCGCAGACGGTGAGTGACAGTTTGACTAAACAGGGACAAACTGTTCAGCCTTTGAAGTCTAAATATGGTGCGAATTAAAGTTTGTGGCTTCCTGAGTATCTTCAAGGCACTGACACAGTCATTGTCATGGTTCGGGGTGCAATTCAGGCTGGGCCTTCAAAAGAAAAACAGTTTACTATAATTTTTGCATGAGTGTAATCAGATTAACAATAATCTCATTGTGTCCTGCTTATTTACACAGCTTAAAGTACAACAATAGGATTTGTTGATAACGAGATGCATATAAAAACTGATAAGACTCAGACTACATCATCATGTTGCTTGTTTTCTAAATCTGACATTGGCTCTATCTACCTCTACACAGTTTAAAAACAAACAAACAACAAAAACTGTGTTTATCTGACCTAAAAAAATGGGCGTATTGTTTATAAATTTCTGTGTTGAAAACAGTCAAGTCAAATCTGACAGTCCTCCAGTCTAGATAATTAGATTAAAATAAAGGTTTACACGACAGTCTGAGTATTCTGAGCGTAGCATTAATTGGATTAAATGGATCAAATGTGCGTGTGCATGTCAGTGTGTACTCATTACTGCCAGCTGCTGTAGATGAAACTGGACTTCAGACGTGGTCACAGCTGACAGGTGAAACATTTGTCTGCTAATTTACACTGGGGCTGTATATCTTTAACGCACGGTTACTTGACATAACCACAATAAACATACATCTCTCAACTGTTGGCCAAATACTTAACTGTGAGGACTTTCAGGTTTGAGATCACAGTGCCACTAAGACTCACATTATTCGTTAACAACCCATCAAAAGAACAGACTTATGGAAGAGAGAGTCCAAAGCCTCATTCCCACTGCACAAAAACCCCACTAACACCTGCTAACATCTGGCTTTTTAATGCCACGGGAATGTGTACGACATTCACACTAGAGTCGAATGATTCTGCGGAAGACGCTGGTTTTTATTGCCTCTGGCTCTGATCGGCATTGATGAGGACACACCACCAGGGTGACATGCTGATTTGAGCTCCTTAAACAGCGAGATGCAATGACGTGCCATCACTAATTACCGACACATTTCTGCCTACTCCAGCTTTTACCATTAGAGTCACAATTCAAGTTTCTGTGAATATCTTCTGGTTTTGTTTTGTCTTCTATGATTGTGAACTGACATCTTTGGGTATTGGACTATTGGTCAGATAAAACAAGTAATGTGAAGACACTGCCTTGGGCTCTGGGAAATTTACTTACTTCCACTATTTTCTGCTATTTCAAATGCCAAACCATTAATTTGATTAGCGAAAACAACTGACAGATTGATTAGTAATGATAATAGTAGTTTGTTGTAGCCTTGGATATGTAGAAATGCTGCTTTGTCCTTGTATTGATAATGTATGATAGGTAAGAGAGTGTTAAAGAAATCTGAGATAAAAATAAGGAAAACAGAAACTTTAACTCTTGACCTCATTAGTTTTAGTTATTTTAGTGTTGGTAATGCAGGGATAATCAAAACAGCTGCCATTTCTTACATTTCAATTCACCCTGGATATCTGCATCAGCTCAATGTCTGAAATGTAAATGTGTGTGAAAAGAAGGAGGTTTTTCTGCTCCCACGTCAACATTTCCCTTTCCCTCCCTTTAGCATCTCCTCTGCATTTTCACAGTCAATTAGAAAGTGGCTCTTTATAGATTCCACACTACGCCATGTTGTGCCCCGGGGTTCAGAAAACTGCCGTGGGTTGAAGGAGGGGTGGGGTCCGTGTGATCCCAGAGGGCTCAACCCCTACATATCCCTCTGTATGTGACAGCTTCTGTCCCCAGAGGGAAGAGCAGCTCAGTGTCTCTGAACTCCACACAAATATACATGAATCTGTGAAACACCCATTTTTTTTTTCAAAATGAATGTTCCCAGGAAGGTTTAATCTTAACAGATTGACAGGAGATTGAAAAATCAATGGGGTTATATTTTATATACACAGTGTATTTGTGCAGGAGAAGTGTGCTGAATAAGATATCAGTGCAGATGCAGCAAAACAACATCAACACCCAAATAAATAAATAAATAAATAAATAAAAATATGATGACTGTCCAACACTGATCACCCTGATTTCACAGTTTATTATTCAGTATATTCTACAAAAGGTACATTGGGAATGCCTTTCTGTTTGGGATGTATACAATATGTTCACTTTGGATTCAGGGCAGGCAGAATTGATTGCAATGATGACCTTGTTTAAAGTATAGATGAGGACGTACAGCCTCTGCTGTATATCCAGTTATTATGTTCCAAGCTCTCAGCAACATTAACTGTAAACTATTTGGATAATTACTGAATCTAGGGGTCATTTTCATGCAAAAATGCAAAATATTCTCAGGTTTTAGCTTCTGAAACATAATGAGTTGCTGCTATCTTTGAAGTATATTACAGTAAGTTGTATACCTTTAGGTTTTGGCTGGACAAAACAATCACATTTAAGACATTTCATACCCCTTGTCCACCAGATTAGGTCTGGTTCTTGAAATAGGTCTGTTCAGAACTTTTGTTACCTTGGTGCCATCTAGCAAATCAGCCCACATTTCTACTTGTTTTGGTCACAACCATTATAATCAAGGATGTGTCATCACTGGAGGGCATTGCACAAGGCACAACAGAAGTAAACAATAGTAGCAGGATGACCACGTTAATGATACAAACTTTTGTTATGTTTTTTTTCTCCTAAATGCTCTGAATGGTTCAAAATTAGGTGTGGAAACTAGAATCCCAAGTCCTGATGGAAAAAGGGTAACAGTGGTCTTAGCAAATTGGTAATTGGTAATTTTTTCAGTGTTTTTAACAGCTAATCGATGAATCAAGAAAATAATCTGTGGATGAATCAGTATTGACTGAATAATCTACAGTTTCCCTTTATATACTGCATATGGTTGTATGAGATAAATGAAGGCAATGTTGCAAATCAATTAGACTGCTTTATGACAATATTAGATTTTGTATGATTTTTGCATCAATGGTCTGAATCACATTTTTTGTTGGGTGTTTAAAATGCTGGAATAGATAAAGCAAACATTCTTGTCTGGTTATGTATTCATAAACAGATTCTCAAAAGATTTTTTACACATACACAGATACTGTGATATAAAATCATATACTCCAATAAATAATTTTATTCATATTTCCCCCACTCCTAGGAGTACCTGCCTGGTTAGAGCTGTTCTCTCTTGGCTCATGGATCAGTTTAACTAAACTATCCAACAAAATTATAATTGTGCAGCTTTGATGGAGGTTTGCACTCTCTGAGCTCATTATCTTCAGAGAGATTGTGGCTAGAGTTGGAGAGTCTGCAAATGTTTATCTATGGAATTAATTTTGTTCTGCATCTAGAAATTTGATTAACATCCAGCAATCACAGTTGCCCAAAAACATCCCCAAAATGCAGAAACGCAAACAAAAAGGCAAACAGTGCAGTCACGCTGGAACTATGGGTTTTGGATGAAAATCATATTTCTTTGCTTTTCATTTTTTAGCTCTCTGCTCTCTGAAAACACAATGCCTCCAGCCGCGGCTATGGCTGGCGCAGAGGCATAATAACAAACTTGAACAGGTACACAAAAACCCATTCAGGTATCTTACAGTAAAATACAATATATAATATAATATAAGTACTGCACTCCATGAGTTGCTAACTCCCGTTAAAACTGAGCAGAGGTCAGAGTCAACCCAGAACCCAGAAAATAAACCTTCATTCGCCGAGGAACACAAACATGGCTGAAGCCGAGAGTGTGACAAGGGAGAGAAAAGCCAGCCAACCTCTCTCCTTCTGCACCTACGATGATTTATCTTCTTCCTCTAACTGGGGCAGAGAGGGGGGAGGAGGGTGGGCAGTATAGGGTGTCCTGCCCCCTCCCCCCAAAAAATCCCCCCTCAATACCTCGTTGCCAAACCCTGGAGGCCTGCTCTACTTCCAGCCACCTGGTTGACTTTGCAGCAGTGTGTGTGTAGCTGTGTTGTGTGTTTGATGGGGGTAACCTTCACCTGGACTCATAGAGATAGATGAAACCACAACGAGAGCTAAAAATAAAAGATTTTTGTCACCAATGGTAATAGCTCCGTAGCAGGCCAGTTTGCGGCAGCCTTGTTAAGCTTGACCAAGAGCATAATTTTCTCTCTCTAAATTAAAGATGAAATGTCTGCGTTCTGGCCCTACGATTATCACGGGAGCCTGTCAACAGAAATATCCCAAGGAGGCGGGCAGGATGAAAAATGCATCTGCAGTTTGGAAGAGACCAAGTGTGTGTGGGGATTTTTGTGTGATAGTGGTAGATGTATGAATAAAAAAATATCTGCGTAATATGCAGTTGCTATCTGAATGGTCACAGGGTGAGGGAATAAAAGGAAAATGTTTCATATAGCAAAATTATACTCTGTATTTCTGCTTTTATTCATATTTCTGCTTTGATTCAAATAAAGGCTTTGATTTTTCTTCTCACCTCATCTGTCATTTCATATGCATGGGTTTGATCCTAATCATAACCCTGATAAACCCTCCTTAATTATCAATAAATGATAATGCTATATAAAGTTAATTACTGCTATTTACTGCACATCTAGTTTATGGTCCCCGCAGTAATGCATAATGTAAATAATTCTTAGGTTTACCAGATTTTCTTCATAGATTACAATCACAATAAACTGCAGTGAGTAAAATGACTGTGTGGCAGATGTACCGTAAATGCCTTAAATAAAAGACAGAGATGTAGTTTATTAAGTGACTTGTTTTGGAGAGATTTGCTGGAGGACACATTTCCTCCTTGGGGTGTGAAGTGACTGGCAGGAAGCAAAGTATCACATAATGCAGCACTGACAAGAAAACACTCGACTCAGCACAATGAAATAAAACAGGAAGTCTATCTGCATTTATTGAGGTAGACTATCCTGTTTAATGCAAACTGTAATCTTTGTATCTTTTAAAATGACCTTATGATGCTTTTGGAATCTAAGGTGGTGACTGTTGGACCTCCTCCTACATCAATCTACTCCAAGAAAACAGAAAATACCTGTTTCTGATTCATTTGCAGGCAAAAAAAATAGTTCCAATATATAGTTTAACTCTGGATTTAAATTGTTGCTTTAATCAAGTAAATTTTACTTGTATTTTATGGAGTCAAAACTGTGTTTCTACAGTAGCCCACACCAGACAAACCAAAGAAAGGATCTTGATAGTGCCCTTCATGTTTTCAAGTCGGACACTGTAGTTAGCAGCACCTCCACGACGAGCAGCATAAAACACATAAGTCACTAAATCATCTTGCACAAAGCTCCCTGAATTCTTATTGCAAACATTCAACAAATAGAGAACCTTTAAAGGGAAAAAAAGGCTGAGGGTATCCATGGCAACAACACTGATGCTAAATTCTACTTTCACTGGTGATACTAAACCAACAATGGGGTAAACCGATTTTAAATTATTAAAACATAGCCTCACTTTAAAATGTCCTTAATCAAGAAAATAATGTTGATTTCATACTGGGAAAACTTGTTGTGTATTATTGTTTGCATGGCTTATTATTACCTCATTCATGATCACAAAAAGTTAATTTTGTAATTATTTACAAAGGGAATAGTGTAGAACACTATATCTGTAATGTACTTTTGATGGTCTTTAAGATATGGAATGGATTTTGAGCTGTCAATCCCCTTTTTCTTGTGATTTAAGCAATAAGTTTTCAGGTACTTTCTTTTCTTAGCTACTGAAGAGATATATCCTTATGTAGAGCTACTGTATCTATAAGACAATCTTTGAGTTTGAGTTGATTGTTGTGTTTTATTAGTGTTGTAATGTGTTTAGTTGCACAGTGAGTATGAATATTATGGATGTGTATTTATGTCATTTTGTTAATGAAAATAATGGAGACCCCAGGAAGTGTAGCCACTGTTTAATACAGAAGCTAATGGGGATCTTTATAAAAATTAAAAAAAAAAACAAACTGAACTGCTGGTGCAGACACTTAAAAAAATGATATGGTGAGTCAAGGACAAAATGTTGAAATTGTGTCAAGTACAACAATTGCTTCATAACAGCCTCAGAAATTTTATCATCGACACCTCAACAGTCTCAGCCTTCACCAAACATCATGTACTCCATTGTTATTAGCTGCAGGGATATTGTATTATGAGGTGTTCATTTGTCCACCCTCTATGTGTCACCTGGTCTCTGAGGCGATCGGTCTCCTCCTGGTATTCGGCCAGCTGTTTCTTCCACTGCTCCACGCTGCTGTTGGCTTCCTGCAGTGCTTCCACCAGCTTGGCGTTACTGTCCTGAAGGGTGAAGAGTTCAGCCTCCAGGTTTATCTCACACACCGACCTGAGGGGAAAAACACAGACTTAACTCAAAGCAAGAGTTATTTATTTTCGCCTGGTGCTGACAAAGTAGTCTGCTTCTCTGAGCCTTTTCGTAATAAGACCTTTCACATTTCTCATCCTCATTTGATCTAATATTAATGTGAGAAATATTGATTAGTGCATCTTTAAAGACATGGCACTGGTCGACCGTTAAGTGTCAGAAGAAAGCACCGCTGGTGTGTAAATTGCAGAAGATAATGAGGTAATGAAGTGAAACATTTATATCAGGCTCACCAGCTGTTAGGAGAAATTTGATGTGACATTTAACTGATTTCAAAGAGCCATGAGGCCATGTATTTTAATGTTTTCTGAAAAGTCAGATGCAGAACTAGAAAAAGTCACTGACTTGTAAATTACTCTTAAATGTCACTTTTCTTACGTTTTTTAAAACTTTTTTGTTCTATAATTTATTATCATTTAGAGGGGAGCTTTTAGGTTCAGGTTCACACTTGTATTTTGAGTTTTTATGTTCAAAAGACACATTATTTTCCTCATACTGTCTGTGCTGGAACACCTCTATAGAGCGCACCAGAGA
The DNA here is from genome assembly GCF_026936395.1 of Plectropomus leopardus. Lineage (NCBI taxonomy): Eukaryota > Metazoa > Chordata > Actinopteri > Perciformes > Serranidae > Plectropomus > Plectropomus leopardus. The sequence goes on from NC_142180.1 coordinate 15,797,710, forward strand.
TGATGTTTTTCTTTACCCTGATGTGGAAATTAACTTTACCCTGGTTCCCTCGTCAAAAAGTCTATAGCACTTTTGTCTTCAACTTTAGATTACTGTAGAAAATGAGCTCTGTGGCAAACAAACGTTTATCATACTTACACGTTTTGTTCAGCAAGTTAACTGTCACAAGTAAACACCACTTCTGGGATTTTTGATGACTAAATGCAATCAGCAGAAACAAAGAGCTAATGTTAGGCTATAAACTACACCAACGTTATGTAATTTAACGTTACCACCACAACAAGGCTGTAAAGCCATGCTCGGTGCAGCTCGGTTTGATGACATTTTGTAGCCCCATTATACCACTTGTGTGAACATTTCTTTAGCTTGTGTTAACCACAGACCTTATTTTGAGACATCTAAGCAAAAACCCATTCAAAATACCCACTGACTTTAAAACAAGGGAAAAAACATACAGGACTAGTGGTACTCGAAGAGAGGTTTGTGAAAAAACTGAGGGCTTTCCAACAGAAGAGATTTCCTGGTTAAAGTTAAGAAAAAGTCAGAGTTTTTGTTAAAATGACAAAATTTCTTTCAGAAAGGGCTTCCTGGAAGAAGGCCTACAAGCAAAACTTCTCCAATGTACCATCTGCACTCTCACAGCGTCTCTGCACCATCCTTTCCACCAGGGAATAACTGTAACAAATCATGTATCGGCAGTCTCCTCTGTGAAAAATTACCAATAAAAACATCTAAACACCACCAGACATTTTCCTGCAGGACTATGAGCCAGAATGGAGGAGAAATCAGGAACAGTGGCATCCAAGATAAGAGGTTTCCCTGATGTTAGCATGCAGCCACATGTAGCAGTGTTTTTAATGTTAACACTTGCAGGAGCATGCTTGCAGCAGATGACCATATAAAGATATCTGTTATAACTGATGTAAGCTTGTCTTAAAAGTAGAAAAAAACATTGGAAACAGAATATTTAGAACTATCTGAAATGGGAGGTTTTTGCTCACAGGGATTAATTTTACATGTGTTTACCTTATTATTTGAAACTTTGGCCATGGTAATATGAACATCTGGCATTGTACTGTTATGCATAAGACAGAAAATAAGAAAAAGTATGATAGCCCCCCCCTAAGATTTTCTGTCTTTTGTCATTCATGTCCTTGGGAAGCACCTTAAAATGCAACACTGCACACGCATACAATCTTGCACACTATTAACTAATAAGTCCAACATAACTTTAGATGCTTCCTTCCAAGATTAAGGGGAATTACAGAGAGTGCTTTGGAAAAAATAAACCAATGGGGGACAGATGGATCAGGTCCTGTGTGACAGTAAAGGTCAGGATTCAGTTGGAATATTTAATAAACCAGAGAGCCATCACATGATGGAGTTAAAGAAACAGACTCTTTGCCATAAAGACAAAACTAACAGCTTGGCAACCGTAAAACCACTCACCATAGCAACAGGAGTAAAAGGCAAAAAGGCTGCGTAGGCTTATGACAATCATAAAATGAAACTGTTGGGATAATAGGTTGTAAAGCAGGCGAGTATGAGTGTTTTTCTGCTTCCTGGTCTCAGATGGAAGGTTGAGTGATCAATAATGGGCACCATAATGACAATAATTATGAGCTTCTAAATTCAGTGCCAGTCAGGCGTGGCTGGTCTTAAGACAGACACAGACACAGACATAGACACACACACACACACACACACACACACACACAGAGAGTGTCATTTTTGCTTTTTGAATTTATCAATGCTGATATTTCTCTTAAGAACTGTAAGTGAGGTTTTCTTAACACACATCACTAAAGCCAGTCTGACACTTTGGGTGAGTTTTTTTCTCTCAGAAGAGCACTCATTCGCTGCCATTAGTTTGTTTTTCCTGACTTTTAGTCTTTGGTATGAGTAAAGCTCAAAATCTCTCGGATCTCCTGGTGCTAAAGAATCCCAGCACTGCATGTTCTCCAGCTCTTCATACTCTGCCGCACACAAGTAGCGCCTGGGCAAGTCCGAGCATTTCAACACTGCTTATTGCCTTGCTTTGAGCAGAGGTCAAACACATGCATTTGACCAGACACGCTACTAATCTATGCATGAAACTATGCAGAGGTGTTTAAAATACAAAGGTTTTAGTAAAGATGCATGTGTTTGGGAAGTACTGGGGATATGACTACATAAATGAGACTTGGAATATATTGCATGAGTTGTGTAAATTTGTAAACTGATGCTTTGATATAGTTTTGCTGTTGTAAAGCTTTGCCCCCTTTAAATAATTTATAGAAAATTTTATAACTTTTTGTAATTCAACATAACACTGGGTGATTAACTGAAATACATATGGGCATTTTGGAGGTGAAATATTCCTTTAACTGTACCTCTTTTCACCTGCAATAATGGTGTTTTTGCCACTTGAGGGCAGCAAAAACAAGGTATAAGCACATCAGTGACATGTTAACACCTTTTAAAGGCCGTGATACACCAAACCGACATCAGAGAACTAGCGGCAATGAAAGCCCCTTGCTGCTGCGCCCTCATGTTGCCAATTCCCGACCAACATTTGCACATGAACACACCAAACTGAAGGCCAACCTGCGCATGTTCTTCAACGGCATGAAGGGAAATACCCTTTACCAGCAGACGGCAGCTGTCTGTTATACCCATTTAAAATGAGTCACTGGAAGAATGCCATGACACTACTTAGCCAGTTAGCACATTTACAACTCAAAGCAATGTTGAAAGAACAAAAGCATATTTTCTGTGTGCCAGTGAACAACAACACAACCTACCAGGAAATGTTTCTCCTAAGAGCTCAGTGGTTGAGAAAAACAATTGTACCCCATAAAACAAGTTCGTTTCAGCCTCCCTCCCTCCTAGCTTAAGCAGTTTTTTACATTTTTCACTCTAACTTCCGTTTTTCTTCTCATGCGCTGAGAATCAGAATGATTCCATTCACTGTCGGGCTCGATGGCCATCGCCACTGATTCAACATGCTGAGTCAGCAGAAAAAAAGGCTATAAGGGTCAATGAAGGCTGACGGTGCGGGACACACCATGGCGACCAGCACTGAGGACATTCGCCGTCAGCCCAACATGGGCAGATGGCCAACTGTTGGCTTGGTGTGTCACAGCCTTGAGATAATAGGGTGAATTGTTGGCAAACTGAGACACAATTCTTTCCAGTTTACATTTTTTTATTTCCTGCTGTCGATTATGTGTCACCTTTTTCAAATAGCAACTTAGAAAGAACCTCCTCAGTTGAAGTGTGGGTAACAGCTCAGCTCTGTGGATGGATAACAGTATGTGTTGTTTGTTGAAAAAATCCAGAGTGTTGTCTCTCTAAAACTTGTTCTCTATGCCAGTGAGGTCATGTTTTCAGCTTTGTTTGTTATAGGCATATCTCAAAAACCTGTGAACAGCTTTCAGTGGATTTTGGTAAAAAACTGGGCCATATGGGCAGGAAAAAAGTGAGAAAAGTTTGAATGTTTTTGCTGGTGTTTTCTCATGAACTACAAAAATCAAATGAAACAATTATGAAAAAAAAAGCATTGTGATTAGGATTAGAAGGATTATTTTAAAAACATTTTCAAATTGGGACTCTTTAACAGGGGTGGGCACTCTTTAATTGCTTCGCAGTTTATGGCTTGTAATCATTGTGAGGGCAACAAAATGTTCAGGGCATTTCCATCTGATCATGTAACCAAGCTGCGGGTTAGAGACGGGATTACAACCTTCGTAGTAAACTTTCTAAACTCTAACGGATAACATTTCCATTCCAGTACTCCCACACACTCACATCTGCTGCCTTGTCTGTTGTTTTATATTAATATGTGTGCTATGTCTCTCTTTGTTTGTGTATTGTTGTTATAGTTATTATTTTTATGTGTTTGTGTTGCTGCAAGCCAAATATTTTTTTATACATAGAAACTCCAAACATAAAATTTAACTGCATAATGTCCCTCTCTCTGTTTCTCTTGTTCTTATCTCTCTGCCCAACACTGTTAAATAAGTATCCTACATAAAATGTAAGTAGCTTATCTGATGAATGTACTCATGGAAAATTTATTATAGCATTATGGCTGTGATAAAAAAATGTTTTTTTCTACTACACTACTTATTAAAAGCAAATTTTACATTGAGCCAAAAGAACATTATACATAACATCAGTGAGCTGCATAAACAACGGTCCTTGTGAGGGAAATGTTCCTGTTTGGTGTCCTGAATCGAGCAGATCCCACTGAACATACCATGTGCAGTGTGTAGTGAGTGCACCAGTTAACAAAAAGTTTGTGCTCCTTCTGAGAGGGAAAAGAGGCTAAGATCAGCCTTACTGTATAATAATAAATTTATTATATTGATCGGAGTGGAATGGAACGTTTGAAGTATGACTGCATACCAGCAGTATGGATGAATGTGCAGCATGTTGAATGAAATAAAATTTGAAAAGTCTGTTAAAGGGATACTTTGCGATTTTTGAGGTGTGGCTGTATGAGATACTTATCTATAGTCAGTGGATTACATGTAGTAGATGGCAGTTGGTGCACACCCTGTTTGCAGAAAATGACGCAGCTGGCACCTCAAAGCTCAGCATTATACTGCTGTGGAGCAGCGTAATGCTGTGACTGAAAATCTCGAACTATTGCTTTAACGTGCTGGTAATAAAGAGAGTCTGACCACAAACTCTGATCATTGCATCTACTGCAATACTAAAAGGCAGTGTTATAAAGTAACTATACATTTACTCAAGTACTCTATGGTAAAAGTCTGACATTACTTGAGTATTTCCATTTTATGCTACTTTCTACTTGCTATGTCTGTATGTTCTCCTGTGCTGTTCTCCCTTTTCAGTCTCCTGCAGCTCTGCCCAGGTGTACTGCATTACCTAACAAGAGGGTCCGCTTGGCGATGTACACCTGGCCTGAGCAGGAGGTGCTTAAAAACTCTAGGGACAGCAGCAGAGAGAAGAGGTGGTGGTGGGACTGCTGATTTTGTTCCATCTCAGCCTGTTATTTTATTTCCTTGTTTGCTTGTCTAATGTGAATAAATCACATGGATTTGATTATTTTAAAAGTGTCTTAAGCCTGGTATACACTGTGCAATTTTGGGCTGTCCCGGACAAAAGATAACCATTGTGACAGAGCGTGGCGATATCTTTGGTTGCGGTCCTTAAATGGTTGTCCTTCGTTGCACAGTGAGAGAGGTTTAAGGATGGCCGTTGTCACGGTCTTGCGATCAAAGACAGCCTGGAATACAATTCTGACAGTGTCAGAAATCTGGGATGAGAATTTCACAGTGTGACTGCTGTTATGACCTACGTGTGCCAACAAACCAAAAGAAATGCAGCATGAAATAACACTGACCAGCATGACATTGCTCAATGCTAGCAGATGCTAATAAACACTGACTTTGAGCTTTTGTTGCAAAATTTGCATGCAAAGTCGACCTCTTTCCCCCAGCCATGACCACGTCTCCTCCTCCTCCTCCTCCTCTTCTTCAGACCTTTTTCAACACATAAATGCCACTATAGTGAGGGCTCGATTTGTTTTTTTTTTTACAGTTTGACGTCGATCGATAGGTCGTAGAATGCCATTCAGTAGGAGATGTCATTGCACAGTCTGCATGCATCAAATTTAATGTCTTACCCAAATTTAGTAAGATCCATGTCGCAGATTACATCTTGCACTAAATTTATAAGGTTGCAAAATGGGGCATCACAAACGGCTTATGGGATGCAAAATGTTAATATAAATTAATACAAATGTGAAATGTAAATTTTAACTAAAAAAAATGGAAAACTACAATGAAAATAAAAACGTCTTGCATATGGATATAAAATACAGGACGGGTTTATCATGTTTTGTTGTTCAGTAATTTAAGACATGAAGAGGGAAAACACTGTCATTACCCTTCAGACAGCATCTTTTTGACCCTCTCCTTCTCGGCTGTCAGCTGCACTTCGGCGCTCTTGCTGCGAAACAGCTTTTCCTCGCCTGGCCCGTTGACTGTGAGCAGCGGCGGAGAGTGACGCTCCTCCGACAACTCCTAAAACAACAGGGATGAACACAAACAGGACATGATCTCTGTTATTAAGTCGAAATTAAATCAGTAGCAGCTATGTTAACATAGCATTAGTTTCATTCTGTACGACACCTTTAGCATAAGTGTTAAAAACTAGAGAAAAAAATGGATGTTTCTTTGAGATGTTTGGGATTATGGTATTGATCGTATTAATCTTAATCAACTACCCAGCACTTCTATCAGCAGACCAGAGTCCTCTAATAGAAAGAGCCTATTTAGAGCACAAGAGCACTTAAAAGAGTATAACTGCAGTTTGCACCACATTATTTTACTTAGAGTGGGCGTATTAAATGCAGTTGTGGAAATTTAAAACGTATATTAACTCAAATACTACTTCATGGAGCTGAACTGGTGCCGTGCACACTCAGTGTAGAGGTTACATAAAAATTTTGAGATATTTGTACTTGACTTCTAGCCTGTCCATTTTTTCTACTTTGTGCTTCTACTGCATTACAGAACATTTCATATGGAATTAATGTACATTATTATTATTGTATCTACAACATTTATCTGATTTAGATGAAGTATATAAAATATAATCAACACCTTATTATTACTGATCCCAAGGGAGAAATTACAAAGCTACCCAGCAGTATATCAAACAAAATGTGTGTGTGTGTGTATATTATACACACACACACACACACGCACGCACACACACACACACACACACATTCAAATTAGCCCAACATTTACTAGCTGCAATCATCCCACATAAGTGCTTTTATTTTGGTATTTAAAGTATGTTTTGATGATAATGCTTTTGCACTTTTATACTTGTAACAGCTTATTTCTACACTGTGGTACCACTGCTTTCATTTAAGTAAAAGATCAGAGGCCCTCTCCTACCACTGTCTAAATTACATTAAATGTTCCAATATTTTAACATAAGCATAAACAAAGATTATTGACTGTGGACTGTTGATACAAGATTAAGCACAATTTATTAGATTTAGGCTCAGAGGTTCAGGTCTGAGCTGGTGACAGCTCCATTACTGTCTCCATATCCAGACCTGTCATCAGAACAAAACGGACGAGACACAGCAGCGGGACAGGACAGGGCCCAGCCTGTCAATGCCTGATATGTCCCATCTGGGCTCCTGTAAACAGGCTCCATGCAGAGTGAGCAGCCATGTGTGGAGCCCAGCTGGGTTTTCTTTATCCAGCCTCAGAGATCTGATTGGACACTGACTGAACAGAAAATGACTGAAGTGGAGCTTCTCGCTCCAGGACTTCATCTGCTGTTTGTGTGTGGAAAAACACACACTTGCTGGTAATCCTGCTGTAATGTGTATGTCTGTTGAGATATATACTGCACATCTGGAAAAAGCTTACTAGCAGTGCAGGTTCCACTTGATACAGAAATACAAGAGTAATTAAACAGTTGGTGTCTTACACTTATATATCACATATTGCACCAGTGACCCTTTGTTTGATCAATGAGCGGATCTGCAGCCATCATGCAACATGAAGATTCAACTGGTTCCTTGTTTGCAGCCTCATTCTTGCAGCTGGACCTGAAGTTAGTTGTGAACAAATGTGGTCACTGGGATATTTGTAGATGAAGTTAACAGCTATATCTGCAACACAGAAGTCAGGAGTCTTCTCACCTCATTAACAGGGGCCTACAGTATAAAATAAAGGTTAAATGAGAAGAGCCATTTATCATCCTCTCATGTCAAAAGGAGACTTTGAATATGACATTACAGCATGCAGATGGCTTGACTCCAGCCTGGCACAGTCAAGTCTGACCAATCTGCTTTGATATTTTCCTTCCCTGCTGCCCAGAAATGGGTTCAAGCTTCCTTTCACACAGTTTTGTGAACCATTTTCCTCAGTTTGAGGCTGTGGGCTATAAAACTGAAAGAAAACACTGAAAGGAGGTCTCCTTTTTAAAAGCATACAGATGAATTAGCTTGAGCATATTTCTTTACCCTGTCGCCTTCTTTCTTCTTCTCTCTGTGTGGTAACCTAAACCTGAACCTGTCGACGACCAAGTCCCTTTACTGCAGCATTGCAACCCTGCACTTATTGGAGAAAAATCCTGTATTATTAATTTGAGCAAGCCCAAGCGTATTCCCCCGAGGACGCTGTTTATTATCTATAGCTGAGCGGCTCTCTGTCTGACCTAATGGATATGGAATAAAACACAACCGACTCATGTGGATGGGCACCGTGTCCAGAGGAAGAAGCCCGAGAACGGGAAAAATCAAAGCTAAGACAACTCCAGCCAACGGATCGGCTGTGCGTATCTCTGAATAATTCAAGCTGTGGATCATGTTTAAGTCATAAATGGTATTACAAATTTACAGCAGTTTTTCCGTATGTTGTTCGCTAACAGGCTGAGTGGAAACAAGGCAGAGACACTGGAGCACAAGCCTGCGACCAATAACTAATTAGGCAGAGTTCAAAGGAATTTTCACTTTTAAAGGACAATTCTGTCTGTTCTCAAGGGAAGTGCAGTCTGGATCCTCTCAATTTCATTCCAATTCAGATGAACAGGCTGCACGTTGCCTTATTCTGTGCATCTTCAATTGGACATACAGATTAAATTTTGTGTTGCAGTTGCTGTCGTTAACAAAGCTTTTACTCTTTTGTAGCAAACACCAGCTGTGCTTTGAAGCTAAATTTGCTCTGAAGTCAACTTTGATCAGACTCCAGATGAATTATTGAGCACGATAGTCGGTGCAATGCTGAGGCGCATGACTACAAACACCGCACTCCCTTAGACAAAAGAAGATGGTTGGCTTATGTGTTGCTTTTTGATTGTGAGGCGAAGTGTGTGTTTTCACGCACCTGGGAGAGCTGGGAGATGAACGTGTCCCATGATGCATCACGAAGAGGGAGAGGAAAGGGGCAGATGAGGAGAAATAGAAGAAATACTTATTAGATACTTAACACAATGCCATTAATTTGGCCATGCATTTATCTATCCTGTGCTCATAAAAGCTTCACCATTTCCTGCTTTTCACTTTGTTTGATCGTTTCTGCACAGGCTCATTTCATGTTTCTGGTTTGTTTGGAGTGAACAAAAGAAAAAGGGTGTCCTCAGCAGAAGCAGTAACTGAAACTGAAGGCTGAACAAAGAAAACTAACTGTTTCAAGAGGAAGAAGATGTCACAGTCCTGTAATTTGCTTGAGTGACATGTAATCATTGGGAAGTGAGCAGTGAGAGTTAAGCAACGACAATCAAGACAGAATAAAGATGCAGATTGAATACATTTATGTTTCTCTGTTAACCAACAATGTGAATCAGTATTAAAAGACTGTTGAACCCTAAATAAAAATCCACATGAACATGAAAATAAAAATGCATGTGTGTGTTGTATTTTAACAAGCCCTCAATCCCCAAGAGCAGCAACTTTAAAACTTTTCAGGAGGAGGCTTGCTTTGTAATCGATGGTAATCCCTGATGCTTTAAATTTTCAACAGCTTTCCTGAGAGCTTTCGTCATGACGTCTCTGCACCACTGTTTGTCTTAAGTACATCTACACTGTTTACTTATTTATCTCAGCATCCGTCCATTTGCTCCCTTAGCTTAAGAAAAGCTCCTGTTTCTACACTGTGTGTTTCACACACCTGATTTATTTATTCATGTGTCCATGCATCAGACTGAACATGTTTCTCTTGAAGCACTTGAGCTCCTGACTGAACAACACACACACACACACACACACACACACACACACACACACACACACACACACACACACACACACACACACACACACACACACACACACACACACACACACACACACACACACACACACACACTTTTTTTTGCTAGTTTTAGTACCAAGTCTGTGGTTTAAAATATTGATGACTGGCATTTCTGTTTGCCTCTCTGCCTCTGCATAGATATGTATATGGGAGGAGATAGCAGAAGAAAAAAAAAGCTCCAATCAGCAGGCACAAACAAATGACAGCTGTTACGTGTCAGAGGAGGGGAAGAGCTCCTGACTCCTGCTGTGTTTACACTGTTGTTAAGATAATTTATGTGCAGAGATGTCATTTATTCGACTCTTTTTGACATTCATTTACCTCTACTGTGTGGCTCAGTGGTCCTGACCTTTTCTAAGGCCACAGCCCTGCAAGATGAGCCTGTCAACACCATATGTCATGTTCCAAATGAGTTTTTTTGAACTGGTTTCAAACTGAATGTTATCTAATACTATTAACTGTCTAAAAGATGGTTGCTGTTACAACAATTTTCTTAACAAATATAATTACCCCCACAGAAAAGTTTGAATTCATATTGCTATCAATAAGCCTGGCAATGGCTGGACAATTTCAACCTTTTATCCATTATTAAGTGATCTATTCTGATTTATTTACACACTTGTTCACTGGTTTTATTATAGGCACTCTTAATCACAGCACCTTCGGTTAAAATAATAGTTTGACATTTTGGGAACTATGCCTATTTGCTCTTTAGCTGGGCATTTGATAAAAAAATAATATCTCTTTTATACATATGCAGCTTCAGCTAGCAGCCATTTAGCTTAGCTTAGCTTAGCAGAAAGAAGGGGACACAGCTAGCTTGGCTCTCGCCAACAGTTTAAACATCAGCCTAGCAGCACATCTAAGGTTTGTTTGTTTAACAAAAATATAAGCATAAAAATGACTTGCAGTTTTATGGGGCCAAACTATTTCTGGGCTGGGATTAGTAACTTCCTAGATTCTCCTCCGGTTGCCTGAAAACTGCTCCCGTCCAAGAAACAGTCTGACATATAACCTTTCTTTTAACTGCCAGTAATTATGGGCCAATATGAGGGCATATTATTCCTAGAAACAGTCAGTGACATAGTGATGGATAAAATTAAATGGGTTTTGGGGACTTTTAAAATAAATGTTTAGTTGCCTGTTATACCATATTTAAGTAATTAGCATTTATCAAATTTATTAGTTATACAAGACATGACATTAACAGGGCTTTGTTTAAGGTTGTCGATACTAAAAGTGAAGTATCTACTAAAAAATAAATATCTTCCATAAACATTATTTTCAGCATAAAAATGCTTTGCATCTTGGCACTTGTCGGCTCCATAATGCTCCCTGTATTGCTCTGTTTATTCCTTATTTTTATCTCACTGAACTTCACCATCTCCTTCTCCATCTTATCTCTGAGCTCTGCAAATAAGCCTGAAAGCTGCAGCTTTACTGCATGCAGATCCCCTGCTGCCATCCACATATCAGAGGCAGAATATGTGCTCTGCAAAGCTCTAGGCTGCACAGATACAGCTCTGCAACACTGTAGATGGTCACTGACCAGGGCTGTTCCTGACCAGCTGAATGTGATGCAAAACCTACTGATAATGAGGAGGAAAATAAAACAAGACAAAATACTGCAGCTTCCCTCCAGCAGTGTATAAACCCACACTTTCTGTAGGTTCATCAGTTTATCATGATGTAAGGTTTACATATTTAACTGTAAGTTTACTTCCAGTATTATTAGATTACTTTTCTCCTCTTATTCTACCTCCCAACTTTTTCACATTTTGTAGCTAGAACCTTTTTTTAATGTTATATTCAATAACATTAAAGGAATACTGTGTAAGATTTAGGGGGATTTTGTGACAGGTAGCAGTGAGGATTGCAAACTGTAACCAGACGATACTTCTAGTGGTTCTTCAGTGCTCATTGTTCAAATTATCTGCAGAGGTCTCTTCTCTGTTTCACCTGCAGACAGGCCACTAGCTTTTATCTGTTAACTTAAGATTCAGATGTTCCAGAGGTTTTTATCGGGAGTTGAATTATCCACAGAGGTCTACTTCTCTCTAAAACAAACAAACCTGTTCAATTAAACCACTAAAAACACTGGATAAAGCACTTTGACGTGAAAAAAAATCAGTGTTTTCTGATGCTCTCTTTGTGAAAGACTGCTAACTACAGTGGCTGATTTGAAAGCATGAATGGCCCTATCTAGAGCCAGTGTTTGGTTTTTCCATTCTGGACTACTTAAGATACATCACGGGGCAACATGGCAGGCTCCATGGACAAGCACCCGCCCCCTGTGTAGTTATGAACAGCTCATTCTATAGCAACAAAAGCACAACAATTCTTATTTTCACGTGACTATAAACCAAAAAAAAGATACTGACTATATCATATTGAATTTTTGCCATCATATCCCCCTAAACTCTATACACTGGACCTTTGAGTCAGGAATAACAGTTGTTACTTAACACACCAATCTGCATGTTAGTGATCTTGAACCAGGGTTTGTGTAAAGCTTTGGACAGCACTCAAACTTTGGTATATAAAAGCCTTAATGGAACTCTAAGCTGACATTATAGCCACACTGGAGCCGCCATCAATACTTGGCTGCAGTTCATACTTACAATAACCTTCTGTAGTCACACTTTATCACAGCTTTGATTGGTTATTATTTCTGTATTATACAGGTTCAGGCAGTCAGCAGTACGGTGTTTTACAATGTGCAGCAGTGAGTCCGAAGATGTGATAATAACCACAGCAACAGCTTTGAGTTTACTGCCTGACACAAAATCAATGATGGCTGTGTTTTCTAGAAACCAGCGGAGCCTGCTTGTGTCTGACCTTGCAGCTCCATCCAGGTGATGTTTCTGTGTGTCTGTGTGTGTGCTTGATTAATTGATTTAGCATGTTTGTATGCATTACCATGTGTCCCTGTGTTGCGTGTATTACCCAACAGGCAAACAGATCTCTGGTTGCCATGGTAACAGGATGTAACTCCTCTGCTTGCTGACCCTGACCTCTGACCTATAAATGTGCAGCTTCACTCTGAATTCCACATTGAAGGCATAAAATGTTTTACAACTTTGTAGCCTCTGCATTTTACAAATTCCTTGATTGATAATTTTCGATTTTAATCCATATACTCGCACAAGTACACAACACTGGTGTTTGTGTACTGGACATGTTGCTACATCCTACGGCAAAACTTCGAGCAAGAAATCCATTTTGCACATGTGTACAACTGGCAGAAATTCCAATATCAACATACAACACGTGTGAAACAAGTTAGTCTGGAACCTTTCAGTTTTTTTTAAGTTGCAAATGGCTTTGTCAACAGTCAAAGAAAGTGGGCTTTTTAGATGTATTTTATGTTAGATGCCTTAAACAAAGTCTGTGGTTAGCACAATCTTTAGAGACTTTGATGTTTTGTTCTGCAATATTAAATATGTCAGTAAATACCCCACTTGTGAACTTTGAAGCTTTTCTGTGCCTTGAAAAAGGCACTCTTGTTGTGAATGCGATGTGACTGCAGTGTTATTCATTTTATTTGTTTCGTTTTAGTGTAACCTTAGCTTTTTACTTCTGGCGATTACATTTAGGCCTTAGAATCCTGAAAGTGGTGTCTATTTGTAGAGATGACTTTGTTAAACAAAAGGTGTAAGTATCATGAACGTTTGCTTGCCACAGATCTTATTTTCTGCTATGATCCAAAATCCAATAAAAAAATTCTATAGGCTTTTTAACTGGGGAACAAGGGAAAAGCTACCTTTTTGGTAAGCCTACAGAAAAACCTCTCCCAGGGGCATTCAAATTGCCATCAGAGTTTGAAAATAGGACTTCAACAGAAAGTTCCACATCAGCTGCAGCAGGCAAACTGAGCCCTAATCTGATCTGAAGTGTGAATATTCATCAAAATATGACACACAAAGAAGGTTTTCACATCAGGAACCCAGAGCCAGATCTAAGTGTACTTGACCCTAAAGTCCAGTTGATTTGAGTAGTTTGAACACTGTATGCCGTACTTGACAAGGGGGTTTCCAGTATGGTTCAGGTGTACTGCGGTACGGTCAGGTGTGAACACTACCGTTTCAAAACACAGAAGTGAACTGCTATTTAACACAACTACAATTTAATACTGCATCCTTTATAACCGGCAGAAGCGCAGCCTGCCAAGGACCCAAATCCAGCTTCACTACCCCCATCAACCTGCAGTCGGTGCTGCAGTGAGAGGCAGAGAGCTCTGTGCCTGACAACAGCAGCTTCTTCTCCGGCCAGAAGCAAAGCTTCACCTCGCTGCTGCACCTCTCCCTGTTGATGACAGCCCCTCTGTGGTGCCACTTTCTACACATCAGCGGAACTAAAATGCCACTGACATAAGTGTATTCAGCTTGGGGTGACCTCAAGCTCACCTGAGTGTGTGTGCCCCACATAAGCTGAGTCCTTTGCAGCGGCACAGGTTTGATTCCAGCCTGAGTCCTTTTGTTGCATGTCATCACGTCTCTCTACCACCTTTCCTGTCAGTCTACTACCGTCATATCAAAAATGACAAAAAAATAATATTTAAAAAAACAAAATAAGTGGGTGCGCATGGTGGCTCAGTGGATGGAGTGGGCGCCCCATGTATAAGGGCAGTGTCCTTGTCGCAACGGCTACGGGTTCGATTCCAGCTCATGGCTCATTGCTACTCATATGAAAGCTCAGGCATGGTGCAGTGCAGTTGTTTCTATGAAAACATCTTTAAGCAAATTTGCAGTTGAAAGGCATCAAATGTCCTGTTTTACACTTCAGACAGAATCATTTTAAAATGATTTAATTCAGAGTAGAGCGACAGTATTTCAGCATTCAAACCCATCAACGTAGAAGACACATTACAGTAAGTGAAAAAATGGAGGGTGGTTAAGGAAATATTACTGATCAAGCTGACCTCTGACCCCCTGTTTCATGCCTGTTTCTGTGAAGCTCAGTCCAGCATTAACACTGAGAAAACTGGTCCCCTGGCCTCGATGAAAACAATATCTAACAGAACTTTACCATTTGTTATCAGCTGGCTTGAAGAAATATTGTTCAATTTGGGCACCACAAATCTTGTACTGTTGACCTTCTTGGTGTTGATGCTTTGTTTTGTCGTATCCAGCAGTGTTTTCTCTTTTCTCTGGCTGAATAAATAGACAAGACAAACCATCAGCTCTTATCTGAATGTCTCAGAGCTGAGGTCGCAGATGAGTGTGACTCTGCAGTCTCTCAGACCTGCTGAGTGGCTCTTTGTTACAACTTCTACACAGTGCAAACGCACACACACACACACACACACACACACACACACACACACACACACACACACACACACACACACTCTTTAGTCTGCTGTGAATCCATGTCACTACAACAACTAAACTCACTAATAAACAAGGTAGAGTAGCTCTGAAGCCTCTCAAAATTTAGTTTCCTCCATGTTTGTACAGTTAAATCACAGCCACCAAAACAGGGAGTGTGCTATTTTTGAGGCTGTTAATGTCACAAGAACTGCCCCAGAAAAAAGATAACTCTTGTGATCTACTTGAAATGTCACCACAGAGCGGCTTGTTTTGGGAGAAAAGCTGAGGGACGAAAAGTTTCCACTGCAGAAAAACTTTCACTTCTTCAGCTGAACCCCAGAGTTATCTGGACCACCGAAAAAAAAAAAAAAAAAAAAAAATCACCGACGCTGGCAGGATAAAAGCTGGCCATTGTCCTTTCAGCAGCAGCCAGATTCCCCTCAATTATAGATGATTCAGCTCCCCCCCCATCTCCATTCTCCTGATCCCTCATTCTTCTTTCTTTCAGTCCCAGCCATTACTGCCCCTCCAAACACCTTCAGCACCAGCATCTCTTTCTGCCTCCCATCTCCATTTGTCATGCATGAAATCTTTTAATGGAGTTAACCAATGGGAGAATAATGGAGCGGCCAGATGGGAATACATCTAATCCCTCGCGAGTCTGTATATGTTTAAAATAGTAACAAAGCCACTAAGTTCATTGGGATATTAATGCTTCGCTCTGTAGTACTGGCCTGCAGGGGTACAGACACCGTCCCGTCCCTTTAAGGCCCTGAACCTGTTGTCCTTACTAAAGGCCATGTCCAGCCTGTTTAGACATATATTTCCTCTAAAGTACACACTGCAAGTACTTGCACTGTAAGCTTTTCAATTTTATTTATAGAATAATACCTTTGTTTTTTTTCTTCCTCCTCACTGCAGGAAACTATCCTCCATGCAGATAGTTTTTGTTTTGTATCTCTGCCATTTGAGAATTCTTCCACCTCCTCAATATAATAGAGGTGAATGAACCTTAACTGTGTTGTTCAAAGCATCTCAAAACTCTATTTAAAGAAGTATTTCACAGATATAAAGAGGATCCTCAGATAAACTAGGCAGTCTCTGTAGGAGAAAGGAAAGCAAGTTTGCAAATACTGTTGAAATTGGTGCTAGATGACCTGAGAAAACAGAGAAAAAGGACGTGTTTGCTAAAAAGGTAGAAAACCTACAACTACCAGAATGCAGTGCGCCACACCAGACCAATAAATGCTCCTGCTGGTGGGTGATGTAACGTGGAGTGGTCCGTGTGAAACAATGGTGGCTGGCTGGATTTCGTACCAGAGTTAAACTGTAAGCTAATACACGTTTCTGAAAACATTTGAAGCAAGGAATATGCAGCGCAGTAATATAATCTTGTTTTTTATTTAATCAGCACTTTTTGGATTTACTATTTGATCTCTTTTTTTTCAGCCTCCCTTTTGACTGTGCAGGAAGCAGTATAGCACCCACTTCCTGTTCACACTCGCTAGTTATTACAGCTAAACAGAGCATTAAAATATACTGCTGAAAACATTTTAAAAGAGGACTAGGCAGTGAAGTCACATAATCTTGGTTTGCCACAGATCACTGACACATACTACCCACATTGTTATGAGTATGATACAGAACTGATTAAAGATATGCAAAGTATCCCTGTAACAGTAATGTTTTTCCAGAAAAAATGTCCTGATTACTGATGATCCACCACTTCCCCATGACGGATGTTTTCACATCAGGAAATGGAAAAGCTTTCATTAGATGATTTATTATTTACTATTACTATTGTGGCTCTTTAGGCCTTTTGACAGATCTGTTACAATGGGAGAAGTCTGGTTATTTTGAGTACATAACAGGATATGGAGTTTCCATTTCCTTCCTCTGATTACCCAAAATATTTTGGAAAACTTGTGTGGGCAGTCACACAAGAGCTTGAAGAAAGTAGAGCAGTACTTTACCTCTGGAGCTGCAATGTTAAGCGCAGGGTTGGCCAGTTCAAATCTCTCCTGAGATTTCTCTCTGGCCAAACGGGCCGCCTCCTTCACCTCCTTAAACTGCTCTGCAAACTGCAGGTGGAGACAGAAGACCGAAGTCACACTTAGTCTGCAGAGATCACTGGAAATCTCAAATCGCACCATACCTTAAATCATCACTGTCTTGAAGCTTCCTTCCTCAAAATAAATAAATAAATAAAAATAAATAAATAATAGCAAAAATTAATAATATATACTTCAAATTCTTGGCTTTTTTTATGTATAATGCAGCTTCATTCTGGGTTGACAAGAATATTTGTTCCATTTATTGTCCATTGGCTGTGACTCCATATATATTTCAATATATTAATTTAAGCCTATTTTGCAATCACTTTTAATGACAGTTTAAAGGGACAGTTCACCCCTCAAACAATAATCTAATCTGTTGTCCTATTCATTTGTTTAGATTGTTTTGGCGTGAGTTACCGAGTGCTGGAGATATCGGCCATATATAATGGAAATATATAGCACTACAGATCAGAGGAAAAATATATTTGTTTTTTTTATTTTGGTGTGAACTGTCCCTTTAATTTAAAGTAAATTAAATAGATAAAAATAATACATGTGTGACAGATGTTCTCTGAAGGTCAAGTCACTAAGCAAAATTAAAGTCTTGGAGATAGATAAATATAGTGGGAGGAAATGTATGAAAACCTGCATCATGGTGAGGTTAAGAGAGTGGAGATGTTTTGTGTCTGTGTGTAAATATAATCCAGCTGGATCTGACACTGACGGAATAAAAGATGTGTTAATATGAATTAAATATGGGGTGAAATGGGGCCTTGATCATCACATGACTGTATTCCCCCTGCTCCATAGTCCCTCTTTCTCCCCCTCTCCCTCCCTATTTTGTCTGAATGTTGCCATAGTGTGTGTGTGTGTGTGTGTGTGTGTGTGTGTGTGTGTGTGTGAGCGGTGTTTACCTGCTGCAGCTGCTGCTCCGTGGAGAAGCCTAGGCCATAGACAGTGTTTGCCCTGCTGTCTGCCCACTGGCCAAACTTCTGCGAGGTTTTGGTGAAGGTCATGTTGGGGGTGATGGTGCTGTTGATGATGGCCTGACACCACAGAGAGAAAAAGAAGAAATAAATAACATGAACAAAAAAAGATGAAACTATCCTAGTAGGCAAAGTGGGACGCTGTTGTGATAAATAACATGATCCTGCACAGAAATACAGGATATTTAAGCAGAAAGGGCACAGAGAGGAATATGAAACATGTTGTATTAAATATGCACACTGGAGAATGTTCAGACAAAATCTATAGGGGATCAACCCTAACATCAATCTCAGATGCTGGGTGGAGGGAATAATCATAATAGTGTATCAGTCAAACTCAGTCAAAGTCAAACTCATTCATTCACTGGACCACATTTATTACTCATATTATGCATTTCTTCTTTTAATGTAATATGATCTTTTTTTTTTTTTTTTTACAATCATCTATTTGTATTTTCTTCATCACTGTTTACAATCATCTTTTCATTTCACAGATTTTTTACGAATTGAATTTTTAAGTAAATCCACGCCTACAGTAGCAGTAATGAAGGTGCTTTCACTTAGTTTTGCGGGATTGCTGCACTTGGATGTAATTGCATGCCTTTAATCACATCCTTTAAAACCTGGATAGACATAATTTTTCTTTTGCTGCGTTCAGATGCCTTATTCAAACCTTTGAATAATTTAACTTAAGTGGTTTGAGTTTCTTTCAAAAACATGAAAGAAACGACATGGAAAAAAGACAAGAAATTAGTAGGTTGAGAAAATTATTTCTTTGAAAAGCAGGGGGAAAATGTTTTTGTTATTGCATTTTTTTAGCACTTTTTTTGTTCTTTTTTTTGTTCATTTTTTGTTGCTATTTTTTTGTTATTTGTTTTTTTTTTTTTTTTACTTTTCTATTGTTTTATCTTTGTTTCTGCTTAGATTATCGAATTTTCAGGTAATTTTCTTGCTAATTTTTGGGTGATTTCTTATGAAGTTGCTCATTGTCTTCTTTACATATTTTTGAAAGTCAAGCCAATTTGCTCTAGTTGCACAGGGTTAAAAGTCATGTTGTTTTTTAAAGGTCACTTTCACAGAGAAAGAATTCACAATATCCAGAATCAACAACAAGAACATTAATAATTTATGTGACTTTTAAATGCCAAATTCATTACAGCTCTGTCTTATATTTTCCTTTGCATGTACTTGACCTGCAAATATGCTGATTTATTTGTATATCAAGAGTGCAGCAGCTGATTACAGTAAACATGCTGGTGTTTGCTGTTATTTCTATAGTTCTCTTTAGGATCATTAGCAAATATACAGTATATAACATCACAACATTAATGCCACAAGTCACATTCAAATAGTTAATTGTTCAAATTTGCAGTTGTGTTACTTACAGTTAAAAAATAAATAAATAAATTATGTAGGTCTTATGGAGAACAGTGCATGCATCCCACTGCCAGGCCAGAAAAAGAGCTAAGTGAAAAGGCTTGTTGTGATGTGCGATGATCTGTTCAGAAAAGTGAACAGTCTGCTGAGGTGGATTTGTTGCCAAATGTAGATTTCTTTGGTCTCTTCTCCAAAAGCCTCAAGTCTCAGGGTGCTAAATTGGCACAACTGGGTGATAACTACAAAGAGTTTTCATTTAGGTGCTAACGAGATTTGCTGTCAGTGTTTGGACTCCCAGGTGCTTTCCTGTTTTTGTGGATCCTCTATTACCAATGTGGGTGTGTTATAAATATTCTGCTGACAATGTGCAACTTCTAACGCATCCCCAACCAAAACAGCCACAACCAAATGGAAAACAGATTTATTTCCCTTTATATGAAGAATCTCAGGAGAGTGTGAACACAGAGGAAGCTAAATTAAAAGCCATGAGGATATAAAACTACACAAATAACAAGTAGCTACAGTGATGTACTACTAAAACCATAAGAGGAAAATACAGTGAACTCGCTGCTGAATTCAACAAGGGGCAATAAGTTACTGCAGAAACAAAAGCTTGATTTGATTTGTTACATGTTTTGTGAGTTCTCAGTGACCTTTGCCCACCAAATTATATTCAGTTCATTCTTAAGTCCAAGTTGATGTTTGTTCCAAATTTGAGGAGGCCTTTGAGATATTTCATTAATGAGAATGAGATGGATGGGGTCACAGTGACCTTGATGTTTGACCACCAAAGTCGAGTCATTTCATCCGTGACTCAAAATGACCATTTGTACGAAATTGATTAATTGAAAATACGGGTGATGTGAGCTGCTGAAGTAGCATTTATGTGCCTGTATCTGTGCAGTCATATGCATGGAGGGCTCCCACCTTTGTCCCGCCCACGCTGATGATGCGGTAGACGCTGCGGCTGGCATCATAGAAGAAGGATACTGTGACGGCATGTTTGCTGGCCGGCAGCCAGTTGCGTTTGGTGGCTGGGTCGATCTGGAAGACATGAGCTCTGGCGCTAAAGATGGGCTGCTCCCTTTGAAACACACAGGAAAAAAAAGAATATATTCAGTTAACGTCACTGGTAATTTAGTGTAACATTCATTCATAAAACATTCCTGATACATCCAGGCAGGTAGATACATTGCCATGATGGTACAATGTTTGCAAAAGAATGCCTTACTCTCAGCGGAAGTGTGAGTTTCTGTGACATTAAGCTGCCACTGTTTACTAAGATAGTGATACAGCATACAACTCTGTATGTATGAAATACCATTAAACATCAGACCACACGCTAATGCACAAACATCCATGCAGATGTTGATGGACATCTGCAAACAACTAATAAAAAAAATTAGAAAATAATTGATGGCTTAACTGACAGTCAAAATAGTTGTTTAAAAAATATATCTATATTTTAGATATATGAAGCAAAATCTAAAACATGTTTATATCTATGATAAAGTAATCGATGTGGCATCAATCACTTTTGGACGAGCCAGAAAGCATTAAAACATTAGGCTATTTCCATGTTGTATTTGTTTTATTTCATCTGTATTGTATTCAGTAGTGCTGTTTTCCATTAGTTTGTTGTTTTTGTCCCATGGCATTGGTGCAGTCGTAATCTCCCAGCTGAAGAAGTCTCTATAAAAATAACTTGCTGTGTTTTTTTTGTTGTTTTTTAATTCAATCACAAACTTTTTAAAATAATAGTCTCTGAGGCTAATTCCTCCTTTTGCATTAAAGTGAAGAACAGAAATAACCTAACTTAAAAGGTTGTGTTTTTGGTTTTTCACTCAGACCTAAATAGAGATAAGCCACGATTGTTTTTGTTTTTTAGTTAAGAAAGAACATTGAAGTTAACATACTAGTGTGATTTACAAATGAGAAGACAGACCAGCTTTAATAAAGACTGATAATATTGGAACAAATGAAAACAAAACAAACATGAGTGTAGGCATTACAAACATACCTCTTGGAGATCATCAAATTTGTTGAAATCTTATGATAATGATCATTTTGTAACAGCGTAACCTTTTTGATGGAGGTGAATAAATCTCTCTTCTGCCTGAGCTCTTCATTTGTCACTCAGCTCTATCAAAAACAGTGAGGCGAGCCTGGGGTAGAGAGATACACGCCTCACTTTTAAGAGACATAAATCTACCTGCATGTGACACTCTGCCACTGAGCCAGTCGCTCTTTAGAGAAACTCACCTCAGGGGCTCCGAAAATAAAGAAGAGTAAGCAGACTGTCATCCCATGTCTAATGCAAACTCTATCCATCTGTTTTATACAACGATCTGGAAGATTTAGTTCAAACTACCTCTACTTACACTTATTATGGTTTTATTTGGTGATGTTTTCTGTCACTGAAACCTACTTTATGATCTCACTCTTACACAGCACCAGTGGATGGGAATCTGTTTGTGGTCTTGTGGTGCAGACATAAAGTCCCATTTTCTCCCGTGCATTTGTTCATGGCACGGTGAAAGTATGGTGGGCTCTATCAAGTAAAAGCTCTGTTATTGTACTGTAAAAATGTTATACTGCACATCCTGTTTATTATTAATTATGGAAACTGTCCCATGTGTGCCAGTTGTATTTCTTTGGCAATTGTCAGCAGTTTTGTTGTAAAAGTTCTAAAATCAAAGAAACCCAAAGGTCATATGATTCGTTTGCTTATTTAGTATACATAGCACGACTGCATATTTGTGAAGGTTTGTTGGTGTATGCATGCAAACAGTTATAAGTAAAATACTAAGCCAGACTAAGGTAAAATATATTTGAGCAATAAAATGTTCTTGTATTTTACATGATCAAAAATGCATTAAATAATTATTATTTTTATTAATATTAAATTATTACAAAATTACATTTGGACAGTGTAATATAAAAAATGTTAAACATTTAGGAAATCACATTTTATCAAAGTGACAGTAGCATTTTTTGTTCACATTAGACCAATGTAATATAGCTGACTTTGATTTTCAGAAAATCACATTGGTTCAATGTGATAGTTATTATTTTGAGATAAATGGTTTAATTGCATCCAACAAACATAATAAGTTAAAGTTATATTAATTTAAATATTTTATGTGGAAATTTGCCACATGATAAAAAAAAAAAGCTGAACTGATGGGTTCGTTTAAGTGCAGCTTTATTACATAATTCATCATTTACATAACTTTTTATTTTCAGCATTAGATTAGAGTTCTAAAAAACCTGTTCACAGCCAGTTTGTGGATAATCCTGAATTCCTGGGACAGTGTCATTCTATATTTATTTTTCAGTGCTCTTATCACCACTCCTTAAATTTGTCTA
Organism: Plectropomus leopardus; assembly: GCF_026936395.1. Taxonomy (NCBI): domain Eukaryota; kingdom Metazoa; phylum Chordata; class Actinopteri; order Perciformes; family Serranidae; genus Plectropomus; species Plectropomus leopardus. Next base: position 15,820,605 of record NC_142180.1, read on the forward strand.
CATTTTTATTAGTGTGGTTTCAGAAAAAAAGCCTCAGGTGGAAAAACAGCATTTGTGGTTTGTTGTAATACAGTTAAAATTTAAGTTAAAATTAAGCTAAATGTGTTGATCTGAAACTAATTAATGCTACTTGTGTTTCTACAAATTGGCCTCATATCAAAGCGCAGATAAAGACAGATACTTACATGGAAAAACATAAACATACAAAAGTAAATATCAGGTTTATTACACAAAAACTATTTGAGTCTCTTAAGTGTTCTTCTGTGATAGAGAGAGCAAAATAAAAAAGGGTTAGATTAAAAAGAGTTTGCACGTGATTTCACGCTGAAAGCAGATTCTGTAGCATTCAGTTTGTTTTGTGCTTTCTTACATCTTTTGTTGTCAATATTGTCCCATGTTTGCCTTGTTAATTTAATTTACAGCATGCACATAATTACACGACCTGTAGGTAGTCATTTTGAATGGTATCTTTTTTGTTTTTAGGAAGAAGAAATACATTTCAGTAAATAACCTTTCATGTGCTTGATTATCAAAAAATTAAGCCAACCATGATAAAAATCCATTCCCAGTTATCCTTGTGAGTTATGCAACACTTGGAAAATGGAAACATCACATAGGAAACTCTTATTAGGACAATGATCAAAGCCAAAAGGCTAAAACATCATTAAAATGAAGTGAACATCATTATCATCTCGTTCATCTGTTCATCTGTTCATTCGGTGCTTTGGGGACCCTCACTTTCCCTCTGAGTGTACAATGATGGTGGATAATGCTATAAATAGAGGAAAAAAATATCCCCCATTTCCGAATGTAATTGTGTTTTTTTGGGAACCTCGAGGTCATTGATGTTCTCCTGGTGTAATGAGGCTATTTGTGCAAATGAAGCTGAAGATTTGCTAACCGCTAGCAGTCCAATTAGCCATCCTGCTCTCTTTGAAGAACCGCGCGCTCGCTGTGGGGACTAACAGCAGATAGAGGCTCACAGGACAATAAGGGACTATGTGGGCACTTTGGTGAATTCATGCAACATTACACAGTTAATAGAGTTTGCATAATGTTAACGTATGCAATGAGCCGTCCCCACTGTGAGTCAATTATACACTGACGCTAATGAGGATAATGTGTGTGCAGAGGAGGCTCTGTTCTTTGTCTAAGCAAGAGAAACAACCATTTATATAGGTCAGCATCACTGGCTATATGAAGCATTGTTCCCACTGGGTTTGGATGGAATTACTGTACATTTGCATACAAACAATAGTCGTTATTGTTTCAACACAGATTACTGGAGCTACAATTGACAATAGACAATAGCAGCGCAGCCAAGAAAGCAGATTTTGGGTGTCAGGCTGGTCCAGGATGGCAGCAGCTAGAGATGCAATAAATTTGACTGACTGATACAAATATGGGTCTAAACTGACTAAACAACATGGAGTCAGGGGAGAAAAATTGCATACATGTAGAGAAAACAACCAAGTCTCTCATTTGTAATGAGCTTGACTCTTAGGATTTGATTTATACGTTTTGTATTTATTCACATATTCTGATAACTACACAAACAGTTTAGAGGAGTATTGTTGAATGGTTGCTGCCACTTTATTGGTATTTTCCTTATAGTTGGTTGAGGACTTAAAAACAGAAAGCATGCAGTTTAATTTTTTCATAGGTAAGGTTCAATCAGAGCACACAAGAAACTCTTATAAACTATTGAAAGTAAAAACAATTAATTTCAGATAGGATGCTGCACAAACAGCACATTACATATCCGGATGCAATCCACCTGGACTGATCCCTACTGTTTGTACTTATGATCTACACTGTTAACATCATTTTGGCATTTTATACATTGCTTTTATACATTGCTTATATGCTTATATTCCAACTTTGTGTTGCAACTGCTGCACAGTGATTTTCCTTGTGATAAATTAAGTTATATCTCATTTTATTTCATTTTATTTTAACCTTAACGGGTTGAGTGTTTGCATATACTCCATATAAAAAGTACACAGGACAACGAACTCTGGTCAAAGTAAACACACTAAACAAAAATTCAAATACAACACTTTTGTTTTTGCTACAAGTTTACGTTAAAGATACATGACTTTGTTTACATTATGAAAAATAGCATTTTTTCTCAAAAAATTTGGCCACAAATTTGTTAAAATCTGTGTTAGTGAGCCCTTGTTATTTTCAGAGAGACTACATCGACATGATGGTGTGGCATATCAAGATGCTGATTAAACAGACTCATTAGGTGTGCCTTGGGATGGTCACAATTCAAGACTACTTATACTTTTGAAATTAGCACGACATTACCAGAGAAAACAGAGAAAAAGGACCACCAGACCAGTGTCTGGTGGGTGTTGTATGCAAATTTGTCAATATTTTTGTAAAAGCTACATGTTGCTTAGAAAATTACATTAAACTGTGTGAGCTTTGCCTTTTTAATGCAAGATAATTGAAGTGTTTAGCAAGAATGGATCAATAACGCTACTAATGTCTACATTCCCGTTCCAGTGTCCCACTACTGGGCTGGGTGTACTGGCTCTCTATCATCTATCATAACTAAATCAGACACTTTAATGGAATGAAGCCAGTGCTGTTTTTATCTTTGACATGGTTTTATCTGCCAATAAAAGACTGTAAAGATCAGCAACCACCACAACCATCAACAGGTTGTTGTTTAGTGCTGACTCTTACCAAGCTGTTCTTTTAAATGGAAATGGTGCTGCAATAACATCCCGCTATTACAATACAATAAAGCAGCCATGTTCCCTGTTTTGCACGTCACTGTGGGAAAGCAGAAATATGCTGAAAAGTGATGCTACATGTTTTAACATTGATTGCACACCAGCTGTACAACCTTGTGGGCTAAATGCTTTGGATGGCAACTTGTGCATTTGTTCTCAGTGGAAAATGGCGTCACAGCAGAACTGTTTTCAGTCACTTCTACGAAATAAAGTTGCAGGAGATTTAAAAGTCACTAATTCAGCCACAAAGTTGGCCACAGTCCATCACTTGGCAAAAAAAAAAGGGAACCAGACAAATCTGTGTGCTACAGTCTTAATTTGCATTTGCAAAGTGGTCCAACAATACCCTATTATGCCCACAGGAAATGTTCATATAAGTTCAGTCTGCATCCTGAAAAAGACAAAATATTTTTACAGACAGGGCATTTGCAGGGCAACATGAATGTTGCTTCCAAGTATTCAATCACTGTATCAAATTACCTAGCTTGAGCATTTTACAGTATGAGTTATCATCTCTATCACCTTTAACAGCCACCGTGCAATTGCCCTTGAGCAAGGCCATTAAAGCGACAATTTATCAAGTGAAAATGTGGATAACAGTAAAGAGGCTGTGGGGAACTGGCCATTTTTCTTGAGTGTAAGCAAGAAAAACAAGTGCTCAAGATATTGTAACAAATCTTTTCAAGGCTAGAGAGTTTGATCTGAGGTTTGTGGTGAACCTCAACATTTATCTCACTGTCTGGAGGTAAAATCCTGCTCACAACATCAGACACAAAGCAAGCAAATTAACAGCAGCATAAAATACTTAATTATGAGAATAAAACTAATTAACTGACCACATAACTGATTGCTGGGCTGTTAAAGGCAATAAGCCAATAAGCTAAAAAAAGAAATAAGAATTAACATCAAAGTAAAGGAGCTTCTGTCAGGATTTCCATTCTATCATATTCTCATCTTAATGAGAAAAAATGACTGACTGCTCATCAGCTCGCAGCCGTCACAGCGGATCACACAGAGATTAATGTCCCGTTATGTCTCTTGACGTTGCTCTGTGAAAAGCCCGTCACGCTAATCAGCTCAGACAGGATGCATCACGTCGAGGTTTGATGATATGAGCAGATTAAAACTGGATTAAATCCCTCCTGAGGTGAAGGAGAGCAAACAGCAGCTTGACAGCCACAGAGGCCTTGTCTAACTTAATGCAGAGCAGGGGAGAGGAGTGCAGTCTGATTTACACACACCTGATCCAATTAACAAGAAACTGTGTAGCGCTTAATCAAATCAGGTGTTGTGAGAGTAAAACCCTGCGTGACTGGGTAGAGGGAGCCGCATATCTGGCACCCTGAAGAGCTGTCGTTAAAGCTTAAACTATAAATCAGCCCAACATATTTAACCCCACAGGAGGACAAGGTACCAGATTCATGTGTGATAAAAGAGCAAGATGTGATCTGAATACCTCCACTGGTGGTGCACTAGCAGAGCCACCATGTAAAAATGCTCAATTACAATTAAAGTAATGCACTCAAAATCTTATGCAAGACAAAGAACGGAGATATTTGAGGAAAAATAAATGGATATAAGAATCTAAACTAAAAAACATAACTAGAATCAATGCTTTGTGGTTGTATGCCTCTGTAGACCACTCAAGCTGCACTTACAGTTCACATCAAATCTGTGAAAACATGGATACTTGACAAACATCTTCCACCCCCAGCAGCACAAAAGATCTATACAATCAGCACAGTTTCAAGTTAGACACGAAAGATAAGTGTCGCTAATTCAGTATTTGACCAAATATCTCCCCTTCTGTTCCTGATTTACAGCACTGAATATGGCCAGATTTTTTTTTTTTTTGCAGAACATTATAATGTCAAATTATACAAAAGGTAGTTCCAACCAAGCAAACTGACTGGTCCACAAGACTTTTAGAACGTGCATTACAGCACACCTGCCTCAGCTCTAAGAAGATTACTCCGCCGTTTCTGTATGATAGTTTCAGGAGACTTGAAATTATTACCATGGTAACACAAGTAGGTGGTAGCAACATGTATAATATCATTACCACTATATAGATAATGACACTCATTTGTTTGTAAATACAGCTGAACAAATGAAAAGTAACAGCTACCTCACTAATGGTGTAAACTACAAAAACGACAATCAGCACAAACCACCATATTCTGCACAGATATGTATAAGCACTGACAAAAAAGTAACATTTGTGTGTATGACCAGAAAACAGCAAACTTATCTGCAAACTAAACAACACTTAGTCAAGATCTAGGCATGAGGGGAAATATAGGCTGCGTGAGACTGCAGTGAACCGTGAAGGGCATAATGGCATCAAGAAGCAGAATATTTCGCTAGGTAACAACATCCTTAGTCATAACAAAACTGAGCAAGCTAAGCATTTCTATGTTCATATCTGGTGTATTTATTTAGTTTGGGAAATCCCAAAATCTCTCAAATATATAAGCACAAGTTGGCCAGCAGACTGAAGAGGGACTAGAAAATGTGTCCGTTGGTAGGTCATTACTAAGGTCCGACCTACTTGCTGGAGTAGTAAATCACATAATATTTCATATAGGATTCTACTGATTGTTTTCCAGGAATTAGTCAGACTCTGCATGTTTCCATGGAAATGGATATAACAGTTGCATAAAGCATTTTATTTTGAGAGCTAATTGCCTCAAAAATTGAATACATTTTGATTATAAATTTTTATTTTGTTGGTAATAGTTGTATAATCGCAATATTACACAAGAGGGTGTGCTTAAACTTGGGGTGCAAGCTGGCCTGTCATCACTTGATCGTTTTATCCTATCTGTATGAAATTTTGTCCCAATTAGTATTTCAATCCTTGACTTATCCCCAAAAACATATTTCATGAGGTCAGTGATTCTACCCTCAAATCCTAATCAGTTCATCTTTGAGTTGAAGTGGCTGTTTGTGCCAAATCTGATAATTCCCTCAAATTTTACTCAAGATAATATGTTCATGAAAGTGAGACAAAAACAGGGTCACAGTAACCTTGACCTTTGACCACCAAAATCAAATCTCCTCATCTTGAGTCCAAGTAGATATTTGTGCCAAATATAAATACATTCTCTCACGGTGGTTTGAGACATTGCATTCATGACACTGAGACAGACACAAGGTCAAAGTGACCTTGACCTTTGACCACTAGTCTAATCAGTTCTTTTCTGACTCAAAGTGGACATCTGTGTAAAACTTAAAGAAATTCCCTCAATGTGTTCTTGAGATATCACATTTACAAAAATGAGACAGACATCGGCACAGAGGCATAAAAAACTCATACTGGCGTATCATTGGCTCATTACTGAATATAACCATATACAGAAAAGCATATGTTGGCTATGGTTGAAAGGGAGCTAATTTATATACTGTTGGGTAGATCAATAGAAAGCAATGTATCATATATTGTAGAAGCTGATAATGTTCTGTGTGTAAAATCTTAAACTGCAAATGTGAGTAAGAACTACAATATTATACACTACAATATTCGAGTGTAATGTAGAATTAAATGCATGTAATCTAATAAAATAAACTGAATTTGTACTTCATGTGCAGGACTTGAAAATGCTCTGCAAATCTTCATACAGTAGCTACTGTGTTGAGGGCATATCCACGTCCTGCTGTGAGCCAGAGGTCTAAATCCAGTAAGGGGTCATCTGGATCAATTATTGTCAATCTATTCCAGGTCAGATATACATCAGCCCATCTGCCCCACCCCCCCTCTGTCATTCTATACACACTCACTGCTGCACATCTATGCATGAGTGGAGGGAGAGCTGTGATCAGATTACAGCTCAGTAATTAAATGGGGTCAAAAACATGACATGTTTTTTGAGGTGTAAACTGAGGTGCTACATCACATCCTTCACCTCTTGTCTCTCTCCGTGTTTCATTCTCCTGTCTCTGTAAATAATGTGCTTCACTTCTGCCTCTTATGCGTTTGCATTGTCTCTCCTCTTTCCAAGTTACAATATAGAGAAGGTCGTGAGGATCAGGCACTAACTCTCTGGCAATACCTAGAAGCTACTTGATGTCTTTCCAGATTGATTGTTTTTCATGTATGTTCACATTCTATGCATGAATTTTAAATAAAAATCATGTAAAGAATTTTAAAAATATTATAACAATCAATGCACCATGATGCATCCATAATCTTTTTATAATTGTGTCATATTCAGAATCATTGAGATTTCCATCGCAACTAATTCCTACTTCCTCTCAATACCAGCTAGAATGAAAAAAACAATCCAAAAACACAATTTTTAGTGACAAAAGTGCCATTACTAGAGATGTACTAAAAACCAATGTGAGTTACCTGAGAGGCTTTTGAGAACTGCTTTTCTTTAAGGAAACTCTGAGTCGCTCTTTCATTTAGGGCAAACGGCTCTCCTTGGGATTATTTTATTTGTATTCAGGGTCAGAGTGGGTCCAGACAGTTAGAGACCGACTGGTAAAATCCAGGAGACCAAGGACAGAAAGCTCTGCTGGGATCTGAGCCCAGGCAGCCAGGACTGAATCCTCCTGTGTGGCTCAATCCTCTATGGGCAAAACCACTTTTCATGCCTCTCTGGGACATTTTATCTCCACTCCTGCGCGTCTGTGTTCATACCACACAAGTCTGTTGCAGTCTGTCACTGCAGGATCATCTGATGATTTTGACGTGGTGCCAACTGACAGTTTTCAAAAAGACACATTCCCTGGAAAATACTTCTGAAGTTTACTTAAAAAAAAAACTTTTTTGATATTGTGCCATTATCAGAAAAAAGGGAGCGTAAAGCAGTTTGAGCTGATTGCTGAAGTTTTTTGAATCCACAAACCGACCTCCACACTCCCCATTAAAAACACACAGCAGTGACACCAGATAGAGGTGGAGGCACGCAGCCCTGAGGCTGTCAACTCCACTTCACCCTCATGATAAATTAATTGGCATGAAGCACTCAGATGAATTTCGAGGTTACATACAGGGGGAGAGATCTGATGAAATGTCGGACCGAGCCAAACAAACAGCCCTCCTGCAAGGCCTTCTGCTGATGCTCGCAAGCTCTCTCACAGCTTCACATCCATGCAGATGAAATAATTCCTTTCAGGGACAGCAAAATATTACAAGTACAACAGTATTTGGCTGCCGCCTGCAGCAAAGACCATAAACAGAAGGACTTCTATGATAGCTCCATCTGGACGAGCTGGAAGACGGACAGTACGAGGGCTGAGCTTTCTACAGGGAGCCATCAGAGAACAAGGAGGCTTTAATACACTTCCTCTGACCTACGAGGCTGCATTCACTGCATGCACAGTTTCAAATTACTGCTCCGACATCTCTGATAACGGTTCATTACCTCCTCTGGAGAAGAAATCACATCTCATATAGATAGAAACTGACAGCGACGTGGTAAAGACACGTGCTGAGTTCAACTAAACCAAGTTTGAATCTACACATGAAGAAGATGCCAGTGTTTCATTCTGTTGTGTTTCCTGCTGCATCAAGAGAAAGATTGTCTGCCACCTCCAAGTCAAGTTGAGTATATAAGACTTAGGTGTGGGATTCACATGAATGAGCAAAAAAAAAGTGGGAAATACAACTTGAAAAATTGTCATTTAATGACATGCTATCATTAAGCCTTATTCTCACTGCACAAAACAACTGCTAACACCCGCTAAAATCTGGCTTTTAAAGGAAATCAGAATGCGTACAATCAGCATTCACACCCAGGTCAAATGACTCCACAGTAGTCACGGGTATTTACTGCCTACAGCTCTGATTGGCATTGTTGGAAACATAGCTCCTGGTTGAATGCGCTAATTTCAACTCCTTAACCAGAAAGGACAATGAAAGGCTGTCACCAATTACAGTCAATCTCCTCCTAAGCAGCGCTAAGACATCGTTCCAAATTAGTCTGCACCAGGTTTGAAAGAGAAACTGAATAAATAAGCATACATAAAGAGAAGTAACCGCCGTTAAGTTTTCAATGGGAATGGGGTATTAGGCCTGATTCAAAATGTGTTCGACCAGAGCACACCCCAACAGACAGAAAACGCCAGCAGTAGTGGCTGTGTGATCTACCACCAAATAACAAAAAAACGTGGTCATAAAGCGTCATTTTTCTCAGCAGTTCACAGTTCACTCTGTCTGAACACCACATTTTCACTTCAGTGATTGTCACACACTGTTATCAGAGCTGATAGAAGGCCTGCTCGGCAACACAACAGGACCCTCTCTGGCCTGATAAGACTAAATCTAATTTGCAACCATGTCAGGCCAGGTGGACCCATGGAGACCGCTGATATTAACTCAATTTGTATCAGAAATCTAAATATTAAGGTTTTACGTCTTTGTTTAGAAGTCTTCTGGCAACTTACTAATGCAGGGGAACCGAGTAAAGCAGTTTTTTAGTGCAGAGGTTCTTAACTATACAATAAATACCCTAAGGCTGTTATAGCCACACAGCATGTGAAGGTTACTGCTCGTTCCTGGAAAACAAGACGACAACTAAGAAGTGGAGCGGCTCTGTGGGCACACAGCTGAACCCAGAACCAATGTCCCCACCGAAACCCTAATCGCTGAGCTACAGACACAATATCGCTGAGGGTGTGTGAGTGCAGGAGGGTGTCTTAACTGTGAAATCGCTTTACCTGGGCAGACAGAGACAATTCTGTGTAAAGTTTGAGGCTGTATGCAGTGTTAGTTTTGCTCCCTGTTTATGAGTGAAACAGAGCCAAATTAAATACACTTTGAAGTGATCGTCATGAGAAAAAACAGTGCTGGTTAACAATATGTTAATAACTGAAGGGAAACAGCTCTGGCAAATTTCTCTTACGTTTTAAATAATTTTTTTTTCTGATGTGCAATTATTCTATTAACCCTTTTTACAAAATAATGTGCAATAGGGCTGCCTTAAGTTCCTTTTTTTGTGCTGCCTTTGCATTTTACACAGAAACAAACAATGATGGCATTTTGCCACTCCAGTGTGTGATTTCACATAGCATTCAGGTGTTGTATCAAAATGAGCTCCCTATCAAATAGTGTTTCTCCCCTTGTTCATGCAAGTGCCCCCTTGTGGTTTGAGTTAGGGGGGTAAGGGTTTGGTTCAGGTTTAGGTAGGTTGAAACACATATCTACAGGCAAACAGTCTCCCACACAACACGGAAGCAAAAGTGGTGTGACAGGCGTGATGTTTTACACAATAGCGTTGGCCTCTTATGTCACATACAACATGCCTCAACAACGCTTTATAAACAATAATAGCATAACATGACAATAACATTAATTTACCTTCTCTGATATATGGTGGCTGATCCCATCCTCTGCTTGAAGGGTAAGGAGCTACAGATTCATTCATTGTAATTTGCAGACATTTATGGCAGCAATTCTACGTAGAGTTATCCGCTAAATTCTAACAGCTGCTTTTAAAATCAAGACATGTATAGCTGCACACATTCTGTTTGTAGTGTGCACCGCATGCACCAACAAACCGCGCCCACCTCTTGTACACAACAAATTCACCAACTGACATTATGTGGTCCTTGTTACTGTAACCCCATCTTTTTGGTTCAATCTCAGTCAACTGAAGAGATCACATCACAACTTCTCTCAGGTTCACTGCACCTATTTTTCAGCGCAGCTGTCAGACAAAAACATCAGTGTGGTTGGAGCTGTTTGTGAAACATAGAATACAGCTCTCTCCCCGTACGACTATCTTTCAATGCTTAAATGCAATCATACAGTTTTCTTTAAAAAAAAGTAAACACAAATGTGTGTGTGTATATATATACATAAAAAATTAGAGGTACTTATATATTTGTTTGGCAACTGTTTAGATGTGTTATTTGTGGCTGATATTTTTATTTCTATTTCATACAGAATCTGAGTCTCTGATCGTGGACTGACGTGCAGGTACTTTTACTGTGCAAAGCATTTGGTCAACCGCTGGTTGGTTTTAAACTGTGCTTTATAAATAATCTGACTTTACTTGATTGTCATAAAGACTTAAAATTGTCACTTTTTCCCATGAGTTAAGTCTGTGGAGTTGTGAGAGGTGTGCATAAGGGGCTTGAAAAGTCAGAAAGGCCTCAAACACTTTGTGACTTTACAGTGGAACCGTGCTTAAAAAGGATAAAATGCTCTTGAGCAACACACCTCAGTTACAACAACATATAAACTGTATCTGCAAAATAAACTGTTTCTATAGAATTAATATCATTAGTCATTTTTTAGCCTTTCAAAGTGGATTAAATTAAATACATAAAAATGTGAGTTTCTCCATTTTTGATAAGTTTACGACTAAATTAAGGAAATGCTCAATGTATTTCTTATCCAGCAACTGTCACCACAAACACACACACACACACACACACACACACACACACACACTGGTTGTGCTGCGTGTCTTCGCCTCAAGTCATCCCTTTCTAATCCTCTGTCGCTGCTCTCCTCATCTCTCCTCTTAACTTCAGGACCCGTTCACCACCCTGAATCTCTGATCTGTGAAACAGAAGCTGCTCCCTCCTGTCTGGCCCTGCAGTCAGACCCAACCAGTCGCTTCTGTAGTTGAGAAAATACTCTTCAAACTGCCAATAATGGAGCTCTATAAGCTCTGCGGGCTGTAAATAGCCTGGGGGGAGGGCGAAGCTGCAAAACGTGCTTGCCAAAAAATCCTATTGGTTGTACTTAAACGCTGAATGTTCACATTTGAAATAGAAAATCAGAAACCCTGCAAGAGATCTGATGAGGTGGGAGATGGCCAAGAGGTTAATAAGTAAGTTTCATGGAGATTATCAGTAGTAATGATAATTTTGTAATAAGGTCACACAATATTTTTGCTGTATTACCCAATCTGTGATTTTTACTGCATTGTATAACTACAGATTTATACCCAAGAGCATGTTTAGAGGAAGAATAAACAAAACTAATGACCGGCTGTGACTGGCTGATTATTCACTGTGCCAGAGAAGCAGTAAATCAACTTCATTTTTGATGCTCTAAATCCAAATACACTTTTAAACCAAAATTAAGAAGGACTGTAGTGAAGTGGAAAATGTAGATCTGAAACATAAGCAGGCACTGGGTGAACAAGCGGTCTGTAACATGCCAAACATTGTGGGAGACATGTTGATTTTCGATGTGTTTTTACCGGTTTTAATAACCTGGTCGGTTTGTTTTGGAGGAAAGACTGCTGCGATAATTTGGCTGCTGGTAAAAACTCCCTTAACAATGGAAAATGAAAGAATTTTAACCAAGAGAAATTTCAGCTGGTTGAAATCTGCGATCCTCACTGCTAGATGCCATTAAATCTACCTAAATCTTACACAATGCTCCTTTAAGTGAGTCAAATTTGCAATACTGGAGTAACACTGAGGATTCAACATTGAGAAGACTGCAGACTGTCTCATGCAACATTATTGGAATGCATTTCTTTTTTCAGTCGCCTCGTGAAAAGTTGATGCAAAAACTCACATTTTATCATTCAGATTCAAGTATATGTACGATTAAGAAGAGCATAACTTCTATAGAAATCTTTTAACAGTTGTATAGTATTATTAAATTATTTACAGAGACCTGTGTGCAGCCTGTCGGGTTAAATAACACGTGTTGACCCAGAAATCTGAAAAAAAGAGTTGAATTCAGGCTAAATGAGAGCGTCAGCTGAGTGCCTCAGCAGAGCATCATTTTTCACCATCTGCGCATTAAGACAAAACAAACTGGAACTCTGCTGTGGTTCTACAGTCTCTGAGAACTTATTTTTGGCAGATTCTCTTTGTTCCTCTCAAAGCTAGATTTCTCCTTTAAGGGTCTGCTTCCTCTGACCTCTGAGAGGAAGCCGCCTCGTGTCCACATTCCTGAGCCAGCGAAAGTGTCTGGTCCAGTCCGGCAACATGACACGCTACAACTACATACCAAAATAGCACAGCAGCAAGGGGAAACGCTAATTCATAGCTGTTCAACACGTCAACATAGCTGCAGCACAACATATTCTCTGTCAAAGTCTTTACACTGGGAAGCTTCCAAAGAAAACAAGGATTCATCGGTTTTTCGTAAAGGTGTTTACCAACTCACCAACCACCTTCTACACTACGTGACTTGAAAAAAATGCCCGAAACGTGACCTCTAGCTATGTAAAGACAGCACGGCACTTCACTTATCTGAAGGTCAGCTCCTCTGACCGATGGCTTATTGTTGTCTCACACTGTGAAGGTGACACAAAGAGGTTCTCTTTATTCAGGATATGAAGGTCAGAGGGAGAGATGCAGAAAAAGAGATGATCTCTCATCTCAATCCCACAGCAACACCGTTATTACTTTCACGTCAATAAAACACTGTGACAAGAAGTGGACAGAAGGACAGTAAGCCAAGATGAGTGTTAATTCATGCATTTGCAGATGTCTTCAAAACAGCAATTAAGAAGCTCTTCTCCCCGCGGAGCAGCTGGTTTCTCCTTGGCCAGTGGGAGGACGCAGACGCTGAGCAGCTTTATGCTGTTATTGCTGCAGATTAACTGAATATGTTCCTGCTGAAACCAAAGTTTAGACGTCCTCTGTGCTGCAGAGGGACGCTGCACGGTGACATTAAGAGAGATTTCAACAGTGAATGAGATGATACGGACGGCAATATCATCATCCTCCTTCCATGACTCCTCTTTAATTATGTAGATAGATGTTCATACTGTGACCCAACTTGCCACATACTGAATATAAACTGCTTTAAAACAGCTCTAACAAGTGGTTATTCTGCAACTGTCTTGTGTGTCTCCGAATTAAAAGGGTTATTTTTTGGGGTGATCTTTTTCTTAGAGTAAGATGAGAAAATTGATGGCACCCAAGAGTAAATCACCAATTTCATCACAATTTGATATTATATTGATTCTTTGGACAATCATACAACATTTGCTGACATCACAAAGCCTGCCACATTACGATTTTGAATCAGTTTGATTTGATTAAGGGGTCTGCTATCAATATGAAGCACTATACCCATTTAACACAATCTGTTACAGAAGAAGCTGCCAACCCTTTCTTTTTTGCGTTTGGCCATAAAAGATAAAACATCATATAAAAATTTTAAAAATTAGGACCGACTAGGTCCAACAGTGCTGGACACACTACAGCGACTAAGGCTTCTTATGGTCACCAGCTTGGTGTGTCAGAGTCTTTAAATGCCAAATCCTGTCCCAACGTCTTCTGCGTTTACAATAATTTGCATCATGTGTTATGGAATTATTAATTCATTAAAATGCATAATTGTGGCATCAAAAGTAGCAGTGAAAAATTTTGGGAGCACCTAAACAATGTGCTGCTGCACACAAGTGAAAAAGTTAGGCGCACCAGTGCAAGCAGTGTAAAAAAGTCAGTCAGGAGCTCTTGCACCCTGCATGGGATACTGTTTGCTGCTCAAATTGAATTTAAGGCACTGGTACTTGACTATCATGCTGTAAATGGCTCAGAATCATCTTACATCCAGGTCACGGTCAAACTGAACACCCAAACCCGTCCACCATGCCACCTGCTGATTGCTACTGCCAATCAGCTCACTATTCCCTCTTCACCAAGGCCTGGTTACTGCTCTTTAAAGCTACCCTGGCTCCATGATGGTGAAATCTGTTGGCATTAAGACAGCAGTATCTCAACAAATCCTAACTAATTCCAATAAAATTAAATACAATAAAATAACATATACATAACAATAACATTTTAAGTCTCTTTGGATAAAAGCATCAGCTACATAAAGGTATAAATGTGTCTCTTGAGGATTTCCATTTTGTGATTTTTACGTTCATTCCACTGCATGTCAGAGGAAAACACTGTATTTGTTTACACCACTATATATCTTTGACAGTTCATAGTTTGACATGCAAAACATACCAAAAAATCATAGAATACAATGCACTGTTAAAGGGTTCAAACAATCCAACAATATATGGATTAGCGGAGCTGCAATGGAACAACTGACTGGGGGACAATACAATGAAAGAGACATCAAACAATGGCAACAAGAGGAGAGCGTGCCGACAACATCTGCACATCATGACAAGCATGAAACTCCACTGTGTGAACCAGATCTTACAGTTAACAGTCCACTGAGGGGAGGGTAAACATGAAGGGGACGTGAAGAGGGTGGATTTTCTTCAGAGGCAAATAAATGTTTGATGAAGTAGGGATGGGCAGATTGATCCCCAAAGTATCAATAGTACAGATCCTGATGTTGTATTCTTGAATATCAAACAGAGCAACGAGCTGTCTCTCAGCTTCACCATGCAATATTGACTTTTCCATCAAAAGCAGCCTTTTACTGAAATTTTACTGTGATTTTTTTTTGTTAACATTCAGCAATTTTTCGTTTTTTTTTTTATTGCCAAATAACATCTATCTTCAGACAAGGTAATAAATTATGAATAAATTCTCCAGTACGAGCTGGCATTTAAGCAGCTTTTGCTGATGGAAGGTATCAATGACAGTCATCTGATGGTCAGTATCATCTGGGAGGAGATCAAAAACTAAACTGAGTTTATAGCCCATCCCTGCCATGCAGAGCCACAACAAAAAAACGACGTGGGTTTGTACCTCTCTCGATGTAGCGGGAACATTTTACAGCTCGCAGACAACTCCTCTGCAGCAGGACAAGAGGAGAGACAATCAAAGTTACACAGTGATAATAATTACATGTGGAGCTTTTCAGGCATCATTCAGTGATGTCTAAATAAGTAGTTGCTGACACTGAATGCTAATCCACTCTGTGTACGCAGTGCAGCTTAGAAATGTGAAATGATAAGACTTTATTGATACCGACGCCATCATCAACTCTACCTACTAGTCCGATTCTTTACTGATTCCCTTATTGATCCCACTTCAAATTTCTATGCTTTTCAGCATCAACTGTTTTATTATTTCTGAGTCTAAAAAACAGTATAGACACAGAGTAGAAAATCAGGCATTCATGTGACTCCAGTTTGCAAAAAGAGAATATTTACCCTCAGTAAGGAACGTGCTGCTCAGTTTGGAGGCAGGGCTACTCATGAACAGAGTGTAAAAAACAAACCTGGGATTTAAATGATTTATTTATTTTTTTAGCAAATTGCTGGTGTTTCCACTCCTAATTGAAATGCACATTTTACAGACGCTAAACCAGCACTGTTGTCACCTTTCTTGGTGAAACGAAGCCACGCTTTGGATAACTTTATTGCAGATATCAAGCATCATCTCCAGCAGCTACATCTCACACCTCAAGTAGACTTGAACATAAATAAGTTATATAAATATTTTAAATAGCACTTTCAAAGGTAGAAACTGCAGCCAGTTATTACAATTCAATAAAATAATGAAGAAATGAGTTACAAAGTCTGTCTGAGTTTAGAGGCTCCTTAAATGAGACCAAGAAATGCAGACTTTATATCCACAAATTTGGGGCACACCTCTAGTGAATCATTTGCTGCCCTAAGCATCCCTTAATCCTTTGAAACCTGAGCAAATTGGCTTGAATTCTTTAAAAACATGGAAAGAAGGCAATGAGCAACTTAACAAGAAATGACCCAAATGTTAGCAAAAAATTTTACATTGTTTTTAGAGAATATTACGTGAAATTAGAAAAACAAAAACGCAAAGGAAGTGAACAGAAAAGAGTGCTACAATAAAAAATTGAAATATAACTAGTAATGACAAATAACAACATTTTTCTGTGATCTAATCTTAAATATATAATTATAATAACAAATATAGTTTTATTAATATTTTCTCACGGTTATTTGAACATTTTCTAATGATTCCATCTTTTTTCATCAAATTTTATTTTATTTTCTTGTCATCTTTTCTCATTTTTTTGCAATTTGCGGGACATATCATGCTGATTGCCTTTCCCCATCCTTTGGAAATTAAAGCAAATTGCTCACAATTGAAAGGTTTTAATGCTTGTCAAAGGCTTCTGAACACAGTACAAGAAAACTGATATTGATCCTGGTTTCAAAGGGTTAATCTAGTGCACAGAGTTCATTTGGTGCACTCAGGTGGTCCTCTTCAAAATATATGATGTGGCCACTCTGTGTTTATTTGCTTTCAGGTGGTCATAAGTTCCTCATATATGTATAATTGAATTGGATGGATAAAAAAAGCTGCTGCAGGCTGTAAATAATGGTGGCCGCCAGCAGCTTGTTATAGAAAAATACAACATCTCCATTAAATCAAGACTCTCCATCAAATGGCATATTCTATCTGTACGGGGACCTTCGTGGGTCAGGTGACATGATTAATAAGTGCTCTAAGACAAGCTGTACACAGCATGAGAGCACCTGTGCACTCAGCACTCATTTTGTTATGGACCTGAAGTGGTTGTTAATCAAGACTCTCCTCCTGGTGCTCGCTTCTCTCAGGAGAGCAGAGTGGCTGCATGCTGTCTCCATCTGTCAAGAGTTGTTCAGGTTCCTGTCTGAGTATGCACGGTGGCCCAAAGCTCCTTCATGACTTTCATTTAGACCAGGTGATTGAACTCGGCTGCTTCTAGTCACCACTGAAAATACTTCAGTCTCTGTACATTTGGTATACAGAACCATACTGAGAGACATTACCCATTAACGGTTACAGTGTCGCCAATTAGTGTTGAAGTGGGACATTTAAACTCAGGTATTTACCACTGGCTATTTGAAAGCAACATCCAGGTTGTAAGCTTGTTGTTGTTGAGAATGCACTATTAGTTTCTGTGTGTCTCATTTGAGGAGAAGACATGCGTTCAGTTTATACTAAAAGTATATCCCTTCACGCTTGTTGAGGAATCCAGTGACTGACTTGGGATGCAGCTGTTGTTGTATGGACATCCCAAACACTCAACTTGAACCTTAATACTAAGTTTAAAGGTCCAGTGTGTAGGATTTAAGGGCATCTGTTGGCAGAAATTATATATAATATTCATAACTTGAAAATGAGTATTGTTACATTTTTGTTACCTTTGAATCAGCTGTATATATATATATATATATATATATATATGCATATGGAGAAGGGCCTACTTCAGATAGTCCCCCATGTCGTTTTACAGTAGCTCATACCACATAAATCAAACACTGGCTCTAGATGGGGACATTCACGTTTTCATGTCCTCCACGTAGTTCTCTAAAACCAGTTCAGACCAAAACTTCAAGACAAGTTGAAACATACAAGTATTTACAACGTGCCAGTTGCCTGTTTACACCAATTTGATTAAATGGGTGTATTATCTTCACAGCAACAAGTCTTTACATTTATATTGTTATTTCTACCTTTTCAGGCTTGATCTTGTATCTAAATATAATTTTTAGCTTCTTACCAAGAGTGAGGATAGTGAGGCTGGTGATGAAATGGTGAAAATATAATGTACTGAGCTTCAGATGGGCTATTGTCAGAGAATGCTGCAGCAAACTTAAGAACCATCTGCGCTCCTTTTGACTTAGCAAGCGGACTTTGTTACAAGCCAACTGGCTGTTGAAACAGATGCTTGCCTTACTTGCAAAAACCAATGGCTGTCGATTTGATAACCTGAGGTGCAGGTGACACCACCAGCTGGCCTGAGTCGAGATGAGACCAGGCAGTTCACACCACTGCAACTTCTCTCTGCAACATTCTAAAACAGTTTTGTCTCATGACTTATCTTTGGTCTAAACTTGGCTTTACACACATGGCACATGGGAGAAGTTTCAATTCTGCAATCCCAATGCTAAATGCACCTTCAAGGTACACACTAGACCTTTAATATGTTCATAAACAGACCATAAGCCTATATTTAAGCAGTTGTTTTCATGCAATATATTCATTAAACAGTGAATACGATCAAATCTGCAAAAGTGTATAAATAATGTTCTTCAAAAACATATCAGTTGAAGCCTGATAAAGATAGAGCACTGAGGATGCTCTATTACTGTTCTCATTTACTCATTTAAGTAGCAACTCAACTGAAGTGTCACTAAATCAGCCAAACGCACTGACTCAAGTCATGTGAGAAGGGTTCGGGTGTGAACGAACCAAGCTTAAGGCCTGCATGCACACACACGCAGTTTATGAGAATGAGCACAGCTTGTCACCAGCAGCTTCCCAATGCAAACCCATGCAGGATCCCCTGCCGTGTATGTGTGTGTTGCAAATAGCAGAGAAATAGAGAACAGGAAATCACAGTGATTCTGTTAACTGCAGGATGCATGAGTAATCCGTTTGAGTGTTCTAACATATGACCATAAAAGTGTGTGTGTGTGTGTGTGTGTGTATTTTAAACAAAGCGTGTATGCGCCAGCCAAACAGTTTAATGTAATACAGCCATGATCGGTCAACACGTGAATTTGACTTTTTTACGGTCAGACATGTCATTACGGTATGTATGGACATCAGACTGAGCCTCGAGCTCTACGGTTTACAGTGAAAGGATTCCCCTCGCGGTAATGTCCATCAGGATGTAAACAAAGAAAACAATGCAGTGTCACATGTGAACTGATGGTAATATTCTAAACGAAATGCTTTAAATTGGAGTGATGTTGCTGTTTAATCCGACCGATCGACCACACGCTCAGAAAATTCCCACAAGTCACAACAAAGTTCACTTTTAACGCATTTCGCCATTTTAACAAATCACTTCCAGACAGCAGAGGTGCACGAACTGTAAATTTCAGACACAAATGTCTAACTTACCCCATGCTCCGAGGATCTAGATGCTGTTTTGATGACTGATTCCAATCACCACTCCACTTTTTGTCCTTTCCTCCTCGCTTTCCAAACGGATTCGCTTCCTCCCTAAAATCCTGGACGCAACTTACATTTCCGAAGAAAAAAAAAAGAAGACAAATCACTTCCGACTCCAGATTTCCACCGTTTCCCCTCCAACAGTACTCCTCTCCTCTCAAGTCAGTTGTTGTACTCCAGTCTGTCTGCCTCCCTTTGTCCGCGCGTTTCCACGGCGAACAACACCGCGGATCTGTCGTCCCCGTGCGTAATTACGCACCGTGAATTGTTTGGCTCCGTCCTGCGGGCCGGACAGACGGAGGAATGTCGATAAAAGTCGCGCAGCAGAGTGCTTTTGGCTCAAACCTCGTCCAGGACTTGTGCAGCACTCCCCTCCCGCCTCTGTGCCAGATCATACTGGGATCCCATTCAACTCTCTCGGTAGGACCGTGGAGCCCCTTTAGCGCCATCTGATGGCCACCGTGCAAACTACACCCCCTCCTCTGTATCCCCACTGTCCACTAAAATGTCAGAATGTGAAATACTACATGTGGAAATAGCCCGCGTACAGTCTTAAAAGCCCCCCTCAGTGTGTATTTATGAGATGCAGCGTAGAAAAAGCAAGAAGTATCTAAAATTACTGGTCGAGGCCAAATGGCCGTTTAAAAAAAAGCTTCTGCAAAAAATCAGTCACATGTACAATTCTGCAGCCACTGACTGCTGATCCCAAGTTAAATCAGATAATAGTCCACATAAAGCTGTTTATAAAGAGCTATATGGTAATCCTGTCAAATACTATGATGGATAAAATCGAATAAATCAAAACAGAAAAATAAATATCTCACTGTCAGAAAATATATATATTAGACTGGAAATCCAATTGTTAGAATACCACAGCGCTCAATAAACTCACTGTGCTGCCTGACAGAATATTATGCATGAGAATAATGATGTTATTCATTAGGGAGATGACCGTATTTCATAGCAGTGATTATGTAATCACATGACTGTGTTCTTCTCACTACAAATCACATAATATTAGGGGTTTCAATGGTATTTCTTGACCAAAACTGTAGAAAACCACACAAATATGACCCTTTAAATATCCAACAGAACATCAAACCAAATAACACAATCAAAAACAGAAAAATCTGCTTACAATTAAAGTAATATACACTGAAAGTCCCTATATGGAAATTATAATGTGATTGTTCCAGGGATTTTTCCAGAAGGTAATTTATAAGATGCTTTCCATAGTAATGGATAAGATAAACAATCAGGTAAAGTCCAGTGTGTTTTTAAAGTTCTTTATAAATCTGACTTGATCTGACATGTTATAGTCTAAAATAGAAATGAGAATTAACACACGTGCTAATAAACATAGGCACAGATTAAGAGGGGGAGCCAGGGGACACACCCCCTAAAATTTATAACATGCATTTGTGTACCCCCTTAAAACACGTGAGTAACTGAGGAATTATTTTAACAAAATTAATTACATTAACACCATAAACCACACCATACTTGGAATGACATTGTGTGGATAGATACAACAGAATGAAGTGTACATTGTTAAGAGTGTGTGGCAGCCATGAAGCAGGTGCCACCCGAACTAAATTCATTAATAACAACAATAGAACCTAAAATGGGAAAAATAACTTCTCTTTTAGAGACCAATTTAAGAAATGGAACACATTTATCCCAACGGTATGAAGCTTAAATTTACACAAAAAGCATAGAAATACCCAATGGACTTGAAGTAAGTACTTGTAGGAAATACTTGTAAGATGTTGAATTAAACACTGCAATAAAGTAATAAAAATAAAAAATAAATAAATTGATGTGGAAAAGGAGAAAATTGGTGCATATCAGAATGGAGAAAACTGAGTGCTTGATGTTCAGAAATTCTGACAGAGGACCCCAACCCCCCCTTCATTTGTCCCCGCCCAAATATTGAAGCTAAACCTATCCCCTTGCATGTAAAATATAAATCCAAAACCATTTTAGACATTGTATAGAATATCAGAATTATTCAAAAGGCAGTATAAAATGCCATCATTACGGTTTCTGCAGTTTCAGAGCACAGTTTTGTAAAAGTGAAACTTTCATGGAGCTGCTAATTGGCAAAAAAAAGACAAGAAAACTGGGGACCATTTCACCCACTGACTTCTTATTAAAGCTTTACAACTTTACTCATAAAAGCGCTGAAAATCACTGTTGCATCACGCTTAGAAAAAGCTGCACTTCACCTCATTAATCCACAAAGACCTTGGTTTGGAGTCACCACTGATTATTATAAACCATATTTGCAGGAATATGAGGTGAGCGTGTGAGAGCGGAGCATCAAATGTAGTGGAAGAGTGATGGGAGCAGCTCCTGTGCACTAATCATGCTGCTCAGTGGCCTGTTGCAGCTGACTGCTGCTCTGCGCTGCAGGGAGGCAGCACATCTCTGTATTACATGCAACAAACTCTCGTGCTCATTTACAGAGACACTTCTCAGCCGGTTCGAGGCAGTTTGCAGCACAGCTGGACGGACTGGGCAGGATGGAGCTGAAACTCCAGGCCTCTGCCTTTAACACAAAGGGTATTCATCACCTCTGGCAGCCCCAGTGTGCACACACAGATGGGTCTTCTTGGAGAAGATTCTCTGCTCTTCCAGGTTAGGCAGCGGCTAAATCAAACTCAGTGTTTTCGCTGTAGCAGGTGGGACAGAACGTCAAATACCAGTATGATGTTGTCAACAAAGCATCATGCACTGGAAATAAAGTCTAGACAGAGAATCAATCAGTTTTTAAAGAGGCTTCTTTGCAATTAAGCCTTAAGCAAACAGACTGGATTTTTTTCAAACATGTGGGGTAAAGGAAATGAGCAACTTAATGAGACGTGACCCAAAAATGAACAAATAAAAACATTAAAAGTGTAAAAAATTACAAGAAAATTACCTGAAAATTAGCAAGAGAAAAAAAAGTTTTAAAAAAACCCAACAAAAACAATGAACAAACAAGGAAATGAATTTTAATTAATTATTATGTCCTTAATAAATAAATATGTATAATAACATTCATATATACATATATCTTGTAACATAACATAAAATATACAATAAAAATAGTCATAGTTGTCTCGACATTTTCCCTATATATATTTTTATATATTTGCCAATAATTTTCTCTCTCTTTTTAAAAACTTATTTTAATTTGATTTCCAGTCACCTTTAACAAATTCATTGCTCTTTTTTTTTTTTTTAAAGTTTTCAAAAGAAATCAAACTATTTTTTTCAGGTCTCAAAGGGCTCAATGCTTGTGAATGATGTCTTAGTGCAGCACAAAAACTGCTGTTGGTTTGTTCAGGTTTCAAAGGGGTAATCTGATTTGTCTGGACTTTAATTTGTAAAATTAAAACTGCCATAAATATATCATACAAGATGTTTTTCAGTCAAAACCTTATGCAGATTCCCACAGCACCTAGTGATTTTGTGTATATATATATTTGAATCATTCATCACATGCTTGTTGTAAGCTCTGGCATCCCAGTTGTAAGTGGGCAGTTGGGGAGCAGCAAAGATTAGTGAAACATTTCCTTTGTGTGCTGCTGCTGATCTTCTTCTGGGGTTTCAGACATGGAATTATCTTCAATCACAAATGTCAGCTGAATGCATAAAAATCAGCTTGATAAATATCAGACGGTGCTTCAGGCCCAATTATTTCAGGTCAGTTAATCAGAGGAACACGTCAGCATGATCAGCAGGAAAACGCAGAGAGCCAGTAAAGACTGATTAAGGTGATAGTTCAGGGTTCAAATTCTGTCAGACCAGCTGGAGATGTAGAAGCTGTAAATGCACCACAACACACATCAGCCACTTTCTGATAACAGCTGAATAAAGACCACTAACAAAAACTATACTTTAGGACCAGTGCTGGAAAGTAATTAAGTATATTTACATAAGCACTTAACTCTTTAATACCTGGATCAACATATTTTTCTTGTACTGATATACTTTGTTTTTTTCTTTACATTTTTGCTCATCTTCTGGTAATTTTCTGGGGGTTTTCAAAGATTATTTTTGGCTTTTGCCTTTACATGGATAGGACAGTTAAAGTGCAAAACGGGGGAGAAGGGATGATATGCAGCAAAGGGCCACAGGTTGGAGCTGAACCCACAGCCGCTGTGACCAGGACACAGCCTCTGTACATGGAGCAACCACTCTACCAGGTGAGTTAATTGGCGCCCCATTTTCTTTAAGTTTTTACTAATTTCTTGCTGATGTTTGGGCTATTTCTTATTAAGCTGCTCACTGTCCTCCCATGTTTTGGAAAAAAAAAATCAAGCCAATTTGCTCAGATTTTAAAGGCTAATTTTGAAGTACTTTACTTTTGATTTTCTGCTACTTTATACCTCTCCTCTAGATTTGAGAGGAAACTGAAATCGGTCTGTCACATTGTTAAGCTCCCCTATGAGATGAACAACACTCCACCTCTGACCCAAAACAACAACATAAGACACCTTTAAAACAATCAAATCAATGGGATTTATTAACATAAGATCACACAAGGCAATAAAAATCCAAGGCAGAGCGGCAGCAAGCAGCAGTCCCAAAACAAGACATCTCTCCAGGCCTCAATATGAAGAAAATGATGCCACCACAAATTGAGACAACTGCTGACAGGTGTCTACTTGGCTCAAGTGTGGATCAAACAAGATCTTGTAGCACAAAAAGCCACTAAGCTGTTTCCACTAAGTATCAGAACAAACAGCAACTACACTGGTAGCCAAATCAGTGGGTGCCACTCCCACAATGTACAAAATGATTACTACCATGAGATGAAAGAGAAACCACAAAGTAGAACAAATTTACTGCATTTTCCGACACCAACAGTAACACAGGTGACCAACACAAAAGTGGAGTGACATAGCCACACAACAAAAGCTTCACACTTAGACCAATTACAACACTGCTGCCAAAAGCAACTAGGATCCAACAAAAGTGAACTGCCACCACCATGACACAAATAGACACCATGTGGTCATCAACCACATATAAGTTACTGGGATGGATGTACCCACGACTCTTAGATCCATTGATCTGTGGAGAGACTACATCCCAAACCCAAAAAAAGGTCAAAAGTAATTTGCTACAATAAATATCGAACAGCAGTAACACACAAGTGACAACACTAAAACCACAGCACAAAATGTTCACAATGTAGTTAACCACCACACAAATAGTGCAAACTTACACCTAAGCAGCAACTGAAGTTATCTAACAAATGTTGAGTGAAGTGATCAAAAACCAAAAGATCAAAAACCACATGTTACAGCACACAAGTATTCATCACAGCCACACAAACAATGACCAAACAAAAATTAGTCATCTCAAACAAAAAAAGGAAATCCCATCCAAGTTGCTGTGCCAAATACAAAAACCATGAAAAACAAGCTGTTGAGACACATGGCTGTGATTATCTTCAGCACTCGGCCTGCGGCCTAGTGCCTCTGACTAAATCACAGTCGTGATGATATACAGTACAACAGCTCTCCCTCTTGTGTCATATTGCTTTTTTACAACAGTTTAACAAGCATAATTTATTAGTTAAGAGTAATACGCAACAACAGATTACGATTTGTTTGTTCAACTAATGATTTTTTTGGCTCCACTGACACATATAGTTCCAGAGCCGCTGGAAATGATAGCTGTCGCCTAGCAACACAAAATGTTTTCCTGCAAACTAGCCTGCTACTTTGTGTTAGTTGGGTCTACATGCTATGCACAAGGCATCTATTTAGTATCATGTACAATTGTCTGTGTTTCCAGTGAAATGAGAGTCTGTTGACTGTAGCAGACTGTTGTATATTGTGTGTCTTTTTTGAGTTGTCAAGGCAAGTACGAGAAATCCTCACCCGAATACAGCTGAGATGCTAGCTATTGTAATGGCTTTGCTGTTGGCAGAGCAAAATAAACGAAAAAAAGGTCATACTGTGCTCAGACTCACTGTCAGCACTATTATCTTTGCAATGCCTGTTGTCTCATAAGAGACCAGCTATAATTTATGAAATCTCTATGTCACTTTACAGGCTACATCATGTAGTGACAGCAGTGACGTTTATGTGGGTCCCAGCTGGGGGTATCAAGGGACTGAATAGTGGATTCTTTAGCTAAACAAGCCCTGAAACATGATGGAGTTATGGAAGTAGGCCAAGCTTTCAGTAGAGCTGAAGCTAAAGCACTAATGAGGCAGTATATAACAAATGCCTGGCAAAAGCACTGGGATACAGGAAGTAAAGGACGACATCTATATAACATTAAGGAGAAAGTAGGAGGAATGACAACAATAGGAACAAACTCCAGAGAGCAAACAGTTCTATCTAGATTGAGACTGGGACACACAGGGTTAAATAAGACTCTGCACTTCATGAGGAAACATCCATCTGAACGGTTTGAATGTGGCTTAGGAGAAGAAAAGGTTGAACATGTTGTCTGTCACTGCCAGAAGTATAACACTAACAGAAAAGCTACAGAGTGAACTACAGAACTGTGGGATAGGAGTGTTCAATCTAAAGCATGTATTTAGCATTAAAAGAAGGCGAGAAATAAAAAGTCTTGTTTGAGTTTTTAAGAGACAAGACAATGTTGATGAAGAGATTTTTTTAAAAAATTCTACTTTTCTCAGTTCTGACGGTTTAGGAAACTCTGGCCCAAACTCAGCATCGTGGGTGGTGGTGTTGCACCTTGACCGTTAGTTACCACCCGCCATTTAACAAGCGAAAAGAAGAATCCTTACCGGCTTAAAACTGCAGTCTGTCCGTCACCTTCAGGGAGAAGACATGTCAACCTTAGAGTCCCTACCAGGCAAGCATCTGTCAAACATCCCCTTGCCGGGTTTTTAAAGGCTCCTCGTCTCCGCGCCACATCACGAGCACAGTCCTGAAGGGATTAGCTAGCTAGCTAGCTAGCTACACTGAGGCAGCTAAGCTAAAAACAATAGCAGGTCACCGGCTCACGTCCACAGAAAAGCCCTCACGACTTGTTGAAGAACATCGCTGCCACCAGTGTGACCGAGCGTCCCGGGTTCACCTAACTGGATAAATAATAAAACAATAAACAGGACGGAAGACGGTGTGACAGCTCCAACATCAACTGCTGTCCTTTTCTTAACCAAACTCCCTCACCTACACGAGCAAGAAACGAGAAAAGAGCGAAAGTTCCCCCCATTACTTTTTTTCTTGCAATAGTGAAACTCCAGAGCGACACACCATAGGCCTCCACATCAGTCCGTTACATTACAGTCTACAGTAACGTTAGATATCTACCGACCGTTACTGTAGGCCTAATTAAAGGTTCAGAAAGCGGAGTGATATATGAAGAGTTAAAAGTCCCACTTGTCCTACTCAGAGCCAATCAAATTGCTTGGTCGGAACTAACTGTTGTATAAAATTTAATAACACCGAATATATTATCATAAAAATGGGGCCATTTATTTTTATGCTGGTGTTTTTGTACTTTAACTTAGGGGAAAAAGAAGGCAGGACTCTCACTTGTAACTGAGTATTTCTGCACTATTTTTATTTTATTTTTTTTTGTATTACTATTTTTACTTGAGTAAAATATCTGAGACAACATCCAGTATGTTAATTTTAAAATACTAACCTAATTGGGAAATCTCTTTATTTATGTTTATTTTATTTTCACATGTATTTATTAACTATTAGCTCATCATTAGTTTATTAACGCAGATGCGGCCAATCAAAATAGGCCTGTGATGTGACCAAAGTAACTCTGTCGCCGACATCTGACCAGCAGAGGGCAGCCACGCGCCTGCGCTGCCATCAGCGTGCCGTAAAAGAAAACTCGTTACGTAATCATACAGCGACCATCGATGTCACACACGAGGATGTTTTACTCCACGTTAAAGTAGTGTATTAGTTGTTATTTTTTCTAAAAAAAAAATCACAGAGCTACTCATTTAGCCCGCAGAGAACACAGTAGATCAGAGATGTCTGACTTTTCCTCGCTGGGTCTCTCGGACTGGCTGGTTAAACAGTGTAAACAGCTGGGCATCAACAAACCCACTCCTGTCCAGGAGAACTGCATGCCAGCTATACTGGAAGGTAAGACAGCCTCTGGTTATTCTGCAGCTTAAAAACATTTCACCAGGCTATCTACCTGTCATGTAAATATCCTATTGACTATATTCAGCAGCCGAAAATCAGGCACGACAAGTAATGCAGATGTCCATTGAAAAATCTACGAATTTAATGGTCAGTGCTCATCGGGCAGGTTAACACCCGGAGAAAGATCTAAATCAGCAAACATCTCTCTCTCAAAATCAACATCAATGGTTATCATCCCATAAAATGTCTGAATTTACCAGAAAAAAAAATTCTAGATCAATAAAATGAAGCTGTGATCTCCAAGTTGTGTGCTCGTAGATAAACAAATATGTAACAAATCGTGTGTTTTCTTTGTGAAGTTTTGAATGGGCACCACGATGAGGAAAGTATTATAATGCTTTAAGAGAAATCCCTTTTAAGTCAGTTATCCAGAATTTAGAGCAGGTGAATGAAGGTATTTTGTGTTTTCCTCTCAGGTCGGGACTGTTTGGGCTGTGCTAAGACAGGAAGTGGGAAAACAGCCGCTTTTGTGTTGCCAGTGGTGCAGAAACTGTCAGAGGACCCATATGGCATCTTCTGCTTGGTGCTCACCCCTACAAGGTCTGTGGAGTCAGAGAGAAAGCTGGAAGACTTTGACATAAAAAAAAAAAACATTTTAGAAATACAACAAATACAAAATACTCGTTTACATGTTTAGAAATCACCTATTATTTTATGTAAGATGTCATTTTGGTTGATTATTGGATGGTTCTCCCTGTTTGTTACTGGTCATGTCAGATTGTGTCACTTCCACATATGCAAAGACATGAAGAGTAAATGTTTTAGTAATGAGTGTCAGTCCTTCAAAATAAAACCACAATGGCCACCTAGTCTCAAACTAACTATTCTTAATATTTAGGTCCTTAGCATGCCAGATTCAGGCATTGGATCCTAAATGATGTTTCTGAGATATAAAGAGAAAGAAATGTTAAGTCTAATTCCAAATCACCAAATGCACATTTAGGATTTATGTTGATACCTTCAAGTTACAGCAAACTTAATTTATAATTGCTTTTTTTCCCTTCATATTTTTGTGTAGGAGGGCAATTGAATTTAGGTTAAGAAGCAAAATAGAAGCAACAGATAACATTTCTAAGAGTTTAGGGTACAAAAACTCTCTACGCTTTGTATTCACTATTTTGAGTTTTTTGTATCTTTTAAAGTTTATCAGTCAGGATTTCACCACAGACACTTATGATTTTGGGTAAAGAGGACAAACACAATTCAAAACATTTTTTAAAAAAAAAGTGTCTGTCCGATCTACAATTCACGTTGCATTGATACTGAATCAAAGATTAAAAAAAAAGCATGACAGCAAGAAATTTGTTCCCATATTTCCAGCTGATGATGTTATGTGTGTGATGTCATGCAGGGAGCTGGCCTATCAGATTGCAGAGCAGTTTCGGGTCCTGGGGAAGCCGCTGGGTCTGAAAGACTGCATCATCGTCGGTGGAATGGGTAATCCTTTATTATGAGAGTCTGTTGGAGGTTTAAAGCCCCGGTGTTGCATTGCTGCTGCACAGACTTCAGCATAACTCTGCTGCCAGTTACTGTTAGTGTCTGTCTGAGCCTCTGCTCTGTGCTGATGTCGTCGCTGCTGTGTTACTGACAGACATGGTGAGCCAGGCCCTGGAGCTGTCCAACCAACCACATGTGGTCGTAGCGACGCCTGGCCGGCTAGCTGATCACATCCGCAGCTCCAGCACCTTCAGCATGAGCAAGATCCAGTTTCTGGTGAGTTCAGGAAAGACAACAAACTGAAACCTGAACAAGTTTCAACACCTTGTGTCTGCTACAGCTCTCATATACTCAGATACTTTAGACCAGGATAGAAATACTTGAATAAGCAGTTAAATTGTAGCAGTCATTTATGTCAAAAATATATCCATGTGTGCAACACAATGCTTCATTTTTCTTTTACACTTAGAGACTGAGCTTATTATTTTTTATACCAT
Source organism: Plectropomus leopardus (assembly GCF_026936395.1). Taxonomy (NCBI): domain Eukaryota; kingdom Metazoa; phylum Chordata; class Actinopteri; order Perciformes; family Serranidae; genus Plectropomus; species Plectropomus leopardus. The sequence continues at coordinate 15,850,152 of NC_142180.1, forward strand.
GTAGAGCTTCACATTATCATCTTTTATGTCTTTTAAACAGCCAGTTTACATAACATTGCTCAGCTGGCAGGGATTGTGCAGGTCCTTCAATATCTGTAGTCTTGAAAAATAATACCAGGTGTATGCTGGATGTTAAAAAGTTTTAAATCATCTAAGATCAAATTGTATAAATATTAAATAGTCTCAGTTTTGTATTTGCGATGTATGAATTGCCACAAACATTTTCATCTAATTTCATTTACTCATCTTTTAATTTCCTTTTACAAAATTAGTCAAGATGTTCTGTTCATTTCTGATGTTTCTTTCAACCCACCTCTAAACCTAATGTTTGTACTTGTGTTTACCTGTTGGCAAAATGTGGATTGAACTCTCTCTAATTACCAAATACCCACATAAAACATACCTCCGCTCTGTTTGTTTGGAAGATTATGGACGAGGCGGACCGGCTGTTGGAGCAGGGCTGCACTGACTTCACCAAAGACCTGGAGACGATCCTGGGGATTTTACCTGCTAAACGGCAGACGTTGCTATTCAGCGCCACGCTCACTGACACTCTGCACGAGCTGAAGAGCATCGCCATGAACAAACCTTTCTTCTGGGAGAGCACGTCAGAGTGAGTAACCTGCTGTCATTTTAAGGCTGTTTATAGAGACATTTAGCAAATCCACAGTCAGGGAGAAGACAGAGACGTTACGGTTGTAATTATGATCTGTTTCAAACTTTGTTTGCAGAGCTGTATTTGTAGATATTGATGAACTACTTATTTCAGGTCCTTTCATTTAAAAAAATGTAAAGAACATTCAGGGCCACAGTTGCGAAAGCTTCTACGCCTCATTTCAGATGCATTCTGTGGGAGAAATGTTGCGTGTTATTTCTAAAACCGGAGCACCGGCCTGGAAGATCAGTTTCATCTGATCTGAGGTGCAACTAATCACTGAAGCACAAATGCCTTTGGATGTAAGGCAGAGTTGTGCAAATAATGGGAGTTAAGTGTGGTTGAATGAGCATGCTGTTGGATTTACTAATGCTCACCGTTTGATTCAGATGTGCAGAAAAGCAGCTACAAACTCATGCAAGTGTGGAACAGAAAGTATAACACCAGTGACAGCCGACTTAAAGTGGATGCAGAATAATAATTCCACTGGTTCTCTGCAGCTTAATATGAAGCATTCTGATTTGTTTATTACACTCACGTTCAAATCCAGGATTGCTGTTGTGTACAATATCTGATCTCTGTGGCAACAGAAAATCTCCCTCTTTGTCAATTGGGAAAAGTGAAATATTACATCATTGTCTTTACCAGGACCCGAACAGTGGAAGAGCTGGATCAGAGGTACGTCCTCACTCCAGAGAAGGTGAAGGACGCCTACCTCGTCCACCTGATCCAGAAGTTTACTGACGAGCACGACGACTGGTCCATCATTATCTTCACCAACACATGCAAGTAAGAAGCCAACAATGATTAAATGCAATATAGAGCGTACACACACAGTCTTAATGCCAGTGTGGTGTGGGGTTCTCCAAAGGAAACTTTGTTGTCTTTTTGAAACTTGAAATGTTGCCAGTTTGATGTTAATTCAACTTCATGGTGATTTTTGAGGATGTAGTTTTGGTGAATTGGGTCGTGATTTGTAGCGTCATACTTCATTCTTTATAGCATGCATTTTTGTCTTTTTTATTAAAAAGGTGAATACAGGGTTAAAAAAAGTACTATCCATCAGCCAAATAGTGGTAACATATGCAAGTGGCTGCTAGATTTGCTTCACTCAACAGTCGAAAATGAATGGTAATCTATGGAGTGGCAGGTAAAATTTAAAAATTCACCAAGAATTTGGCTGCTGGTCAAAAAAGTTAAATGTACACTGTAAATGTTATTGTTGATTTGATGTGGTTCACATGAAGGTAATAGCATGATGTGTTTTTCGTACTGTAATTCTTTATCAGGAACTGCCAAATCCTCACCATGATGCTGCAGAAATTTAACTTTCCTACCATCTCCCTGCACTCCATGATGAAACAGGTGGGACTTTTTTTTTTACAGCTCTGAATTGAGTCCATCAGAATCTGTTGTACTGCTCAGTTTGGTTTGCATATAAAAAGAGTTGCAATGCTTTGTTTGAGAAAAAGGCGAGAATCTTTCTTTCCTCCAACATGGTGATGTGTCCCTTATCGCCCATCCTCAGAGCTCCTCAACAAGCTCACAGGCTTTAATTCGTCTTGCTAAAGTCGCTGTACTCATGTAGAAACCGTCAGTGTGCAGGATTAAAGCAGATTAAAGCAGGTGAGTGGGGCCTGCAGAATGAACACTTGCTCTCTATCTCCACCAGAAACAACGATTTGCAAACCTCGCCAAGTTCAAGGCCAGCGTCTTCAAAATCCTGATTGCGACAGACGTAGCTGCCAGGTAAGAGGCTCTGCTGAGCCGCTGTGTGACTCAGGGACGGGGTTGGTCTTAATTTTTATACCTTTAAAAGTTTAACATCCGTTAAGTCATCCTCAAGTTGTCACATAGTTTCAGACTCAGATTGGGCTGTGGACAGTCTGAAATCATCTTGTTTTCATGTCGTTCCGGTTCTCTCTGATGGCAGGGGTTTGGATATTCCGACTGTCCAGGTCGTCATCAACCACAACACCCCCGGCCTTCCCAAGATCTACATCCACAGAGTCGGACGAACAGCAAGAGCGGGTAACCTCCGACAGCTTCCTAGTACATTTTTAACTGTAGTTTTTCAGTGAAAGATCAAAAGCACCGTCATCGTGTCCCCATGTTATCATCACACGTCTAAATGCCGCTCGTACGTGATGAGGTTCTCTTCCTTTGCAGGGAGGAATGGAGTGTCCATCTCACTGGTGACGCAGTACGATATCCACCTGGTGCAATCCATCGAAGGACAGATTCGTAAGTTACTTGGTTATAAAGACTGAATTGTGAAACACAGGAAAAACCTTTTCCTTTGAGTGCGTCTTGACCTGCCAGCTCGTCTGTACTGGCGGCTGCAGCGTGAACATCTGTTCTGCTTTAAATGAAGCTGGTAGAAAATCCAGCATTCAGTCACACAGGATAGAAAACGGCCACATGGTCTGTGTTTGCCAGCTGGAAATACCAGATCTCAGCAGGTATTGTAAGCCTCTAGTATGTGTGAATGTGTGGTGTCTCAAACCGGTCTGCGTTTCTGTAGAGACGAAGCTGAAGGAATATCCTGTGGAGGAGAAAGAAGTCCTGAAGATCCTCACCCAGGTCAACGTGACCCGACGGGAGTGTGAAATAGTAGGAACACCTCTGTTCTTCATATCTGGTCACCTCTTCATTGTTGAATGTGTGATAGTTTGTGTTGATTTGATCTCTCATGTTTGGGAAAATATATACACATGATGGATTTGTCAGAACAGTACCTGAAAAACATTTTCCTTTCTTTCACTCAACGAACATACAAATCTAAAATTATGTTTATATTTTTTCAGATTGGACATTATTTGTTTAACATTTAGTTAAATAATAGTTTCACTTAAATGACTTGTAATGTTTTGATTGTACAATCTTTTTCTGCTTCGCAGAGACTCGAGTCTACAGACTTTGATGAGAAAAAGGAGATCAACAAGAGGAAACAGCTGATCTTGGAGGGGAAGGTAATTCATTTGCTTCTGTTTTGTTGCACAGTCGACACATTTTAGCAAATTCAAGTTGTGATTGAACACTATCGAGTTCAGAATATTTTAAAGTTCCTATATTCTCCTGAAATTAAAAAAAAAAACTGAAATGTAACTGGCAGTGTCAGCAAAGTTTGTAACACTGGCTCCAGACCTGTAAATCATCTGATTTTTTCAGTAACACAAGTAGAACATGAAGTAAAGTGAAATTAAATGATAGTTGAGTTAATGAGGCATTATTCCTGTAACTCAGGTTTAATTCCTCACTTTTAAGATGGACCCAATCTAACATCAGTCTTTAAAAGTGGCCAGTGTTGGAAAAATACCCAGTACAAACAAAAATTGCTTCTATTTTTAAAATTGACCTGTTATTGATTTGTGATCAAACTGCTGTTTCAGGATCCAGACCTGGAGGCCAAGAGGAAGGCGGAGCTGGAAAAGATCCGCAGCAACAAGAAAAAGTTCAAACAGAAAATCCAGGAGAGCATTCAGAGACGGAAACATGGACAGCTGAAAAAGAAACCGATGAAGAGAAAACAGATGAAAAAGAAAAAGGGAGCGCAGGCAACAGCTTGAAAACTGCTGTGACCCATGTATATACTTAAGTTTAATTACTGTACAATATCTGTAATATTTTCATGAGTATTAAATAAATTTGAAATAAATAAATAAATTTGAACTTATGCCGAGTTTCGTCCTGTCAGACCAACACAACTCAAATTGACAGCCTTTATTGATTCAGTTTAACAAGGAACCACCGTGTTGTGATGAAACTTCACTGCAAAGACGTCTCAAATAGGTATTTACATCACATTGAGCTCTCAATCTCCTGTTGACATAAAGAATCAAGGGTTTGAATGCAAATGTTTAACAACTAATTTACAACTGAAACACTTCTTCAATGATCACTGCACATGTTGAAATTCATTGTGGCTCAGAAGATGGAAAAACACCAAAGCAATAACATTACGGCAGCTGGTTCTTAAAGCTATAACATGTTAGGATTTCAGTGGAACGGGTTGATATGTGAAACTAATTCATTCATCAAAACGGAACTATTTCTAAGTCAACTAAACACGGCGACATTTACTTGCAACATGATTGTCACGTGTCCGCTGAAATGAGAAGCAGGTGAGAAACAAGACTGGGAGTACATTCTTACTGTGTTCAGAAAGCGTCGTTCCTGGAAGAGTTAAAAATCTACAATCCCTCAGACAGTCCGAGGAAAAGATACAAAATTAATGAAGAAAACAAACCACGTCCGCCTCATTCCTGTCGTCAGCAAGTTGCTACAAAAATGGATTTTAGTAAAACTACACAAAATGGCTAAATAACAACCAACTGAAACAAAACATGACACACAAAGCAGCGAATCCTCCGACAAAAGCAAAGTTTGGATCAACTCAAGGTTCAGGTTCACACAGTTCTCCAGGAAGAGGTTCAGGATCCACAGAAATCTCGAGCAGAACTCCACAAGGAATACATAATGCAGGCAAAACAGCTTTGCACAAATCAAAAGTCCACAGAAGGAAAAAGAAATTCTACCAGCCTTCATTTTTTTAATTTACTCCACAGAGAAGGAAGGTGGCTTTTTTCATCCGCCCATCCTTGAGAGAAACAACCCAGCTGCTAAACTCACAGACCTCATGTTTACCTGGCCTGATTTTGTTCTTAAAAAAATAAAAAGTCCGTTTCTGTGAGTTTCTTGAGCCCTCTGGTGTCTGAAAGGTTGTTTTTTTTAATGCTGGTAGTTTGATTTTTAACTACATTCATGCTTGTGCTGCAGCTGTTTATTTGAAGGTGATTGGTTATAGGCACTGATTCAGGTTTCTCATTCACTTTTCATTATCTCCCCGCCATCATGTAGTCAGCACTGATGGCATTTCCACTGTGTGTAACTGGGATTTAGTTAAGTTTCAAAACATTTTTACCCACACAGGAACCAAAGATCTTTCAAATTATGCTGATTTTTAAATTATGGGGTAATGTCGAGACTCTACACACATTTCCTTTTTCTTAATAATAATTCTTAATTACTAACCCCCTGATTATCTTAAAATTTTTGTGGCTGGGCAATATGGCCATCAGCCTGGCTGTATTGCTCATCATGTGAACATAATTCACAAAATCAAAATGCTGTGTGAATTGACACTGGGTTTTCAACTACATCTTTATGTGTGGTCATCTTTTGGGACTCAACAGTCCTAAAGCCACATTTCCACTCAACATTTTCATCCCCAACAATGGCCTGACTTTGTTTTCCAGATGTGGAAACTCTCCTCAGCCACCTTCCTTTTCTACTCCTTACCTGTGGTGGATTGATTGCCACAACCGCCTGTGAGCCTCAACTACTATTATCCTTCTTTGCCCCTCTTGTTTGGTTTCTTTCACTTCAAACGGGGATCTGTGTGATGAGTGTATACAGTCCACAATCCCCTGAGGACTCAATGCAAAGCGTTCAAGCATTTGCCAATCTAAGCATACGCAGAGTGTTGTCCAAAAAGACATCTGGTCATGAAGCACAGCAGGACATCAACAACCCCTGCTTTCAAAAGAATAAAATAAGGAAAAAGCCTTCGCTGAAACATCAAGTGACATTGAGTTGAATGTTCAATGCTGGTCATGTTTGATAGTTTCAATGACTTTTTTGCAATTTTGTGCTCTGTGATAAGAAAGGTATTTCAGAGAAGAAAAAACTGTCCCATGATGGTCGCGATACCGGTGGGATTCGCGCGTCATGTCTTGAAAGAAGTCTGAAATCCCCGTGCCACTCCACCACTGACGTGTGGCCGAAACCACCCTGTTAAAGACCTCGTGAGTGAGCCAGTGGGTCTCAAGGCAAATGTAAGGTACTTCAATTCAAGGCTCTTTATTCTCAAGCACAGAAACCGTGTTCTCATTTCCTCTCCGAGAGGGTGTGTCGACTGCTGCTTCCTTCAGAGGCTGCTGAGGTTTTTGGGTCCACTAGACGATTGTTGGTGTCACTCTCCTCCCATGATCAACCAAATTTAAGAGATGCAGGCTGAGAAATCAAACGCCTTTTAGCATGGGGATTTTGTGTTTCCTGTTCGATGGCTTTCTGCAATCATGCCCCTGGCAAGTTTGGAGAACAAGTTCTTCAAATTCAGCTGGAAAGCTTCGATCCCTGTCTGAAGATAAGATGCCGTTCCTTCCTCTCCTGGAGGCTGTGGGTTGAAGGGGTTGGCTGGGTATTTTTGTTGGGAGTTGAGCCTCATTTGGATTCCCATGGGAGACCGTAGAGATCTCTCCTCCGTTTCCCTCAGCAGCTCGACCACACGCTGCCATCTGCTCGACTTCCCTCCTTCACTTTGCACGGGCATCGGTCCCTCCATCTCGCTTGTTCACTCGGCCTCTCTTGCCATCTCCCTGCCCGTCTGTTCGTGCTCTCTTCTTCTACCCTCTTATTTCTCTCGCTGGTCATTTGTTTGGTTTCGCTATCCCGTAGCTTTCACTCAGTGGTGCTTCGGTTGTAGCAGAGGAAAACAGGTATCCATTTTATGTTTTTATTATTTCCCAGATTAAAAAGCTGATGAACTAAGCTCAGCTCAAGCCTAGCTCCCTTCTTCAAGTGACCTGCAAGATACAAAAAAAGGTTTTTAAACTTTTGTAACATGAAGATAATTTAAAAATATAACATTTGATCATTTGACCCAAAAGAGATGAGCAATACTTCCTCTAAGCAAAGACCTTAACCTGAGTCTCCAACTGAAGGAAATATTTTTGCCTCTGGTGTAACCAAAATAGTGTTTTTAATGAGATCCAATTAACCAGTGCAGTACTAAATAGTTTTATTATCCACAACATTGTCCTGCTTAACTTTTGTCTTTGGAAGCACAGTCACAAAATCACTGTCACGTTTATCAGAGACGATGGATTTCACATGAGCTGTAGGACAAACAGGCCTCACAAAGTGCAGATAAGATACACTAATCACACTTCAGTGACACCTGTGATCACAAACATGATCAGCAAATCAATTAATCAATCAATCAATCATCAGTCAATTTAGTTTCCAGCGAGCCGAGAGCAGCAAATTTCAATGATGTGTTAATGATCTAAAACTTGAAAAGACATATAAAACACATCAAAATGTTTCATAAGGTAGGCCTAAAATAAATACAATAACATTTGATTTGCATGATGGGAAATTATAAGTGACAAGATCACTATTATACAACTGGACACATTCTTCTCTGTCAGTAAACCCAAACCTTAAATGTGCTATATAGTATCTTGTTTTATGTACTTACACTCTAGTACTGTGACAGTCCAGTCACCCCACCATGCTGGTACGCACGTTCACCCTGGTAAGTCGAGTCCTGGGACAAAGCCACATCGATTTGGGACTTGAACTCATCGCCCAGGTAGCTGTCCTGGAGAACAGGAGAACAGAAACATCATTGAAGACATATCGCCAGCCTTTGTAAATGAGTGAGATCAATGCAAGGCTTCGAATTCTCTTCTAATGCAAACCAATTATAGTTTTCCTATTTTATTTTTTACTGGATTTGATCAATTAAAAAATGATCAAATCAAAAATTACAAACACATACAAGATACTCTCCCAAATGAGGCTGGAACTGTTAAGTATGTCCTATTATAGGTATATCATTTCAATATAAAGTAAATGAAAGCAGGTAATCATTTGTATTAGTAATAAGTATTTGTGTATTTTCTTTCAAGGTGAGAATTAATATATGAACTAAATGAGGAAAGTGGATTTGAGATATTCAAAAGGGACAGTGACGTGTTACCTGGGACAGCTCGGGCTGGGAGAGGCCAGGCTGGCTCATCTGAGACGGCTGACTCATAGAGATGTAGCCCTGTGTCAGCGGCCCCTGGGAGAAGGGCTGGGAGGCCCCGTCCTGGCTGGCCTGGCTGTTTGGTCCGTTACCCTGACTGGCGCCCTGGTGTGCTGATCCACGGACCCTCTGTCGCCCGCCACGCCCAGGCTTACCCTTCATAGCTCCACGACCTTAATCAAAAAAGTATATCAGGATCAGAGCTCTGGGCCCAAAAAATGATATTCAGGACAGTCCTAATTGTATGTGGACAATAAAGACAGAGTGTGACTGCTAGGGTTCATAGCACATACAGGGTTCCAACACATTTCAATGGACAAAATCTCAAAACTTTTCCATGACTGTTTGAGGATAACATTGGTTCACTTTGTCTGTGGCACATGCTGGCCTGGTTATAGTACTTTTCTACACACGCAGCAGAGTCTCATTACCTTCAACAAATGCCGAAGAACTACTTCACATATGCATATAACCTTAGAGGAAAACACTTGTCCGGTGTCAGTCATGGAAAAGAGAACTGTGCCGCTTTTCATTTTGTATCCAACAGCAAATAACTTGTTTGAGTTAATTTCTTGACACCGCATGTCGATGATGCTGAAAAAATGTATCGTGCTGCCACGTCGATGCATATTTAGAGCTACATTATGTCAACAGCTAACTTACAGAATTATTTGGAAGGTTATCCCCTTTAGATAACTGTAAGAATTATAGTACACACAACAAAATTCCATAACTTTTCCAACCCTTTCAATGATTTTTACTTCTTCCATGATTTTTCAAGGCCTGGAAACTGACATTCTGAAATTCCATGACTTTTAGGTTTTCCATGACCGTTGGAAGCCTGCACATAACATTAGTCCAGACTGTAGTTTGACTTCAGTTGATTTAATAATAATCTGCTTTTCAAGCACGAGAAACTACTCTCAGGTGTCAATATTTGTCTCCATACCTTGATTAACCTGCATTATGGGTAATTCTCCTGTAGCATGATTGGATTACCTTTTTACCTCTAAAAAACAGAACCAAAGTTTGTTCATTTTAGTTAACGTAATGCTTCATCTGACCATCTCAGTGCTGTACTGTACCTGCAGCAGGGCCATTGGTCTGACCCAGGTAACTGGGCGGAGGCACTGGTGGCATCACCAAGTTGAAGGGTATGGGAAGATTCATCGTGGCCATGTGACTGGGGCCTGTCCCAATCATCCCAATCTGGTCGTGAGTTTGAAAGTACATGTTGGACGGACGTCCAGCTGAAAGAGAGCAAACAGAAAGAGACTCATGTCAGTCTCTTTTAATGAAGAAAACATGACCGGGAAAGTCTGGTTTTGCTGGATTGTAATGAAGCCTATTATTTCAAAAGTTTGATTATCTTGAGTCAAACCATAAGATACTACATATGTAAAACAAATACCAGCATTGCTGCGGTCGTAGGCGGAGCCAGGGATAAGGGCTTCACGGGCATCATACATTGCAGTGCTCATAAAACGGCCCCCCTGGAAAACAACAGATTGCAATTTTGTTCAGTCACATAATTTGTAGATTCAGAGCTGCAAGTAACAATTAATTTCACTAGTAAAAAAAAGTCTGTGTTAATTTTTTGTGACCCCTGGTAAATGTCTTGTTTTGTCATAGGATGGGTGCACAGACTCACAGGGTTGATGGTGTTGACCAGTTTTCGGGGCTTGCTGAACTGCATGAGGCTCTCCCTCAGGTTATTGAGCGGCCCCTCCACGAGGACTTTCTGCTCCTTGTAGTTGTTCAGCAGGTTGTTCCACAGCGGCTGCTTAGAGAGGGCTTTGGGGTTTCCAACGATGATCACGCCATACCTTTAAATCACAACACACACACACACACACACACACACACACACACACACACACACACACACACACACACAGTCTTGTTTTGAATTGCACTTTGTGTAGAATCTGTTATGATAATAAAGACTTTTAAATTATCTTGAATTGTGTGTTGTAATACAAGTGGTATTATTATTCCTACAATCCATATAGCTACGTACAATTAATAGTATATAGAACAGTACACAGTTGAGATTATTTAAGTGGTTACTGTGTTTGTTCAGATTGCAACAAATCACCATAAAAACTTGAAAATATGAAGTCTATCTGTCAGTATTACCCGATTTGCTCCATTCATAATTAGCAGCTACAGGGAAATCTAAATAGCGCATCATACACTAACGAGCTGGCTGTGTGCTGTGCCATAATTATCCACTGTGAAGGTTTTTACTTGGCTCTTGTCAGTGCCACGTTGAGACGACGTGGGTCATTCAGGAAGCCGATGCCCTGGTGCTCATTGGCACGAACACAAGACAGGATGATGAAGTCCTTCTCTCTGCCCTGGAAGGCGTCCACGCTGGCGATTTCCACTTGCTATAATGGGACAGGACAAGAGGAGGATGAGAGGAAGACTGCACAGTAAAAACAGAGGAACAGATTTTGTCAAGCACCACAAAACAAACTCACTAATGATAATTTAAGTTTACAATCTATGCAAATTTCAATGCAGTATTTTCAGCTCAGGAAAATACAAAGGATTGGTACCTGATAGAGTTTGGTGTGCAGGGAGCCGCTGAACTGCATGTACTGCACCAGGTAGGAGCGCTGACCCTCGTACGGGGTGATGATGCCGATCTGGTCGGGTTTGGCTCCAGCCTTCAGCAGCCTGGTGGTGATCTTCTCCACGTTGGCAGCCTCCGTCCTTAAAAACACTGGCATCAGTGAAATACTGTTCTGCTCGTCCTTGGCAAATGACATCTGAGGTTAACGGTAGCAGACTAATGGCAGTTTAAAAATGCACATCATACTTATGGTGCCTCAACTTTGTCCACACCGCATATGAGAATCAGGATTATTTCACCTGTTAAAACTGCAAATAAGCCAGCACAAATTTAGGAGAGAAGTTGACACACACTCTAAAGTTTAGCCCCCTTCAACTAGGTCAGTTTATGAAAATAACTTAATTATTTGTAATCCTGATTTCAAGGAAATCTCTTTGCAGTGTTGTGTGGCAGTGAGCCTCACATTCCTGTTGATCATGACTTAAAGGAGAGGGCTTTCTTCACCGATTTCAGCCTGCCATACTGGTTTTGATGTGAAGGCTGGAGGAGAGCACCACCTAATGTCTGGCTTCAAGTAACCCTTCTCTAACTACTATTTAATGAACAACTTACAGCCTGTGGTAAATGCGCAAAGTAACAATTCAGCAAAGGAAGACTTGCACACAGAACAACAAAGGATTCAGACTGAACTATGGATTTCAAATATGTCCATTTCACATGTTGCAGGGCTATACAGACAGTGATGAAATGTGCAAATGTTCATAGAGTGCAAAAAGTGTAGAAGTTTTCAGTCCATGTGGGACTTTCCTCAGTGCAGACTGAGGCATGCATACTGGTTCATCATACATATAGGTCACTCTTGCACTTTATATGCTCTTTGCACATTTTTTTCACTGTATGCATAGCCCTGCAACACATACGATAGTGAGAGCCTGAATCTATTTTTGTTCTGTGTGAGTCTTTCCTTTCTAAATTGACATTTTTCTGACTTCTGCACCGGAAAAGAAGACAAACATAGCACAGTTTTTAAAGGCGCAGCTCATCCCATGCCTACCATTTAAATGTTCAAAGTAAACAAAGAAAATGTTACCTGTTAAGGTAGGAGGTTCCAGAACTGGCAATCTCCTCCTGACCCTGAGTCACGTAGAAGAACATAGGTTTGTCCGGCTGCGGCCACTGGAAGTCAAACCCTTTCTTGATGCGGTCAGCTGCGGAGAAGATAAAGGTTCATTCTATTTTTACCTGCTAATGTACAAGCCACAGAAACAATTAATTTGCCCCTCCATCCAACCAGATAATGAAGTGCTGAATCTCAAACCTGCAGTGACGCCGTTCTGCAGAGAGCCCTCATAGAAGATGTTGGAGGGGAAGGCACTGAGAGCCGGGTGCATGCGGTACTGGACCTGCAGGCGGATTGGCCGGATCCCCAGAACCACCAAGCGCTCAAACAGGGACTGGGACAGACCTGCTTTGGCTGCTTTCTTACACATCACCACAGGACCCAGCTGGCAGTGGTCACCCACCAGAATGAGCTGGGAGGAGGAAGATGAGCCACAAGAGTGTGACAATTGGGTTAATATAACAATATACAATTATATATGATGTATATAACAGCAATGAAAGAACTGTTTATTACTGGTTGTTAAGGACAAATCATGTTGCTTAACTCTGCATATTTAATTCATATTCAACTCATGGTGTCTACATATATCAGAGACCTAAATTTAACAATTTTGAAAACCTTTTCAAGGCAAGGCAAGGCAAGGCAAGGCAAGGCAAGGCAAGTTTATTTGTATAGCACGTTTCAGCAACAAGGCAATTCAAGGTGCTTCACACAGAACATTGAAATACAACAACAGGGGGAAAGGAAACACATATAAAACATTAGAAAAGAAGCATATAAAAGGTGATTAAAAAAAAGCAAGTGGGAGTTTCGAAGTAAAATATAAAATTTAAAAAGTAAAAAGCCTTTTAGTCACAGGCAGCAGTGAACAGGTGAGTCTTTAACCTTGACTTAAAAGAGCTCAGACTCTCAGCAGACCTGATATTTTCTGGTAGTTTGTTCCAGATATACGGAGCATAGAAACTGAATGCTAAAAAGCTAATTTTTGACCATATTTTCGACTTTTTGACAAATGATTTTCTTATTCAAGCACTGCAGGTAAGTAGGGCTGGATCCAACTACTTTTTTCATTGTCAATAAATGTTTCGATTAATTTTTTTGACTAATTGACTAATTGTTTGGTCTATAAAATATCATAAAATAGTGAAAAATGTCAACCAGTTTTTCCCAAAGCCCAAGATAACATCCTCAAATGTCTAGTTTTGCCCACAACCCAAAAATATTCAGTTTTTTGTCATAGAGAAGTAAAGAAACTAGAACATATTCACAATTAAGCTGGAATCAAATAATTTAGACTTTTTAAAAAAACACTACCTAAACAACTAAACTTACTATCAAATTAATAAATGGTAAGTAAGTAATATATGTGGTCCAATGCAGAGGTGGGTTATGTAGGAAAATGGTTAAAAGAGTAAGTTAGGTTAAAAAAAGCCCTAATAAATTCAAATTCAATAATATTTAATGGCTTTAAGGCCCAAAATTTTTTTTAAAAAAAGTGAATTTAAGACATATTCAGACCTGCAGACACCCTGTTCACTTGACATAATGTTTAAAAATGATAGTAAATGCTGACAGTAGTAGTTACAGATTTTCCTATGATGTGTCTCTCTATGTTCTGCTGCTCCTTTAATGTTATTTTAATTTTTTTTTATCCACTCACTGTTATAAAAATTATGGCAAATAAATTTAAATTTATTTTTTTTAAATTTAAATGTGAGAAGCTGCAGGGTCATATTAGTGCTGGGCAGCTCTGTTTTACTACATTTATCAATCTGTAGGAGTAGCGATTAGTTGTTTTTTTAGCTGTGTGGTTGTATGTTTACCTGCTTGGCTCCAAGCACCACGGGCACCATACACTCTGGCTCAGTGGCCTGGGTGCTCTCATCAATCAGGATGGAACGGAACTGCATCTTGGCCAGGCGAGGGTCTCCAGCCCCGACACAGGTACAACAGATAACGTCAGCATTCTGGAAAATGACGAAGATTATTTATAATCCTCAAACAAAGGAGGGAGCCAGGATACAGTGGTGAAACACAAAAGGTGTTCTACTGTGGCAATGAGGAATAGTTATCATCCTGTCAGGTTTTGTTTCTATACTGAGATTTTTAACACAGGCCTTTGCTATTTTTTTGGGATGAGGACAAGGCCTAAAGAAAACAAAAACATGATTAGCAACAGGCTTCCTGAGGGCTATTGCATAAAACCTAGATAGTGGATTAAGCCAGGATTTTCCAGGTATCCAGGCTGAATTTAGCTGTGACTTTGTTGCATGAAAGCAGAGGCACATACATTACCACAGAGATTTATTCTGTGCAGCTAGCCAGCGCAAATAAATTTGTTTTATAATATTTCCATGGTCTTATGGCCCATGTTTTTTAATTCATTTTTTTAGCCTGCATTAAAATAGACTTCCACGCATAATTCAGTAAAGTAGACCAACTGTTATCATTTTTCAAGGTACAAGGTAACTGTCATTTCTCTTGAACTAAGTTTAAGAAAAATGAAATTTTAAGGTGATCCTAAATCCTGCTACATCTTTTGGTATCAAAGCTTTATTGTAGAGTTAAAGGTAACATGCACACCATGAGGGAGATTTATGCTATATACGTATATATTGGAAGGTTAATAATTGCGATTGCTGAAATGGCTAATGAAGCTGCACAGGTGGTTTCAATAAAGTCTGTGATGAGACGCCCATGAGTGCGGTGGATAAAAGCGTCTGCTAAATACTTGTAACCTTTATAAGTTTATGTAATTTGTCTTCATTGTATTTTTCATTAATTATTCATTTCCACTGCTAACTTTAAAGGCGTTAGTGCAGCTACAGTTAAAGGTAACGAGTAATGAATAGAAGTTTTAATCTAAAGACACAAAGATCTTATTAAAGGAGACTCATTCCCAAGACCTGTGGAAAAAAGTCTGATTATTTGTTCACTATACCATACTTTCCATTTGGGCTTATGAAGCATTCCTGTATTACTCTCACTACTTACGCATTAAGTCAGTTTGCTACTGTCTGTCAAGCATTTTCTGTTTGATTATAGCGTCCGTATTTCCTTTTTTTGCACATTATATGCCTAATCTGCTCTAACATTTCCACGAGAAGCTGCTGCTCACTTGCTGAAAACTCCACTGCACTGATCAACATGTGGTCTTTTCATCAAAGCCGTGAACGTGCATTATCCAGAAAACTTGCACCTGGCTTGACAAAGTCGCATCTTCTCATCCTGGCTGGGCAAACATGCAACGGATTAAGCCAGGAGTCACTGATAAGACTAGGTCAAGCCTCTCTTTTTCTGTTATCCTGGATTTCTAAATTCTATTTTGGTGCAATACTCCCATTTCACTCACAAAAGTCAGTATGGAGATGGTCACAACACGTGTATACAGAATAATGCACTCGTAACAAGTTTGTAATTGCTTGGCAGAAACTACTTGTTGCATTAGTAGTGCCTGAAAAGCTGTAGGGGGCCTGTTTGTAAGCAGAGTTTCAACCTTGAGCTACTTAGGTTTAACACTTTGAGGCTCCTCCTCACCATGAGCAGCTCCCTCTCGGCTGTGCGCTTCAAAGCCCTGTAGCGTTTCTCATCTGCAGACGACAGCTCGCCCGTCTCATCCTTCAGCTGCTGAAGTTTCTGAAGCTCCGGCATACTAGAAAATCAAATTAATATCAAGGTGACTACAGAGAGCACACACACTGGAGTTACACTAACTACACTTCCCATAACTTCGGGCGATGTAAACAAAAAGAAAAATGCTGTCATAAAATCAGTTAGTCTGCTACAGGCTACAACTTGAATTCCATTTTTCTTCACAATTTGAAAACTTCTGATTTAAGGACTGATATATATGCATTAAGTGTTTGTACAAAGCACATATTATGTATCAATAACTTCTGAAACCAGAATCGATTTTCCTACATGCCACCAACCTGTCCATGTTGCTGATCTGGTTGTGCAGAGCCAAGAAGGACACTGGTGACTCGATGGCCTCTCGGCTCTTGGCACAAAGCCTGACGACCTTCAGTCCGGTCTTGTCAATCTTCTCAGTCAACTGATCCACAGCAATGTTACTGGGAGCACACACCAAAACCGGTCTGCAAACGTACACATACACCATAGACAGTTAGGACAGGAACAGCTATGTGAAATACAGTTGGTAGAATGACAAATCTTATAGGATGCCAGGATTCTTCCAGTATGTAACTATAAAACTCTGTTTTACCCATTGCCTTGTCGGGACAGGTGGTAGACAATAGTGGCAGAGGTGACAGTCTTCCCAGTGCCAGGAGGACCCTGGATCAGACTGAGGGGTCTCTGCAGCACCGTCTTCACAGCATACACCTAACATACCACCACCAACAACAACAAACAAAAAGAAAAAGAAAAGGAGATTCAGCCTAGGTGAACTGTTGCAAATACAAACAAAAACATGTCTTTTAACGTCGACTGTGAAAGAATGTACTCCACTTGCACGCTACTGCACCAATTTGCATGATGAATCAAAGTCAACGAGACATCTCAACTCATACTTTTCCTGTCGTCATGTAACAGAGGAATCACAGGGATTCAGTGTTTTGTGAGGTCTGACCTGTGAGTGATTGAGGTCAGGCAGGCCTTGGGCAGTGAAGCGCTTTGGCAGCTGGCACTTGATGGTGACATCCTCGACCTCATGGCCCAGCAGTTTGTGGTAAATGTAGCCCGACACTGAAGTCTCGTCCACCGCAAATGTCTTCAGGGCGCTCTGCATCCTGCAGCAACAAAGATTTGAGTCATTATCACTGATTGTATTGTGGTGTTTTACCACACCTAGGGTCAACAGATACCAGGAGATGGAGCCAGAGCAGGGACCAACAGCCCTGTAGACACCGATGCCAGCTGGGGATTGTAGTGGCTATTCAGTACACAGTCACGGGGAGAACCAGCTGAAGTTCATCTCCAATCAACACAACATAGGCTGAAAGCCTCCTCTTCAAGCCTCAATCAAGAGAGAGGAGGGCAAGAGGACATGCTAAAGGCTCTCTCTCAAATACCAACAGCGGATGCCTTCAATGCAGCTTGAGTTTTCTTGTTTTCTTGACCTCACAGTGTGACTTCTCTGCTAGGTAAACTGAGGTGCCAAGGCCAGAGAGAGTTAATTACCCCAGACCAGGCAGAATTTCTGTTTTTACACCCAGATTTACACAAAAGTATCTTCTGTTAACAATGCAAACAATTTAGTTCTGTTTATTGAAGGTGAAAACTACAATAACAATGCTATGTGCACTGATACTGTGAATTACGTGCAGTAACATTAAATGTTTTCTACAACTTTAGGGATTAGAAGCTACAAAATTTCAGCCTACCTGTCAAAGGATGTGGACTTCCACACAAAGTCCACCTGGAAATTGTGGGGGATTTCCACAGGTGCTCCAACACTGCTCCGCAACTCAATGGCAATTTCATCCCCATAGTCTTAAAACATAAATGTTAAGTAAGTAAACATGCTGTGACCAAACGCACCTTGTAAACCCGCCATCCCTGTCCATCAGGCCAGACAAGATACCACTGTAATGAAGAGATTCCTATCTTTCTTATACCAGTATTGCTTCTTTACTTAAAATATTTAGGAAATACGTCACATTACATAATGACTTTCCCCAAGTTATCATTTGGAGAAAAAGGCCTTCAAAGTTTACATTGCACTGGCATCAAAGACACACAACAGGGCACAATGGTCCTCTAAACTGGGAGTACATGCTGCTCTATGGTGGCTGAGTGAAAAATACACGTAAAAGCTCTGCAACATTTTTAAAAACAAGCATACCCAACAAAACGGTGCAGGAAAATAAATAATTATGTCATAATTACTGCAGTCAGTTTGATGAACAAAGTTAGTATACAGTTAATGGATATCACGTGACAATGTTTTTACAACTTAGATTCATTTCACATGGAAAACAATTTGGATTCTTGTGAGTGGTGGACCCTTATGGACTAGATAAATATAAATAATCAAGAATGTATATTCGGACTCAAGGACCGCTTCAGAGGTATGGAGTTGGATCTTTTTCCTGTCTCTCTTGTTTATGTTATCATGCTGCTAAATCTGAGTGAATTCTTATTTGGTGCTTATGGTCTCCATACATTAAGGAGAACAATTAACGATGTGTAGCATGTCCATACCGACAAAAGTTTAGACATTTACATTATTTTTTGATGCATGATGCTATGTTGCTTAGAACTAACTTCATAGGTTGCCAGTGGGGTTGTTTAATGATGCAAACCTGGTCCTTCCTCCCTGGTAAATAACAGCGTACTGGTTAAGACTATATACTGCCATCAGTGATAAGTGTCTGTGTAATGAGCCAGACTCAAAGACACTGTCGTACAATGGATGATAGATATGCAACTGCTAACAGTGTAAAGGATACTGTCGGGGACTTTGATGACATGGCCGATGCCTTTCCACAGCGGAGCCAGGTCTCCCTTGTACCTCAAGCAGATCTCGTCACCTTGCATCAGCCGCATATCTGTTATTGATACGATGACATACATTAGTTAGACACAACCTCTATGCTCAAAATAACTCGCTTTTAAACTAAAATCGATGGGCTATGATCAAATGATACAGTACCGTGCACAGACAAAAAACAAAACAAAACAAAAGACAGAACAAAACCAAGCACACATGCCACCAAAAGATGCAGGGTTGGGTAAGGTTGCGTGCAATTCTCAGGACTGATGGGGGGTGGGGAGGGGCTCTATCTGAACCACAGAACCACTGGGAGAAAGTCAAGCTCAGAGAATTACCACCTGAATCCGTCTTGGGTAGTGTGAAATAGGCAATCCGCTTTTTGTTCAGCCCCAGGTCCCACCTGACTGTAATATTGTCTTGGGTCTGCAAAAGGGAAAGAAAAACTAAATAAATATAAAGTCAATTAATAATAATGAGGTCAAAGGCATAAAGTTACAGCACCTTGGCATTATTCCTGTAACCCTGAAGACAAAATAGAGTTTAATCAAGATGCTTCGCACAGAAAAATACATCTTTATGTGGTCCGCATCACAGCTGAAAGAGGGAAAGATCATCGTGGTGTGCTTCACTTTTTAAGACGTCCGGTGTGATCACAGCATAGGAATAAAATCCTAAATGTACACTTGAGACTATATGATGGGTTTATAAACAAGTTCTTATGTTAGAGTTAGTTTGCTACCTAGAAGGGAAGTTCAGGTACCTGGGACTCCTTAAGCTTCTTGTCGTAGTCAGCCTCCAGTTTGACCAAAGGGCCAAAGATGTTTTGGTACTGGTAGGCGTCCTCATAGCGCAGCAGCACATGCTGGGGCTCCTCGTCCACTCCAGGTTTCTCCAGGTCCTCCAGGGTGGCAGTGGGGTTGTCCTGAGATGAAACAAAGTCAAAACAACCTTCAGTTCAAAGTATATCACACACTCAAACTGCAGCTGTCAGTTACAAACCTTTAGAATGTGCTTGCAACAACAACACAACATTTCTCTGAAAGTGTAACCCTGGAGGAGAAGCCTCCCCGCCTGTCAGCTATATACCTTCCAGAGCTCCTCCAACTTGTTGATCTGCTGGGCGGTGATCTGACGGGCTCGAAGTTGCTCCTGCTCTGACGGGATCTTCACCAGCCAGGACAGAAAGCAGCGGTCCTGGATCAGCGGCTGCCACTGTGAGCTGTCCCAGTTGATGTCCTTCAAGCTACTCTGGCTGGCACAAGGCTGCCTGCATGGAGATACAAGATTCATACAGAGAGACACTTAACTTATGTGTGGTGTTTTTACAGTTAAAAAATACCTTTTTTAATAAGTGACTTTATAAGATGCACATTGGTTGGATTCTAGTTTTTTGTCATATTATAAAAGCATTTACACTTTTTATGTTTAGTTACATGTTAATTGTAATTTACATAATGTACCCTACAACTGTGCTGGGGCTTTATGATTAAGTAAAACTCAGTTTTTATTCATTATCTTGACATGAAACTTTGATTGTCTATCACTGTTAAAGGATTTTTTTTAATCTTGTCATAAACTTTTATCAGCTGGTTACTCTCAAATCTGGCTGACTATTTATGCATTTCAGGGACTCTGCATCGGTTTCCTTTGCTGCAGGATGGAAGGCAAGTTATTAATATATTAAGTCGTACGGCCTGAAACATGAACAAATCTCTTGACAACTTCCTGTTTAAAAGCAAGTATTTGCATACTGGACAAGGCAGTCACCTGCCAGTACTCACCTGCAGAGTAGCACCACCACAGAATCAGCCTTGGCAGGGATGAAGCCCAGGAGGAAGACGTTGCGACAGCCGCAGTTGTAACACTCCAGCACTGTCTCACCAAGCGGCCCATCTTTATGCAGCGTCACCTCTTTGCATTTTGCTCTCACCAAGTGGTTCACGATGTGACTGGAAGTCAGAGAGTGGGAATCAAACAACTATGAAAATTATCAGAAACACTTTGATCTCTGTGACGTTCGTCCTGGTGGCATTGCTCCAGAAATCTACTGATGGTTTGCATAAAAACATATATTGAACCTCAGTACAAAATCAAGACAGACAAAATCATTCACTACTCAATTACGAAAAATACATTTTAAAATAGTCCAATGGTTTATCCCCAAATACATTGCTTGTTAATGTCACAAAGCTGATACATAAAACTGGACCTATACTGTTTCCTACCAATGCAACTGCAATGAAAATTTATAAAGAATCAACATCAAACACACAAAAACCAGTCTGTGTGGCAAAAGTCTGCCTGAATGTGATAACTGACTAAGTTCAGTGACAGCCACATTGTAAAAATGTAATAGTCCACACTAATTGTGGTATTTTCTTTTTTAATTATTATTATTATTATTTTAGCTAATTTAAGTGAGATCTTTACATGTTTTGGTCTACATCAGCAGAATCATATTCTGGTGCTTTTATTTGGGGCAACAAAGTAAACATGAGCAGACTACATACCTGCCAGATGTGTTGCCACGTCCATTACAGAACCACTTTTTGCTCGTATTGCAGTACACCACACAAGCTGGATCGTGGATACCACAGTAACTGAAAAATAACAATACATCAAGACAGCATCTTAATTACTGCAGTTTTTATTTAGCCAAAATACTACATGAATTCAGGACCATGTCTAAGCAAAAGCAAGGCCATGCCAAACTGACCACAGGCTGAATTACAAAATACGTACACACATAATTTTAAATGTCAGAGGAGATGGCATATTGTATCAGACATGTAATATTTGTTTTAAAATAATTCAACAGTAATTGTGTTTTCACATTCAATTTCTTGGAGTTATGCTCTCTCCTTACATATAGAGCTCCAACACACTCCTAGTGAAAGTTCTATTTGTGTCAGTGTCAAACTAGTTTTTCTTGTTTAACAACTTAAAATTAAAAATAAGTGTGTGTTATCTTTATACAGGGTACACACATTTTATGGTCAGAATTTTAAAACTTTTCCATGAGTTCTCAAGGACCCATAATTTTTTTCGTGCCACACCTGCATAGTGTTTTTCAAACATATCAGATTCAACTCCATTCAGACATAATTTCAGCAGGCTGGCAGACATTGAAACAAGGAACACAGGGAGTAAATGAAAAAAATTTGCATGATGGTTAACAAAAAGTTGTTATACAGACATATAGTAGAGCGATATTACGTCTTCAGCGCCAGAAAACAAATTTGCTATATGTTACATTACGTGGAAGAGATTACTGTACTACTTCATTGCACACAACAAATTTTCATGACTTTTCCAAAACTTTGAGTGATTTATACTAATTCCAAGACTTTTACAGGCCTGGATAATATGATTGTGAAATTCTATGAAGTTTCCAGGTTGTCCATGATCATGGGAATCCTGTTCATAATTAGTTTTAAATACTCCTGACCTGGAACTGTCCATCCAAACCAACTATCCCAAAGTCAATCAAATTTTTAACAATAACAATATATTTACCCTTCACTTTCCAATACCTTACATTGCAAATTTCTCAATAGCTTTTAATGAAGCAAAAACCATTTCCCAGATGTATGCATATTATTGTATTTTTTTTTGTGTATCATTTTATGTATGCATATATGAGTGTAAACTATGAAAGTTGTGAATCATTTTCTGTTAAGTAGAACAAAATGAGCACGGTGTTGTACCTTCAATAATGATCTGAAACCTGACATTGCAGCGGGATGGTGTGTTGTGTGTCATTTCTGATAATGTGCAAGTCTGGCACAGTAAGATTTGTAAACTTGTGCAGTATGCTGTGCTTATGAGAAAAGTTGTAACTGTTAGAGAGGATCTTGAACACTGATTGAATTCTCTATTCCCTAAATGTGGCATTTAAGATCAACTACAACAACAATAAACACTATAAATACAATAATGTGTATCATCCAGAAAACAACAACAACTCTGATGGACTGCAATCACTTCCTCAGCTATCTACAGTAATCTGACATCCTGACATGATGTGGCTGCTGTCACAGTACCTGCATGCGTGCACAGGCAGGTCTTTGGTGTAGTACGTGTCTTCTTCATCCTCCTCAAAGTTGAGCTCTGCCAACAGCTGGCTGGCTTTGGCCACGGAGTCATCCACCCCACCGTTGTGTAGACCCTCATCGGGACCGTTTACCTGTAGAACAACACAAGATTTACCAAACAAACTGAATGCTAACGATTAACAGCTAGCGGCTAGGAGACACGGCGCGGAAAATACAGTTAATTTAAAGTTAATGACACACTGTCAGTGCTGTTAACTATTCTCTTTGGTCATTAAAGTTACACATGTGTATCCGGTTTACTGCTAACAGTTCAAAACAAGCATGTCAAGACACCTAACGATACTTTAGGAGTTTAGTTAACGTGCTACCTTGCAGCGAGCTAACGGTTACAGCTAGCTAACATGAAGCAACAGTAACAGCGGACTAGCATGCAACGCTGTGAGCTAACCTAGCTAACTGCTGCTAACGTCAGTAAACCGCGCTTTATTGTGTCTTCCTGTAAAAATGAAAGCCTCAGACCTGGCTGTCCAGCTGGCTCTGAGTCTGCCCTTGAGTTTGCGTCTGGCTGGGAAGGGTGAAGTCGGTAAAGTCATACTCGGAGCCCTGGGTGTCTGCTCCGAGCAACTCCGCTTCCTCGGTGTCTAGGAAGGTGAGGGTCTGGGAGCTCGGCCCGTACGCCTCCACACTCATCTCGACTCTCAACTTTCGCTTAACTGAGCGGTTTCCGGTGTTCGTCTAAAGGTAAACAAAGTCCTCACAGTGTTTGTTTATCGAAATCTGGTTCAGAGGCCGAAGCTCAGAGTCTGGATTTGAACCCAAACAAAAATGGAACCGATCAGAACCTGGAAAGCTCCAGCAGGTCCGACAGCGGCGGTGACGAACTCCCTGCGCCGCTCAACGTGTGACGTCCACACTGTAGAGGATCATCAGAGCAGAGGGAGCTCTCACTCTGATCTTATTTCCGGGTATCAAAACATAACAGTGGACCTCTGCAGGGCGAATCGGGAATTACCAGTGGTGGAGGAACATTTACCTATTCACTGTAGCCTATTAAGTACAATTTTGAGGCACCTGTACTTTGCTGGAGTATTTTTGTTATTCTACTACTCTGTAATTCTACTGCCCAACATTTTGGAAGCAAATATTGTAGCCTTCTTTTAGACTTGCATGATGGACCTACATTTGTGAAGAGCTTTTCTAGTTGTTTGTTTTCACACAAGGAGTCATATCCATCCACACCATAGACTGTATATAAAGATTGACAGCATGAAAGTTCCCTCAAAATGTAACTTTTCAATCTTGATTGCCCACCTGGTGTCTGAGCGCAGTATAGGTCATAGAGCCCACCCCTCCATGTTATTGTAAGGGACACAGGCCAAACTAAAAACTCAAGGTACACTCCAAATAATTTTTTCCCAAAGATAATTTCTGTCACTGAAGGTAGTTCTCACCACCCTGATGTTTGTTCAAGTGTTTGTTTTTATGATAAGTTCAGTTTTAATGACAACTAACTGAAGAGTAGCGGAAAAATAATGGTTGTAATAATGGACACAAAGACATTACTTGTAATCCTTTAATTCTCTTTATTTCAAAGCCTCTCCTTTTGTCAAAGCTGAGATTACTTATTGTAACGGTGCTTTGTTAATGTCAGAAGCAGAAGACGACACCTTTCAGAGGAGTCTCCCTAGACAGAGAAACTCACAATAAATCACAGAGCCATAATGTTAATGTACAACAGAGCACACACCAAGATAAAAAAGTATTTTTGAGGTAGCCACACATCTGACTGGACAGCATCAGTAATATATCTTTGAACTGACCCGCTGGGTATTTTAAGGCCTTTTCATAACACACATAAACAACAGCAAGGCACAGGAAAGAGTCCGGTCAGAGGTCACCTCATATATGTAAACTTGAGGCTTTCCCTTTTGTGAGAGAACATTTAGGGGCATCTTCTCCACATCCTTTTCAAATCTCAGCACTCAGAGAGCCACATAGTAAAATATCAGCACCTGTGAACTCAAGAACTACAATCTGCCCATCATGAGAGATTCTTAAACCTCAAAAACAGTATGTAGAACATAAATATTTAGGTCTGAGAATAAGTTCAGCTCGGTTTAGCTCAGTGCCTCAGGATGCTACTTTGTGGTAGAATCTGTGGTGCTGAGTAGTAATTAAAATGACACACACTGCTAAAAATATGCCAAATTACTCAAACTCACTGGCACTAACTTAGCTGATGAAAAAAAAAACCCACTTCTGCTGCAGTACTAAGCTCAGTGTTAGTTTCCTAAGACTAGCTAAGACCGTTTACAACTATATCCATGTTTCCCACAGACAAATTGTTTTTTTTTTGTGGGACACACAGGGTGCTGAAGCAGATTGCAGACCATTCACTGCTAAAAAAATCTACTAAGAAAAAAAATCAAATTGAAGCTTGATTTGGTTACAATCCAATAAAAGCAGAACATTTACACCTGGGAGACCCATCATCACAGACACAGTTTGTTAAACAGGTCAAAACAAAACAAAGCACAGAAAAATAAAGCAAAAATCACCCATAAAGCATACCTCACATGCACAATTCTAATCATTAGGGAGGGGGGGGTGTTTTTAAAAATGATGCCTGTATGTCTGGAAAGCTAAATATTTCAAGTTAAAGTGACTGAAAATAAAAACAAAAAATGCAAGGATTTAAGAAGCTAAAATTGCTGTCCATAGTACAGATTACAGAAAATGTAAAAAAAAAAAAAAAAAAAGAAAGTGCAAAAGAAATAAAATTATAGGCCCAACTCTGACTGAACCGAGAGTCTAACTTCATCAAATCAAATCCTCAGGTAAAATAAGCAGCTATATCTGATTCAATGAAGGGAACAACGGAAAGCTTTCATCAAGGAATAACAATTAGGGCTGCTCAGCTGCAGAAGGAAATTTAGGATTTGGGTCTGTAAGACAAAAATTGCAGGTTTTATACACAGTTCGAAATAATTAGTAGTTCGTTGAAATAACACGTTTGTTCAGTTATTTGAAAAGAATAGTAGAGAAATACAATTTAGATTGTGTATTTTGTTGAGTACACGTTTAAACATAATTCCCTCGGAGAAAATTCAGTTTAATTTAATCTGGAAATTGCTGTGGTAATAAAAAACAATACTCAATCTTTTGTCAAATAAATGTGTAGCCGTAATACAACTTTGGTTAACCTAAAATGATTAACCTTGAGATCTGTAAATAACATTGCACAGCCTGGGGGCCAGATCTCAGCGAGGTGGATTTGTGGGGTTTTCTGTCAGAATTGGGCCATCAAACTGGGGGAATATGAGCTGGAACCAACCCGTTCCCTGATTTAAATAACCTTTGTAAAGAAGGCAAAATTACAACTTCTTATAAAGAAAAAGGACTCACGAAACAATTCAACATTAAGTGTGAAACAGCAGGTAGGTTCTAGAGCAGCTGGGAAAAGCTAACTAAAGGAAAACTGAAATTAGCAAACACAGTTTACCGCAAAAACATTTCTACTTGACCATGTAACATTTACATTAAACATTTATATAACATTTGTGACAGTAAAATATTGACAGAAATTCAGAATTTGAGGATGAAGTCTTATGAAAGTCTAATACTGTATAGTGCATTCAACTTTCTCCCCAAATGTGACCCCTATAACCATTTTAATACCCCTAACCCTATAAGGTGCATTCATAGGAGTCACACTTGAGGTTACAGGTTGTAACATCTGTCATATTACAGACCTTCTGCATCTCTGCTGCATATAAACAAATGTGGTGAAATTTTGTGAATGTTTTTCACATATGTTTATCCCCAAAATCGGATATTTATGTTGAAGGTGAAGGTGGAGGGACAAAAGCTTACGTTAAAAGTGACTGATGGTTGTCTTGAGACTCCTATTTTATCTTCTCACCACTGGAAGACATTAAAACAGCTGAAAGACAGGGAAAAACACAAAGCAAAAACCCAAGACAAGAGAAACAAACACTACATTGAAGTTTTCATTTTGTCCAAGTAAAATCAACAACAACAACAAAAAAAAAGAAGAAGTTTGGCTACTTGTGGTTAAGTGCAATTTCTCTTGTGTGGTGAGGGCTGGAGAAGCTGGTTGGCATCTGGAGGTCACTTAGAGGAAGTGGTGCTGCTGGCAGTTGATCTTCTCTTCTGCCTGGTCCAGAAGCTCCAGCATCTCCTGGATGATGGCCTGCAGCGCACGGCCCAGGTCTTCCCCGCTGTAAGGCTTTCCGAGAGGAGGCACGTGAACGAAGGCAGAGCGACCGTGACTCAGGTAAAGAGACGTGTAGTAGGTGAAATCACACAGATACCTGTCAGGAGAGAGAGCATGGCATCAAAGGAAGGACCTGGCTTTGTTCAGTGGAAGACATGATAAAAATGACTTACTGGACACAAGTGCTTTACACATTTATTAATAAAATTCACCAAATACATCAAAAGTAGTTGTTAATGGTCCCTCTGGTGTTCCTGAATCGCATGTACAATAGCAACCAACAGTTGATGCACTGGGCACTTATGGCTCAAAACTTTAATATTGACATTCGTCACAAAAAGGGACATGACAATGTGGTGGCCGATGCCCTTTCTCGTGTGCCTTAGGATGGCGTCATCTTAAGGGAGGGGGTGTTACATGCCATTGTGTTTTGCATTGTTACTTTCCCTGACATGCTTCACCTGTGTGTGTGTGTGTGTGTGTATGTGTGCTTCTCTTGGTACCACAGTGCAGCTCACTAATGATCAGTGCCTGATTACTCTTGCTGAGAGCAGCTGTGGGCTGTGGGCAGAGCCTATATTTGTGGCTGCATGCCCTGCTCATATCTCAACCAAGACACCTTTGTGTTGTGTTGAGCATCATTTTTGTAAATAAATGTTTTCTTTTTGCAACCAGCCCGGTGTGCGTCTCCTTGTACGTTGCGGCATTTGAGCCAGACGTAACTTAGTGTTCGGTACATTTTACAATGTGAACATGCATTTACTTATAAAGTTGCCAAGATAAGCCATGCACACAGGTGTACACTAAGCTCTCATCAGCCAGATCACAACATCAGCTGGCATTCTTTCTTTCTACACTGCACCAGATATGCCCTTAGAGGACAATAAAGATTTATTGAATTGAACCTTTCGGTATTATGGAACACAGTTCAACAGCATCACAAACTGCAGCCTCCAAAATCCTCATCCCAGAATCTTTTTGTGAATTATAATTATAACTGCTGATTTTATATGCTAGTTCGCTACTCCTCTGTTCTAGATAAGCACAGACTGAATTAATTTGAGTTCCTGTTAAGCAATAGTACATCACACTTTTACTCCACACTTTGTTGCACACAGTTTCTTTTCAGCTATCTGTTAAACTAAATACAACTCATAATCCAGACGATTAATGCTGTTTACGGCTGATTTGTGTGTTTAACAAAAGCCACTTGAATTTGTTTGCATCTCCTCTGGAGCCGAAGCACGTGACCAGGAGTTGAGTGGAGGAACAAACGGTTGACAAATAAGTAAAATAAAGTAAATAATTACCTTCCAGCATCTTTGGAGACTGACACAGCTACTCCCAGCCCCGAGGAGGTCACTCTCTTACAGACTGACTCCATGTCAATAACTGAGTTGATACAGTCCGGGCCTCCCACAATGCAACACTGTGAATCAGGACAGAAGCTGCTGTTGTCCAGGCCCTTGTAGCCGTGATTTCTGCCGCACTTTTCCAACGTGACAGTGGTGGCCATACCTGAGACTCCAACATGAACTACCAACTGGCCAAAAAAGGAAGAAATAAAGACAAAAGACCGGATTAAGAAAAAAAATCACTGCACAAAATAATCACAATATATCTGTGGCAGCTGCCTTTTGATCACTCTGCTCGTTTGAAACTGAGGTGTCTGAGTGGAAATGTTCCTATACTGGACCCAAAACACAGATCTGAACCTAAGAACAACTCCACAGCAGCCGATATGAAACCCAAGTATTTATTAACACATATTTAACGCCCTCATTAAGAGCTTGCATCAGAGCTACACAAGCCAGTAATTTGTTGCATAATTTGATAATTATGTTATTTAATTTGGTACAGCATTTGTTGCACAGATTTGATTTTATCTGAGTGTTCTCACAGCCCAAAGGATTACAACTTACACATGCTTTTAAACAAAACCCGAAACCTAAGACAGTAAAATCAGACCAAAACTGGAAGTGAGGCAGACAACGAGTTTCTGTTTTGCACCTTGAAAAGTAAATAATGTGGAGAGATTACAACATGTTCTCCTCTTACCAGCGGATGATACTTCTTCCATAATGACGGAACCAGACTCTGGACTGTCTGGTACTCCACAGGAACCTCGGACACATGCAGGTCTACTTCACTGCCCAGTCCGAGCTTTTTCAGTTCCTGTCAGAACAAAAAAACATATAAGCTAAAATACTTTGTTGCACTTTAAAATAGGTGTTTTTGTCCTGAGCATATAACAGTGATAAGGGTGATACACATGTTATGAAAGTGTAGTACATAATCTTGACAAACAAAATAAATTATTTAATATATTTTCTTCAACTATGTATGAGATTATTAAATTAACACTGCTCATTGCTCTCTTTGTATATTCCATACACAATCATACTTACTGCACACTGACTGCTTATGTGTCCCTAAAATATGTCCTTGCCTTTGGTTGGTTTTAGCTTGCGGTCACTAAGGCAAAATATTGTCTTGCCCTATCAATAAAGCTCACGAGCTGACTTATCCCACACAATGGACACTGCATGATAAATTCCTCTAGATCTAACTTCACCCATTATGTTAATGGAAATCCTTGGATTAGAAATTTGCACAGACTCTTTATACTCTTTGTCAGTATCTTGCAAATTTTGTCCTCTTCTTGTTAAACACTGCAAAGATGTTTGCATTTAAATACATTTCACACACACACATATATATATATATATATATATAATTTTTTTAATTGTTGGTTTGTGTTTTATTTTATTTATTTTTATGTTTTTTTTATGTAATTTTATTTTTTCACTTTTACCGATACTGCAAAATATGATTCTAATATGAAGACCATATGGTCCAGTGTTCCTGTGAAATCTTAAATCGAGCAGTTAATGCCTGCCCTTTTTTGCTTTTTCTTTGAGGACAGCTGTCTCTCACCTATCCTGTCCTTTACATATAACATAATTCTTCACTTAAATTGAGATATCTGAATTATGAAAATAGAAATAATAAACTGCAGCCTTTTTCATAAATAGTATGGGAAAATCAAGCAATAACAGATGCAGTCATACATGCTATAATTAAGATAAATCTATGTCCAATTCACAGCCAGTGGACTGACACCTCCCCCAGTCCCCCTGCAGGACAAATAGCCCTGGACACTGACCCCTACTTGTATTGAAAAGAGGCTTGTTTGACCACGTCTGTGACCCTGCCACAAAGCGGCCTTTTGTTTGCCTTTAATATCCTTATCAAGTCCGTCTAGACACCCTGACAACCACTAACATCCCCCACATGCAGTTTCCCCAGCAGGACACAGAGAGCCTCCAACACGCTGCTGCACCGTGTGAAGCCGGCCGGTAATTATCAGAGCATCTTGTAATGGCCACAAAAACAGGCTCACGTTGGATATTCATTTTTGGAAACAGTCACACGTGCCCTTGTTTAATTACAGCTGCTAGCAACTCAACATAAAGACTATTTCAACAGACTGTCAAGTTTTGGCTAAAATGTTATTCGCTTTTTTAAGTTGTGTGTACCACATTTAAAATGTCATCAGTGGTGATGTTTTGAAATTATGACAGTCTTGTTTTAATCCAAGAACCTGCTCATACAGAAGTAATAGAGGTTTAAAACACACCTGTACTGCTACCCAGCTGGCGTTGACCGTGTGCTCTCCAAATGGCCCAAAACCTGCAAAACATTCAAGTTATTTTGTTTGTGGTCCATGGTCACATAAAGTTAACAAGCCTGCTTGGTTTCTACACATAAGAACGAAAAATTAGCTTTTTCACAACAGAAATGAAATGCAACCATGAACTATTTGTTTTTCCAACATGAACAGAAAACATTTTTAGTGGGGTCACTGTGACAACAAGGACAAAAACAGAAAACAAAGCAAATGCAAATACATTTAATTTTGCAGAAGCAGACATATGAATCTAGTTTAATTTCCAAAAGACTATGAGCCATTATACACAAGTCTTACTGTGTCTTCTGTGTTGTTATGGCTTGAATACAAGTTATTTTATTTTATTTTTTATTGTATGACTGCTTGATACTATCAAAAATATATTGTTTGCTAAATATGGCCTTAGACTGTGAACAGTATACATAAACCTCATGAAATACTTTCTTTTCAGAAAAAAATAACACTTCTGTAAAACAAATTCAAATGTTGACAGTGTTGCAGCATGCTGCTTTCCCTGAATTACCAGATTAAAATCAATCACTATCACTAAAAGTCTGGCCATGCACCACTCCATATGACCTATAAAATCACAGCAGCAGCCTATGGATATTCACTCAGGCTTGTTTATGTAGGGATCTATAAACTGATCCCCTTCCACCACCCTTCCAAGGGTCAGCCGGTCCCTGGGGGTCGGGTGGAGGGGGGATCAGTCTGTCTGACAGGCTGCTGAAAAGGAGCAGAGTGAGGGGCCGGCAGCTGCCAGCCGGCCCGCTATTGTGAAGGTGCTGTTCCCAGGCAATCTACACGTCTTGTATCAGCTGGGAGTGCCAGCCTCTGCACCCCTTTGTGTCTGAAAAGTCACTGCTTCTGCTGTCCTCCACAGATTCGATGTTCAAGACTGTGGTTTGTGCTCTTATAAAATATTATATTTCCGTGACTGGAGGTGATGTTGCATTGAATAATGTTTTGGGAAAACCATTTGTTATATATCAACATTTGCTGATAGATTCAAAACCACCAAAATCAGTGCTTGGAATGTCTTATTATCTAATTAATTAATAGTAATGCAAAAAGTGTTTCCTAAAATGAAACATGTAAAGCAGCTTTTATGACAGATTGGATGTACACTGAAATACCAGTTCTAGGCCCAAACTTTGTAATGCAGAGCAATATGATTAAATCTGAAATAAAATGGATGAGCCTACATAAAGAGACAAATAGTGCACATTAATAATGGAGCACAATTATTGCTTAACTTTTTGTAATAATGTCATATACTTTTAACCACCAGCTCCACAATGACACCATGTCTGAGCAGAGGCCTGATGTTGAGATCAAGTCCAGCTGTGAAACTCACAATACAAAGCCATGACGAAAAAACACTCAGGCACTCTTATTTTGTAAGAATAGTTGAGTTTTCACTCTCTCAAAAAATATAGGGTCACATCCACAAGAATTTGAACTAAAGATTGCACTTCTATGGTTTTTCTATCTCTAGTCTATTATTCCTAGAACATGTATTAAAATTAGAGTTAATAAGGAGGTTATAGTTTTGATATCACGATAGTAATAACAACCATCAGATAATAAAAAAACATAGAGTAATGTTTTAGATTACTTTAGTTGTATTGTCAATGAATAGAAAAAACAGCTGCGTTTCTATCATCAATATATTTAACAACGAAATAAAACAATTGCTAAATCAACAACGGATAGTGCTAACATGATATTTCTCCTGAATGTTGTCAGTATTTATTAATGTTCAGCGTTAGGTACTTGTTTATTGTTTGACGTGGTCTTAAACAGGAAACAACAACAAAAAGATTTTCACATAGCTCGTCAGTAGCACTAATTCTGTATATTGAATATGAAATAGCTGAACACCGCTGTGTTACGTCGTTAGCTGTAAACAAAACGTGTCATTAAACTGTCTCCACATGCAGCGGAGTGGAGCAGTAACAGCCTGACGCCATTGCCGTTAGCAGCTGTCATCTACATAACTTTTCCTCCACTTCACTCTGGTGGTCGGTCCGCCGACAGACACAACAACGGCAGTACAAACAAGACCAACCTGTAACGACCACAGTCCGTTTGCTGTTGTCCATCTCCTGTCCTGTCACAGAGGATCCGTTGGCCTTTTTCGGTCTTTATTTTGCACCAGGACCGGAGAGAGAGTCGGTACCCTCCACAGCTGACGGCTCCGTCTCCCAGACACAAATAAGCTCACCGGCCGTCCTCGCGCTACAAGATGCGTGAGACGTGACGTGCTTGCGTCACACAAAGGTGACGTCATAAACAAATAAATAAGTCAAGAGTGCAATTAATAGGAAGATAATTTTTTTGGTTGTTTTCCTTATATTTTGTTTGCAGTGTCCTATTTCCTCTTTGTTCCATAACTGAATTTGTAAGTGTATAGGCTGTTAAACACAAATGTAATTCAGGTCATGTTTTTATATGTCTATTCTCCTTTTCTATATTTTGGTATTTTATATTCTACCTTTTAAAATGTTTTATTCTATGTTTTATATAGAATATATATGCACTGAGCCGCTGTAACAAGTGAAATTCCCCGATGTGGGGACAGTAATGACTATCTTATCTTAAAATACAAAATATTTGTGATGGTGGAATATCCCACATTTGCTAATTATTTCATGAGTATAAAGTGACATAATACCCGTGAAGTTGAAATCATTAAGATAATAACCATAAACTGCTACTATAATACCATTTAGAGGGAAGTATCTCCAACTTCTTCGCGCTCCACTGTATCTAAAGCTAAAGACGATTTAGAAATGTGTCGCAGGGACTGTTCTTGCCTGCAGGGGGCAGCAGCCTTCATTACGCACCGCAACACAGAATCAACTCATTACTAGAAGCAGAAGAAGAAGACCAGGCGGCAGCGAAGTCGTGTAACTGACGGACTGAGACAGCAAGTGAAACACAAATTGATAAATAGAAACTACAACAATGGTAAGTGTATGATAGAGTAAATGTAAGAGCTGTATTTTATATTTCCAGCAGCCCGTCTGCTACTAAGCTAACTGTATTAGCAGCACCGTAGCTCTCTGTTACAATGCTGCTCGTTATGCTAGCTAAGTGAAGCTAAGGTAGATACTTCGGCTTAATTAAACATGATTAACTCAAGGTGGATGTGTTTTACATGCCGACTTCACATGCACTCTGAAAACCTTTATATCATGCCGAGGACGATGATACAGTCTTATTTAATTTTAAACTAAACTGTAAATTGTTTTAGCCGAGCACAGCAGCAAGTATGGACAGTTGTCGTGACACTACAAAGACACTATGCAAATATTTTCTAAACTTTTTGAAAGTACATGCCATTAGAAGCTGAAAATAACAGCTGTCCCCTCACCCTCTTTCAAACACTTCTGGGGTAATTATCTGTGCTCCAAGATATCTGGCTACATACTAGCTATGTATGTCTTTGTTATGAAGGTGAAAATTGTAGTTCTGGCAGTCACGTTTACTCGGGTTATTAAATAATGTTGATGGCTGGTGGATTCCCACTTGTAACCTGTTTTTTTTTTTATTTTTTAACTTGCAGCTTCCACTATCTCTGCTGAAGACTGCCCAGAACCATCCCATGGTAAAGAGACACTGAACTTTTTCTGCTGTCAAGGAGCTTATGTTGGCACTGCAGATGGGCAGCAAGTTGGCATATTTTAATGTCGATTACCTACACATGAATTCAAACAGTTAATTATGCTTTACATGTAAAGTATGTTTCGGTATATGAAATCAGAAAGTCGTCAGTGAAAAGTGCTCACAGGCTGAAAGTAGTCAAAATCATCCAAGATATATTACTTAATGTAAAACTGAAAAGCAAGTTTTAGTCTGTCATCCAATCAGTTTGCAACAAACTGAAAGCAGTTCCTCAGTTTTGGCTGTCTGCTTCCTTTTGGCTTCATTTACATTTTTATTATCTCACTATGTCATCTTCAGGTTAAGTTTACGTAATACAAAATAAAACTCACTAAATTACCTCAAATTCTGGCTACCTTCTGAACTTCCAAATCTAATTGGCTAAAGTTCAGCCTGTTTGTTTTTGCTGTAATTGTAATTTTAGAGTCGCCAAGACTCTTAAAGCAGCTGATTGTTTTTGTGTCCTTTTTCCCCTCAGTTGGTGGAGCTGAAGAATGGAGAGACATACAACGGTCACCTGGTCAGCTGTGACAACTGGATGAACATCAACCTGAGAGAAGTCATCTGCACATCGAGGGTAAAGCTGAGCTCTGGTCTCACACCTTTGCTGTCATTAAACCTGTAGACAACGCTTCTTTCTGCGAAGAGGGAAAGCAGACATCTCTGTCCAGTGTTAACATCAATCTCTAGCTGTAGTGTTGTCTGCAGAGCCACATGCTGTAGATATAAACAAGAAAAAGAGTGTTTGTGGCCAGTAACCAAAGAGTCTTCTGACTGTCACTTCATAGTACACATATTTAAGATTTGTTTTGTTTGTGGCCCGTAAATAATTGCACACACAATTTGGGACATAAAAAAGAAAACTGTCAAAAATGTGTCAATCACTCCCATCTAAACAGCACAACTGAAAACAATGCAAACCAGTATAAAGATAGTCTACAGACTTAAAAGATGTAAAGTGAAGCTTGTTGTGCACTCTCCCTTTTAACAAAATGCAATGTATTTTTTGGACACCTCCACTCCACTCTAACAGGATGGAGATAAGTTCTGGAGGATGCCTGAGTGTTACATCAGAGGAAGCACCATCAAGTATCTGCGAATCCCAGACGAGATCATTGACATGGTGAAGGAGGAGGTGGTGTCGAAGGGCCGCGGACGTGGAGGCGCCCAGCAGAACAAACAGCAGGGAAAAGGAAGAGGAGGAGCCGGCAGGGGTGAGTTGAAATGCTCCCTGCTGATCAGGCATTTGTTTGTGTCTGCTGTCATAATGTGAATATCAGCATGTCATTTTTGGGTTGTTTTCTAATCTCTCAGCTATTATGAAGTCCACATACTCTCAGGAGCATCAAGAATGAATGAGTTCCTGTTGTCACATAAGCACCCTCTATATTAGGGTTGTGTAAAATTCTTGGATGAAATTAATATCAGGTGTGGACAATGTATTTTAAACAAACACAAGTATCATTCAAAGTAAATGTGTCAATATCTGTACTTGTGATGAAGGAAAATCCTCAATTTGGTAGCTAAATATTTCTTCCTCTTGTGACTAAAACGAGCTGAAGCTCAATTCCGAGCATGTTCTGTAAGTGCTTCTGTAATGAATAATAATATCAATAACTATAGCAACTTTTGATCAACCCATATCATTTTACATCTGGTTTAAGCCACACCCACTGTTGGTATAAATTGCTGATATTTAGTCAGATTGAATCTGGCTCACATTGGGTGACTGTTTTTTTTTTTACAACAAATCTGCCAAGCTGTAAATGAGAATATATTTGCACATGGAAATCTGGCCGAACAGCAGTTATCACAGCTAAAAAAATTAACATTTGTGTCTTTTGTTTTCTCTCCTCTGTCTCTCTGTAGGTCTGTTTGGCGGCCGTGGCAGAGGAATGACGGGTCCTGGTCGGGGCCAGCAGCAGCAGATGCAGCAGCAGGGGGATAAGAAAGCAGGCAAACCTCAGGGAATGAAGAACCAGCACTGACAAACAACATTACACCTTCAACAACACATCCTGTTATTCAGAGCAATTTCTCCTTCAATACACGAAGATAAATTAACTCTGGTGTTTCCTTCTGCTGTGATGTTTTTCAGAATCGACGGTTGCAGAAGTCACACTAGGAGAAATTAGGAGAAGCTGTGCTTTAGCACTGATTTTTTTTTTTTTAGCATTTTATAAGTTGGTATTAATATTATTTTTAGTATGACCATGTACCAGTGTATCAGACAGAGGTGACAGAATCCTATTCACGACAGTAATATGTATGATTACAACTTTTCAAGAAATTTTGTATCATAAATCCCATTGTATTAACAGTTTTTCTTCAGTTGATACACTGGATTGAGGTTTTTATTTTCAGTGTTTTGTTCCCTTCTTTTTCCAGGTGTAGTTTTCATGGTAACGAAACTGCCCAGCCCCAACTTCTGTTGCATGAATATTTTTTAATGCTCTTTATTTTTGTGTTGTTTGTGACCTTTTGGGGTTTGTCTGCTGCGCTGTATGGTCAGTGGGTGTACCAGTACACTGGCAGTCGGGCGAGAATTCGTTCCCTGAAAATTAACACTTTCGTTAAGGCATTTATAAGATGACACAAAACGATGATTAGGATTTCCAGAAAAAAAGAAAAAAAAAAAGATTCTCATATTCTTAAAAGGATAAGTCCAATATATGTCAAGGTAGTTGGGTTTCATTTTATTTTTTGAACAAAAGACGATGTTGTAATTTATTTACATTGAGAACATGAGAATAAAAAGACTTTTGTTAAAGCGGTCATATTCATTGAAAAAGGATCATCTTTGTTATCACTTAACTACAGCTGGCTACTCTGTTTTTCTGTATAAACAACCTGAAATCAAATTACAAAATTTTACAGCTACACTCATTCTTTCCCCTTGCATCAGTGTGTCCTTTAAATTCTATATAGATACTGTAGTTCTTGATGTATGTGAAAAAATAACAGGTGAAAGGTCATGTTCTAAAAAAGTGGACTTAGGACAGCTGAAAAAAGGTGCATGTGGACTATATATTCTAAAATAGAGATAGAAATTCAACATTGCAGTTTTCAATGAAGTCTCAGTTATCAGTGCTTTGATCACGTAAATGATTTAATATATTTATAAACATTTAAACAACTCAAAAAATGTTACAACATAGTTGGACCAAGATTAAAACATTTCAGGACTGCAATCAGGCAAATAAAGTAAAAAATAAAATAAAAATAAAAATGCACAAAAATATTATGAGAAAAAATATAATCAAATAACTTTATTGGACACTACCTCACTGTCCTTTCTCCTACTTGAGTAAAAATCAATTCATACTAAAAACAATGTATACTCGCATGACTGATCATGTCTCACACTGCACATGTGAAAAGTGATAACTCATTCAAATGATTAATTAATTAGTAACACAAATGTAATAATTTCTGAACTTAAAAATCACACATTTAGAGAAAACAAATAAGAACTCTGGCTGCTTACAGTTATACAGTTGTGAAAGGCTTCTTGCTTTCCACAGTTTTACATAAAAGCAGATACCTTTGGGGTTTTGTTGGCCACAGTGTGAGCAGATTTTAGATCGCAGGCCTTATAACATGTTATGTATTATTTGACATTTAAAAAATGTTATTTCATTGATACAATTCTAAGACTTAAGGATTTTGTAGACATTTTGCTTACCATTTCTGGTTTTATATATTCTAAAGCTTAAACACACCCATATCCAGGCTTTCAAACATGCCTGTCATCACTCATGGGTGACATAACTCACTCTGAACATAGAGCCTTATAATGTGGGTTTCATTATAACCAAAATAAAAATACTAATGATAAAAAAAAACACATAAATCAACAACATTGAATTGACCCTCTGCAATCAGTTCCAAACAATTGGCCATTTGTACTTAAATGTGTAATAAAATTAAAACTTAAAATAAAAAAGTATAAAATTAAAAAAAGCAAAATGTGAAGTACAGTTTTTTCTGTGCTAGTTTATCACACCACAGTGCAGACTCATCACCCTTGTTATGAGATTCTGGTGGTCAATTGCAAAATTAATTTCAACACAAAAATGTAATCCTGAAACAGATAATATAAAACAGCATATAGTAACAGTATATGCTTGTCGAAGTCATACAACATATTCCTGAGTAGATCCTGAAATTTTCTTTGAACAAGGCTCACACAGTAAATCTTAAAATTATCTATAATATTCTGACAAAAGGCAGTAAATGAGTAGCCGGCTCTTGATAATAAAATACACAAGCCAGCATTAAAATCATGTTCAATCAGTTTTGGTATGCTTCATTCTTAAAAGTGCCCTTAATTGTTTTTCATCTTTCATACATAATTATAAAAGAAAAATCTTAAAAATAGAAAAAACAAGTACAAGAAAAAATGAAATCAGACTTGTTTGGGTGATGAGAAATTAAACTTCAATCTCTCAAATGTGGCTCATCCCTGCTTCATCCAGTCGTTTTTGGCAGCGACTGCGTATTTCCAGGTCTCCACAATCTGGGACAGCAGCAGATTTTCAGGAAACATTTCCTCCACGTAACGAGGCACATCCACTTCCTTACTGTCCATGTAGGCACCCACCGTCTCTTTTACACTGAGAAGATGGGAATTCATTTTAACACATTACCTTTTCAATAAGGACCATGTTTGCATACAGGAAAGCTAACAACAGAAAATTAAACCAACTACATCAACAACATTAAGGTAAAGCTCCAGCGTGATGGTAGTTTTACCTGATTTTCTACATTCTTCTGCATTTTGTCACTATTCCTTTAAATTTGATTCTTATTTTGGATGTAGATTGAGGCATTAAGATTTAGAGATTTAATCTGCACCTCTTTTCAGAGCTATTGGAGGGAATAATTGCATTAATAACAAAAGATGTTGTAACATGTTTACCTCCAGGTTGGATTGTAGTCATCAATGGCCCTTATGCGGCCCAGACTCAACAGGATAAACTCATGCATCTCAAGCAACCATTGGTCCACGTTTCCCCTGGTCATAAAGCCTTTCAGCTCAATCTTGTCGTCCTCTGTCAGTGGCCTCAGGTACTCAGCTGAATAACCTGCAAAGGGCTCCTTTTTATAGACACATGACAGATTGTTTTAAAATGACTGAAATTAGTAAAAAAAAAATTGAAAACAGTATAAATGAATGGGTGTGAACATTACTACAAGAAACAGGTGTAGGCCACTGAAATATTTTGATGGTACGAAAAATACAATAAGGCATGATGGATATACTCTATGTATTAAGTCATTTTCTAATCAGTACTCTTGCTTTACATTTATCAAGCCCCCAAAATCCTGCAAAAGCAACACTCACCCTCTTGAGATGCAGCATGTTTTCAGATTTGAGGGAGGAGAGGAGTTGCCACAGAGAAACACAGTGTTTGAGGTTGCATCTGCCCAGAGCCTGAAGACACAACACAGCAGAGTAAAGCGTCTGAGAGCACACAGCAGAGACTTTTAAAATGAATAAACTTACATATAGAGTTTTGGGATAAAATTTATATTTTTGGGGAGCTTTATTTTGTACCTTATCTTACATATGTTTGTTGGGATGATTGACATAATTTAGTTAGTTGTAATGAAATTACCTAGAGATCAAAAAAGTCATTATTTTGTGTACATAACACAACTACATAACATGATGTGAACTGCCTGCAGTGTTTGTAAATGTTTAGGTTAATTGGGTCATTCACGGCAGGCAAAGACAGTGAATCAATGTCATATGTTAATTTGTCTTGTCCCACTTTACGCATAACAGGAAAGTAGCTTTAATGCAATTAAAGGACAGTCACACTATTTTTCAAGTCTGTCTTACAATAATCAGTAGTCGGGTGTCCAGGTAAACAGTGAAGCAGGTTTTTCTTGCTGCCAACAGTCCTCTTTTTTACATTTCTCAATACAAGATAACTTCCAAATGTTCTTCTTATAATACAAGTGAAAAATCAGCTTAGTGGCAGTTTACGCTGACATAAAATAACTGTTCTTCAGCTTTAAGAAACCTTAGAATTCACTCCAAACAAAGAGGCAGCATATGCATTGACCTGCAATATGTGACGATCTATGTGGTCGGCCATCTTCAGGATGTCCCGGAGGTAAGCAGCCAGAGGCATCATGGGATCACCACCAGTCATTGAGATGAAACCCAGGAGCAGCTCCGCGATCTTCAGTGCCTCACATACCTCATTGTAGGAGTCCAGCTCTCTGGACAAGGCATTGCAGGCCAGAGAGGACAGAACATCCTGAAGGAACAACAAAGTATGAATGAAGTCTCTGTAAATATGTGTACATCACATATGTCAAATTGTATTGTGAAAATTGGATGTTTAACTACAATGTCTGTATATGAATTACAATGGAGATTGGATACATGCCTTTACTCTAAATGTTGATCACAGATGAAATAAAGTGGTTCTAAGCAATGATTTTTACAACAAAGCAGCACTTTCAAAAAATGTAATCATCTGTGTTTGTATAATTTTCATCGAAGTGCGTCAGGTGATAAATCTGTCATACACCCAAAAACATCAATCATGTTGGATCTTAACCCTGTACAATGCAGTTCTAAAGAATATTAATCAGTAACAGTTGTAACCAATACAGTAGAAAGTGAAATAACCCCCAAGTCTAGTAACTTGTGAAAGACATTTTCACTGTTTTCTAGTGTTTTATAGAGAACAAATACCCTGAAAATTAACTGTTAATGAGAACAATCTTTAGTTGCAGCCCTAGTAAAATCTTTCCTTAAATGCATGTTATATGTTTGTGTAATTGACTAGATAGATGTGAGATGAAACACATTTATGAGAAATAATAATGTATAGTGTAATATGTAGTCAGAAATTATAATTATGTTGCTTACTGTGCAAAAGTACTGAACAGGACTTCTTCATTTACCTGACACACTTTTTCTTTAACAGCTTTGAAAATGGTTTCATAGTCTCTCTCTTGTGTGTTGACCAGAGTGGGAATCCCCTAAAATAGAGCACACTTTAATAAAGTAGGGAAATAATGCTGTGAAACAAGACAACATAGGGCAGATACAACAATGACATAAAAAGTCAAATACAGTGTTACATTTTGATTCTTGAAAACCACTCATTTTGTTGTTAACCATTGAAATGAATACCATTTAGTTTAGGTTAGCAATTAATAATGTTAATATTAAAATAGAGTATTTAAATAATGTGTCTGCTCTCTCATCTTGGCTGACTGCAGACATCATTTCACGGGTCTAGGAGGGTCTGTATTGCTTATTATTAAAGCTTATATTTGTCCATTTACACTCTTGTCATTTGCTTTCATCAATCCAGGCTGAGTGGACTCACTGTGCGGGTGATAAGGGGTTTTCCCTGCAGGAAGCGAGTGAGGATCTGATGCTGGATCCTGGGCAGGTCATATTGTGATATTGTCTCATGGCCTCGTTCCAAGCTGTATTGGCAATTGGATAAAACCAGAGGAAGCAGGTCCTTGTCCAGCTCATAGCGGATCACATGCTGCTCCGTTACCTCTGCCACACTCACCTTGTAACTGCTGCAGACACCAAAATGCAAATATAAACTTTTAGTCCTGAAATAACATTTCTTTTTCCAAAATAATAATAATAATGTTTGAAAGCTGTTCCAGACTTTTGAAATACAGAAAAAAAATGTTTTCAGCAAACACATTAAAATTATTTGTCCATAATATATTTATCTCCACAAAATTCAGATTTAAATTCAACAATGTTTGAGTATCATTGCTGTGTTTTTGTGTGTTTAGCTTGTTCTCTTAAGTTGTTGAAATAATCTAAATGTGCATTTTGGTTTGTAGATTTTTTTTTTCCAAACCCCTATTAGGCCTTGTTAAGGATAGGCCAAGGATTTGTTAAACTCAGACTGCTGTGGTCTTACATTAACCTCAGATAAACTTTGGAAGATATTTTTACACAAAATTAAACTTATATTAGAAGTGTATTAGTAAAAGGCCAGTATGAATGGAAGAAATAATTACACCAAGCAAAACCTATTTTAATGTTCATATGGGCCCCTGATAATTGCTTTTAAAAAGACAAAATTGTGAACCTATCCTTAAAGGTACAATAACAATTTCTACTCTTTGTTGGACGTTTCTTCTCTTTTTTTTTTTGTAGCACTATGTGTCATTTTTACCTGCTATCCTCTCCTGTGTGGTTATCCACAGCGTTCACCAGCTCATTGTGTAGTGCCACCAAGTAGCTAACAAGCCCTGTGGCACACAGGCCTGCACCCTGCCGCCGAGGGAGGAGATACTGCAGGTCACTGTTAAGGTCCAAATCCTGGCCGCAAAATTCATCTGGGATCTTCATCTCATCTGTAAGGTGAACAAGACATAAAAATGATTCGCTATTTAAAATTTAAGATACTTCATTAGATTAAGTCATTTAATCAATCACTGTTACGCCAGAAACAACTGTTTGTACCAGCTATTACAGCTCTTAAAAAAAACACCACTTTGAATCCAGTGACATCTGTGGTATGTGGTCAAAATCACAATACTGAATGTTGAACATCTCTTCTCTTTTCTTGACTCAAACTTTTAATGAGTGGTTATTATAAATACTCAAATAAAATGGTTACATCTTCACTTATATAGTGATTTTAACAAGACAGTAGCTGTATTTGAAACCATCCCCTCATTCACTCACTCACTATTCAGTATGTAGTGGATGAAATTAACAGATGATAATTCAAACAACCCTCCAAAATGGCAAACACACTATATTGCGTACTATATCTGTGAAAGGGGATGGTTTCAAACACAGCTAGGGTTGTCCTCTTTCAGGAAACAAAGGGTCTTTACTTACTGGTAGTTACAGACACTCTGAGCAGATTCCATGTCGTAAGGAAGATGTTAATGTGTTTCTCAAACCATGTCCTCATTTCTGAAACAAGAGATGTTGGAAATATTACCTAGTTTGTACAATAAAAAAATGAATAATAAAAGAGAAAACTTTTAAATGTATAAAATGTAAGACATTTGTTGGTTTTCCTGTCCCATATCTCATCCCTCTTCACCATTTGTGAGTAAGTCTATTAGATTTTAATCAATTAAATATTGACATTTTGAGAACAAACAAGGCCTAGTCATTGCTCAGAGATATTACACCTGTACCTTTTTGCCCCTCAATGAACTCTGCGATGGAGCCCACTATCTGGTCAGTTCTGTTCTGGAACTTTCTCACCAAGCGTTTCTGCAGGATTAGGATGTCTGGAAGGAGCTTAATCTGCCGAAATTCTCTCTCCTGAAAAAGAAAAACAAGATTTAAGACAATAATAGTGCCTTTACCAAAAGCTTTGTGTATAAAGTCATTAAAATAAATAATACTTTTGCTGATAATAATTAATTTTGCTTATCAAAACTAATTACTAGCTGTCAAAACAGAAAAAGTGACATTTTTATTCTGATTTGTTTTTGAAGATTACTGGGACAGTAAGTATTACTTCCCAAAACTATTTGGAAGTATGAGTAATGGGGATAAAAATGCAACTGTATTTCAACTTTGAGGGATGTATCCCATGGATTCCCCAAATGTCATGGCAAATTATTACTTTCATATTCTAAGATATCTTGTGGACATTTAGACTAAATATTGCATAAAAGAAAACTTCATGCAGTGTCTAAAATGAAAACAGTTTGTCCTCTGATTTTACACAGTCACTAAAATGATCCATCAGTTACATCATTGAATATCTGGAGGCCCTAGATCAAAGGTCAGGAGGTCAAAAATAATTAAAAATCCTCCTTTGGAAAAGAATACCTACAACAAATTTCATAATC
This sequence comes from Plectropomus leopardus, assembly GCF_026936395.1. NCBI lineage: Eukaryota > Metazoa > Chordata > Actinopteri > Perciformes > Serranidae > Plectropomus > Plectropomus leopardus. The sequence goes on from NC_142180.1 coordinate 15,894,264, forward strand.
TGACTTCTAGTTGTCAAAATGTCTTGTTCTGGATCAAGCTGTTGGTAAGTTGGAGTTGAATTTAAGGCCATGTAGTCACAAAGCCTTACACTTCACAGACATTCACCTTCTGCAGGAACCTCCAGAGAAGAGGCAGCTCCTCCTTTTGGTCAAACTGCTCCACAGTGTGTGTGAGGCTTAGCAATGAGAGCCTGTCCCTGCAGCTCCACACTGGTGAGCTATGGACTTGACAGCCCTGTGGCAGTGACGGCAGGAAGCTACAATCATCACCAGAGATCATTCTCATGATGAAGTTGGAGGATACACGGGAGTCAGTCCTGATGCTTGCCTTTGCTTCTTGCAGGGATTGCTCAAGTTCCTTGACACAAAATATTGGTAGAAATAGAAAGAAAATTCACTGCCGCAATGAAAAACATTGTTGTATGCAAAACATGAAAAAATTATATGAAGAACAGAATTAGATAATCACAATAAAAGCATCTTATAATAAAAGTATTCTCATATTGACATTGATGACTGAATAGATGGCCATGCATTATATGAATGTATGCCAGTTTTCAAATATCATAAAAGCTTTATTGTCAAGAGGAAAAGAACAATATAAAAAGTTTTAAAAAGCCAAAGATGTTACCCTTAACTGAGGAGTCATAATATCTGCAGCCACTGTAGAGTCCCAGGTGTTTCTGGATGCTTTGGTTGTGAGGTAAGGATCAATACCAGCTAGTCAAAGTTAAACAGAAGTTTTTGTAAATATATGATATTCTGTTATGTTCTCCACACCTAACAATACATAACAATGAACAGAAATGTTCAGAAATGTTGTGATAATTTCATATAAATAAACATTTCTATGTGCACCCTACAGATCTAGAAAATCCAAAGCTCAGATATCTGGTAATTTGTGTAGGTTGTCTATCCAAATTTTTTTGTTTGCTTTTTAGAAGACAGGATCTGTACTTCTAAATGTGCTTGACAAAATCTGTTCACATTAAATGACAAAAATCTGGAATTATTTAACAAGCAAGAATGCTTAATGATTTACTATATGAATGATACAGTATGCAAACAGCCCAGTAGCTTTATAGATTCAGTTTACAGAGCAGGTTGGAACAGATAGGAGCAGCTGTGTGTCTTAATAGATCATACATGAACATTAAGCACAGTGTTTACATAAAACTGCAAAGAATGCTATTTATCCTTACAAATCAGTTTTTTGTTCTGATTTCCATTTGTTTTTCCCACTATTCACTTTGTGTGTTTAATCTGGGAAAATACAATCTCTATATTGTGACTAAATCTGTGGCAAGCTGGACTCATCTTTTTGAGATTTAAACAAATTACATGTGATAAAGGGCAACTTCAGTGACTACAGTCAGTGACTGATTGACTGGGGGTGGGCTTACAGTGACTGACAGTGGATGACACTAGCTCTTGCAGGGATTTGAGCACCAAGTGGACAGTCGTAATAGTGTCGTCAGCTCCTCTTCCCAGTGCCTGTGACAGTTGATCCAAATCCTTTATTGTGTGTTGACTGAGAAACAATGTAACATCCTCCACTGGTGGCTGAATGATGGTTTGAACAAGCTAAAGGAACAGAGATTTGGACACACCTCAATTTTAAAAGCACAGGCACAATCATTTTAATTAATTTTAATTATTTTCATCACTATTTTGCAGAGAGATCAGTATTTGTATATAGATATTTAATATCTCAGCTGCACACAGTGTCAAATCTGAAATAATGCCAGTACCTACATTCCGACAAAGTAACGTACAATTGCTGCAACTGTAGAGTACTGTGACTACAGTAACTGCTGAATAGCTCACCTGGGGCTTCTCTGAGGCTCCCAGCAACATTGCCAAATGTGTAACAAGCCTGACCAGGGTGAAGGAACACAGGGACATGTTTTTGGTGTCTTGGTTGTTTCTACGCTCAGGGTCTCCCAGGATGTGGCCGGGCCTTGTGCGATCCCTAAAACAACAGATTAGGTATTTTTTTCTTTATACCCAAAGTAAATATAGACAGACAGACGAGTGTGACTGTACAGATTGTGAAACCCATTGAGGCAAATTTGAGATATGTGATACTTGCCCCTCTCTCTATCTAAATACAAAGGGATCATTCTAAGATAGAAAATACAATGATTGTTCGTTTTATTTTTTTCCAAAACTAATGAAAATATATTAAGCATTATAATATTCCATTTCTGCCAGTATATCTACCTAAACCCCACACACCAGTGACTCAAGTCACAAATTATGATACCTGTGTTGCTGCTCTCAGTTTAATAATAATAATTTGGTTTTGTTCACTATAAAACCGTTTTCTTGTTATCTAAGTCTGGAGTATTTTTAGAGTCCTGGGTAATGACATGTCATTGGAAATTTATGGAATTTTCCAAAATTGCCATTACATGGGTAGCTGGTAATATATGATATGTTTTTCTACCTAAACACCATAAATACATTTTGCTGTGGGATTGTTATTTATCTTGTGTTCACCATCAGTCAATTTGACTTGCTTTATTTCCACCCTTAAAATAACAATACTTAATACTTTTAAATGAATTTAGCTTACTCTATATTATGTCCCACCCAAAAATCCTGTACACTAAACTAAAGAGAAAACATACTTTTAAAATACAACTTTAAAATTACATTAAAAAGACATTTGAGTGCATCATTGGACAATAGCTTGACCACTCACGGCTGCAACTGAATTGGTCTGAATCCATGCAAGGCGATATGGCGCTCCCCTCCAACCTCCTCACCACACTCCAGACATTGACCTCTCTGCATGGGCAAGCCGCACTGAAGCGGAACATAGCATATCGGATCATCATTATCTTTATCCACTTTATGTTTCTAGCAATTCAAGTCACTGTGCAATTAATTTGCTGGAACTATATAAAAATAGCTTACCTCATCAACAAAGCATGGATGATTATTTGGACACACTGTGAAAAACAAACAACCAATTAAAATAGTCTTAAATTACGTGGATTGTTGAGACAGAAGATAAACTAAATTTAGAAATACTGGCCGGGCTTATATGACTCCCGTAGCATACATGATGAAGCTAACCCAGAGCAATAGAGATTTTCTCACTACTGTCAGACATCTGTTACAGAAAATAGTTTATTTTAGTCATTATCTGAGAAAGTTGTGTGATGTTGTATGTTGACTGTCATCGTAAGTAGTGATACTGAGATTGTTGAATCTCAGATGCTGAGATTGCTACTGGTTATTAGGTTATTACTTTGGTTTCAAAAAAACAAAAAAAGGGGGGGCTGTGCGGCACTTCTTCTGCCACTAGACGGCAATACCTGTGACCAATCACACCTGAAGCACTTTTTTTTTTCCTTAAGTTAAATTCTTGCTTGTGTTGTACGTCGCTTTGGATAAAAGCGTCTGCTAAATGAAATTGTAGAATTGTAGAAAACCAAGATGCAAGTTATCCAAAAAACTAAAGCTATTAGAAAATATAATTTGAAATTGTGGTCCAAATATGAATGTGTCATTCTTACCATACCAAGTGAGGTTCCCGTAGTTTTGTTGTATAGCTGCCTGGGCAACAGCCAACATGTCATCAGGCATTGTGGGTATAAATGCCCTCTGTTACATAAAAATAGAATGAAAGTAACATGAAAGAAATCATCAGTTATCACTGACATCAAAAGTAATTTTAAGATTATTGCTGTATAACTGCTCTGTTACAACAATCTGTCTTTGAATAAAAATCCCCATCCACTAAAATTTTAAAACACCCCAAACTATGTAAAGCAATAAACAAAAACAGTTTCTGTCATTTTACATGAAGGAAAGCTGCAGTGATTTAGAAAGGCAGACATTATACATGTTTACCTGCATATTTTCAGGAAACAGACCAAGTTTCTTGAGTGGCATCACAAGTTGGTGAGTCCCAGTGAGCAGCACGGCTGCCAGATGAATGGTCAGCTCAATGATAGCGTAGTCCACAGTAGTATGATCAGGGTTTATGGCCAAGGCTCCCAAACTGTTGTGAACCAATGCTGAGGCAAAGTCCCTTACATCTCTTTGATGTAGATACCTCGAGCCCTGGATGAGATCTCCAAATGCTTGGCATCGCTACACAAAAGATATAAAAAGAAACATAGTAGCAATGAACAAGATTTTTATAGCACTATTGTAAAACATGGACAACAATAAATCATCTTTGGTTCGCACTACAAAATTCCAAGAAAACCATTGATCACATTTTCAGTGAACATATATTTTATTGTACTACTTTCAGAATTTTACATTATTTACAATTTTGTGACAGCGTGATAAGCTTTTATAAAGGGGAAGTCTACTGATTCAAAATAAAATGAATCACCTGCTCACCGCTGGTCTCTAATTTACACTTATTTATTACGCCAAGGTGGTGACATTTCGCACATAGCTGCTTTTCATCAGACAGTCTGATTAATCTGATGAGGAGCAACTGTACTGCAAACATATTATTTGGTGTAATAAATAAGTGGACACTGGAGCCCTCCAGTGTGAGAGCAATTCGTTTTATTTGGAATCTGCTTGTTTTCAGCTCATCCCCTGCTCTTGTTCATTTGAATGTGTGTTGTGTGCGCATGCTCCTGTCTGAAGTCCACTATTTTTATGCATAAGGGTCAGTGTCTTTGTATTTCTTAGCTCGCAACAACTGTTGTATGTCTGCTCTGGCTCTGGAGTTTAAAGTAATTCTGATGATTTTATCAAGGACTATCAGGGGTAACATCTTTTCTGATTTTGGGCTATGTTACAGAAAACCAGTTTCTCTAACTATATCCCCTTTTTGAATGACAGTTTTCCCTAATGTGCAGGCAGGGGGTTGATATTTTCCCCTCATGATCTTACTTACCTCCTCACATCTGCATCAGCAAGTGGCAGACCTTAATGAAGCCACAAAGCATAATTCCTCATTGGCTTCGAACACTTTGAACAAAACTAATTTTGCTCTGTAAAGCTAGAAGGTCTGCTGTCTGGAGGTGGGCAAATGTTTCTATTTGTCTATTTCTATTTGTTCTATGACTCATGTAATAAGCTTATGTTTTTGGGAAGCTAGAGCAATTTGTAAGTGTCATGCACTGCTCACTGAGGTCCATCAATATGGAGACATTTTCAGGCAATATGTATTATGTCAATATTGTCAATTTCTGAATAAATTTCCAAATTTGCCATGTTATTCTGAATGAGATTAGCCCCTGTTCAACTCTTGGCTGTGCGCTATTGTCTCCCAAAGAGTCTTGATACATATCAATGTTTCTACAAAGGTGTATCTTATCACTCGTCATACCTCAGGGGTCGGATGAAAACCTGTATTTGCAGATCTGTACAGAGTAGTAACCTCTCGGAAAAGCGCCAGGAGGATGAACATTGTTAGATTCCGTGGTGGTGCAGTGCAATTCTAAATATATGGAAAACAAACAAAGCAAAACCAAAGTAACAAAGTAAGTAACAGTGCAGCTGCTATTCAGATTAAATGGGCATTTATTTTTTCCAGTATCATGGTGAAAAAGATCTCAAGAAACAACAGTTTTAGCTCTTTAACTGCATATTTTTTTTTTTTTAGATTTTTTAGTGTATATTTCCTCTGCTAGGCAGCCACTGATTTCCATTCTTTACTGTACAGTGGGAAAATTTGATTTGTGTAGTCAATCACAATGAACATAAAGTCATTTGACTTAGTTTTGGTAATGCATGGCAAACTGATTTGCACCAGATTTCTTCACAACAATAATGGAACTATGGCGAATATTATTTCCAACTTCACTGTGATTGATTGCACACACACACAAAAAGAAATGAACAAAAAAAGACTCCTTAAATATTTTCAAACAAAACAGAAGTTAATGGAGACCATAACTGTCTGAAATGGTTCAGAGTAAGAAAAAGTCTGTTCCACATTTAAATGAATCAACAAAGAGTTTAGGAAATTAAATTTAAATACCTCACAGACATCTTCTATCTGCTGGACACTACCATCCACTACTGCCTTGGCAACAGCATCCCTCACCGCCTTGTACTCCTCTCCATACACTAGGAACTGGTCCATTTGGCCTGCATCTTCATTCTGTTCACACCACGAGTGTAGTTAGAGGCTAGAGAACAACAATTATGTATTTTATCCAAATCTATGGCTTTTAAGCGGATTTGAAATGTCCTTATGGCCCCAGGAATAGTCTAAAACTGGGATAAATGTGACTCCATAGTTTGTTTTCATGTTTTAATTAATGAAGACCTGCAAATGATGGCATCAAATGATAATGTGCTACTGCTGAAAGGCCCCAGTGACCGGATCATGCAGTGATTTTAGCATGTTCCCGTACATTTTTGTGGTAAATTTGCTCATTAATGGTGTTTTACCTGCTGAAGGATCTCTCTAGGGAAAAGCCAGCTAAACTTTGGTTCTTTCACCAGCGCCTGGACAGACTCAACACCATGCCATTTACTGAGCTTGCGGATCAGGTAAATGCGGAACCAGTCATTCCCACTATCCTCACAGAGCTTAATCACCATGCTCATGAAATCTTGTGCTCCATCTGGGACCGTGTTTTCTGTAACAGCAATGCAGTGCAATACACTCTTTATTTATTAATAATTGCTAACTGATGTAAACTTTAAGTAACTTTAAGTAGGTAAGTTATCTCTTACCATACATGTTGTCACTGATGAGCTGGGCAGCCATGGTGAGGGTGAGACGCAATCGTGCAATGTGCTGCAAATGTTGAATAGACACTGTTGCTGGAACAGTAGTGACTTCAGCCAAAAGGAATTGCAGGAACTGCATTTCATCATTGTAAAATGGCATCAGTTCTCCAGCCTTGTTGCTCTTCTGGGGCATTTTTTCCCACATGGAGTCCTACAAAGACAGTATTTTAAAGGAACATCAGCTACCTCACTTCAACTGACCCTCACCAGAAACTGCAACAACAGACTTTTAAAATGCTGAAAAAATGTTGGCAGGTCAAAGGTAATTACTGCCTCCTGCTGAAGGATATCCTGTAACTGTCTTAAATAATGAGCCTTAAAACTCATAGGCTATGTTCAAAACCACCTACTACACTAGCAGTATGTACTGATTTGGTCATAACGTTGTATGCAATATGCAGTATGCAGTACACCATTTCGAAAACAGTCATAGACATAGACAAATTTCGAAGACCCCTGGTCCCTTGCTGATAACATGAGTGTAAAGTCAGTCCCAAATGGGCTTAGGTCTAAACAGTCTAACAGAAAGTTTGAGTGTGGCCCTCAAACTCCCTTTATAAAAGTTCACAGATCAAATAGAAAGAAACTGGATGTGTAATTTCCTGCTGGACGAATAATTTGGTTTTGGGAGCTCACAGTTTTTATGCTGCTTCATAAGTAGTACAGTGTTTTTAAAGCTTCCCCTGAGGCATATTCTTTGTGAACCCTTCTGAATGTCTTAAAATCTGCAGTGAAATCCTATTTCCATCCTTTATTTCTGCACTTTCAAAATACAATATAACATAATGCAACACTAGTAGTGTTATATATTTGTTCTGAAGATGTTTTACCTCCAAACAGTTGATGTACAAGGCATAAAGCTCTGCTTTGTCATCCTCATCCACAAATTTGCTTTTTTCAACAGATGACAAATGCTGCTGCAAATATTCCTGGACTTTATCAAAGCTGAAACACAGTTCATCATTCATTTAGTAGAATGCAAAAGAGCTTTGCAAGATGAAGAAGAAGAGCATAAATCTGTTTAGACATTTTCTCAAAATGAAATCATTCAATGTGCTTTAAGCAGCAATGCTTTCCAACTCCTCAGCAGTGTTGCTGACATTTATATCTGCATGCAGCTCTAATTATCTAAGATGTAGAATTTCAACATTAGATTGACATGTTCAGCTTTCCAACCTGAACTTCAGCATCAGCTTGAGGATCACAGATCGTATAACTGGGTTTTTATCTGGGGACTCATCAAAGGGTGACAGATCTTTGGTGTAAATCTGATTAAATTCTGGTTTAAAAAAAAAAAAAGATTTAGATTCAATATTAGCAACAATATCCAAAATGACAAAGTTAAATTATTATTGTTTAAAAGTCAACATACATAAAAAAATTCCGAAAAAATAAGAATAATTAGAACAAAGACAAAACAACAATAATTTGTTGTATCTACAGTAAGTGGTACCTGTCTCAACCATCAGGAATGACAAAAGATGGGTAATGACATCTCTAGTTGGTGGTGTATTGTCCTTGAAACACACAGTGGACAGCAAATCGATGAAGAAACCATTGCAACGGCACCTGAATTCTGCAATTTTCTTGACAGAAATCCTGAAGAATCACAAAAATCAAATGCAACATAAAAATCCAAGAATTCAAAAGCGATCGTATTTCATTAGTGTTTATAAGATAATCTCTAAATATGACTGACAACAATGGCCAGCTGACTGAGTATGGCCAGCTGATTACTCAAGTACTACACACTGTCAGGGGACTTTAGTTCAGTGACCACTGTATGTCTTTTGAGTGATACTGTTCATCACAATAACGTCCACTCCATCACTGAAACCATCACTGAAAAAGGTATGACACAGAGCTGCTAAAAAAAGGTCATACACACTTAAAAACAACAGTCGTGCTATTAGTAAAAGCCTAGATTCAAGTTCATAATAACTTATATCACATTAGTCAAACCTGCAATGGCTATTCAGTAATTGATCCTGAAGAAAGTGACTTTCACCTTTGGATTTTTGCAGGTGTTTAATAGTACACATTTTATTTAAAAACTTTCACCTGATATCCTCAGAGACATGTGGCTGAAATCCGTTTGGTAACTGCTGCTTGCATTTAGGACAGGAAGTATTCCCTGCATCAAGGTTTTCCCTGATGCATGTTGAGCAGTAGATGTGATGGCACGGCAACCCTACAGGGATCTCAGGCTTCCTCATGCACACTGCACACTGAAATCCAAACCTAAAATAAAATTAAAAATGAAACCAACAACAATTAGTGTAATTGAAGTGAAGTTTAAGAGCAACTTTTATATTCAAAATTACTGAACTGTCAAAAAATCAAATCCTTACCTGAAAATCTGATCACTTGCCCCCTGTGTACAGGATTTCAGTACTTTAATTACAGCTTGAAATGCCTGCATTGATTTTACATCTGAGTTTCCCTCCAGAACCTTTGAAATAGGTGACAAACATTGGTGATAAATATAACATTAACTAAGAGCATATAGCCAACGGTATTAAGAACACGAGACACTAATACTCACAAAATAGATGAGATAAAACAGGGAGCCCCATCATATGTTATGGAAGTTACATTGCTTATGTCTGTTTTTGTGGGTCATTAAAAATGTACTCACCCTGCTTAAGGTTTGAATGTGATTCAGGACCAGTGTTTTGAACGGATTCTCGTTCTGATTCTGGAAATCCAGAAGCATGTGTTCCACAAACAATGAGAGGATGTAGATGCGCTTCCAGCCGTTTCTATAAAATATTACAGACCATGATCACAGTTGGTTGCAGTAGTTTTGCATTTGAATGAGGCTTTTTAAAAAAAAAAAAAAAAAAAATATCTGTGTTTGTGCACCCAGCAAAGTATGTTTCATATTGCCATTTTATTACAATTTAAAATACACATTCATAAAGTTTCTATCCCTTAAATTAATCACCAGTCTATGACAGGGCTGATAGACACACCAAGAAACGCAAACCACATTAACACTTAATGTAATTGCTCACAATCCTGTGCATCGGGCCTTACCTTACTGTGGGAAGTCTTTCTTTGCATCGCTCTCCGTATAGTTTGGTGTTCTGGTGAGAGCAAATCAATTCCAGAGAGGCTTGTAGCCTCTTCACCTGTTTCAGCCAGCGCTGGCAGAGAGGATTCGTATCCAAAGTAGGAGACTCTAGGCATTCAACACATGCCATGGCTGCATGGACATCCAAAACCTACAGTACAGCAGAACAGTCTGGACGTGATTTGGTATTTTTGCAAATTTTAAAACATCCTTTGAATAAAGTCCAATTAATATGAAAAATATCCCAATAAAATCATTTCAAATATGATGCAATCAAAGGTCAGTTTCTTTTTTTGTGTGTACAAAAAACATTTACTTAAGGTCTCTGTTGTCTGGGATTTTTGGTTCATTAATGTTAATTAATACAGTTTATAACATATATTTACTAAATCAAAACATCATATTCACAACTCACACATTTTGGAGGTAGGCATTGTGTCTAGCATTGTGTTCTACATATATTTTGATGTTCTGTACTCTGAAAAAACACTATATCAGATAGTAACACACTCAGATAGGGACACCCCAGGAAACTGTAAATGATTGATTTATTTAGGGGTACAGTATGTCAATAATCAGTTGCAGTATAATCCATGAATGTGCTTTGAAATTATTCAGTGGTAAATTAAAAAAGCCGGATGCTATATATTAATCATATGTGTAGGATAAATATATATTTGTTTTATTTTTGCAGTTGTAGTGGTCTACTGAGGAAATGTTTTTACCATCTCTGGACAATTTCGAATTTGCTGGATTCTTCGCAAATGAGAAGCAACAACTGGCTGAAGAGATATCATTCGTGAGAGGTTCTGAAGACGACTTTGGTAGATATGGTAGGCAATGTGGATGTGAGAAAGAGAAAGCTCATCTTCATCTCCTCTTCGTGCCCGTACTTCATCAACACAGCTGGCCAGGGCCTGACACAAGAGCTGAGGATTAAATGCACAAATAGATTAATGATATGGTGTTTGTTTTTAACTGCAGCAATGTTAATGAACAAAACACCTTAAGGTAAGTCTGACTGAGAAAGGCTTGCCAAAATCACTTTCATCCATAACTTTTACCTGCTATCACAAAACAAGAAAAGAAAAAAATTAGGTATGTTTTAATTTTTGTTTTTGGTCCATGGTTATGGTGGGGAGAAGAAATGTGCATTAAATATAAAACTTTCTGTACTAACAACCAACTATTAGCAAAGACATACAGTAATTAGGCTAATATTATAGTATGTGATTGCAGTAATTCAAACAAATAGAGTACACACACACTTTGTTTACCCTCACCTGCAATTCCTCATCTGATGCCACTTTCATGCTCATGGAAACAAAATCCTGCAGGTACCTTTGAAAAAATTCTTTCTTCATTTTTGCATTCACATTTGTAGCAATATAACTGCCAAGTGGTGTGTTCAAGAACAACTCTTGGAAATGATGAGGTAAACAAGCTGCAAAGAAGAGTGAAGAATTCCACAGATAAGTTGGGGTTTAATTTGTCAGTAACAAAGCACTTTAAATAATCACAACGAGTTAAAAGCATAAGGTATTTCGATATTCCTACAATATAGGATATTTACTTTCATGTCTGGTTGTTTGCATCATGACCCCATCCAAGAAGTCTTTGATCCACCAGCTGAACGGCATAACGCAGCGCATGGCGTTTCCCCCCAGGCAATGGCTTTGTACCATTAAGACACTGGAGCTGTAGCAGAGGCAGGTGGCAAATGTTATGAATGTGATTTTGCAAGACAGTGGAATCACGACAATGGGATACACAAGCACTTGGATGGACAACCCAAAAACATTAAGCCTACACAGACACAGCTGTCAGACGCATATACATGAAAAACTACAGTAAATGTAAAAAACAACTTACAAACCAACCCCAGACTGAACAACAGCTGGGGTATATTGTCAAAATTAGTTCGACAATATACTCCAGCCCCTGACAATATTCAGACCAAATTTGTTTAAAATTGAAGCATTTGTGCTTAATAGATACCTTAATCATACAACCAAGAGATACTCACTTGCTTTCCACCTTCACATAAGGTATACTGAGCATCTCTTTGCTCCCAAATATCTCAAGCCAAAGATTCCTGATGTCATCAGTGCCATCCAGCAGAAGCTCCAAATTGCAATCTCGGTCAATGACAGACACCAAGTTGGCTAGAAGTGGAGTGACAACTGCTTGGATTTTCCTCCACAGTGTGTGTCTGTTAGAAATATTGATAACTTGTTTAAATTCCTAGCAATGAATAAATGACAGCTTCAGATTGTATGCATTTCATATAAATATATATATTCACAGAAAGGTCAAAAATGTAAAGAGGGGACCTACAGGAACGTTCCTCCTTCTTGAAGAGAACTGACATTGAACGCCTCCATGAGAACCCAGCTTTTTGGATTGGGGACATTGGCTTCATAGTTCTCTAACAGCAAGTGGAGGCGTTTCCTCAGTATGTTAGCAAACAGACCTTGACAACAAAATGAATTTACAAAAAAAAAATTAAATAGATTTTTCAACCTTAGAAAATTTTACTGCACACAGAGTAGATGTGTATAATGATGGCCTGATATAAAGAAGCAGTTTTTTAAACCTTCTGTCTGACTTCCATCCAGAAGTGTGAGCAGGTTCTCAACTCTCTTTGTGCTGAGTTCTCCGCTGTCTGCTGCATCTCTGAGCATGCTTACTGCACTCTGCACACAGCTCCTCATCAGATCTGTTACATCAAACACATCTCCCAAAACCTGCAAAAATATTTAGAATAAATAAGTGAACAACGGCATCCCAGCATCTGAAAAATGTCCTTATTGTGAATCCTTCAGCACAGTTCAGAAGCCCTGATGATGATGCTGCACTTTTTCTCTAGTTATAGTAAAAAGAGACATCAAAGCCAATGTCACCATCAGTAGCTGTCCATCTGCCATCAGATGACAGACAGATACATAAACACCTGGCAACATACTAAACATGGTCATCCACATGACAAAAGACCACCAGGACACCAGGACCATATTTTATGACAACACACGCAACCAAAGACTCACAAGTTGAAAGCAATACCAGCCATTGCAACATTGTCACTCCTGGTAAAAATGTAGTGGCAAATGTTAAATTTGCACATTTAGTTTGTACTTAACCATGCAGAAAATACAATCAAAAGTTGTATTTTTGTTAAGTGGCATGACTGATAATAAGGATCATCTTGATCTTCTAGGTTTATAAATATTGGTGATGAATAACACTTACAGTGGAGACATCATTTTGTGGCACCCCGCTGTGGTCGTCTGAGTCCATGGCTTGGGAAAATAAGAAAAATAAAGGTTAATTTTTTAATTATTTTAAAAAATATATAACTTTTTTTTATGAATTACCCTCAGGTGGATCTTCAAAAAATTCACTTAGACGTCGATTTTTCAAGGAATGAACATCTGACACAAACTCTTTTGATCTTCTGAGATCATCAATGTGAACAGACCTCCAAGGACCTGGAAAAACAAACAAACAAACAAAATCTTTTTAAAAGGTCAAATTAATGAAGACACAATAGGCAAGTTTTAACTGTTGGCTAAACTGTTTGCTCTTTCTGATTTTTTTTGTCTTTTCTTTTGTTGTTACTGTTGTAACTAACTAATCTGTAACAGTGCAAAGCATTTTTTGCTGAGTATGAAAAGTTCTCTATAAATTTATTGCATTATCATTACTAATTTTGCTGTCATTTATATCAAATTGATAATTTTGCCAATTTGGCCACTTATGTTGTGTGTGTGCGTGTGTAACAGCAGGACTAACCGCCTTGAAAACCGACAAAGGACGTCCCACCCTCAATTCGAGGAAGTTTGATGATAAAGTACACAAATATCTTTCCATTGTCAGTAGCAGGCCACTTGTTCATTTCGTTGATACATGAATACCTGAGAAATCCATCCATTAAGCATGAGTAACAGAAGAAAAGTGAACAAATATGAGCTTTTGAAATAATGGTCGAGAAAGATGTAAAAGAAAGTAACGTGGTTATCTTCAGACTCACTTGGCTGAGGAAAGAATATTCTTCCTGAGGCAGTCTTCATCATAGTCTGTTTGGATAATGAGTACTTTCTCTGCAGGTGTTGAGCCAAGAAATTCCCTAATACAAGGACATAGGTACGAATTACATTTGAATAGACAGAGTGATCACACAGCAGTTGTGTGAAGGCCCATAGACTGTATTTGCGTGGTAAATGCACTTTATACCTATCCAAAGACAAATGCTAAGAATGTAGGGGAAATGCCATTGTTGAGTTTGAAATGAGCTAGAAACAAGCACCACAGCAGATGTGACATGCTCTTCACAACATATTTACACACCTGATTTTCTTGAGGAATGAGTACTCTGTGTCAAACTGTTGCACTGATAGCAGCTTGATATCATCAATCTGTGTCACATTCTGCAGTTGTTGAGTGTCTGCTGCAGTCAGCAGCCTGGAAAACGTTGTGACCTTCAAAAAAGACAAAGAAATGAGAATTTCAAAATATTGATATTGCTTTATTATAACTCATTTCTCATTTGCCACTGCTAACAGAAAATGCCACCCACACACACAGCACTACATATTATTGTTCTGTGTCTATAGTCTGTGACTTACTATGCATTTCAGTTGCAGATTAGCTAGGATTTATATATGACTGCAGTTTGATATTGTTAATCATATATAGTAATAATTTATATAAGATTAAGCTTTTTGTATTGTTGTTTAGTTTTGTCATGTGTCTGTTACATTAATAGTGCCACAGTGCTTTGGTGAACAGTAAAAAAAAAATTACCTCAGTGAAGATGAACTGGGACTGTTCCAACTGCTGTGTGTGATAGACAATGTAATCGCCCAGTGATTTGTGCATCTCCTCTTTAACATATTTTGACATTAAAATCTCTCTTTCCTCATCAGGCAGTCTGGATTTGTCCAAGCGAACAACTGAGTCAGGAGTGGCACAATTTAGCAGAACATCTTTGGCTTTGTTCAAAATGGTCTGAGCATCTGCTTCACTTTCATTCTTTGTTACTTGCAAGACCACAGAGGAGCATGTGTCTGAGTGGTAGCCAATGAAGACATCACTTGGAACATATCGTTTTTTCATGGGGTGTTGACTGCTTAACGAGACAAAATCATCAACCCATTCATGTAGTTGTCTGGAGATGTCCTTCTGCTCATTTCTAAGAACAGTGTTGATGTCAAGGTAGTGTTTCTCCAACCTGTTGATCAGTGGGATTGGAAACTGCTCATAGACCACCTCTTTTTCTTCAATGACGATGAGCCTGAAGTTTTTGTGAACTCTGCATTTTACACGATGTGTTCCTAATCCAAGATCAACATACTTTTGATCCCCTAGTGTCACATAGTATTGGTTGAGAGCATCATACAGACTTTCGTACAGATTCTGAAGGTTCAGGAGCACAACTGTCTGTCCAGTCTCCATGCAAACCTTGATGCAATTGATGTTTTTACAAATCTGTGTGTACTCCTGATCCTTTGGAAAACTAGACCCAAAGATGATCTCTGGATGGACTTTGTGACGGAGGAATATTTGTTGGAGAATCTGAAGAGCTGCACAGTTCTTTGTGAGGATCAGAAGGTAACGACTTTCGTCTACTTGGCAAGTTTGAGAGATGCTTTGCTCAACCAAATCAATGTTGGTGAGGCTGGCATTGGCAAAATCATCTCTGAGTTCTTGGCTGAATATGCCCATCACATCCACATTGTCTTTTCCACTGAAGTTCCTCAGGACTGCTCCAGTGATTTGTTCTGCAGTGGGTTTCTCATTGTTGTTTTTGGCAGCTGAAAATGTCATCTTTATCAGACTGTAGAAATCCCGCAGACCAAAAAAACCCCTGCTTTCTTCGCATACTGCCGTATATGCTTTTGCAAAAGGCTCAAAGAGGCAATCGATCCATCGAAGAACCATTTCCTCTGAGGAGCATATCCCTTTTGCGGTTTTGATGAGCTCTTTCTTGTTTGGATCTCCACGGGACACAAATATTCCACGATTCATCTTGGCAGGGTCCAGTGCCCAGTTGGAAATTCCAATGAATCCAACCCTTTTATGTGACTCTGGCTCATCATCGACACAACC
This sequence comes from Plectropomus leopardus, assembly GCF_026936395.1. Classification (NCBI taxonomy): domain Eukaryota; kingdom Metazoa; phylum Chordata; class Actinopteri; order Perciformes; family Serranidae; genus Plectropomus; species Plectropomus leopardus. The sequence continues at coordinate 15,910,174 of NC_142180.1, forward strand.
CTCTTCCAGTAATGGGTGCAATGTTTTCAGAGGCATTTTTGGGGAATCTTCAGCCAATCCAATCTCATCAAGAACAACTACTGAGATGTATTCATCCAAGTTTTTATTTTCCTGAAAGCGGGCACACTGTTTGAATGTGCTGATGATTCCTTCAGGAGTTGAATGAGGGCTGCACTGGAAAGACACCAGATGTATTTGCTTCAGCCTCTTGAAAAGTTCAGAATGTGAGGCAGGGCCCTGCATTGCATCTGCAATAAGGGTTTTGGACAGTGATTTGGAGCTCCCTGGTTTCCCAACAATAAACAAGGGAATTCTTAGCTCAACACAGATCACCATCATGAAGAAGTTTTCTTTCAAAGCCTCATTTCTGGCTATTGTCTTACTCATGGGTACACCACTGAGTATGAGGTCCTTCATAAGATGGATTTCCTGCTGTACTCTCCTTGTGTCATATTCAGGAGGAAGCAACTGGCTGATAGTTTTCTGATAAGGCACTTTGTCCTCCAAGGGGGCCTGATAGCACACTGCAGTGGCCATCAAGAGTGACCAGATTACTTTGTCATGAGCAGGTAAAAATGAAAACCTCTCTCTGTATTTTTTCTGAGATGGATCTTGAAGGAACGCTCTCAGTTCCGCAGCAAACATGGAGTGATTTTTGTGGAACCACACAAACACGTGCATGCAACGTTCAACATCCCTCAAACTGACAAAGCTGCATTCATCTTTCCTCTCTTTCATGAACTTTTGTGATGATGACAATACCTGAGTAAAAGTAGGAATATAACTGCTTGCAATCAAGGTGGCATTTGCCTGTCTTCGCACTATTTGTTCAATGTACATTTGCTCTGTTGAGTCACTGAGCTGCCCAAAGTCCCAAACAAGAGGAATCATGCTGGGGGGTAACACATGAACACGATACACAAGCTGGCGGAGAGGGATGGAGCCAAGTCTGTCTTCAGTCTCCTCAGCCCTGACCCGGTAGCCCAGTCCAGATGTCTCCAGCCTTTCAATCATCTTGTCTGTATGCTTCCGGTAGGGATTGCACGCAGCAATGATCTGTAGTCCTGTTTGAGAGCAGAGTTGTTGTCCCTGCACAGAGTTATCACAAAGTATCTCCTTGATACTGCTTATGGCTTCTGAGGTGTTTGCCTCATCAAAGAAAAGAACTGAGTCCAATTTGTGTTTCTCTTTATTGATCCTTGCAAGATTTTCTGCTTCCACAACTTTCTCATGTATCATTGCTGATGTTGTTCCTCCATGAACCTTAACCAGTTTCATGTTTTCTGTTGGTGCTCCACACCTTCTCAACTCACACATAAACTTGATAAGCCTCGTCTTACCACATCCTGTTTCACCCATTATGATGACCGGGATGCCACATCTAAATCTCATATGAATTGCCATCATTTTGAGAATATTATCGGTGGTCAGCTCATATGTTTCATCAGGATCTATTGACCGCTTGATGCCTAGCACACTGCACAGATGCTCAATCTTGTCAGCACGAGGAAGTTGATCAATGTCCATATTTAAAGGGACTCTCTGATGTCTTAAGCCAGTGTACAGCTCTTGAGTCATGATGTTTCTCTTTATCACCTCTCCTGTCAAGGGATTTATGGCATCAACCCCTCTCTGGTCATTGAGCTTCAGGTGAAACCCAATGAAAGTCATAGACATGCGGTCATCATTAAAAAAGATGTATGGATGTGACTCAGACTCCCACCTTTTTCTGATGAGGAATGGGGCCAGGTCTCTCTCATTAAGCCTACTAATGTCAATTTGTTGACTCCCTGGGCTCTGGTCAGTAACGCAAAGTGATGGGGTTGCAAAGTCTTTGGACATCAAGATCATGAACTCAACAACAAAGTTTTTGAACCCTTGAAGAGTGTCTCCAACAAACTCAGAATTGCAAAAGACTGAATTCTCACAATCTTGCAACTGATGATTAAGGAACCAGACAAAGTTGCGTAGCTCTGCCCAAGATGGATCAAAAACACCACAGTGGAGCAAGAGCATCTGAAGACACTTTGCGTGAGTCCCTTCAATTCCATGGTAAGTAAAGTTGTCAAGATTCATCTTGTTGTAAAAACGTGTGAGGTACTGATATGATCTCTGATAAGCTTCACTCCTGAAACATTCATCATCCATGAGGGGTTCATCACTTTTCATGTCAGAGTTTTCCTCTTTTCTCATTTCCAAAGTCATAACCTCCTTTGGTGGACGACAAAACACCTTTGGGAAAACATCTGAGAATGCAAAGTTCTCCTTCCGCCCCTAAAAACATATAAATAAATATATACAAGGTTATAATCAATCATTTGAGCCTATCCTCTTGTTTGAGGATCTTGAGAAATGGATTTTATTGAATTTATACCTCAATCTCCTACTAGCTGCCAATTGCAGTTCCTACCAATCAGCCTTGTTCTGATTGTATTTGAAATGCCAGATGTGGCTGTAAGTAGGCCCGTCTACTAGAGATGTCGCAATTCAATTCTTAATGGAAAACCCGTTAAGATGAGCTTTCAGTATAATCTTTAAAGCAGCATGATCAGGATTGGCGACACTCACCTACTTGCATGTATCAAAAGAAAGAGAAAAAGAATACTACGAAGATGGCTGACAGAGTTGGAGATGATGGAGAAACGGCAAAACTGGAAAATCATGGGTGTGGCAATATATTGCCTTCCCTGTGACTTACATAAACAATGAACATAATAACAGAAAAACCACAGTTTGCAGGTCTATGCTTATAATGTGAAAAGCTCTAGTGGCGTAGAGGCTCAGGTGAGTGAACTGTTGTTGTAAGGTTCCTGTCCACCATCTAGGGCTCTTTTGTTTGTTTTTGTCAATAGTTTATTCAACTGTATGGTGAAATATGTTGTTTTTACATTTTAGATAAACCATTTAAATTTGATCATACAGCCTTATTGTGGTATCCCCCAAATTCACCAGTTAAATTATATTTAATACCATGTAGGCTATCACTCTATATATATAAAAATAAAAAAATGTAAATGATAGTTGTTAGGATATGAAACCTATAATCTCTTTAAAAAGATTTTTGGTATCAAGGCTCAATATAAAAAAAAAGTTTCAATCAAAAAAGAAATCAAATGGTGAACTTAAAATCTAAAATCTAATGGAATTGTGGATTTGGAGAATTATGATTAAATTATGAGACCCCCAGTATTTAGTACTTGCGGATCTTTTCTCAGAACATTTCACTGGATAAGGATAAGCAATAATATGAATTATTAAAGGAAACCAATACAAATCTGTGGTATGATTTAATGAGATAAAGAATGCATAAAACATTAAATCTCAACTTACAGGTCTGGGCTGATTGTTTGTGGATTCCAGTAACTCGACGATGTACAAGTGTTTGTGGCTGCAGCGCCACATCCGTCCATCTGAATCCATCAGGTACCGTAAAAAGAAAAGCTTGAATAGGAATTCATTCAAGCCCTTTTGCACCTGGGTATTACAATTTACATTATTAAAAAAAATCTTAAAAGTAAGTCAGATAAGGCAAAATCTGACCATCTTAAAGATTCTCTGAGAACAACATTGTTCAACAAAAATCAAATAACATTCAGAATTATGATAATGTAAATATTACTTACCGAGGATGTGACATCAAAGTGAAACAACTTGAAATCTTTTTGTTTTGGTGTGTCATACAAGGACTGGAGAACTTTGTAGTCATCAACCTCATGTTCAGTTAGTCGGATGCACTTCTTAAATGCAGTTCCTTGTTCAACACTTCCCTCCAGCTTTTCATACACTCTTTGGACATACAATGACTTGCCTAAAATGATGGAATAACCATAAATCATTTGGCGGACTAAAATCATGGCATCAATAATAATCACTCAATAAAAATTAAGTAGAGTGTGCTACAGATCTCAGTCTCTAAGAAGCAAGAACTTAATTTCCACAAAACACAAAATGAGATTAGTTTGACTCTACTTTATTTTCTATAGTTAAAACTGTTTAACTGATTTCAGTCAAACTATCCTCAAGGCTTTATAAGTCTTTTCTGTCTGACATAATGGTTTGAAATATCTAAATACAACAAAATACCAACACAGTTTAAAAACTGTGCTGCAAATGTCAATGATATTGTGAACAAATGCATATTTCAAAATCAAGAATGAAGGTACTTCTAGAGCCAAGCATTCTTCATATACCAGTAACTCAATGCATAATATTAAAGAGGAGATAAAAAAAAAATCCCTATTAGTCACCCAACTCGCTATGTGACAAAGGAACTGCAAATTATCTTGATATCCAGCAGACAACTTTGCCAAATGCACTAATTAAGACTTGAGGAATAAAAGGTGGCCATAAACTGCATATGAATGCAAACATTTGGATGTTACATTAGGTTAGATAAGCAAGTGATCTTTCGCAATTTTGAATTCATAATAAGTACTGTACAATGCATGATTACAAAAATTGCTATTATTTCTCTTGTTGGCTTTGTTGGTGATTCATTTGTATAATTACCATGCATATCACTGGCACAGAGGTAAATTATTGATATGAGAAGAAAAAACTCACCGACTCCTGCACGTCTGGAAGCAACAATGCCAGCTGAATGGCCACCTTTAAACGCGGCATTCCCATGATGTGAGGGGACAGTGTAATGCCTGGACAAGTACTTCTGAATCCTTTCCAATGGCTCTTGCGGCACAAAGTCTCTTTTGAACTGACTGAATGCAGTAGGAATGTAAGTGTGTTCCCTGTCAGAGCTACAAAAGATCACTAGCCTGTAATCACGTTTAAACAGCGACCGCAGTTTTTTAAAACACTTCTCCATTGCACAGCTAACATCATAGGTGAGTTGGTCAGCCCAAAGCATTGTATAAATCTTCTGGCCGATGTCACCTTGTGTGAGGCATCTCCTCAGGAAAAGCTCTACTTGCTCATAAGATGTTGCGGGGGAACACAAGAGAACCTCATCATAACTTGGCAGTGGCTGATAATCACTGGCCATGTACAAGCAAATACTTGAAGTCAGGACCTCATATTGTGGGCAGATTATGATATTAGGTTGGTTTGAGTAGAGGCCTTTTGGGAGACTTCTTCTGAGTGACTTGTCTTTTGATTCTGAGAGCACTGGTTCTTCCCATTCATTTTCAGTTTCGCTTTCTCTGACAGTCATCATTTTCAACAGACACCCTAAACTCCTTATGTCCAAAAGGTCATGGAAAAAGATTCCCTCATTTTTCATGTAGCTATTCCACAACTCTTCCAGTTCTTTCAATCCAATATTGTGGTCTGCGTTGTTTTCTGGATCATCAGCTGTAAAATGACTTGCATCAGCTGAAGACATGTTGCTGTCTCCCTGCTTCAGAAAGTGACTTTGAAACTCAATATCTTCGTTAAACCTTTTTCCAGGCTCAAATTGGTTGTGAAATCTTTTCCATGTGCTCCAAACATCTGATGTTGTGCAGTTTGGTTCAATGAAAGCAAGCATCATCAAAGCTTCGTCTTCTATTTGTGCATCCACATTTGTTGGAGTCACAACACTGCAGAGGTAGAATATTTGTTCTGCTGTGAAGTAGTTTAAGTAATAGTGATCTGATCTCTGTTTGTCCATGAAGTTTAGCCAGTCATCAAGAAACAACTCCATCTTCTTTGCCAGTGCTGTAAGTTGTTCAACTAGATATCCACATACTTGGATGCGATGCAGGATCTTGCAGATGTTGATGTCCATAATGATACATGGGTCACTTTGAGGTTTGCAGTAAATCTTAGCTTCCCAACACCTGAAGAGTGGGTTCCCTGCTGCATAAAGGTCTACAAATGCTTTGGAAAGTCTTTGGACACTGTCAAACACCTACATTTGAGGAAGATAAAGAGAAGTTACCAAAACATTAATTTACAGGAAACCCAACTTTAACTACAGATCTGTCATTACAGATGTATACAGTTAATATACATCACCTCAGCAAAGTGCTCCACTTCACTCTGTTTTTGTTTCTCTCTTCCAGACATGAGCATAAGCTTATTTTGCAACTCTTTTAGGTCCTCATAGGTGCATGTCACATTGTTCTCATGTCCATCCTGAATTTCCAGCATCAGGGAAGTCTCTAAAGTAAGCTATAAAGGGAAACATCAAAATGATATTTACTACATTAGTGTACCAATATTGACATAATACTAACATAATAATAAATTCAATGCAGTTTTGTTTATTCGTATATACATACAATTACTGTTACAAATAATAAGGTTTCTTAAAAAAACAACTAATAATCTTATCTGAGCAGTAAGTGTTTATCACTTAAAAATGTTGTCATTTTTATTTTTTGTTGTTGTTGTTTTTCCAAATGAATTCCATGTAGTCCATTTAGTGCACCTTTTTCTGGTTTTTGCCATTGATGGTGTAGATCCCTTTCTTGTTGATGGATGTAGCCAGGGACAGGGATGAAAATTCAACACATCCATGGCTTTCCTTAACAGTCTTTAACCATTCCAAATGACGCGCTGTATCAAACTGAAATCAGACACCAAATAAAACAAAAAAAAATCAGAATGTTACTCTAAAGTAAACTAAAATAAGTGTTCATGGAAAAATAAGCACAACATGCATTTGCTTAAGCCCCCTGAGTATTTAACTGAAGCACCCTTAGATGGCTTAAAAGTCTCTACCCTCTTGGATTTTTTAAAAATGTTTACACCATTTCAAAGGTTAAGAACATTGCAGACTGGCATAATGCAAGCATCTGGAGGTTTCGATTCACCATGTCCCAAATCTTATGTCAAAACCAGGCTTAGTTATTTTTCATAGCTTGTTATTAACTGTTACTAGTTTGAATTTAGATGCAGTGTAGTAGTAACAAAGTAGTGTCAAGGGTGGAATCTCACCAGCTTTGTTGGTATTTTGTTGTCATTTTCCAGTGCTTTCCATAATTTTGACAATGACTCCTCGAAGTCCTTAAAATCAGAGTCCTGCTTTAGTCCATACAACACAGAGGAGTAGCCAAGGACAGCATCATGAAAACAAGCCACTCGATCCATATCCAGGTCATTTTCTCCAGCAGAGATGGATGCCAGGTCAACAAAAACTTTGAGCTCATTGATATCTGAAATAACAAATTCCCATAAGCAATTCAAGTCCTTTTGTTTAAAACTTGGTAAAAAGAAACGGTATCTACTGTACCTTCAAGTTCTTTTTTAACCCACAGGACAAACTCTTTGCTCACTCTGAGTTTTTGAAGACATTCCTTGCGATCATTTGTAATGTCTATCAGAATCTCACTTGCCTTTATGAAGGTATCGTTGATGCAATTCAGGTTGTTTTTTTTGAAGTCATCTTGTTTCTGGAAAAAAAAACAGCATGAAATTATTGAGTTTATGATTCATGATTCCAATTCCAATTTCTATAAATCTTTTTTTAATATAAATGTTTATGACTGCAGGAAGTTCATGTTTCTCAAACTCTAATGCAAAAGATAAATGTGGTTAGGCAATGTATTCATCAAAGACATTTTTTTTAAAATTTCCAGTTAACATTTCAATCTACACAACAATGGAATAGCTAACTTAATGACCAGTCAATGACCACAATGTACTTTAATGTGTCTATAATCAAGTGCAGATAGACAATACATATTTAATAGCAGAATACAACTACATGTTCTTCCACATCACCAAAAAGATGACAGATAGACCTGCTGTTGAGAAACATACCATGTGCAACAATTTCTCCAGCACTTTAAAGTCTCCATGTGGACATATTGTGTTCCTGATATCCATGATGATTTCAGCAGATTCCATTGCAAGATGAAGATTATGGTACTGTTGAATCTGCTGAATCCTTCTTGTGATCCATTGTCTGTTATCAGATGGATTTGTTCTGCACATGATATCCAAATCTTTCTTCAAGTCTCGGTACTTTCCTCTATAGTCCTCAAAGATGTTGCCTATTTCGACTAGCAACAGTTCCCCACTCCTTAGACCATCATAAAGCTCTTTGTACTTGCTGTAGCAGCTCTGGAATACTTTGTCGTAGACCAGGTCAAGAGTATAGATTTCTTCATTTCCATCAAAACGTTCAGTGTCTGTGTCTGTATTGGGTTGGTCCCTTGACAGCTCCTCCACTTGAGTCTTCCAACACATTCTGAAGATTGTGCTGTCTTTAATGGCATGTAGTTCTGAAGCCATTTGCCGGGTCTTATCATTAAGGTTGAAATAAGTGACCTGCCCAATTGTAGAGGTTTGTCCATGAAGAGACTGAACTTTCATAAACTCATTCAGATTCATCTTCTCAATGTTCTGATGAAGTTTTTTGTCCAACTCTTGGAAGTCAACTGTGGATTAAAACCATATCATTACGAATGTATTACAGGGTAAAGTCCACAAACTTTCCGTGCAGACAGTGCACCCCGAAATGCTGGCAACAAGACATCAAGGAGATTAACTAACATCAGCCATGATCACGGTACGAGAACCCTTTTTCTCCTCTATAGACATTAAAAAACAGAACTGATAAAAAACAAATTGCACCCTAATGTGAGCTGCAAGTAGCCTATTACTTGGATAAGTATTCCCCCAACATCGGCCATCATAACTCACCACTAAGAGCCAGTCACTCACAGAGACTAGGTGGCATCAACTTTAATCCAACTGTGAACTCTGACATCTACCAAAATATAGTTTGGTTTTTGTCTAAAACTGAATAATATTGTGTTTTGTTTGGTTTAGTTAAGAGAGAGAGAGAGAGAGTTTGGTTTAGTTAAACTTTTGTTTCACTGCCTTTAAGATAGGAAGTGTGAACTATTGTTATTCCACTATTTATGATTACGCTAATGTTTTCTTTAGAACCACACCATGAGTTTTACTCTCAAAACGCTATAGCTACTATAAAAACTGCCCAATTACTGTAAAAATAATGCAATTGTTAAATTGTAATAATTTTAATTAAAAGAGTGACACTACTACCTTTGACATGTTGTGGAAGCTCCTGGCAGATTTGTAGAAGACTCTTGACCAGCTCTTTCTCACGATGGACAGCTTCTGCTTCCACTTTTCTTAGTTTTAGCAGCTCTCTCATGTTGTCATCTCTACAACGTCCATCATCACAGAATCCATCTAGAGGAACATAAACACTTACTGTAGCTGAACAATAATGCAAAACTACACTTACAACTGTGACGCTCAAAACATAAAAATACCCACTGGAATTGTAAAGTCTCCTGATAATGATGTATATACAAATACTTACCATACTAAGCTAATATGAGAACAACCAGTGGTTCGCAACCTGGGGGTCCACCCCTGCCAGAGATCAAAATGTATTTCCTGGCTACAGGGCATGTATGGAATTTCAAAAGCCCAGGTCAATAGAACAGCATCCAGCCGCTTCAAGATGTGAAGAGGTACACAACAAGGAGACCCACTGTCTCCACTATTCTTTGCATTATGTATTGAACCTCTATCAATAAGCAATAGAGGGAGGGAAGAAATAAAAGGGATAGAAACTGTGGCAACAAAAATTTGGCTTTAATACACAGACGATATTATAGTTTAATTAAATGATATTGAGACTATCCTCCCAGTACTAATGAAAACCTTTAATGAGTATTGACATACATCAGGGTATAGGCTATGCAAAAATGTGAGGCCCTGTCAATAGGACACACAGTTCCCATGTCACTGATATTGGAATACCCATGGAAATGGGAGAGGGTAAAATATTTAGGGATAGATATACCTAAGAATTTGGACTTATTATACAATTTAAACTATGACGAACTGGAATCTAAGATTAAACAAGACTACAATAAATGGAGCCTAGCCTCCATATCTCGAATAGGAAAGATTGATGCTGTAAGAATGAAAATACCTCCCCAATTCTTCAGCCTTTGCCTTTGCATGTAAAACCAAGTGAATTATGACATTTGAAAAAGATGATCATGATAAAATTGTGATCATGATCCTGCGTTAAAAAATTCCTGATGATATTTTTGCCATATCATCCACCCCTAGTTACATCTGTCTTTTGGGATTCTTTGACATGTAGCTAAACTAAGCTTAATAGCTACCCTGTCATGGAGCAGACTAGTTAGGCAGGGCATGTTACTATAGTAACTGAGCAGGGATTGGTTGAAAGAGGGTAGTTATATGCACATCATGTTGGTGCAAGGCTATCAAAAAGCATCATACGTGAGGAAAAAGGTAACACCTGCACACCTTTACTGCCACATAAGTTTACTTTAGAGAAAACAAAAAGATCACAGAGGATTTGTGTTCTATGAACAAATAAATTCTGTGACACAAAAAAATATTTTAAATTAACCAAATACAAGTACTGCCCCCTTAGTAACTGCTGCTACTTCGGGCCAGCTTGACTTCAAGAAAACATGGTTATGCCACACCCATTTAGCCAGGTGTCGCAGTGTGTATTGGATACTTTGGGTATCAGCACAGCCCTGCTATTTATTTATTTGTTTTTCCAGTCTTTCCACTTTATTTTAATCACAGTCTGTTTTTATTAAAGTGCTTGTGACATCTTAAATGTAGCTTTGACTTGGAACTTGACATGTAGCCCATTTTGTAGAAAATACCAAGTTATATATTGTTTATTGCCTTTTAGCTTCAGTACAGTTGGAGATGACTGAATTGACTTCACATTATTTCATACACTTTACACAATTGAGAAAGACAGAATTAATTTCTTAACTTAATAATTCTTTAGGATAAATGTGGTCTGAAACAGGAGAAAGAGGAGTCAAAGAAAGAGGCCGTGTAGGAGAAAGGACAGATATTTCTACTCACCAATCTTCAGCAAGTCAAGAAATTCAGATTCTCCCTGGAAGATTTGGTTTAAAGTTTTTATCTGGATCTCTCCACTGAGGATCTTCTCCAACACAGATTTGATTGTTGAACTTGCTAAAGTCATCTTAAATTGGACTTCATCGGACAATTCGTCAATCAATCTTCCCCTCAGACCTAGAAAACAAATATGTAAATGTTGACTATGATAATATTCAACAATTAGTTATGCACACAAAAAAAGCCTTGGAAAACAGTTAAACCCACCCAAAAAAATATTTACTATGAGACAATAGCCTCTTTTAGGAAGAGACTTCATAGCAGGCCTACAGTGCGCTCTCTGTGTTAGACGGGTCAATAACATACACAGTTGGTGTAAGAAAGTGACCATATGCTCGTTATCATTAAAAAAAGACTCCAGAGTCACTCAACAAGATATATATCATCCATGTATTTACCTGTCAATTGAAAAACAGTTTTGGCCATTGGCCAGTTTAGAAGGAACTCAAATATCGAGTCCTCGCCTTCGATATCATGTCCATTTGCATCTTTGGGCCATGACTTCACCACAACAACAGAGATCAGCTTCCCAAACTTTGAGAGATCATGTTCCGCAAATAGAGCTGAAACAGCTTTGCCAGATTTATCCTAAACAGAAAAAAATACAACAAAAACAAAATCATTAAAGTGATTGTAGGTTTTTTTTAAGTGGGGTTGTATGGGGTACTTATCCATGGTCAGAAGTCAAGCAGAAGTCAGTTTGGAGAAGCAGGCTAGAATCTGACATGGAAGCTAGGCAGTGTGCTACTGTGGATGGAGACGGATGGATTTATTGAGAGCCCCACTTCTAAAAATCTAAACTATCCTTCCAAGTTCCACATAGTGGTAGATTCCAGCGAATTAAATTCTTTGTCCTTTCATGTTTTGTTAAAAAGATTGAGGAAGAAAATACATACAAATCCAGTATTTGTCATGCAGGGGCGTTGCAGAAAAACTCAAAATCTTGAAGATTTGATTCTGATTAAATTAATACATTAATTACATGATAATGTCTTAGATTTGTTCTAACACTTTTAACTGCTTCACTGGATGAGTTAGAGTCCCGTATTTACAATGTATGACATTACAAAGTATTTATTAACTGATCATTCTCCACTTTTAATCCCAAGCCACAAATCATACCTGACAAATGATTGCTGCTGCCTCCAATGCACATTTCTCCATTGTGCTGAATAACAATGGACTTGTCTTGTTCAGTTCTTCCATCTTGTTTGAGTATATTCCAATTTGATGCACTGGGCGTTCCTAGTACAGAAGCACACATCTTCAGTTTTTTTTCTCAAGTGCACATGTAACGTTCTGTCAATCATATAAACACAGACACAAATCCAACCTTACTTGTTTTAGTTTTCCTTCAAAATCTGCCATGAAAGTGGTTCTCCAGAATAAAGTGTGTTCCTCATGACTGAAGGATAGTGAGAGTAACTTGTCCCATACCTTAAAAAAGAGACATATGGATTTTAACAGGCCAGATATGTGACAAGTAGTACATACAACATCAAATGCTATTATGCTGAGAAAGAAAAAAAAGTTAAAACCATGACAGAGAACAACATATTCATTATCATGTATTTTGGCTTACCTTGATTTCATTTGGTACAGAAAACTGAAGACGATTCCATTCATTAAGCAGTTTGTTTCCGAAGGTTTGTCTCCGCCATTCCCTCACTGTTTGTAATGTCTCCTCGAATGACTCTTCATGAATTCCCACTCTTGCCTGGAATAGCAGTTAGAATGTACTATGGATATCTCTTTCTTTTGAAATTCTTTTGCATAACACAAAAACTGTGCTTGCACTGAAGCATAAAAACTTCCAAACAGTCAAAGCTATACATTATTTTAAGCTTAGCTGTATAGTTTTCCTTTAATGAGGAACAATACAAAAAGACTTGTGTGTAGCCTGTCCATCACAGTGACAGATGAGTCTCACCTGGGAGTTTGTGTGGTTGTATGCTTTGGTCATGAGACAGACCAGATCAAGGAAGTACATAGGAACCTCATAGTGGTTTGGATCTGTCGTGTAACGGCAGATAGAACCAAGAATCCTTACTGCAGTTTTCAGGCAGCACTCTCCATATTTGTCATCAAAACTATGGAGAAAATATTTCATTATTGTTGTGTGTGCATAGAGGTTGCTGACAGAGGTTGTTTTTTGTTTGTTTGTTTTTTGTTTTTTTTTTTACCAGTTATTGTGGTGGCTTTCTCTCTGTATCATATAAGATGCCAGCTTTTCCAAAGCCTGTAACACATAATTTGAAGACATAGCAAGTGAAAGCTCTTATAAAAACCTGCAATAACTGGGCTAAGTAGAACAGTTGTGAACAACATCATCACCTTTTAAAGTTGATATAGCGAACTTGTCAGCAATCATTTGCTTATTCAGCAATGTTATCATTAATTTGACATTTGTTTCTGGGCACCTGATAAGTAACTTTCGTATCTCTGTTTTTGGTCTCTACCTAAAAATCCAAAAATATATCCAAATATATATCTAAGGTTGTAGTGTGCGCTGGGTGTCAGTGTCGTTTGCTACTGTAATGTGAGCAGTGAGAGTGAACCAAATCCATTAAGTTGCAGGTAAGAGAGCTAAATAAGTGGCTTAAACTTGATATATAGCTTTCTATGCTGAGGGGAGCTTTACCCTTAACGTGCAAATTCTCTGTAGGTTCATTGCTATGAGTAACCCCTTTCACAATGTCACATTGGTTTTGCAATGCCATTTGATGTATTGCTCATAGAAAAATAGAATACTACAGCCAGTTTAAGGATACATACCATGTAGTTGGAGTAGGTCATCCCAGGTCTGATGTTGAAGTGTATGTAATGAAGCATGTCTAGTAGATCCACATGCACACTGGAGATTAAGCTTGTGAGACCTTCCACATTTAGCAGAGACATCCAAGAACGCACAAGAAGACGATCAATGTCTGCCAGGTACGCATGGTCTTTCATGATATGGATCATAGTCCTTAAAGTTAGAGTTCATTATCAACGAGGTGGTGAGGTAAAAAAGAAAGAACAAATAATGTATTTGACTCATTTTCAACATGATATCATCCAAAATATATATGGTGGTCGTTTACACTTGTATTTAGTGCCGTCAACCATGCTGCCATCAATAACACGTTACCAGATCTAAACAGGGTGACAGGTTCTTCACAGGTGCTCAAATCTTTGCAGGAGAAAAACACTTACATACCTAACATAACCATCCCTGCTGCTTCTGCAGTGTCTCAAGCCAGACCAGGATTCAAACTGTGGATTTATCTCAGCTGGAACTGGCTCAAAAGGCTTGCTTTCTTCTCTCAGAAGGTGAATCAGAGGGATGACCAAAACCCACCTCTCAATGTGGTATTGCCTGGCTTTGTTGCATAGTATCTCAACAACATCTGCAACACTTTACAAAGGGAGAGGTCAGTGTTTAGTTTCGGTACCATTACAGTGGGGGAAAAAGTAGGCTGGAAGTTACAACAGCCTTGCATCTCCTCTGCCTCCTACTCTAATGGCACTGTTGCTGGTAATCAGCAGAGCTGAGAGGCTGTACACACACTACACATGTTGTGTACACTCAACAAGAGGATGAAACTGAATCTTTTGATGCTAATTGTAGTTAGCATTAGGCTTGGGCAATACTGAGTAATTTTTGAATACTTATATTAATACTTATACTTAATGCCTTCCTGATAGACACCTGAGCGAAAAGGGGCGCCAGCATTTGTATTGCTTGAGGAACATGTCTTATTTCTATATTGACAAAACCACCCTAACATTGTTTTATCATGCTTTTATTGAGTTTGTTTTATCCTTTTTTATTGGTGTCATGGTTTGGTAACCTGTCTTTGAAGGATTGGTGAGTCCCAGCTTAGCCCAAAGTCCCTGTAAACCAGACAGTTACAGAGAAAAGCCAGCTCTATTTCTAATGACAACTCACATTCTTTGCATGAGGAATTTCAGATTCTACCCTCTGGTCGAAGGTTTACAATCTTAGAATGTAAAATAAAACGCTGCAGGGATACTTTTGTTTAGAGATGTAACGATGCATCGCGAGGCAGTTAAAAATCGATAAAAAAGCATGTGAGATTCAAATCGGTGAAAATTGAACTGCAATACTCATTTTGAACAGCAGAGGGTGTATGTATGCCTTTGCATGCTCGATGTGCTATGTCATTACATGTTCAAGGTCCTACGCCATTTTGCCTCCCTTTGTCTTTTCTTTCTATTCACTTCTTTGTTGATTTCTCTGTAAAGTGTTGTTTGTGACGAACTGCTGTAATAAATAAATTAACTTGAAGCTGATGCTAGGTATGAGTGTGTGTGCTATGAGATCAGCACTCAGGGTCTTCTGATTGATACAGTTGTATAACTTGTAATAATAATAAAGATGACTAAACATTAGACATTAGAATTAACATAAGTGTTAAGGCTGAGAGTGACTATGGTATACTGAAATAGTTAAAGGTCTTTTGGTAATCTTGAGCTTTAAACATTGTTTTTCTTGTTATCTCTTCTATCACGTATGTATACATTCTAATTTTAATTGTCATTATGATAATATATTGTATTGATAATAAATGTTGTTGTACCAACTTATATCAAACATCAGTTACCTCTTTTTATCTGGCAAAGAGCTTGCAAAGCCTTTCCAGAAAGATAGGAATGGTTGTTGCGGCTGCTTTTGCAGGCAAAGAAGATCACATAGGTTAGATAGTTGATCTGCCATGTCATTTTCCAGATATTTGTTGTGGATCAGCAAACTGACAACTCCTGCATACAGAGGTATGAGGAATTTTGTTGGTTCTTTTTGCTTTCTGGGTTTAGGATTGACCCTCTCTTCCAGAACACATTTGAGAAGCTTTTTCACCTATAAAAGAAAAGTAAGAAGGTAACAGTCAATTTCTGCACTGCACTGTACTGGACTTAAAGCTTTTTTTCCCAATCAACTTAATTTGCCTCAGTTTCTGAGGAACTATGGGCTTTTTTAGAATATAACCCTTGATATTTACCTGTTCTTTACCATATGGCAATCCCCATGGTCTTTTCATACCGTCATGAAGTACAGGATAGCTGTATGTATAAAAGAACTGTTGTAGCAACAAGAAGAAGTTTTCCACGTTTGGTTCATTCCAAGACGTAAGAAGGTCAAAGATGATATTTAGCATCACCCTGCCAGCTTCGTCTCTGCCTTTCACTACAATGTCTTCGGTCGAACTCAAAAGCCAGGTACTCTTCTTCAGTTTACGATAGATCACATCATCATACTGGTGCCACTCCCCTTGAAAGTCCAACAGAGCAAAATAAATAAGGAAATTGTAGGTGCTTCAGATTAAAACCCTTTAACCAAATCAAACTGTATAACCATCAATGGTCAATCTGTTGAGATAAGTGAGTCTGACTGAAACTAATTACAGTTGTGCATAAATACATATAAGGTAACACAAACTTAAACACTACACAGTTGATTTGATGCAGATAAACAGACAAATATACTCTGTGCCCAAATAGCCAATCTGACTGAATTCCTATACTGCTTTCTAGCATTGCACACAAATACCAGCTATTGTTTGGAGGTCAGCTGCTGTTCCAGATCTAAGCATCCAGCCCTATTGATGACCCAAAATGCATTTGCCAGTGTTTTCTGGTAGATAATCTATATGAAACACCTAAACTAAAAACACCTTAGTTTTGAGCCATTTCTGTACTGCATTTTTTGTTAATATTAGTCATAATACCTACCTACCTTCATGTGTTAAAAACTCGTGGTTGATATCCAGGCACCTGTTGATGAGTTGATTTGCATTTTTGTTGTAGATTGTCTCATAAAGGAAGCAGTTTTCACTGTGCTTGTAAATTACGTATTTGTAGGGAATGGTCTCATGAATCATATATTTTGGAATCATTACTTGTTGTTCAACAAGATATTTCTGTTCCCCTAAAGACCTGTAAATTTTATAGGACAGTCAATTTTGTGACAAACCCAAAATTTCAAAGCAAACAGCCTACTGGATAAAAGACACTAAAAGAAACACACACACACACACACACACACACACACACACACACACACACACACACAATCTGATATTATTGTTTCCTTTGTAGAGAATTGTCAAAAAATGTTTTCTGGTATATTGAAAATATTCATACCAAGTGAAGGACATTTGCTTGCCACAGTTATTCCAATCTCCGAACAACTTTGCAGACCTCAAGAAAATCAAATCCTTTTCTGGATCTAAATGACAATCTTTGGAAGTGACAGCATGGAAGTACACAGGCACACACTCACTGCTTGGTACACTAAAAAATGAAAAAAAAAATTAAGCAGGTTCATGTAAACGTCATATTTTCTTATTTTCTTCATTCAAATCAATAATACAATGTCAAAATATTTTTGTAGCAGATAGTATCGCTGGTTTAGAAATACCGTAAAAACCTGACTAAATTACAGTAAATAAAGATTACATTTTTGTAATTTAAGATGTTTTGCTCAGAACATCACATTACAACATGGATACGTTTTATCTGCAAGAGATTAGGAAAAAAAAATCTTAACAATTTCTAAACTTACGTTTGTAGTGCCTGAAGTTCAGTGAATGTTTTGGAGATATTTTCTCCCACTAGAGGCATGGCCTTCTCATCACTCTGACTGGGAGGGCTGGCGGGCGTTGGTGACCTGCTGACATCTACATCTCTGTTGCCTGGCTGCTGTTCCTGTCTCTCTGTCAGGCATGTGTTTGTTTTCTCATTTGATTTGGTGTAAACAACCTATGAAAAAAAAAACAACAGAAAAACAGAAAAAAGCTAAAATGTAAAGTCTTATACTGTAGGAATCTGATTGCCAGACATAAAAAATCAGATGTCTAATGAGTTGTAACTGTCAATTCTCATAATTTAAAACCTTGGATTCAGAAATATGGTTGGTAAATATTAAGTAATATTACACAGTTAACCTGAGTTCATGACTGTTGTCAAAACGCCATCATTTTTTTTAAGTGATGAAAATAATTACACAGCTGTTGACAATATTACATTAAGAAATGCTGTTTTTAGTGTCAGTATTATTTAGTATTTCTATAGAAACAAAACAAAGTAATAAATGATTAAGGGTCTGAGTCAGTATGAGGGTTAAAACTATGTGTATTTGACTGTTAGTGATTAAATAAACTACCTCAGCATTTTGGGCAGTTTCCTTTGTTACCTGACATGGATCTGCAGGATACTCAGATTTGTTGGTATTTAGGTCATCTGAGTTAAGTCTCTTGTCTCTGGCTGCTTGGTCTTTCCTGTCAGTTTGTTTAGCGAATGCACACTGTCCATTGCTGGCGTCAATTTTATTAGAGAGATCTTGTGTCGTATGAGAGATTGTCTCATCTTTATCTTTAACAGAAGCACACTGATTTGCCACAGAATTGCATTCTTGAGGAATTTTCTCAGCCGTTTCAGGTGCAGTGGAGTCGATTTCTTTAGTTGATGTTAGGGATGACACAGAGTTTGACAATGACCCTGGATTAATGTCACACAGCTTGTCAGCAGGAATTTGAACTGCGCCAGGGCTGTCCTCTGTATTAATATCTGATGAGGCCTCTGTTTGTTGCTCTGTCAGTTTATTTGTGGAGACAGACACATTGGGTCCAGGTGCCCTCTCACTGCATGGTTGAGATTCACTTTCATGGGCTGAAGCAGAAGAACCTTCTTCCTCTGAAGTCTCTTGTGTCTTCTTTGTAGAGACTGATTCACCATCTGAAAGTGTCTTGTTTGGGGGTGAGTGTGTGGCTTCTTTTTCCGATGTGGCTGTGCTGGCAGTGTTATCTGATGAGTCCTGTGATGTAGCACCACATCTGGCAGCGTCAACATCATCACTTTCTGGCTGCCCCTGAAACGAGTCTAAAAAGTTAGCTTGGCAGATATCAGATTCAGTCTATAAAACTTTAACTAAAAGAAGTTAATAAAATGGAAAAATCCATAATGATGTGTAAAATAAAAATAGAAAGGCAATGCAATCTTTTTTTTTCTTTTCAGGCATTCATAGCTACTTGAAATGTTTGCACACTGGCTTAACAAGGTAAACAGGTTTTAATTTGCAGGTTGAACATGGAAGGTCTACCCAAATTGTCTTTCACTTATGAGACGGATTTAATTTTAGTGAGAGCGATGGCTTTTATACAATGCCTATTATTTGAACTCTTGTTATTTCAGTTGACTAGGATATACAATTTTACTTTACTGAAAAAAATTGAGCTCAGAAAAAAATCTTTGGCTCCTCATACTGAAAGAAACACAATACCTATATTGACAGAAACCTTAAAATTTACAGTTTCAATCTGTACACTGACAAGTAACATGAGATTTATTTATTTATTTACTTTTTATTTTTACCGAATTAGATAAAACGTAAAACGTTTCATAATACTCTGTCACATCAGAGTTGGAGTGCTGACTCACCCTCACATTATTCACATGGTAAGGACATAATAATTGCTTTCAGTTTTGATTGGTTTATCAGGTTGCGGTAGCATGGTGACAGTGCTTTATCTACACTCACCAGCACAGCCACATGTATTGAACGGTCAGCTAAAAGTCAATATCTTCAGTTCTCAGTACAATTTAGTTCTTATAGTTCCTGTTTTTATTTCTTTACATTTAGATACTGGCCTTATGACCTTCTTATGATAAGTTCCACAGCCATATTGAAGCTGTGTGAAATTACTGCTGGTGTAAACTGAACATACTTGCTGCAGCTGTTGCTGCTGCTGCTGCTGCTGCTGCACATTAAAAAGCCTACCACCAGGGAACTAGTTGCAGCTTTTATTAAAACTATTGGAGATGCAATTCATTTGTCACAGAGTTACATAGCTGAACAAGTTACTGTAGCTGTGTTTTTGTTCATTTAAAAAAATGGTCGACATAGCTTTACACTGAAACATTTCGCGTTATTTGGTAATCTAGAATATTGCAAAGAAGGAAGTCACAGTTACTGAATAAGGTAAAAACCTGTAAGCGACAGGCTCTTACAGTGGCCATTAACATAAAACAAGCTCAATTCTATCTTTACAGGAAGTATGATGTTAGGTTTTGTAGTTACTGCCATATGTGACCGAGATTGTAGTTGTTTGTGGTATTGCACTAGACTGTATTATCTTAAGAGATGATTTTGTTTGATCATAAACACATTCCTGTCAAAGCAAAAACCGGTTCCTCTGCGTCATGAGGGTGTTTCCTGCCCTGTTTCGTGTAAGCTGATAGACAGAATGTTTTTCAGTAGAAGAATAACTGAATGTTGCTTAAGACTGTGAAAAAAAACCCAAAAAACACTGCACGGACTTTTTCTCTTTTAAAGGTTGTTGGTTAAATGTATGGTCTATACTCTTTCAATGCGCATAAAACTATAACAAAAATGGTCTCTCAGCCTTTTCACCTTTATCTGGGCAGGGTTTACTTTTTCTTCTTTTACACCTTTTGGACCCTGGTCTTTATCCTCCTTTTGGTTCTTCTCCCCTGCAGTGGCTGAGGGTTGGTGTGCTGATGTGGCCACATCTGAATAACATTTGACGTTGACGTGACATATTAGTTTGATAAAACTAACAACAGCCAATGTAAAATATTCTATGGTTACAGGAAAATACATGATAAACTTCTGCTTTCAGGTTAACTGAACTGGACTTTGAGCTTAGCGATAAATCATACCTCATTTAAATCCAAGTACAGCACAAAAGCAATGTTATTGGCTATGACAAATTTTGTTACCGAAGACTGTAGAGTCTAACTGTTTTTCTTTTTTTATTGTGGTGAGAAGTCCACCTGCAGCATTGTTTTATGGTTGCACATAAGAAAGCTGTTCATATCTCAGTCAAGATCTTTAAAAAAGGTAAAATAAAATAAAATGAAAAATATCAATAACACTAATAATGATAATAAGTCTGCTGGAAAACTTACCTTTGGTCTTGTTTTGAGTCAAGGTATATAACTTGAAGCCACATTTAGGACAGAATCTGTATGACTTTTGCACCTGTTCACCACAATCAGGGCAAAACATGTTTAACCTGTTCAGAAAGACAAAATGAATGGGGGGAAAGATTTTGATGTAGTTGTTGAGCAAAATTCATGTTTTTTTCAGAAAGGTATTTTATTTGTAAAATCTTTTTTTCTTTTTCAAAAATGAAAGCCTTTAAGAATACATGTGGAGACCAGTGTAACAGGCTTCTATAACTTAATAGTAATCTAACCGAATTAGTACCGAAGTACTAAAGAAAGTAGGTCTTCTTGTGATACAAGGCACAAGGTACATGTATTGCTACGCATGTATCATTGTCACAAAACCATTTTTTTCTCACTTTGTTCTCCTTCTCTGTCTGTCTTTTAACTTTAAACTAGACCATGATCTGGGAAACACTTAAAATCGCATAATCAAGCCGAATAATAATTATTGCGTTATTGCATTATTTAAAAAAAACAACAAAACAACAAACAACAACAAAAAAAACACTGTCAGTATGACTAACCCTCAGTTTACCATTGCACACACAGTTCTTAAATATTTTATTGAACATAATCTCCTGGATTATTCTTCAACTGGTAAGTAAAATTAACTTGTTCAGATAATTTACCTTGTTTGCTCATCTTCCTCACATGGTCAACACTGAAAACCTGAACTGATTTCTGACGTTTTATAGTTAACCAAGGGTCATGGTTTTACTTTTACTTTCATCTGCAGTAGGTGTGGCTGCTTTGGCTTTTCTTGTCACACATGGGCAATGAATCAAAACAATTTCCGAGAATCGAAAGCAACATGTCTTAAAATAACTTGTTTTGTATGTCTAACAAAGATATTTTGTGTACTCTTGTAGATTACAAAAATCAGCAAATGTTCACATCCGAGAAGCAGGGACAAGGAAATACACCTAGGTCCCTATTAAAAGATAAATTAATCTTCAGTTAATGATAAATTTTCTTTCGATCGACTAACCATTGCACCCATATATATGTCACTAACACGTTAACATCATGTACATAAATATTATGAATATAGACCACCTTTACAAAAAAAGACAAAGCACAAAGTGTCTATTGCATGATTCATGGCTAATAAAATTATATTATTAATTCAATTTTTAAACTTAAAAAACTGTATCATATTTTTACTGCAGTCTTTGAGATCATTTCTCCTGAACTCTAATGATCATAATATTTACAAAATTAGATCCTTGGCTAAATAAATCCCTATTTCACAGCATATTTATTTATTATGTAAATCAATGGAAAAGTTGCCAGTTCTATTAGTTATACATTTTTATGCTAACAATGTTTAATGACATGTTCTACAACCCTCAGATACAGAACTAATGCACAGAGACATCCTAACTGGTAACCACTAGGTGGGAGTATTAAATAATCTGAAACACTATAGCAGGTAAAAGATGAAGTTTCAGTAGTGCATTTATGATAACTTGACTTGTTTCACAAAATATAATTTTAACACCATTAAGGTCCCTTTACTGAACCACTCTCACAGCTTAGATTAAAATCTCATCTCAAGTTGACAAACTGGTTGTTTTATAACACACTGCCTGAGGCCTAGGAGAGGCTTAACTATGAAATACCTACCTTCTGAAATGTTGTAAATTTTTGTATATTTAAGGTAATATCACTAATGTCTTTTGCTTCAAGTGTTATTCACGACTTCCAAGGTAGAAATTACTCGATACCACTAACTATAATAATTGTACAAGAGTTGCAAGTAAGAGGTAAATAAAAAGTACAGCTGCAGGGGAGAGAGAGGTTTGTGAGTGTGCATTTATTTGTGTGTATGCCCAAGAATCCTTGACCTGTAGAAACCGCTAGACATCTTTCTTACATTTTTTTTTAGCTTTAGCTTAATATATAATATATAGCTTTAATAATATGTGTGCCATCAAGTTAGGAGGAAAAAGTAAGATTCATTATTCTATAAAATAAAACAAAGCAGAGTGGTTTATAAAACTTTACTGGTAGAGATAGACCAAGACAACTTTAAGAAAAACTGCAATAAAGAAAAGACTACAGGGCAGAATAATCTTTGAAATGTAATTAGATTCAGAACTAAGGCTTTGCCAAAGCAGCTGAATTGCCACAAGGTCTGTTTTAATGGTGCTGTAATGAAACAGCAGAATGCACTGAGTTCATGTGGGGGGAATGCAAGGAATATTTCTTCCCCCAAAATGCGTGCATGCATAATATCCAAGATGGCATTTGAGAGGGAGGCAAATAACATTATTTTGCACTGCCTCTGAAGTCAATGCTCAAGGAGCGTGCTAAATCATATCATCTCATTGCTAGGCTGAATTGTTGACCGTGCTAACAGGCTTGGACTGTGTGTGTGTATGTGTGTGTGTGTGTGTGTGTGTGTGTGTGTGTGTGTGTGTGTTTTCAGGGTGTGGGGCTCTAATCTCAATACTGGGCTTTTGAGTCCTCCTCCTCTTCTTTACCACCCACACATCTCTTCCACACACCAATGCAGTCGCCAGCCAATCACTACCTCTCTTCCTTTCTTTCTCTTTTACCTGCGTCACTCCGCATGTGTTGCCATGGCGATCACCAATGCTCCCCCCACACTTAGCCTCTCTGCCTCTTCCAGTATGAGGATGAAGCCGACTTGTGGCTGATGATGCAGGCAGCCTGCACACGTCATCAATTCCCTTGGGAAGAAAGCCTATTTTTACTACTGGGCACAAAGTATACCAAGCTGCCCAACATATTTATGGAACCGCATCTAATCCCAGCCTGCCAGGAAAACATGTCTCCCCACGCTCTGCATCTTTCTCTCTCTCTCTCCATTCATCTCACAGAAATGTTGTTCCTTCAAAGGCATATTTTTATCCCTTGAATTGAGATGACAGCACTTGTGAAGGTTTTGTTTTAGTATCTGCGCTTTTATCAGAGGAAAGATCGTACACACATACTCACCCTGCACAGAGAGGTCAGAGGTCGGTGGTCACAGTCACCCAAGCAGCGCAAGCCCCTCAGCCGGTAGAGATTCAGTGTTTTGCTGGAGGGCACTTTAGCAGAGCAGTTGCCTGTTGTGTCAGGAGAAGTGCAGGAAGTCAGCCTGGCATCGCCCTCAGGTTTCTGACTGGTGATTTTGAAACCAGAAAACTGTGTTTACTGTTGCAGCTATGTTGTCATTTTGGGAGGTATCAGTGTTCTTCTATTTGTTTGACCACTCAAACCGCGCTTTCACATTACGAGTCATATTCACACACACACACACACACACACACACACACACACACACACACACACACACACACACACACACACACACACACATTCACACTAGTGGCTGCCGTACAGGGTGCCACCTGCTACTAGTTGCCCAAGGATACTTCAACATGTTGAAGAGCCGGTAACAGGACCACTAACTTTACAATTAGTGGACGACCCACAATACCTACTGAGCGGCTGTGGCTCATTGTGTTCTTGTACACTCGGTGTATACAACGAAGACACGTGTGCTGATGTTTTGCCATCTCTCTGACTAAAATTCATTGTATTATACAATGCAGGCCTCAAACATGGCAACTGAAGATGGTGCATACACTCCAGGTTTGAGTGCATGCATTCATGGGTGATATTGAAACAGCATGTTATAAAATCTTCCCACAAAATGTAATTTACATTTTTCTGTTTCATAGAAATGAAACGAAATGAAAATGGATGGAAACCTGAGGTACATTGCTTCTGTCTCTATTATCACTCTTATTTACTACTGGGAAAATAAGATTAAATATTGATTTGTATAGTTTTTATGTGAATATTAGAGACTGTTGTAGCTGCAAAATAATAAGAATAATACAAACATATTAAAAATGATGATCATTTTATTTTATTATAAAAAGTAACATTAGGTAAGTAAGTTAAGCACACGAGCACAGTACTGTATCACTAAACCTAACTCAGAAACAAGACAATAAATGAGCAAGAAAACAGGTAACAATTGATGACTTAAAATTTGAAAATAAAACACAGAATACCAAGTTAATTCAGCGGGTTATACTGAAATCTCTCGGTGTAAAGACTATAAATATGCAAATATGTGGACTAACAGTGGTGTGTGATGCGTAACAGTAACATGTCAAGGAAAAAAGTAGAAGTCAAATATTGCATGCTTAAGTTTAGTTCACATTTAACTATGAAAAGGTGTAGGTACGTACTCGGTGAGGTTTTGTGGTTTAGTATGTGAAACTGTCAGAGTGTGTTTGTGTGTGGGCACAGGTGTGTTCTGTTCAAACCATCAGTACACGCACACACTTTGTGCATAGGGTTCCTACATCCTCCACAAATGTGGAAATGGAAACTACGTCATCAGGTCCAGTGGAGCAGGTTAGTGGGACAAATATACGCATGTCTATTCTGTTTTTTTTTTTACTATATACTACAGAACATATAGTGCTAAGAAAAGAAAGAAAAAGTCTTTATCTCAAAGTATCCACCAGAAGTAATTCCTCAAAACACACACTTTCAACCAAAATCCCATTCTTATTCCTTTAAAGCAGTAATCTGGCCTTATCTGGCTGATAAGGTGCCAGGTGGCCCCCCAATCATTTTGTAATTCACAATAAAAATAAAGTGATTTCCACTTAGAAATATGTCCTAAAATCCTAGAAATGCCAAAAAATCTGAGAAATTTCACAAAATCTGAGATATACCCTAAAATCCTGGAAATGTCTTAAAATCCAAGAAATGTCTTAAAATTGTACAGATGTTCTAAAATCTGAGAAATGTTGTAAAATCCTAGAAACTTCTTAAAATCCCAGAAACGTCTTAAAACCCTAGAAACTTCCAAAAATGTTAGAAACATGTAGGGCTGATGCAACTGGCACCTGGCCTGTCATTAGCCCCCAAAGCAAAATAAGCAGTGTATCCGTAGTTTACATAGATGAGGAGTAGCAGGAAGTCCATGCTGTGAGGACGCAGCACGTCCCTGCCTCCACACACACTGAACCACAGAACCCTTTTTACAGTTAAAACTTTAAGTATTTTATGATCTTTAATTGAATCAAAATGTTGCTATTCACAACAACGGCAGCACCGCAACTGCAGGTAGAGCAATATATATTCTCAGAAACCCAGAATGATCATATGTAAAAGGTAAGTGCTACAAAAGGAAATTAGAATCTGAAATATGGTTTTGGTGGATATGTGCTTCATTTTTGTGCACACATGCCCACGAAAAGTTGCATACCTGCCATTTGGGCACTGAATCATTGTTGGTCTGACATTTATCCAGTTGAGTACTTCGAAAGAATACTTTGCAAGCCTGTACACTATCTAAATACATCCGTGCTCATTTGCCAAACCAGCTGCCAGCGAGAGCTCTCAAACCTCATTGCGGTTTCACAAGGTAATTGATAGAAATGAATGTGAAAGTAAGCCTCAAAGTTTTGTCCCACACAAGTAGATGGATGCTCATTCACATTTATACGTCCAACCACATGTTGCTCAGTATAGTACAAAATGTTCCTGATCTCCCGTACACTCTGGCACAGTGGAAGTTGAAACGCTCCAACCAGTGCCAGGCACTCCTGACAGCTCATCACTCTGTGCCCTGACTTGCAGCAGTAACCCACAATCACCGCTGGCAATTATTGCTGGAGGCCTGAATTTACACCTCAGTTCACGTTTACTTGTATTTGAAGAATTTCAAACATCTAGCTGTCAGATGACACACTCTCTGATGAGTGGTTTTATCTGGAACACTTTACAATGTCATGTAAAGTATCCTTACAGGGCCATGCAGGACCATGCAGTGGTCTATTGGTGTTCATTTTTAACATACAGTATATTTTTATACTTTGATATCCTACCTGCCAATTCTAAAAAATATGTGGTTCCGTTCATGTTAGTAAACTTTAGTAAATCAGCTAAATCTTAAAAGAAAACTTGTGTTTTTCCACCTTGACACTGTGTTTCTATGTGTTTGTGTCAAACTAACTAACAGAGACCATACCATAGACTGTAAATAAATGTATATACAGTCTATGGTTTCAACAGTCACCGTTTCACCAGCGTTAGTTCACTGCTTCACTGCCTTGACGTCAAACAGTGATTACAAGCCAACTATAACATTTTAATGAATATTTTGTAAATAGTTGTGGGGAGCTGATAAATATATGCAATAACAAATTCATCAACATTTATGGAATTATTGTTGTGAAAGAAATTTGCCATGTTTAACTCTCTGTAGATGTATTCTTCTCACATTTTGCACTGGTTTGTTCTAAATTAAAGGGAAATGAAAGAACATGGTGCGTGTATGCAGTGCGTGTGTTACATCCTTTTCCAGCTACTGCCTGCCCTTTTTTTCTTGACTGCAGGCTCAGCACCCCCCTCTCTCTCTACACACTGATACCCAGCTTTTAGACAAAAATATCTCTCCTCTGTTGGTTTGCTCCCCCCCACCTCCATTTCCGCCACAGTGTTAAGAGATCTGACATCACAGGGTCCATCATGTGATCCACCCACACTGAGCTTTGCAGTGATGGATGGGGCCTACCTGTGACGCACATACCTCCTCTCTTTAACCCTTTGCAAGCCAAGGCACTGTTTGTTAATGAAGGAAACAAGAGCTACTTAATGATATCTGGCCCCATCTATGTGTCTGTGGATAAAATGAAAACAGCGTCACATGAAAATGAAGGAACCCAAACAGGCTTGTCACATAAAAGAAAAATCAGTCAGCAGTGTTGCTTATAATGTTTATGTTAAACCCGATCAAAAATCACATCTTTCCATTATTTGCATTATTTCATACTTGTGTAATGTGTATACTAGTTATATATTATCCTGTGTATATAGTTTATATTATAGTAGTTGTTTAGTAGCTTATATTTATAGTGTACTCTGGTACGCTGTTTTATGTTCTACAGATGTATGTTTTTTTTCTTGTATTTTGTATTTATGCCTGAGCAGATTGGTTTGATTTCTGTCTAAAACATAGCATAGCATTGCATAGCTTTAAACTCTGCAAGTTAATAAGAACATTATATGTTATAGAGGGAATGGTATTGTAATTAAAAATGCAAATTTGATATCAACTCAAATATGGACTGTGAAACTGGAAAGTCTGTCATGGAAAATGGTAATTGTTGAGTGGAAACTAAAATGACCACATTGGGTGTGTGAGACCAGATCCAGCTCAAAAACATCTTGAAACTGTTAACTGACCAGATAGCGTGTTGAAATCAGATCAGTTTCACATTCAACTTCTCCAAAATCTGATGTGCAGAAAAACAAGTATCTTGGCTGAGGGCATAAAACAGAAGTAAGTACCCTTTCCTGAGAATTCATCAACTGCTCATGTCCAGAATTATGCAAGCTGCTATTTCCATTATATCACGTATTTTAGCAATTATCATTTTTATGTCAAATATAAAAAAAATAAATAAATAAAAAAATGATGAGAAGGAGGTGCAGAACATTCCAGACTTTATAAGTTTCAAGTGTTTGTAGTTTAGCTCTCCTCACCATGGCAGCGGAACTGGTACCAAAGATCATCTATTGAGAAAATGAATAACTCAGTAGTTAGAAAATATCTCTGCACACAATCTATTTACAGCTTTTCACAGAGCTATCAACCACATCTCTTAGTTTTCCTTTGCAGATTCTCAGTTGTTTTGGTGAAGTACAACGAGCTAACATCTAGCCTCTAACTATAACTTTGCATGTTTGAAGTTCATAGGCTTAGTTTAACATCAAAGTGTGCCATCTGTCAGTGATTTCAACACACAGAGTCATAACAAACTTTATATTTGCTGTTTTCAATGTAGGTAACTTGAATGTTTAACTCAGGGAGTTAGTGAAAAACTAAGATGTCATATTTTGTTATCCCAGTGCCAAATGTAATTGCTGTGTTTTTGGGAAAAACACACAAAAAACATCTCTCAGTCAGAGTTAAAATGGGCATCAGGCATCCTTTCTATGGGAAAAAACTGCATTTTCAATGAGGGAAAAAAGACAAAGGAATTTGAAAAGATGCTGGATGGTGACTTGTGGACTTCCACAAAAATCCAGAAAAAACACCACAGATTACCTAAAACAATATTTGATTCAAAGCTCCTACGTGTCCCCAAACTGTTTTGCCTTTGACTGTGTGGGCATGTACTGAATAATTGTTGATCACTCACATTACTCTGTTGGACCTCAGAGGCAGGGACGATGATGAGATAATAAAGACAGATTATTCTCAGCTCCACCCCACTTCAACCTAAACAGAGGTCAATATTTGAAAACACCGTATGTGTGTACAAGCCAGACTCAAAATGTGTATTATATATGGATTTTGTATATTTTACTGTATTTGTTGTTATTTTTGTGATTGTGTTTGCATGCAGTAGAAGCTACAAAACCAGAATAGACCCTTGGGACAAGACACCCCCCTTGGAGAGGGCGGGAAAACCCATCAGGGGAATCCTGCCTCAAAATATTATGTAGTTACATTATTATATGTGACTTTATATAGTTCTTATCTACATATAGCAGTAGTATAGTACTGTAGTTTCAACAGCTTGCTAATGTTATTAGCTAGAAATCATTAACAGTGCTAACTAGTTAGAATTAGCCAACATTTTAGCAAGCTTTGTGAAGAATGACATCCTGAAATAAAAAAATAAAAACAATTAGCCTGAAAGACACTCTTGAATGTTTCTAGATAAGCCTTTTTTTTCTTCTTTTAAAATTTTTTTTTTAGTTAGATAGCTCTGTGTGTGTGTGTGTGGGGGGGGGGGGGGTCTTATTCTGATACAGTACTAATACAGCACACAATAATATCAAAGACTAATATAGCCTACTGTGCTTATACTTTCACTGCTTTCTGTTTCTGGAATTCAGAGAAGAGTGACACTTCCTCTTTTATACTCCTCTCTGCTCGGATCGTCCCATTATTTCAAATCAGTCTCTGCCCAATGCGTGCGCGCTACCGTGACATAATGGAACGTGCCTGCCTAGAAAAGCTCGAGGCGGCGCGCGCGGGCGTTCAGAACACTCAGATCCATCTCGGGAGCAGACGGCTGTCAGCGCTTTCTACAAAATAATTTTGCCTTTAACACAAGACAGTTTACAGAAGCTACTGTTCATTTCTGTGAGGTTATGGGCAAGACACCGCTGTGAGGAGGCGCCGAGCAGTTCTACTTGTCGTTTTATCCACGGAAATAATGATGAAGAAGGATATTAATTTGAGCCTGGGGGACGAGGCAGACCTCAAACCGCATCTCCGCGACGCCGAGAACATCCTCAGCTCCCCGGACCTGGGGCTGCTCAAACTGGCCTCCCCGGAGCTGGAGAGGCTCATCATCCAGTCCAACGGCATGGTCACCACGACACCGACCAGCTCCCAGTTCCTCTACCCGAAGACGGTGACAGACGAGCAGGAGTTTGCCGAGGGCTTCGTGAAGGCTTTGGAGGACTTACATAAGCAGAACCAGCTGAACGGAGCCGGGCAGACGAACAGCAGCCTGGACCTGGGCGCTAACATCGCCCCGGTCACCGTTCAGCCGGATCTACCGGTGTACACCAATCTGAACAGTTATGGCAGCGGGCCGCTGGAGACCACTGTCAACTACTCCACAGACACAGTCCCTTTCCCGCCTCCTCCTCCGTCGCATCATTTGGGGGCAGCCCCGCCGCAGCCCGAGCTGTCTCGGGTCCAGCCGCTGAAGGAGGAGCCTCAGACGGTCCCCGATGTCCAGAGCTTCGGGGAGAGCCCACCGCTGTCTCCCATCGACATTGACTCACAGGAGCGCATGAAGGCCGAGAGGAAGAGGCTCAGAAACCGGATTGCAGCCTCCAAGTGTCGGATGCGCAAGCTGGAGCGGATCTCCCGGCTGGAGGACAAGGTCAAATCGCTGAAAAGCCACAACACGGATCTGGCCTCCACGGCCAGCCTGCTGAGAGATCAAGTGGCCCAGCTGAAACAGAAAGTCCTTACCCATGTCAACAGCGGCTGCCAGCTGCTGCCACACGAAGTTCAAGTACACTAGTGGACTGGACAGACTGGGCTACTGACCAGCATATAAGCTTCATGGACTTTGTTAATGTTGGTTTTTCTGTTTGTAGCGTAGCCCAGATGTGTGCTGTCCTTAAGTGGAGTGAATGCCAGGCTATGTAGGCCAAATTGTACATCAATATTTGGTTGTTTAAATGGCTTTGAGCATCAGCAAAATGTAAAAATAAATGGTAGAACACAATTCAAGACAGTGGATGATGAGACTCTTTCACTTAATAGATTATTTGGCCATTTTATTCCTGAATTAATGTACAGGATCCACATTGCTCCACAGTCGCCTCCACCTAATAGAGAGCAAACCCTGGGAATCATCATAGAATTTGTAAACAAATGATCACTAATTGGTTTATAAATTTACCTGTAATGTGTCCAGTGCATTCAGACCTGTTCTACCTCCTATGTGTTAACGGGGAACAAAGCAACAGTAAATTGAAGCTTTTTTCAGAAACAGGAAGTACATGCTCAACTTCATGAATGACAGAATGCACATATCCAGATTTTTTTTCTTGTAAAAATGTTTACAGACTGGCTTTAACTATATACAGTCTCAAAATGGACCAAACATATTTACAATATTTCTACAGTAATATGAAAACAATATTTATGACAGATATCCTTAATGTATCACATATTGGCTGTAAGAGAATAACGCACATACACCCACATTTGATTTGTAAGAGATAATATAGACCATTTATTTCTGTAGGGAACAATTTGCATGTTGTTTACATACTCGAATGTTGCCCACAGCTGGGTGTCAAAGGGTGCAATTAATCAGTGTTTATAATCTTTACTCTTTACAAATACATGTATTTATCTATTTTTTACTCAACTGTGTCCCAATTTCATTGTGTTCTTGTTTTGATGTGAAGAGTCGTGACCTTTTTGTTGCACTGACTGTGCAAGACCTCTGGCCTACAGTTGTTTGGCTGTATGATGCTGTGTTCTGAATTAAATGCTGCTCGGCAATAAAAACTGTTTCCTCCATTTTGGTGAAACTCATATTTACATGCAAGCTGGCAAAAACTTGAATCTAAGCAAATGGGTTTAACAGTAATCCAGCTGTTTGGTGATGAACGGGTGGTGGAGTTGCAAAGAAATTTGTCAAGATTAAGACATACTGTAACCATTCATTTTAAGACAATGTTCAGTTTCATGAAGGTGTTCAGCTAACTGGGGTAACTTATTTGTTCTTCTGTCACTGCATGTTAAGAATAACATAAAAAAATGTCCAGGGATCCCTTTTTATTTAGTTTCAATATATTAAAAAAGATAGTAAGACATTATTTTGTGGGTTATTTTATATGCCATAACGATAAACTAAGACTGACTATAACTAAACGTCAATACAATATCATTATAGGAATAGTTTTTTTTTCCAGGATCACTTATTATACATTAATTTAATTGACTACATTCATAGGTGCTCTTTTAAGGGAGAATGAATTATTGAAGTTGGTGTTGTGTAATAACAGGATTTTGCAACTGTATGTAGAAATCTGCATCACATCACTACCCTGGTGTCTTTCTCCCTCTGCTGGTTAATTGGGAAATTGCAAATGATGTTACTGCAGTAATGAATAAAATGACATTTTGGTGAATATGCTAAGGCAGTTCTTAATATCCTGAAGGATATTCAACATGTTGTTGAACAGATATCAGCCTGTGGTGTGGATGGGTGCTGTATAAATTGCAGTAATTTTAGTATAGCCTGTAAGTAATTTGTTTTGGTCTTTATCAACAATTTTCAAAAACGAATGCACATAAAAAGGAATAATTAAAAATAAGGTAATGAGAAAATCTAATGCTCAAGGCATTAGAGAGCCCTGGGGGTGTGGAGACCTCCCTTACAGACAGTAGCTGTAGATTTTCAAAAGACATGATAAGGAGAAATAAAAACAACAAACCTTTAATGTTTCAGCTGGGTACAAAAGTAGAAAAAAAATGTTGCTTTGGGCATGTTGATCTCTAACATCTAGGAAGACCTAATTGTTATGGCAACATGCTACCAGTGACTCTGAGCCAGTCTCCTGTGTTCGTTTCATATTACTTTGAGGTAATTTTATGTCTAAAAGTTTATGTGTCTTTTTTTATTGCTTTTTGTCTCTTTATAGTCATTTTGTATCTTTTTGAGGTTATGTTGTGTCTCCTGTGTTGGGTTTGTGTGACTTTGAGGTAAGTTTGTGTCTCTTTGAGTTAATTTTGGGTCTATTTTGATTGCTTTGTGTCTCTTTGTAGTCATTCTGTATCTCTCTGTAGTCATTTTGTCTTCTGTGTTCGTTTCTCTGTCTTTGAGGATATTTTCTGTCTCTTTCGTGTTAATTGACATTTTGTAGGTGAAGCCCAGGGTGAGCCATGACACTTAGGGCTCCTGGGCCAGTGCCTATTAAGCTGACTCTGTAATCCATCCATGGCATCATGCACTAATATTTTATATACTTAGAACATACGTGTGTGCATTTTCCCTATAAACAACAACTCTGAGGAGCTGCCTCTTGCTGGACAATATATTTCTACATCACCTGCCAGAGAAAAGTGAAACAGTGACATCCTGAGGCTGATAGGACAAGAAACATCAAAAAATGTGCCATCAGTGTGATAATTTTACTTCTAAACTGAGATGACTCTGAGCTTGTATGAAACAAAACATTTAATCATTTTCAATAAATCTTTCTGTCTGTTCTTAAAACAAAATTTATGCAGTTTTTGTTTTTCAATTAGTACACATCCAAATATCAGCTAATTATGGGAGGAGGTAGCAGGTACTCATCTCAGACCCAAAGGCATAAAATCTTCAGAAACAAGAATCCACTGATTGTTAGTAACTTTTTATTGTTTTACCACAAAGTACAGATAAAAACATCCACAGCATATTCTCTCATCTTTATGGCCCAAACTGAGGAGGACGTGAAGAGGCAGTGATACGAGACCAAATAAAGTACATGTTCCTGCGTGCTAGTAGAAGATCTACAGTCGGCAACTTCTACCAAGCTTGATGGCATTTCTTTTTTGTGTGTAGATACTGTAGTGGGTATTGCTTTTGTAACAGAGTGACACATTCATTCACGAGCAAGCCTAGTAATGAATGCAGATACAGTACAACATTGCTCTTTTGGGGTTTTTTCACTGACTTTTTTTTCCCTCTTTTGTTTTTCTCTTTAGTTGCAAGCCTGAGTCGATACAACACGATCCACACATATGACTCAACAGTATTTACAGATCTGGTTTATATAGAGAGGAAGACATATTAGAAAGGAGAGAACAGTTCAAAAGTTTGGATTTTTACTGGAGAAGAAACAGTCACAACCAGTAAGAAATAAAATATACGCAGGGTCAAAAACATGTCCTAGGTTTGTCTTGATCATCACTCCCTGTATTATAATAACCAATATTTTTGGTGGGGCACAGACTGGGTTCTCATTTTTTCAAACTTTGATATCGCATCTGTGATTTCAGGTTTGTATGCTACACTTGACAGTCAATGCAGCAATTACACTCCAAATAAATGCTTTTCTGGAATAGATTTGCTTCAATCACATAGTCCCAGTCACTATTTTTGCCCTCTCAATCCATCCTATTTATCCCTATTTTTACTGGCAACAACAGCATTTTAAAGAACAGCATTTCCCAGAAGCATATCATTGACATTTTTTCTGCAATTGACCAGAGTTCACATGAATCCCAGGCACCACTTGTTTTAATTACAGTTATAAACTTGCAGCAAAACAGTAAGATGCTTCTGCAACAATCTTTGGTGAAGTGAAAAAGTAGTTCACGTCAAACCAGGTCTAACTGTGGAAACTGTATTAAAACAACTGTGCAGACATGTTCTGAGTATTTGGTGTAAGGGGGATAATGCATGCCAAGACTGAGTGATCATATGTCGACTTAAAAACAGCCTTTAGCAGAAATTTGTTCACACAACGTTGGAACCGAGAAAACCTCAAAGCAGAATATTCAGTTGCTGCATTAACTAGTGTGAGAAACTCAGCAGCAGCTTGGTCTGTGGACCTTTCAGCCTCCAGCTGTTTGATGCTTGTTGAAACAGTGCTGTCCGTACTCCACCTGAAGACTGAGCATCAGAGGGAACATCACACAAAAACAAACAGACGTAATACTGATTCTGAAGAAGTTCCTCACTGTCGGGCTGTTTGTCGCTCAACAAGGAAACATTAAATTTCTGACTGTTAACTGTTTTATGATGTTTCCATTCACTCTCTGAGATCAAACTATCAGATAAAAAAGACAAAATACCATAGAATTGTCTTACAGAACAACATTGTTTGCATCCTCCAAACCCATTTCATCATGCTTTACAGAATAATGTAAAGTTTGAATGATAAATGTTTCAGGAAATGTTGTTTTGTTGTAGCTGACTTCCAAAACAGCCATCAGGGAGATGAAAAAAATTCATTTGCTACAGGAGTCAAGAAATTGTCAGCTGTTATAATTATATCATCTCAACCTAAATGATCATGCACAATTTTCTTTGTCGAATGTAAGATACTGTATTATCAATATGTTCACAAGCACACCTGCACAGCTGTGTTGCAGAAAAATGCTTTCCAGATGTCCTTAAATTCCTCTTTAAGTGATAGTGGTAATGTTATTGCTCACCAGGAGTAAAATAAAATACATATTTGAGCCATCCAAAAGCTCAAATCTTTGTTTTATTTTGAAAAACACCTGATGTCAGCTTTACAACAGTCACTGTCCGCCTTAACACCGCATTTATGATGCAGCCCAAAGTGCCTTTTCTAATATTCCCGTCATTTTAAAATGCTTCACTTTATTAGCAGCAGTGCAGAAAAATCACACTGAGGGGATTTGGAGGATTATAAACATTTTCTGACTTGAAATTTAAAGGGTCTCTTAGCAGGAAGTTTAAATTTCTGATGTCTTCAAAAGGCAGCGTGAGACCGAACTGACAGGGAAATGAAACAACTCGCGGAGGAGCTGCTGAGGGTGCAAACAATTCCACACATCACCCAAACAAACCCAACAACAAAGACCTCTTATAT
The DNA here is from genome assembly GCF_026936395.1 of Plectropomus leopardus. Lineage (NCBI taxonomy): Eukaryota > Metazoa > Chordata > Actinopteri > Perciformes > Serranidae > Plectropomus > Plectropomus leopardus. The sequence goes on from NC_142180.1 coordinate 15,946,072, forward strand.
TTGATACTATCCTCATAGAACTTCATACCTTTTCAAATTCATTTCAAGAAATGCATACCTGTAGATATTATATATACTGCACAACATGTATATGTACATTTGAAATAAATAATTAAATAAAATGTGTCTCTTAATTATTTTGCATTTTTTTTTATACGTAGCTCTATCTTGTTCATATTTTCCCCCACCCAGTGCTTAAAAGAATGAATGGGGCACCAGAATACAAAAACATAAAAAAAGGCCAAATGAAAAGGCTCAGATGAATAATGAAAACAAAAAACTTGCTGAAACCTGCAATATCCATGTTTAGACAACACGTGAGACCACAACTGAAATGCAGGTTTGACTCTGCTTGCATCCAGAATCATAAAAGAAACATAACACATCAGTATGGGGCAGATTTCAGCTGGATCATTTCTCCCGCATAAAGGCTGACATCTTTTCAAGACATTTGACTGACATGAAACAAAGTATTGTAAACATTGGAAGGATTTAAATGGCACTCTGAGGAGGGACGCCGTCAAATCCTTCACACAGAACCACATTGAGGAACAGGGAGACAACAGACGATGGCGTGGAAACCTTCAAGAACCTGGTTTGAAAAGAGTCTGAAACACTCTGGTTTGATTGAACTTGCTTTGGCATCAGACCAAAACCCACACTGATCAAAAAACACCTTCTAGGCTCTTTTATGTGGAGGAACCAGACACAAACACAACTCTAGCACAGGTCCACTTGCATCTCAGAGCATTTCAGACACTTTTCAACCTGGTTCTTGTGCCCCTCTGCAAATGATCCTTGCTGGGTTACAGAAAGAAGCAAGAAAGTGAGCAAAAAGGGTGATGGGAGGATTTTACCCGAGGCCCCGGTGTCCAGCTGAGGGACGACAAGGAGGGAGAGGGGGAAAAGTGGGGTTTGGGTGGAGTAGTCAGGTTTAACATGCACAGTCCTGGTGAGGAGGAGCAGGCTGCTCTGTCAGCTGGGGCCCCTGTTTGGCCCCTGTGACGGCGGGATCTCCGGCATCCAGGCTCTCTGACATCTTTTCACAAATGATGTCGACCAGGCGCTCAAAGGTCTGCTTCACGTTGATGTTGTCCTTGGCGCTGGCCTCAAAGAACTCAAAACCTGGAGAGTGAACAGGTGCAACTGCATGCTTAGTTCACAGTGATATCTCAAGAACACCTTGAGGGGATTTCTTTAAATTTAGCACAAACGTCCATGTGGACACCATAATGAACTGACTATATTTTGGCAGTCTAAGTACAAGGTCACTGTGACCTCCTCTTTCTCATTCTTGTGAAGGTTACATCTCAAGAGCACCTTGAGGATTTTTTTATTTTTATTTTTTCAAATTTAGCACAAACATTTCATTGGACTGAACCTTGCATCAGTCTCATTCTCGTGAACGTGATATCTAAAGAAGGCCTTATGGGAGTTTCTTAAAATTTGGCTCAAGAATAAACTGATTAGAATTTGGTGGTCAAAGGTCAGGGTCACTGTGACCTCACAAAACACTAAAGAACTCATGCACTAATTATGACAAAAGTTCACACATGTCTACAAGGGTATAATGACAAAGATTAAACTCTCTGCCTGTCAGTTCACCGCTGGTCAGTTTACCTACCAATGAGTCACAGATTTGAAGAGTGTGTGTGTTTGTACTCCACAAACTCACCAAGGTGTTCAGACAACTGCCGGCCTCTGTCTCCACCCACAACTCGCTCGTCCTCCATGTCGCACTTGTTCCCAACCAGCAGCACCTGGGCATTGTCCCACGAGTACGTCTTAATCTGAGTCGACCTGAGAACCGACAAAGATTGTGATCACACTGCATGCAGGCTGAACGTGTCCTGAAGTCTGAGTTCTGAATCACAGCGACTGAACTTAGTTATGAAATCCAATTCTGAAACCTGAATGTGACTTTTATTTCCAGTTTAAAATCAGAAATTAAAAGTAAAGGCCTGACTTTGACATGCTGTAGTTCACAGAGAAATCAATATAAACTTCAAAATCTGGACAGATGAAAGACACTGAACCAAAGTCCCAGCAGCAGACAAATGTGGATGCTGTGGACCTTTAAAACAACACATACAGAAACTTGAACCGGATCATGTGCTCTGTTCGTCAGTCTATCTCTTTATCTATTTCCACATTGGTTATCTTGATACTACTTGATCCATCCTTCTCACAACTCTCTCTCTTACAGGTAAAGCTCCAGGGTTACATTTTACACTCTGGTCATGTGACGCACGTTTCCCCCAACCAAATCACATACCAGTCCTGGACAGCGCTGAAGGACTCCTCATTAGTGATGTCATACATGAGGATGAAGCCCATGGCTCCTCGGTAGTAGGCCGTGGTGATGGTACGGTAACGCTCCTGACCTGCCGTGTCCTGGACAGAAAAAAAAAAAAAAAAAGTAGCAGATAGTTTTCATTAAAATCTCAAAAATTCACTTTGCAGTAACTTCTGACAGATTAGGTTGAGGATAAAATTTTAGTCTAAATGGTACTTTTTCCTCTTTTCTCACATGTCCAATATTTGGCACAAGCCCTGAAAACACTCTGCAGCACCAACAATATCATCATTTATCCTATAAGTCAAAACTTTAAAGACAAAAAAATTATAACAAGAAACACTGCTCAGACTGACACCAACTCGATTCTCAAGCTTTGGTGCATCAGCAGAAAATATATTGAGTAAAATTCTACATTCTTATAAGCTGCAAGAGTGGAATGAATTTTAACAGCCGCTTTGGCAGGTAACACACCAATGACTCATTGCTTTAGCTTAATGAATTTGGCTGGCAAGATGATAAAGTAAGTAAGTAAAATCTGTAGGGTGCAGATATTCAAGCCATTTCCCTTTTTAATGCTACCTGAGTTTCTACTTCAAACTACTTGATTAGTTACAGGACACTACTCCTTAGCAACTGAAGTTGTGTAATTCTGCAAGATTTACTACCTTACACACACACACAAACATATATGTGTGCGTGTATATTTATATATATTCCGACCGTAGACTGTACCGCCTACAATGCCATTTTAATTGGTGGAGAGGCATTCTAGAGGCATTAAGCACAACCAGCTGTTCTCAGGCCGAAGCTCTGCATGGATGGGATATATTCTAGTGGTGCATATTCATCAATAAAAGAAATTTCAGAATTCATATTTGTCATTCCTGTTTGAACATTACATTTGTATTTTTTAGTGTTTGAGGGTCCAGAAATTAGGGCTGCTACAGGTATTTATAGTTGAATAACCATGGCGCATCTGCTGACGCAACCACGTTCAGGAAATTACCGTGTAGTGTCCGAATTCTCCTCCCGTCGTTCCCTACATCGTGTATATGATGTAGTGGATAGGGAGTGAGTGAATGAGTGGATGATTTCGAACACAGCCTATGAGTGCTCATGCACTGGGATTTATAACTCTTCATGTATCACTCCGCTTTACAGCTGTTCTAAATTAAACCGTTATTTAGACCTACATTTAGGGTCGGCAGTTATTATAGATTATAGCATAGACAATATACATATATGTCTATGGACTGTACTGTAACAAACTGTTCTGGAGGCCTACTGTGTGTCCCACTGGAGTTTCCGTACAACAGGAAAAAAGTACTGAGGAACTTCTATCCACCTTTTTCGGGGCTCGTGCAGTTTGCGAAAGTTGTGCGAAATAAAAAGCTGTCACACAGTCTTCCGTCCTGTTTATTGTTTTATTAGTTATTCGGTTAGGTGAACCCAGGACGCTCGGTTATATTGGTGGCAGCGGTGTTCTCCAACAAGCAGCCGAGGGCTTTTCTGTGGACGTGAGCCGTGAAGGTGCTGTTGTTTTTAGCTTAGCTGCGTCAGTGTAGCTAGCTGGCTAACCCGGCACCGTGCTTCAAGACTGCACAACTACCTTATGAAGATGTGGCGCGGAGGCTGCAGTTATGAGCAGGTGAGGATTCCTCCTTCCTACGCGCCTGGGCAACTCCGTGTGTGTTAAATGTGTGTGTATATGTTTATATGAACAAATACATCACAACAAAACAAAAAATGAAAGGAAATTACGAATAAAAAGGCATAATATCGAAGTGTTTTTGTGAAAGTAGATTGTAGTACACTGTGCAGCAATTCAGTAACTTGTTTGAGGAATGATTCAGGATACTTGAGCCTAAAAAAGTCTAAACATTCAATATGTCCGACTGACACATTGTGGCTCCAGGACAGCTAGCATGTTAAGAGGCTTCCAGTCATTCTTAAAATCTTCATCACCTCCCTTGCTCTCTCTGTCTCCGTACTTGGCCACAGACCCAGGTGAGATCAAATGTCAGTGCTAAGCTCTAATGAATGCTCAGAGTATTAAAGTCCAGTGTTTCTGATACCCAACTCAGCAGCTCCTGGTCCAACTACATCCCTCTGCTGTCAGCGGAGCAACAGACTGAGACTGACATGTACTGTGAAGTAACCTGCTGTAGTCAATGCCTCTGCTGTGAGCAGCCAGCTGATTGGTGTACCTCAGCATTTATGAGAATTCATACAAACCACTTTCAACTCCTACTACAGTGATAGTGTGTGACAAACCACTCATCAAATGTGTATGTACTGTTCGAAAGGCCATTTCAAAATAGTTAGTCTGTGGATTATCTTGATCAACCGTGTCATGATTTCTGGAAAGAGATAGTGCCATTGAGTTTTTCAAATGTATTTTTTGGCACATTGAGCACCACAAGTGCGAGTGGCATCTAATTTTGTTATATTGGAAAGAAGGCAGACATTGCCATGGCTATCTTCAACATTCGGCAAGTCACAGCAAAACAATCAAATTTGTAAATAGCATGACAGTAGCAGACAATAGCAAATAGAATGGCAAGAGGAAAAATGTGGAGTTTTGATTTTTGGGTGAACTGTCCCTTTAAGAATGCTAAATAGGTGGTTGATATTGTTACTTCAGTTGTTATAGACACATCATACCACGCACTGTACACAGTGAATATACCTTTGTAGTTTCTACCTGTTATTGAACTTTCTAAGGACTTAATATTTACATGATGCATCTGAACCACAACACACAGAAGCACTAATATGGACTGCAACGTACAGTCTAGTTACAGTCAAACCAACATGTTTTACACCAACACACTTCTTTACTTTTCTTTTCTTGGACTCATTGATGTGAATATTCACTCAGTCACACTAAAGAATATTATATGGTATCTATTCTCAGAGAGCTGCAGTTCTGACCGTCCCATACGGTTGGTTAAGATGTTCTGCAGCTGCAGTTTATGTCCTGCTCATCCAGTCGATGTGCTGCAGTCCGCTCAGGATGAGAGTATCAGATCTACACTTAAATATGTAGTAGCGTAGGTATCACTGAGTGGTTTTATATAACAAACTCATTGAAGTACTCATCTTTGTGTTCACCATTAGCTCTGATACAAAGTTAGAGCTGTGAACATTTTAGATGATCAAACGGCTTAAATGCAAAAATTAAAAAGTTCCTTTTCCAGCAGACAAAATGTTATACAGTTAACCAGTACAAGTACGGTGAGGGGCTGGACGTAAACTTGGCATGAATACTTGAGAAATGCAGGAAAGACAAAGTCACCTATTCATTCTTTTATTGTTATTAAAAGATTTGAGGGGAAAATGAAACCATTTTTTAAATATTTGGGCTGCAGGACATTATCATGTTATAAATGTTCTAATATTATTGAAGGTCATGCAGCAGTTCATGTATTTAAAATAGAGCAACATAGGTGAATTTTGCTAAAGCTGTATTTATATTTGCAATTAGCCTTTCTTTAAGTGTCAGACTACAGATATTTATATTTTGTTGTTTATGATAGGTGAAAGTTTAAAAAACAGTTTTAGTGAACATTTAATGGGGCATCTAGAAGTCTGCATATTGCACTTTAAAAACAAGCTCAGTCAGTTAGTTATTAATTATGTTACTGAATAACCTGTCATTGTGTGCAAATGGGAATAGAATATGAAGTTGAGAAATTGGGCTGAGATCTAACTTTGGATAACAATCACCTGTTCAATCACCTCAAATAAATCCTAACTCGTTTTTTTTCACTACTTTCTAGACTTGTGTGAGAACACTGATTTAATTCAATTAATGACAAGTCAAAACAAAGATATAAGATAAGGTATAAAATACATAAAATAATAAAAACATAGCTATGAGGATTACCATCTCTGCCGACAGATAAATAAATAAATCCTACACAATGGACCTTGAACCTTTTGTGAGATTTTCTTTGTTTTATATGATGTATAAGTGTCATATCTTTAGGTTTAAGATGGTTGGTTGGACATAACAAATCATTCGAAAGAGAGGGCTCTGGACATTTGTTTTTACTACATTCTGACATTTTATGGACTAAATCATTAATCAGTCAGTCAGAAGAGTAATCAGTGATAAAATTGTCAGCCCAACATCTGAAAAAAGAAAAGGTGTCCAAAGTGCAGAACGCCAAAGGAGTAGTGTTTACTGTTCAACATAGTAAACACTGAGTTAAAAAAATGCCACTGTTTCAAGTGAGACAATAAAAATGACACTATAAGTACACATCACATGTCTGCATAAATCTATAAAAAGGGGATTACTGAACACTGTGAAATAAATCTATATAGGCCTACTGTACTATGTTGACTTATCAGATTATTAATTAAACCATTTTCACTTTTACTCTTAGCTGAGAGAACTGCTGAGAGATGGGGGTGGGGGATTTTATGTGTGTGTATGCACGCAAGTGTACACGTGTGTATGGCAGGGAGGGTGATATCTACACGGGTGAGATGTGTAGTAGTGGGGGAGGGGAGAGCAGCACAGTCATCCATTTCTTGTGCTCTGATTGGCTGATCGTGTCTCCCCTTACCACAGGCAGGACCTGGCAAAGGCTGACATCAGAGACAGCTCTACACACACACACACACCACACATACACACACACACACACACACACGCATGCACACAAGGCTCTGCTCACCATTACTGCTCTGTCTGCAGCAGAACGAGTAGTAAAGGGTGGGAATAACGTTGTGATGGGTTCCTCGGGGAGCTTGTCCTCACTCTATGATTGTATTTACTGCTGAGCCCTCAGGTGACAACACAGTTATGATTTTCTGATGCAACAAACACTGCCCTGTTTGTTGCTAAGGGCACATCAGTGTTACTCCCTGTATGTTTTGGTCATTACATCTCTTGTATTCTACCCCTTCCTAGGGTAAACTGAATGAGCAGGCTGCAGAGAGGACAACACTGCGTGCAAATTTGTGTGTTCACTGTGATCTGAGGACAGTTTGCATAATAAAACTGCACCACAGGGCAGTGCTTCACTGAGCCTGCTGCTCTGTTGGACGTGTTATGAAATATCTTAAGAAATGTTATTTGCTGTATTATTAGACATCGTAAGTAAACACGACTAACATTCAGGTTTTTGCTTCAGTAATATTACGAGGATAGAGCATCATCCTTTTCACAAGAGTCGAGCTCGTGCTGGTATGCTTTAGAATAAAACACCTTCAACAAATTGATCCTGTAACTCTGTAGAAATACGTAGAGGAAAGAAAAGACACTTGGCACACAGTGGAATCACAGGGTAAACAATGGAAATGTGGCTCTAAGGTCATATGTGAAAATGCCAGTTGCAGGTGATGGTTTAACGGGGTAAAGTGTGGACAACAAGTTATGACAGGGAAGAAAATCAATGGAATGTACTTATTTAACATCAGCCTCAAATTCACTGAATTCATAAATGTAAATCATCTTAGTTTTATTTACTTTCCTTCCAAGAAAGTCAATGTATCTTACCCAGATCTGTAATTTGATCCTCTTGTCATTCCTGTAGATGGTCTTCACCTTGAAGTCGATGCCCACCGTACTGACAAAGGCCGGCGTGAAGGAGTCGTCAGCGTAGCGGAACAAGAAGGAGGTTTTGCCAACACTGCTGTTGCCAATGATGAGGATCTTAAACATATAGTCAAAGTTTTGGTCCGAAGACTCCTTCTGCCCGTAGGTCGCTGTTGCTGAGGCCATCTGCGGTAAGAAACAAAGGAGAAACACAAAACTATAATCAAATCACTGCTGTAGGTGAGTAAGAGCAGGACTCAGACACCAAAATGTTTGGTTTGCCTCCAGACTCTCGGGTTTAGGCAACATTAGCACTTTTGGTTAAGGTAAGGGAATCTTACTCTGAAATCATTGAAAAAGTGGTGATATATGATGACTTTGGAACGAGAACGGGCAGGAAATACATTTTAAGTGAAACATTTTTTTCATGCAAAAATGACAAAAAAATGACAGTTTGAGATAGAGTTGCTGTTTTTCTGTGCTGCTAATAGAGTACACTTAATAAATTTAGGTTCTGGACCGTTGGTCAAAACAAGCTTTTTGAATACCTTTCTTTTGGCTGTAGGATATTTTACCAGACTTAAAAAATCGCATTTTACAAACCAAACCATTAATCCATTATTTGAAAACAATAATAGCCAAGATAGTTGAGGACTCTTTCTGATTTAGATGCAGATACAGTATGGACTTCATGGTTTAAACTCCTTGGTGATGGGGAATGGATCCATGAACTGGCAGACAAGGAGCAGAGTACCACAATCCTTCATTCAGGCACATCTGAATCCCCCTGATGTAGGCGTCGGACAGAACTCTGGGGTTTCTGTCCGATCTGAATTAATGTCTGTCTGTCTCATGAACAAAACACACACTAAAGAAAAATGAAATCAAATAAACCCTTAAAAATGGCAGAGGTAATTTTTCATATAGTAAAGGTCATACATTTAATGAGTGTTCCAACAGAAGATGAGATTCTGGCAGCATCTGTTAGACTCAGCCTAACAGATGATGGTGATTAACTAGTCAGGCTTAAACACTGCACATTTGCTTTATGGTAATTAATCAAAGCAGCACATTGGGACGTAAGGGGAAAACAGAAACCCATTGGCGTTTTCTCAATTTGGCAAAAAGGTTGGAGGCAAATGACTCAATCAGTCACAATCAGATGTGTGAGAAATAATTCATTGCACAAGCAGCTGAGGGTCGAAGTCATTTTGGAGTTTGATATTCAGCAGCTGAACTAATATTTTAACATCTACAGCTTGTGTAGATATCCCATTAATTACTGTCACAGTTAGATCCTTTTAGGGTAAGGTCTGACAAACAATGTTTATGGCTCTTGCATGACGAGGTCTCATGCTCACAGCCGAAGTTACAGGAAAGAAGGAGCCTGACATCTACACCAACAACCACACCACAAACAAATGATTATATGACAGCGGTAACTTTAGATTTAGTAGCTGACACACACTAACGATCTATGGCAGATATTTATATCAGCCTACCTCTTCTGTGGATCAATAGATTTCCTTCAAGAGCTGCATGACTTCCAGGGAACTACTTTCTATGTTTACTATTGATCGGACTCAAAGAGTGTTTGAGATTTCGGAGTCTCACGCTGCTTGCCCACATTGATTTTGTGCTCGCTAAAGTTCTTAAATCTTTGCAACAACTGTGGTGAGTAAAATGTTTTCATGACCAACAAAAATATAAGATTAACACCCAAGTTGACAAATATCCAAATTTTCCTTTAACTGTCTGAATGTGACTCAGATACACAAACTAAACCCTAAACTGGATCGAGGTGTAAACATGCTTCTCCAGGCTGCACGTAGGTGAACATTTACATGATTTGAGAGTGGTTATTCCTTTTAAACCTGTTTACAATTTCTGTAACAATCATATTTTTTTTCTTTGTTTTGAATCTGCTTCCTGACAGGAATTTAATCAACCAGTCGACTTGCTTTTGCATATCCCCATGATGCATTGTTCAAATTTGGGAGGATTGCATGTTGGCTTCTTTGCAAACGTTTCAAGTCAAGTCAAGAAATCTTTATTGTCCCCCAAGGTGCAAATTCTTGTGCAGCCAGCAGAAGTACATTAGTGCATACAATAAATACAATAAATCAATACATTTAAAATCACATTGAATCATTTTAAAAACCAATGACCGCAGGAACAAATGAATTATTCAGTCTGTTAGTCTTGCAGTGAAAACTCACTGCAGAGTGGATGGTTCAGGTCGGCCAGGATTGACTTGGCCTTCCTTAAAGACCTCACCTTTTAAAGGTGAGGAAGATTGTTTAGTGGCACTCCAGCAATCTTACTGCACACCAAAACAATTCCCAGTCAGTTCCTGTTTTTAAGAGACAGTGACCCAAACTAACAAACAAAGGAAAAAGTGAGCACTGATTAAAAAAAAACAGAGTAAGACATTCTCATAAAAGTCTAATCGACATTAAAACCACAAAGCTTATGGTAAAAATACATGTGCTTATGAGCTTTTCTGCAGACAGTGTCAACGTGAGAGTCAAAGCTCAATTTGTCATCAGTGATGGTGGCAAGATATTCATGGCCCCTCTCATACATGCATAGCAAACCTGAAAATATCTAGACATAACGGGAGAAGCTGTATGTGAGAAATGTCCAAATCAATTCGATCGGACATTAATCGAATTTAAACCTGCCAGTTCCTGAGTACAAAGTCAAAGTCTGTAAAGTCGACTGAGCCCCTGAGTAAACAAAGCTGGAGAATTCACAGCGAGTGAGTGGGTGTGTGTATGACATTTCTATCATGCAGCTTGCACAAAAATGAAGACATCATCTAAACATAAAGAAAAATGGTAATTTAAATAGAGATAGCAACAAAAATGTCTGATCAGAGAGATGAAAAAATTCGGGAACTTTTGTCGGTTAGGGCTGAAAACTCTTGATTGATTATGACCAAATTACGAAACCAGCACGGTTACCATGGTGTAATCTGTGAATTGTCCGGCCTCTAGCATTTGCTGGTATGAAACTACACAAGCTGCCAGTGGACTCCAGGAGTTCAGGGCTACGAGGGCTAAAAGGTTTCAGGAAACCTTTTGACTCTTGAGAGCACAATGACTCGAGCCCACAGGCCCTGGAGTCGCTGCTCCCTGCTCTATATTTAGACCGTTATCTCCACTCGGCTGCAGTGGAACACGAGAACTCTCAGGGAATAAAGCACAAACAAAACAACTGCACCCTGCTCAGAGCTCCGGCCTATCGGTTTACATGAAGGCACACAGAGATGCTTGTTTAATAATGAAGAAGCACCGACCCTTCCTCAACACATTGTTGTGTTTTTATGCAAAGAGGCTGAGAAGGCGGTGAAAGATGTGGGTTGAAGATATCGCCAAACCTGCTACACTCAATGTAAGTGGGGTTCAACACAGGAAGCTGAAACAAAAAAAATAAAAGCAGAAATCACACAAAAAATGATTTTGATGATTTCTGCTTTAATTTGTGTAAAGAAAGATTTTCTGAGAACATCTAAAAATGCAGTAGCATGGTTGTCAATTTGTATTTGGTTGATGACGGGTTCTGCTCCGCCTGTGACGTCAATAATTCCTCACAAATCTGCAGCCTGCTGGAAAATAAGAGACCTCAACTGAGGCCTAAAATCAACTTGAATCAATTATTTGCAGTTATTAATAATTAAGTTTAATAGCAGAAGGTATTTAAATACTATGTGGTTTTAAAATGACTGAATTTCTTAAATCTGATCATATTTGCTCATATTGCTGATTACCACTCAGACCTGGGAGAGTCTGAATTTAAGCGAAGTTGCCAGATGTGTTTGTGCTTGAATTTAATAAATAATTGTAGTAGTTTATCAGTGAAAAAAAACAAAATATTAAGCATTGTGCAACTTTTTGAGGGATTTGGGGCCAATAATAATGAGTTCAGATTTATCACAGTTCAGTTTGAGAAAGTTTGTTTGCATCCAGAGTTTAATTTCGGTCAGGCAGTTGGTAAGAGTGGTATGGGTTTGAGTGGAGATGGTTTTGGTGGAGATGTATGGTTGTATATCATCGGCAAACAGTGGAAGTGGAGGCCATTGCGATGGATGATGTCACAAAGAGGGAGGAGATAAAGGATGAAGAGGAGGGGACCAAGTACTGAACCTTGAGGGACAACGTAGAACAGAGGAGCAGTGGAGGAGGTGCAGTTATTGATCTTAATGAATTGTTGTCTGTTAGTGAGATAAGATTTAAACCAGGTGAGGGCAGTGCCAGTGATGCTGAGGGAGGATTGGCGACGGGACAGGAGGAGAGTGTGGTCAGTGGTGTCAAAGGCTGCAGAGAGGTAGAGGAGGATGAGGATGTTAAAGTGTCCAGAGTCAGAGGAGAGGAGGAGATCATTTGTGACTTTGAGGAGTGCTGTTTCTGCACTGTGTTTAGTGCAGAATCCAGCCTGAAATGTTTCGTAGAGGTTATTGGAGGAGAGATGGGTTTTCAGCTGGGTAACAACGACACCTTAACTGACGCAACTACAGCTAGCAGTGACCCCTTCCTTTTTTCTTGTACGTTTAAAATCATTTGAAGAGGTAAGGGTCTCAAGTTTGGCCTGGGGGTTGTTCCAGGACCAGTGACCATGTTGGAATTAACGTGACCTGAGATTATGACTGCTAATTAGAATCACTAACCTCTTTTAACTCACTTCTTAAAACTCATATTTTTATGTGATGTCGTCGCCATATAAAAAAGAATTCACTGCTTTACCTTTACCCGCTGCTTTACCCGTTCTGGTCTTTCTGATGGGAAACTGAAGCTGCTCTGTCGAAGTCACCAGACTCCATTGACGAAAACAGTAATCATTTTGCAAAAACATTGACTTTGCTGATATACCACTGCCTCCACCAGAAAGGTAAAGTGGTGAAAATACCCTAAATATAGCAAACACTTTAACTGATACTGAATTTTGTGGCTGGCTCGAATATGTTTTGCTGCAGCGTCCTCTCACAGCAGTGCAATTGCTTAGCTTCCATGCCAGTACATCTGGTTTATCAGAGGTGCGAGCAAAGCAGCACATACATAAAATAAGCACTGCAGAAACATCTGGTATTTTGGACCACCTTGTTTAACTATATATCTTGAAACAGTTATAGCTAAAAATAACAACAGAAATAAACAAGTTTGCTGATTTCAGCAGCAATTGTTACTGTTAACGCAACATCACAGTGATTCGGTCCACATAATTAAATTGCTGCAGAATTGCTTGAAATGATGTGCAGTTTCTCAACATAATATAATGTGCAATCAAAAACTAAAAGTAAAGTTTGATGTTTTCAATGTTTTGGTTTTTTTTCAGCACACTGCATCAGTATTTTTAGGCAGCCATTCAACATGAAGGCTTATTTGTGTTAATTAGTCCAACTACTCTCTGTCTCCAACGTTTACAACAGGTCACAGTTCCTACACTGTTCATCAGTGATGGATGTAAACAACTTCATATCAGCTGTGACTCAGCGTTTTAACCCTGCTGCACTTGATCGGCATCCAATCAAGTCTTTTAGTGATGACTGAAAATGTGAGTCTCTGTGCTCTGCAGTGAAGTGAACTGCAGTGTGACTCACTGAGGGGGAGAGCGTAATCCACACCAACCACAGGAAATGAGAACAAACACAGAGGTTGAAGGAGACGTACAGTATGTTGACAGCCAAAGATCCTCACTGAATCAGCCGACCCACAAGAGATACTCCGTCCCACAATGCATCGATCTAACAGTACTCAAAGGACAACACACCTACGAACGATTGTCACATGATTCTGCAGTCTAGTGAACATTTTAGATTCTCTTAACAGGAAAATATATTTATATGATCTAATGCTATTCAGCTAATATTGTTGTGTGTGTTTTACTGGTCTGAAAATTAAATAAAAAGAACAGAGAGAAAAACCGTGTTCCAAAATCCCCGACAGGTGTTCATACCGTCCAAAGTTCAGAATTTGTCTAGCTAATGCTAAAGATACTTTCTAAGTGAAGATTTGTCTCTCAGTCAAGATGGTTTGCACCACCAGAATAGTTATTGATTAGTTGTTAATAGATATTTACACCCAGTAATTGCCAAGCAAAACTATTGTGTAGCTGACTGAATGAAACAAATGTTAATACATGATGCATTAAAGGGATATTACATAAGAGTATATATATATATATATATATATATATATATATATATATATATTCCCCACATTATATATTATGAGCTAAATTTTCATCCAAATGCTATGCAGACTTAAACCTCCAGAAAATCAGCACAAGCCTCAAGATAACAAAAACAATGTGGAAAAACATGATGGAAATATGGCATTTATGTTTGGTCTATACATACATTTGAAAGTTAGTCTTGTTTTGACAGAAGAAAATTTAGCCACAAAAAAGTCACGTCATGATTTATTTAGTGAGTCTGTTCACATTTGCATTTTGTTTTGATCTATACATGAACTATTTCTCCTCAGCCAAGGGTAGAAACTATTTTGCAAAACGTCTTACACTGTTAGCGTTTCATTATGCGCAAATTGAAAATGCACACAAAAACAGGTGGACTGAAACACACTCATTAACACAACTGATTTGGCTCTTAATCAAAATGCTATATGATAATGTCATGGGGGAAGATTTTAAATAAATGCAAACATAACACAGAATTTAACAAAAAATACCAAATATTACAGAATGGTAACCTACAATGACTATTTGTCACTGTCAACCAAAACAAATTAAATCAAAAAAGTGACTTTTTCTCTGGCTAAGACTAAAACAAACCTACTGGAAGTGAGATCACACTTGATCACAGTCGGGGCTTAGTGTTCAATTTTGTCTTTGGCCAACCTTATTAAAAATGTATCTGCTTGTGTTACTGTTGCACCGAAGTGTCTACTCAGCTCGGCAGATATTTCAGCCTGTGTGCTTTTTATCGACGTGTTTCTTTGAGCTGAGTCAGTGGTGTTGCAGTTATAGCACATTAGGCAATAAGTTTTAAACTTAGAAATAGACATTCAAGCCAAGGTCTTACAGCCAATTTAGGTTGTACTCTGACTAAAAGTTTTCTTTTAGTCAAAGACTAGTCTGTTTTCTTTGCTCACAACATATTTCTATTTGAAAATAAATGAGCACTTCAGGAATATTTCCCACAGCTTGATCTGATCCTCTGCCTCTCTCCTAATGTTTTCTTAAGATGTGGATTTGTGAAGCTTGTTCTGGACCAATGCGCTGGTTTAAAAACCTAAAAACCAAATGCGAGCATGTGACAGTTATTAATAGCTGTGATTAGAGGAGGTTAAAAATTAGCAGCCACAGTTGGAAGCCTGGATTTTGTCAAACACTATCACAGACTTTTGTTGGCTGTTGAATGTCTGCTGTACGTGGTGAGGTTACTGCAGCCTTTCCTCTGCGTCTCAGATTAGCCGTGGAGAAGAGAGTTGGCTTAATCTTCACCAAACACTAATTTGATACAGAAGCTTACAGACTGCAGGCCTCTGTGTTTAATCTCAAAGTGATTAACAAATTCTCATTATGCAAATGTCTCTCTGGCTGCATGGCATTGCTGCTGCTTTCATTTGGCCTTGATGGTAAACTACATCTGAACAAAGGCGTCAACTCGGGTGTGCTGAAATGTGAGCGCTGCCCGGACACACGGGTTTGTTACGACTTATGATTTAAAGAAATTGCAAGCTGTTCAGCGGACCATACATTACATTTATGTGACACTTGGAGCTCTGTTTCAAGGACTGCTACTAACAATTTTTATTATTATTGATTCATCTATGATTTTTTTGCCTGAAAAATATAATAAAATAGTAAAATATGCTGCTTTTCTTGCAGCCAAAGGTGACAACTTTGGCTTTTTTTGTCCAACAAATTATTATTATTATTTTTAAATGTTTAGCTTATTCTCCATTTTTCCTTTTCCCTGCTGAATGTGCTGACTCACAACTCAGCTTCCCCAATGACGGGATCGATGGAGTTTCATCATTATTATTTAACATTTGACAAATAAAACTGGATACTGTGCCTGAGACAAAAATAACAAAAGTGGTGTGATGCAGTGTGGTGTTTGTTTTTTTCATATTTTTTGTGAGTCAAAGTGATTTTGATGCTTCGAGAAATGGAGCAATCTCTAAAATGAAAAATAACAAATAATTAATTAAATATAATTAGAATTAATGAACACTTTAAAGGTCCAGTCCACTAACTTTGAGAGTGTAATCCTCTCCTGCAGTTTGATGACCAGACACTGGGCCCTGAGACCAGACTGAATGTCAGGAAGAACGGGATTTGAGCGGTCAAACAAGACTACTAAATGGACAATGACACTAACCGCAGAAGATGACTCAGCTCCTCTATCACAAAGGATGCGAGGCCTGATTTTATCAGAGAGCTGATAATAATAATGATAGCCAAATAACACTAAAACTTCTAGAGATTCGCTCAGACCACAGTGGGAGGTGATCTGTTCCGCATATGGCCATCCTTTCTGAGCGGTGTGCCTACTCAGCTGACGTCTTCTGTGTAGGAGGAAGTACCTACTAATTTGCACCAATGTTGTCATTTTACAGTGCAAAACATTCACTGCATACATAATATACTGTATATTACAAGCATGTCCAACATCTTGGGCGATTTGGTTTGAATGAAACACATTAAGGACCCACACCAAGGCACGTGAAATGCACTTCTTATAATTTTAAACAGACTAGTCAGAAGTATATTGCTGCCTCCCGCCAAACATATTTGGTCCTTCCAAACTAAAATGATGCACAAGTGTATTTGCATATGGCACATGTGGAGATGCTCTCTAACGCCATCTGAGAACAGACAATCATAGAGCTGGATCACCTGAGACGAATGTTAATAGCAGGTGTAAACAGGGCCTTACTGGTGATATGGGTTGCCCAAACATGGAACATCTGTGGTTTTATATATGCATGTGCACTGAGGTTGAGTTACTAATGAAGAAGTTTTTGTATTATATTAAGCTTCTTTTTTTACGTGTAACTTTACATCAAATATTATGAAAACACTATGGAGGAAGAAGTTACAGGTTACACAGTTATAGATTCATCCTTCTCCACTGAAGCGACTCAGAAGCTCGTTGATGGCAGTTACACCTCCAAGCCATCCTCTCTAACCAAGTGTTTTTCTTAAATCCTAATTCAATCATGACTAAGAGTTGAGAGTGTCTGTGCTGGACGATGACTTCATCAAGCTCTCCTCTAAACCTGTCACCTAAAGTAGATTGACGTCCTCCAGGAGCTGGATTGATCCACAGCTAAGTGCTGCTGCGGCCAGCTAGTCAGGCTCATTTAATCAGTCGTGGCTGGCTTCCTGCGGACGGACAGCTGATCTTCAGCTGATCCCATCATCCAAACACCGTCCCACTTAAAGACAGTTACTGAGGACCTGTGAGACAACTGACGAAAACACCCCCCTGAAGCATGGAAAAACATGCTGAAGTTTTCTGATTTAGGATTAATCTCAATGGTTTAAATTAAAGATTGCTGAATCTGGAGAAGTTATAAGAAGCTTGCAGTGGTGGAAAGTAACTAAGTACAATCATTTAGGTACTGTTCTTAAGTATGATTTTAAGGCACTTGTATGTTACTTGAGTATTTCCATTTTCTGTGACTTTATTCTTTTACTACTTTGCAAATTCAGATTATTAATACAAAGTATAATAAATTAATAATAATAATAATATATGATGTATTATTATAGATTAAACTATCCAGCAGTAGTAAAAATCTTTAAAATGAGCACCATCTTTACCAGCTCCATCATTAAGGTGATGAACACAGTAATGCCTCAATACTTATAATAAAGTAATATAACGTAATACATTATTCAGAAATGGGCCATTCTGAATAACGAGTATTGTTACTTTTGCTACATTATGTACACTTTGTTGCTTGTACTTTTGAACTTTTTGGAATGCATAACTTTTACTTTCCCTTTAAGTCATATTTTCTTCTTTGTTTAATTCTATTCTTCAGTCTTGCTTAGTGCTTTTCTGTTTTATTTTGTTAATGTGCGTTTTTCTGACAGTTTTCTTTGTCTGCCTCGCCCTGATGAGCTTCACCTGTCCCTCACAAGGCCTGCAGTCTATACCTGTTCCCACTAACCCAATTAGTGTCTCTCTACTTATACTTGCCCTGTTCCTTTGTTCTTTGTCAGTTTCGTCTTCATTTTTTGTTTCAAGTTTTGGTGCCTCTTTTCCTGTGCCTGCCTGATTTGGAGACTATACACTTTTTGAAATTAATCTTTAGATTCTGCCAGCTGCCTCTTTTGGGTCCAAGCCTCCTACCTGCTCTCCGTCACTGTGACTACTTTAGTAGCTTATTGCTGATTTTTTTTTGTTAGTAAAAGCTCTAAGTACTTCTTCCATCACTGGCTGCTGGAACTTACAGGGTCAGCTTGCCTAACTGGCTAAACTAAATATCTTGCCTGCAGGAGCCGCCAAGCTGTTTCATGTGCAAGAAGACCAAACGCAACAAAATCTTAAACTTCTTTACATCATCTGTTTTGTAGTATGTACAACCAAAAGCACTCCAAATACACAGTTCATGGTACTTTCTAGCAACCAAACCCACACAACTGGCACTACAGGAACAATCAAATGCAGCATATCAAAACAAAAAAAAAAAAATGAAACTAGGAGGGTGAAATGTCTTGCATGTAGTAGAAAGTCTAGAAAAGTGTCTATAGCGTGAATTTCAGCATTAAGCACACGTTTACTCAACATTCAACAAACTGAAAACTATAAATCTATCCTTGCTCTGCCAGTCATTAAGCTCCCCTCTTGTTTTATGCTCCTGCACTCTTTACACTCAATTGTAGTAGAAAAAGGAACTTTGACAAGCCATCAGCTTCCTACTAAGGTTGTAAATCCCTTCCTTTTCCTTGTATCAGCAAGACATTGAAGTGTGTTGCCACTGCACAGATCAAAAGTCAACCAGGTTAAACTTTGCATGAATCAAATGTGTGTATTTGCACTCCTTATTAGAACAAATAGGCAGTATTGGAAAGTAATACACTACATTAATGTAAATACAGTGCTTAAGTACTATATTAAGTGTTTCATTGTTTGCTGCCACAGATTAAAAATAGTTAAAATTCAGTAAATCAATTTGTTTGTCATATGAAATATATGTGCAATTAGTGAATTGTAATTCTGTTCAGTTCCTTCAATTTGAGCATTATGAAAAGTGTGAAATAATGTAAGATCAGGCCTTTTATCAGCTTCAACATTAAAGTACTTCTTGCACGTCAAAAATAATAGGAGCCAGTCAGCATAGAGGTGGCCTTCACTTTTGCTCCTTTAAGTACATTTTGTTGCAAATGCATCTGTACGTTTTACTTTATTTTTATGGCATGGTATACTTTTGCTAGGTTACTTTTACTTAAACGATTAAAATACTTATTCCACCACTGAAAATAGGCTGCAAACCGACTCTAAGTGTGAACAGACTGAGAGCATAACAGTTTTCACAGATCTAAAATGTTCCACCAAACATGAAAATGATGATTTCACACCCAGAATCACAACCAGGACCAGAACTGGGAAGCTGGAAAATCTCATATAAAATAAGAGTGTGCTGGATTGAATCAAGCATGATTCAAACTCAAAATATCTGTCAAAAAATGTGAGGGCTGGATGTTGTAGTGACCCAAAATCACACTGCAGTATTTAGTTGTTTTGACGATAAGAAATGAAATAACTAATTAAATTTCAGACATATTTTCTCATCAGGGAGGAAAAAAGGGACACTAAAAAACACAAAGTTGTAAAATAAATGTACAAAAAATAATTAAAATAAAGCTAACGTTCCCATCTAACAGTTCACCTGACTTAACATTTATAAGTGCATCAGCAGACAGCAGCCGTGTGTGTGAGAAACAATAACTAACACTAAAACAGAGAAGATGCAGTGGCTGTCTGCAGCAGCTGTCCTGCTCCCAGGTTGCCTGAGACGGCATTTTCCCCTTTTTCCTCCAATCACGTGCCTCCTTTTCTAGGAAGCGTGGGGATGCAGATGAGAGGAGGGGAAGCTAAAAATAGCATCTCTTCTTCTTTCTTTTTTTTTCTTTCTGCACAGCAAACAGAGAGCAGAGAGGGGGGAGCAGCCTGGATGTGGGAGGTGTTTTTGGAGATAGTTGGCAGGTGAATCCAGGGCGTTTTGGATTTAAAACAGCCCAGCATCTCTTTATACACCGGTCTGCACTTAATAAATATTTATGTGACACATTTCTTCCTTGTTTTTATGTGACTATTTTTTATTTTAGTTTTTAAAAACATATTGATCGACAATGTTAAGCTTGCTGTTGAAGCTGAAAGCCTTTTTTTCTGCACTTATTCTATGAATTAAGACTTTCCTTTGTCATTTTCCAAAGATAATGACGCTTAAAAATATAACATAGAGGTCTCTGATTTAGCTTTTTAAGGACCGCTTCCAATTATGAATACAAGTTTGGCCTAAAAACTGCAAATTACTTATACCTTGTGGTTATATTTCAGCATTGTTTTGCTCTAAAAATAACCAGTATGTGTAATGTCATGCTTCCGTTTCAGAGTTTTTGTTTTTCATGTAAGTGTGTAAAAGAGCAACTTTTGACTACAGTACAAGCCTCCACTGAAACCAATTATTTCAGTGACAGCAGTTCTTTACTAAGATAAAAAATGTCTTAATCTGCAGCTGGGGTCAGACCAGACTCATAACTTTGACAGACTAATATCTGAAATGTAATAAAGGTATCGATCCAACGTATGAATCTGATCTCAGTTGGTACTGTTGCAGCGTTTGTCACAGGCAACACAGATATGTGTGAAACGGCAGATGCGCCACTCTTGCATTCATGTCTCATGCCAGTAACTTTAGCAGAGGAAGTGCAGATGTGACCTGCAGACTGTCAGCTCACATTCAGACTTATCAAACATGTGAAACTTTTATCAATCATTGCAGGCAAAATGAAAACTCACTGCCAGTGGAGTTTCAATCTGATCTACACAGCTCTGTACTATGATTCATTTTAATGCCATCTGCTGACTGACAAGACAGAGAACAATTACATTATTAAACAGTTTTCAATACTGTAAAGCTTTGAAAACAACAGGTGAAGGTAGATGAAAACCAATCCTGTCTTTAACACACACACACACACACACACACACACACACACACACACACACACAGCACAGCACATAAATGCTTTCATCTATAGACTGAATTGCCACTATCAGTCCATAAACAGAGCATTTAATGTATGTTTTCATTACAATATGAAGCCTATATTAAAAGACACTTTAATATAGTTCATATTTTTAGTTTGTATTTGCAAGCCAGTTTATTATTTGTTTTTTTTTTTTACTACCTTCCATATTCATGCATTCTGTTCTAAAATGTGCTGTTGCAGTGTGGGATGCCCACAATATGCACGCAAATTTCCATTAAGGCACCAACCGAGATATGATTGGTTTAGGACTGAATGTTTCACCCTACCATAGAAACACAACAGTGCTCCATAGGGCTCACCGTATTAAATTACAAACTAATATTCCTATAACCATTTACATATTCTGACTAATAGCGAGTCTATCGTGACCTATGGGCCGTTTCATGAGAATAATCGTGAAAATGTGATTACTGATAATCAATGTGCGTGTCAAAAATCATAAAGGCAATTAAAAAACGCTACTTTTTAATATTGGCCTGAATGTATTTTAATCTATTGTTCTTGCCTCAGAGACATTTAGACCCATTTTCATGATTTCAATCATCGGACGGTATGAAACGCCTTTTCCTGCAGGACAGGCCCCGAGTCAAACCAGAGATCCAGCAGCAGCCTTCACGTCCAGACTCACAGATTACACGAATTAATATGCATTTTATTCATCCACGACGGTTTTATGTTTTTTCAAATGGAAACAGCTGTTATAAAGCAAGCATCTTACGCAAAAGCTTCTTTAATCTGAAATCCTTTACTAGATATTCAAATATAAGCGCTCATAAACAATAAACACAAGACAAAATACATTTAACTATGACAGCCTATATGTGTCAATGCAAAAGATTAATAAAGAAAGAAATCCCACCTTTATAGATTTCTATCCGGCTGCTATCCACCGCGTCCAGCACCCGCAGAAACACTACCACTGTCAAAGCACACAGGCTGGGCAACACAGCATCCGGGTCCGAATTCCAGAATAAAAGTCTTTAAAAACTAAAAGTCAAAATAACAGAAAATTATATTGAAATTTAAGTGATTTCATTTCTTTTCTTTCTTTTTTTATTGGAAGAAAAAAAATCACTGCACATTTTCAAAAGCTTATTTCAACCTATTTACTTCAACTTATGTAAAAAAAAGAAAGACGTGATCAGGCTGCTTCCATTTCACTAATTTAAAACAAAAAAAATTAAAAGGTGTTTCTTGCATTTCAGTTTTAAGAAGCCTAAACTCGATCTCACGTGGTTCGGTAAAAATTGTGGTGTGTTGTCTTTATGCTGTCTATGTAAATTGCAGCCAGGGTTAAGTTAGTAACGGCTCAAGTGATGTTTGCTTCGACCCTCTAGCCTGCAGCTGACATCTGGTATTATTATGCCTTTCAGACCTCAGCAATTTGACTGTCTTTCAAAAATATGGGAAGGAGGCAGTGTGCAATGAAAAGAAATGACTCAAGTAATCAAAAAGTACAAGAAAACCTACCAGAAAATTAGAAAAAAAAAAAAAAACCAAACAAGGACAACAAGACTCTGAAAAGGTGCTTGAAATATTAGAATAATTATGTAACACAGTTTTAAATAGGTAATTTTAATAATTATGAATACATTTTAACAGGTTAAAATAGCCTAGTTGTAAGAGGTGTCTGAACGCAACACAAGTGAAGTGATGTCGCTCCAGGTTTCAAAGGGTTAAAATCCATGGCTCAACTCTGCACCCCCCAAATGTTTCCTTTTTTTAATTTACAGTCTTCAAACCCAACCGACGCTTACTGAAGCGACATAACTTTTACTTTGATGAGCTCTTGCTCTCTAACTGCATTCTAGAGAACGAGTTCATAATTTTACTTTGAAAGAAAAATAAATTTCCGGTTTTTGTGTCCCTCCGCCATCTTGACGCAGTCAGAAACGTTCAATGACAGGTGGGCGGGACTTAGGAGGCTTCGGGGATGTTTGACGGCCCGTCTGACGAATCTGAAGCCGCAGCGTCACAACTGTCCTGAAACATTCCGCCTCAAATACTCAACCTGTCATCGTTTATTGATGAGCGCTGCCGGAGAAACTGAATTATTGATCGGGAGGTCAGCAGTAAGCACTGCTGCCGTTCCCACCCATGAACTGACACCGGTCTTATAATATTATTATTGTAAAAATATTATTGCAAAAATATGTTTATATTATTGAAATAGTAGATTACTGGCCTAATACAATACACGGTTAAAAATAAACTACAGAGTCTATAAAGTATAAAATGAATATCACCATAACCACTAAAAAACGTAATGCTGTAAAACAAAATGGCAAATATAGGCTTATAAATGAAAATATTTTTGGGATCATTTTTTAGTGTGTTACATAAGTATGATAATGATTGTACTGACATTAAATTAGCAACAGCATTTTTTTGCAATAATAAATCATAAAACACAGGGGGAAGCACAGATAATCCCAAGAACTAAAATGAGATACAGACAATAAGAATTAAATGATAATCACATATCTCAGAAATATAAATTGTGATAGGATAGTTTTAATTTTTATTCATTGCTCTCAGTAATTACAGAGAGGGAACAGCCCCTCAGACACAGACACACACCTGTAGACTGATGAAAACACATTTATCAGCCAGCAATTTTTTCTACAGAAACAGAACAAGCGAGAGCAGTAGACAATTATATTGTTCTGAAGAAGTTTTACAAATTTTTGTAATAAAATAAAAATAAAATGTAAATATGAAACATGTGATTTGTTTTTGGTCATGAAAATACATTCATTGTGCCCTTTGTAAGACTGCCTAACTTAGGCCTTTTTCAGTTATGATTCAGATAAATATACAGTTTTGATTAGGTATAAATTAAATGTGCTAAAAGTCAGTGCAGAGCCAATATGGAAAATAATAGATTCAAATATACATATTAAGTCAAAACAAATCCTGGCAAAGCAAATAGCTATTTAGTGAAAATTAAAGATACTACTCCATCTTGTAAAGCTACAGCAGGTTAAAAATAATACTTGCACTTTAACTTAGTAAGATTTTGCATGCAGAACTTTATGCAGTTGTTTTTCACAATGGTACTTTAATGTGATGCTCATAAAAGGCTACAAAAGATTTGTACTTTCAAAAGTAATATAGCTACAGTCTATGTCATATTTGTTATGTAGGCCTATGGAAACTGTCATAGTCTTGTTTTTCTTTTTCATTTTCGTTTGTTTGTTTGCTTTTTGGTCAAAAGAAGAAAAAAATGCTGAGTTTGTAGTTAGGCAAATTTCAGGCACTGTTTTGTTGTTTGCTTGGAGGTTAAATCTATAGCGTTGTGCTTATCCCCTGCTCGTGTCTTCATATCAGCTTTGCGTTTGCTTGTGGACGTTTATGTGCTGAAAATGACTGTCAACAATATGAAACTCTTAGAACAAAGCTAGAAGACTCTAGACTGTGTTATATAGTAACACACACATATAGTATAGTTTTATATATATATATATATATATATATATATATATATATATATATATATATATATATATATATATATATATATATATATATATATATATATATACTATTAGTCATGGTGAGATTTGAAGAGTTTATCATACCAGTTTGGGTATCTGTCCCTCCACGCCAGCAGGTGGCGCTCAAGCATTGGCTGTATTCTGTGTCAAACGGGTCTTATGTCAAAGTCTGGTGTTTCTCTCCGGTAGGACGAGTGTCTCTCCCTGTGGTTTCTCCTCCGGGGTGCAGTCTAGGTAAGGTTGTGTTCAGGTGTTTTAATGGTTGGGGTCAGGTTAAGTTGAGGGGACGCGTATATCACAGGGAAGCAGGTTTCTTCATACATCGACTCCTGTTGGTTAGCACCATGTGGCGTTCATGTGAATCATTGAGATCATTGTGAAATTGAATTTATAATTACGTACACAGGAGGTCAATGTCAGCGCTCGTGTTGTACCGACCAGAAGACTGTACAGTAAACGGTATTCCCGGCCAAATAGTGAGGGCGGCTGAGCGGCTAATTCAGGGTTAAAGTGACCAGGCAGCCTCAGCAACAGTTAGCCTAGCTAACAGCTAACGCACTATGTCCGGCTAACAACAGTTAGCATCCAGCTTACTGCTCACTCATTTACAGCATCTCAGGGCATCTGCGTGAACTTTGAACCTTACACCTGTTTCAGCTGTTTCTGTCTGCGTCATCTGCAGGTTTACCAGAAACACGCTCACAGGATAAGCTTCATCACCTGTAAAACGAATAAAGTAATTTAGATACATAGATAGTAATTTTACTAATCCCAATGTGAAATTCATGTTTCCAGCAGCTTAGTACCTTGTTGTACAGACATAAAAACATGAGAGACAAAAACACACAACAAACGATAAAATATATATATAAAATATAAAAAAGGATATAAAAGAATATGTATTAACCCCGCAAGAATGAAGGAGCCATTGGATGGGTATTTAAGTGCAGTATAAAAACAATTTGGTGTTTGTGATAAAATAATGATAATAAATACATTACTGTTAAAAATGCACAGTGCAAGCAACATGAATTAACAGATTAAAGTGCAAACAGAGCCCCTGTAAATAAGTCTGTTTTGTGCATCACGTGCATGATCAGGCCTCATACTCCTCCTCAGTCCTCCCCATAGACTATATAAAGATGTATGCAGTATATAAAATCATTATATACAGTCATTAGTGCTACTTCGTGTGTGTATATATATATATATATATATATATATATATATATATATAATAACTTTCAGTAGCCTACCAGAATATTAAAATGAATCACTTTTTCAGATGCACAAAAATGACTGAAATGAGATGAACAGACAGATGTTGTCACAGTTTTTCTGTGGGAACATAATTTGTGTTTGAAAAATAGTAAGAAATCACCATATATAGAAATTTATGCTATTGCAATTTATTGCATTACTCAGCATACCAAATACTGCATAATGACTGAAACATTGTAATAAGATTGTCTCATGGGGCCTCTGGTGAGACCTGACCTTGGTAATTATGATCTATTAGCAGTTTTAAATGCCCAGTTTTATAATGTCCTCTTATGTTTGTGATGATATGTTATGACTGGGAGATATTTGTTGTTTTGAATGCTCTGTGGTGGAAATATATCATCCCTTGGCAGCTGGTCGTCCATGTCTCAAGCTCTCTCTTGATAACTGGCACAGCCTGTCTTCTTGTGGAGTGTTTATCGGCTGTATTTTTTCTCTCTTTTTTTAATATCAGGTAGATCACCCTGATGAAGCCTCTTTGCTGTAGCCCGTTGGTGAAATAAAGAAGGTTCTTCCAATCAGTCAGTGTTCCCCACAGTGAGAGACGGAGAGCTGTCCTTCTTCAGCTGATGACACTACTCTTTTTTGGCACAAACGATGCTTCCCCGGGTCAGTAAAGAGTTTCTGGTCCGGATACGGTTCAACTGGCAGCCGTTTTTTCGGGGCCGGGCCTTACTGCTCACAAACACCCTGAGTGGAGGCGTCATGCTGGGGCTGGGAGACATCGTGCAGCAGAGCCGGGAGATCTACAGGAAGCCGGACAGAGTGCGAGACTGGAGGAGGACAGGTGCGAAAGAGAGAAAAAAGCAGAGACCACTTCACCAGCATATTCAAATTTTCATCTCTTCATAAAGAATAAAAACATGATGATTTGGAAAATGTTTCTGTGCGATGTGGCAAATTTTGATTAACCGAATCATTTCTATTTATCCTTTCTTTTCCCCTTGACTGTCTCACCCGAAAGGTTTCATGTTTACCGTGGGCTGCTCAATGGGCCCTATGTTGCACTACTGGTACATCTGGCTGGACGGACTGTTTGTGGGCAAAGCTCTGAAAACGGTGGGCAAGAAGGTTCTGGTGGACCAGGTGGTCGCTTCACCATTTTTAGGGATGTGGTATTTTTTAGGTGAGAAGGATTTCAGAGTGCACACATACCATGCCTCAACATTTGTCAAGCACATAAGCAGGTTCTCTAAGACACACATGGACACAAGACGGAGTTAACAGAGTCAAAGGTTATACTTAAAGACGTGGGTGAGCTGAGACAAACGCTAAAATGTTTGTGAACGTTAGTCATGTTTTATAAGTCCTTATCTGAAGTTGGTTTGGATGAAACGCTGTGCTGACTCACATCTGACAGAAAACTCTGTTTATTGCAGGTATGGGTCTCATGGAGGGACACACTTTATCTGAAGGATGGAAGGAGTTTAAAGACAAGTTTGTGGAATTTTATAAAGTAAGTACACCTGTCAGGTGTCACCTGGTAGATCTGGAGTCAGCAGATCGGTGCTAACGTACTGTAGAAAATGATACACTTCTAAGAACAGTTTGCATTTAAACGTGTGTGTAATGTAGGAAGAGGCAAACGTAGTAATGGCAACTTGTTTACCTCTGGTACTCCTCAGATTGATCTCTATTTATTTATGACTTGTGAGATGTTTTTTTTTCTCTAAATTATTAAAAAAAACCAGATATTTAGGTAAAGTGAGACTTTAAACCATGTTTTCTCTGCGTAATCAGCTTGCTTTGTTTATGCTCATCTGTGCTGTTTTACAGGCGGACTGTTGTGTTTGGCCTGCCGCTCAGATGATCAACTTCTACTTCCTTTCGCCGAAATTCCGAGTCGTGTACATCAACTTTGTCACTTTAGGGTGGGACACGTATCTTTCCTACCTCAAACACAGAGTAAGTCAGCCACAGGGGATTCAGTTTCACTTCTTTTATAAGTAGAATGTGTTTCATTTCTTTACTTATCATAAGACAATTGAACAGCATTGATTTTCATATTTTTGCCTTCAAGATGTACTGTGCAAGATTTTCTTGCTCTGCCGGTACTGTCTTTTTATGCCTCCGCGCCGGCACTTGCTGTGGCCTTAGGCATTATGTTTTATTGGTTGTTTGTCCGTCTGTACATGCGTCCCATTCTCATCAGTGTGTTATCTCAATAACGCCTTCAGGGTTTTTCTACATGGACTCCACAATGACCTGATTAGAATTCGGCGGTTAAAGGTCAAGGTCATTTTGACTTCACAAAACATGTTTTGGGCCAAAAGTCAAGAATTCATACCCTAATGATGACAACATTTCACACAAATGTCTAATAATGAAGTGACGATGCTGATTGTAGATATCCTCTGTTTTGCTAAAGGGAAGATTTCTGTGAAGCGTCCACATTTTCACAGACATGGATGTAGTCTAACTTTGATGAAGGCTACTAATAAAGAAAAAATGGGCAAAAATAATATGATATAATTCTTGTCTATGTCTCTGCTCATGTTGTTCACTGTGTCTGTCAGAGTTTGCTTCTTGCAGTGATATTGTTTTTATTGATATGTATTTGTTTCTGTTGTGCTGACAGGATGACAGTCACTCTGCTGAGCTGCTATCAGACAGCAGTGCAGTGAATGTGCAGCAGGAAGCGCTCCCACCATCCAAACCTCTGGAGGAAAAAACTTAGACAGAGTTCTTCTCGACTGTGAAATCCGTCATCGAAGCTAAAGAACATTTTGCAGTTTTTATCTGTTCAAACTTCTTTTCTGCCTTTGCAAAATGTTGCCGGACTATTTCACAGATGATATTTAAAATGAGCTGTTCCTCTTTGAAGTTTAAAACGACTGTGCGTCTGTCTGAACTGTGAGGAGTTGTGGATGCTTAAGTGGAAGTGCAGGAACACTTTTCCCTTCATGTCTGTAGTTTTAATATACCTCTGTCCAGTTTGTCTCTTTATTTATGTCTGAATGATGTGAACTCCCGAAGGAACATTCAGGGATGGAAAGCTGTTTCACTGCCTGTCCTGTAAATACCTCTGATGGTGGTGGTTCTCTTTTTATCGCATCTGAGGAGTGTAACTGCTGCCATTAACAAAACCTTCAGCGAGGCACTGAAATGTAAGTTTCAGTTGATGAGTGTTTGTATTGTTAAGCTCAGCATCGCTGTAGCTGCACTAAAAGATTTAAACTGTAATTAAACCAAGTGGCATTTGTTTTATTTCAAATAATAATATATATTTGATATGAAAGAATCATTATTGATGTGAAAGAGCTGCTATGTTTTTATCTATTAAGAGGTACAAACTTTGCCTTAATACATAGACCAGTGCTTCACTCCATTTTCATGCTAAATAACCTCATGTCCGGTGTATCCCTTTGTGGTATCTGTAAAAATAATCACATGATTATATTAACGTAAAGGAAATCTGTAGCAGGACCATTATTAAATATAATATCTTTTGTATTTTTATCTTACTAAATTGAATATTCAGCTTCACATGTAAACCTGATTGATGAATCACTAAAAAACACGAAATTCATTCACTTCACACAGTGCAGTACCTCTGTAGTAGTGACTGTATGTGACTTGATAAACTGTACTGAATATCTTCAGCTGTTAATTTATCAATGAAGCAACTGCAGTTTTGGCAGGTCAGGCGGTTAATCAGTTCATGGATGTGATGGTAGAAAAAAG
Organism: Plectropomus leopardus; assembly: GCF_026936395.1. NCBI lineage: Eukaryota > Metazoa > Chordata > Actinopteri > Perciformes > Serranidae > Plectropomus > Plectropomus leopardus. Next base: position 15,975,641 of record NC_142180.1, read on the forward strand.
TGCATAAATGTCATGTGTGCATGAAAAAATTAAGTGACAACTTACTTGCGGTACCTTGTACACTTCATTTTGTTTTGATGAAAAGTTTGGACAAGCAGAAAATATATACATTATTGTGTACTCTTCAGCTTTACAAAAATCACATTAAATATGTACATATCAGAATATTTAAACATACATGGGAGGTGTTATAACTTATGAAGCAATAAAGAATATATTGGCAGAGACAAACCTTCCAGGAAGTGCTTATTTTTGTGCTTGGATACGCTTATTTGTACCATTAGGATTAGGTTTTTTTACTATTTGCATATGGAAGAGGCTAGTTCTTTGCCTAAATAACATAAATTGCTCTTTGTTTTGTTTGTTTTTTACATCAGACAGGAAAAAGACCAAGGACATTCACTGTAGCTAAGAATTTGTGTATCCTTTCATAGCTCTGCTAAGTAATTTTGTTAGTCCAATGTTGCAAAAAATGTATTGTTTGAAATCATGATTATATAGTATTATCGGAACAGTAACAAGTAAAAGTTTGTTTTTAAAGAGATTGCAACCTGCTAAAAGCATCTTAAATTATACAACAAAATAAATGTTATTTGCAAGGTAATTTTAAGAGTACTCAATTCTTTTACACTGTAAACGAGTAGACATGTATTTTTTGTGTTTATGTTGTGTCCCAGGGATGATGTTTTTCTAGGCAAAGTTAGCATCACTGTGGTTACCTCGTTAAAAAGCCTTTGGGATTTTTACTCTAGATTTTGGATTACTGCAGAAAGTGAGCTCTGTGGTAAACAAATATTTATGATGCTTACATGTTTTTTTTCAGGAAGATAATCTTCTCAAATTAACACCACTTGAGGATTTTTGCAATCATCAGTAAGTAAAAATCTAACATCAAGCAATAAATGAACCACAATCACATGATTTAACATCGCCACCACAACAGGGCTTTAAACACGTGTTCAGTGCTGCTCGACTTGATGACGTTCTGTAATTTCATTTAGCCTGGTAAAAAACGTCTTTTTTAAGACACATCCAAGCTTCAAAGTTTGTGAGTGGGGTATTTACTGACAAATTTTATGTTGTAGTCTCTTAAGCTAGTGTTAACCACAGACCTCATTTCAATGAGTTTTTGGCATCTAACCAAAAACTTAGTGACTTTTAAAAGAGGGAGCTGGAGGTGCTGTAATGCTGTCTCATTTCCAGCTTTCAGGATTCGTTCCTGGAGCACTCTGTCTATGTAGATCCGCCACTGCACTGACTACTGTCACAGTGTTTAACAGCAAAGTTTCCTCCAGGCTTGTCACAAAGCTAAAGGACCTGAGATTAAACACATTACTGTGTCTGTGGACACTTGACAAGCAGACCTCCAGGTGGAGACAGTAGGTGGAGATATCTCTGATATTTTAAAGCAAATACTTGTTCAAACACTGACTAACCAGCCTGAAGGATTTGATATGCACTAACCTAGCTTTCAGAGCTCTCCCCCTGAGGCACAGGTATACTCTAGGACTGCAAGGCTTTTGTTAAATTACTTTTGTGTTTGTTTGTTGTGCTGAACCGTCTGTGTTGGAGGTGCAGCGTCCTTTGAAGGTGGACCATCTATGTCTCTAGCTCTCATTGGTTAACTGATAGACATTCAGCCTCCTTGTAGAGTAGTCTTATGGACTTGCTGGGTTTTGTTAACATTCAGTTGATTCTGCTGATGAAGGCCCTGAGCTGAAACAAGTAGGCAAATAAGGAAGACAAAGACTATATTGAAAGTTAGTCAGCTGTTTTTCTTCCTTTCATGACAGTACTCTCTCTGAGGTCTAAACATCATGTTTCACCGGTTGAGTAAAGAGTTCGTTGTTCGGATACGGTTCAACTGGCGACCATTTTTCCAGGGCCGAGCCCTTCTGCTCACAAACACCCTGAGCGGAGGAGTCATCCTGGCACTGGGAGACATCGTGCAGCAGACCCGGGAGAAGTTCAGGAAGCCAGACAGAGTCCGAGACTGGAGGAGGACAGGTGAGAAAGAGAGAATAGAGCCCAACAAGATACTAATTTCTTTTTCATCTGGCTTAGCAGCAATACGCTTCCATATAATGATGATAAAGGAGACGATAGAAAAGGTAAATGTGAAAAAATACAGTACACGATATAAAGCATTGTAACCAAATTTCAGAATTTCTTCATAGTGAAATACCCCTACAATACAGTACCATGAATGTAAATGCTATGTACATAGACATATCATGGCCCGTGTAGTTATTATGCGTACACGTGTTAATGGACATTCTTTATTGTTTTCTCATATTTCAGAACCACACATAAAACGTCAATAAAAATCTGCCTGGACTGTAAAGACATCTGGTTAAGGTCTTATCGGACAACCTGCAGCGGGCCAGTTACCCTTCAACCAGTCAGAATAGCTTTTACAGGTTGAATCTGCTTTTTTTTTTTTTTCAGTACAAAATACCAAATTTTATACTCTCTCAGCCAGTAGGGTTTATTCAAAACACCATCTCTTAATGAAGAATGAAAAATGGTGTTTTGGAGAATATTTGTACAATGTGTTTTAAATCAGCAACTCATTGCCATTAACTCTTATTCTTCTTTGGGCCTTTCTCCCCAAAGGTCACATGTTTATGGTGGGCTGCTCCATGGGCCCACTGCTGCACTACTGGTACCTCTGGCTGGATGGAGTGTTTGTGGGCAAAGCTCTAAAAACAGTGGGAAAGAAGGTTCTGGTGGACCAGGTGGTCTGCTCACCGTTTTTCGGGATGTGGTATTTTCTAGGTGAGAATTTCAAAAATTATTGGCATTAAGCAGCCTGTCTTAAAAACATATCAGAGTGGGTGGAGTTCATAGGTCGTCTTTGATAACAGCTTGGATTTGAATGCGGTTTTATTTATGAATGTCAGTCATGTCCTTAGCTGAATTTAGTTTTAATGAAACGTGGTACTGACGTTCATCTGACAGAAAACTCTGTTTATTGCAGGTATGGGTCTCATGGAGGGACACACTTTATCTGAAGGATGGAAGGAGTTTAAAGACAAGTTTGTGGAATTTTATAAAGTAAGTACACCTGTCAGGTGTCACCTGAGGAGATGGAGTCAGCAGATCGGTGCTAATGTACTCACATTGTCGTCTACTCATCACATCAGAGGTTCCTGTTTGTTCTTAACCACAGATAAGAATTAATTTAGCTGGGTTTTTTTTTGTCCATGTCATTCTCAGCCATGCTAGCAGTGTGGCTCTGGGGAAGTCAATGTCAGTCTGCCACTCTAATCCCGACTGAAATATCTCAACAATTATCTGAATGATTGGCATGAAATTTAGCACAAATATCCGTAGTCCCCTGGGGATAAATCCCACTGACTTTGGTCATATCCTGAGTATTCCTCAGCTGCACTTTGTGTCAGTTGCTAATTTTAACATGCGAACAAGCTAACCTAAGAGTGCATTTTCAGCATCAAACAGCTCTCTACAATCATTTTTTGAGTTACTACTGACCCTCTGAAGTGTAATAAGTGTAGCTGATGTGTGACAATAATTTCTGATTATCACATTATATATTAATGACTTCTGATACCTTTTTGTTAATTTAATAATGTTAAATTTGTGAAAACAGATATTTTATTTAACAGCAAGCTCAAACAGACAGTTTAACAGTGTTTGCTCTGCAATTATTCTGTTTATGCTCATGTGTTGTTCTTGCCTGTAGGCGGACTGTTGTGTTTGGCCTGCTGCTCAGATGATCAACTTCTACTTTCTCGCACCCAAATTCCGAGTCGTGTACATCAATTGTGTCACCTTAGGGTGGGACACGTACTTGTCGTACCTCAAACACAGAGTAAGTGAGCTTCAGAGGAGAGTCAATGTAAATTCTGACTCCTGGATAGTTTTCATGTCTTTTTTAAGAGAATGTGTTTCATTTTTTACTTATTATATATGAGGCACCGATTGTAAAGTTTTAGAGCTATATGTATGTGGAGAAATGTTGCTGTTACGTTCAGTTATAATTGTTATGACCATTTAACACCATTTATTTTTTTGCCTCAGTGAAGGTCAAATTTAAAAACTTTGCCACTAATAAAGAAAAAATAGAAGAGAACAAGCTTTCTAGTTTCTCAGTGATTAAAAATTCAAGTTATATTGATAATATTGATGCATGTAGCTCTTGGTTCTGTTGTGTTGACAGGATGACAGCCACCTCACTGAGTTGGTATCAGACGGCAGTGCTTTAAATGTACAGCTGGGAGCACTCCCACCATCCAAACCTCTGGAGGAAAAAGCTTAGAGACGGCGTTCAAGCTCGACTGTGGAGTCCATCATCGAGGCTAACGTACATTTTGCTGTTTTTTCTTTTCTGCATTTGCAAAATGTTGCAGGACTGTTTAACAGATGATCTTTCTCTCCGATGAACTGTTCCTCTCTGAAGTTTCAAACAGCCACATTTCTTTTTGAACTGTGAGGAGCTGTGGATGTTTACATGGGAGTGCTGGAACACTTTTCCCTTTGTGTTTGTGGAGTTTCAACTCCTGTGCCTCACTTAAAAAGTTCCTCTAATGTTCAGAGGACAAAAATGTCTGCCTCTAACTAATATTACAGATATTACCATTTATTTTCATAATTTTCTTCTTCAAATAACAGTTTGTTTACATAACACCACTGATGTTTTTTATGGAAAAAAATAAATTATTATCTGTATACTAAATGCTTGGGGGGTTTCTTTTATTTCACAGTCTGAGATATGTCAATCACTAGCAACAACATGCTGCATTGATGAATTTTTATTTTTATTTGTTATTACGTTATTATTTGCAGTATCAGGTAAAAAAAAAATCCCTTTTGTTGCCTCAGAAGACCAAAATGTCCTCTGCTAAAACTGCCATAAAAATAGTAAATATTAATATTATTTTCCTCTTCACTGAATTAATTTAGTGACCAAATTTTCATTTATTTTCAGAATTTTAACCCCTTAAATGCTAGGGTCGGGCCATCGCTTCTGTAATGATACATCCTGGCCTGAGAAGCAATAGTGAGTCGCTGTAGCCTCTAGTGAGGAAGAAGAAGAAGAGGAAGAAGAAGTTTAGCCGGCTGGAGCAAACTGTCAATAGAAACCATGGATGTATTATAGTGAAGATGGATAAAGTGTAAAAGTTACAGTCTCAGTAACTTAGAAACACAGGAAAATGACTGTTATCTCCATCACAAGCAGCTCCTGCAAAGAAGCAACGTTATGAAGCAAAGATAAGAAGAGACGCAAGAAGAAGCAAAACTGGAGTAAAAATTGGTGTGGCTCTCAAAAGCTGCATTGCTTGGAGTGTAAAAAGATGCAGTTTGATGCTGAATTGAAATGTTTCTTTTAGACTGGTAACTAACATCTAACGTTGACTATATACTGAAAACTTTAGTGTGACTAATGACAACACTAACTGTAGCCTTACAGATCGCGATTTATAAATGATGTAAATTGTAAATTGTATTTGTATGGACACAGTAGTAGACTGACAGTTAAAGGGTGAAATACTGCTCCATTGCCTACTTGGTTGGACTGGGTGGCTGGAACTTACGTAATGCACCTTTAACCCTTTAACACCTGTATCACCATCAGTTTCTTGTGCTGTGTTCAGACACCTTTTACAAGCTTTTAACCCTCTGAAACCTGAGAAAATTGTTTACATTTCTCTTAAAACATGAGACAAGTTATACTGAGCAATTTGGCAAGAAGTATCCAGCAAGAAACGTAACAAGAAATAATTAAAAGGTGTCCAAAAATGACAAGAAAATTAGCTAGAGGTGATTATTTGATATTATCAAAAAACAGAAATAGAAAAAATACCCTGAAAACCACATTTATATAAAGTTTTTGTTTCTTATTTTACTTTTCTTGCAACTTTTAACTAATTTCTTGCAAATATTGTTCGTCTTATTTTCAGATAATTTTCTTGTAACATTTTACTAATTTCTTGCAAATTTTGGGGGCATCTCTTGATAAGCTGATCGTCTCTTCTGCTGTTTTTATTTTTGTTTTATTTTTTGACAGAATTTCAATTTGCTTAGTTTTTAAGGGGTTAATGTGTCTGTCTTATTTGTTGATTTATTTATATCTGGATAATGTGCACTCCTGTAGGAAGATTGAAGGATTAAAAGCTCAAAAAAAAGCGTTTTCACTGTCTGACAGTGATTCTCTTTTTATCACACCCAAAGCATGGCCATATAACAAAACCTTCAGCAACACACTTCAGTTTAAGTTCTAGTCGATGAGTGTTTGTAGTGTGAAACTCACATCATTGATACAGTGAAAGATTTAAACTGTCCAGCAACCAAACAAGTGGCATTCATTTTGTTTATCATAACATCATACAGTATATGTGACATGCAAAAATATTGATGTGAAATAGCTGCTATGTTTTATCTTTATCCTATTAACAGGTAGAAACTTTGCCCCAATATAGACTCAGTGTTACGCTCTGTGTTCATGTCAAATGTATTTGCGCTCATTTTATTCCTTTTTGAAATTATTATTTGGAGTTTAGTTAAGACCCTTCCCAGCTCAAAAAACAGCTTGACCAGTTTAAGATAGCTGGTGTATCAGCTTGTTTGACCAGCTTGAGGCATGTTTTTGCATAATTTAAGCTAAAACCAGCTACCACCATACACTGGTTTTTTAGCAGTTTTTTTCCCAGCAGGGTTATGATTTTTTTCAAACTAATTCAGCTTTTTTAATGTTTTCCATACAGTGGGCATAGCAATTATTCAAATTTCAAAATTTTTAAACATCCAGCCTTCACACCACAATTTCTTGGGAAATTTATTTAGATTAGAGCCCTCAGCAGAAAGCTGGAAGAGTGATGTAACTGATGTTTTAAATACTAAGCAAATATTTGTTCACACCAACCTAGCATATGGAGCACTCCTCCTCAGTCACAGGCACATTTCATGACTACAGAATGTGTATTTTTGGGTTTTTTTTGTGTTGAACTGTCTGTGTTGGAGGTGCAGCATCCTTTGAAGGTGGGGCCATCTATGTCTAGACTTCTCATTGGGATACTAATACACATTCATCCTCCTTGTAGAATAGTCTTATGGACTTGCTGGGTTTTGTTAACATTCAGTTGATTCTGCTGATGAAAGTCCTGAGCTGAGACACGTAATAAGCAAATAAGGAAGACAAAGACTATATTGAAAGTTAGTCAGCTTTCCCACAGTGAGAGACGGGGAGCTTTTTGTCTTCCACTCATGACAGTACTCTCTCTGAGGTCCAAACATCATGTTTCAACGGTTGACTAAAGAGTTTGTCGTTCGAATACGGTTCAACTGGCGACCATTTTTCCAGGGCCGAGCTCTGCTGCTCACAAACACCCTGAGCGGAGGAGTCATGCTGGGGCTGGGAGACATCATGCAGCAGAGCTGGGAGATCTACAAAAAGCCAGACAGAGTCCGAGACTGGAGGAGGACAGGTGAGAAAGAGAGAAAAGCAGATACAAGAATTGTCAACACTGCATTGTGGGAATAGTTCACTGCATTTAATTTAAATTATAATTTTTATATTTTGAATTGTGACCTGGTGCCTACATTTTGTGTTTTTCTTTGCATTAATTAAGACATGTCCATCATGAACTGTTGCCAAAAGGCATATTGGTGAAACACATGCCTTTAGCTGTGCAACAGTGATGATTCAATTAAAATCAGATTTCTGCAGTGATAAATCAAACTCAAACAGGCTTAGTGTTCTGTCACACTGTCTTCAAAAGGAGTAGCAGGAGCAACTGGCTTCTATTGCCAAAATGCTCCACTGAAAGGTTCAGGTTTCTAATGAACAATGTTAATGCACTTTCCTTTTTTAGCTTTCTATTTATTCGTTGTATCTATTTATTCAGTGTATGCAGGAATCACTGATATTGTTATTGTCTGCTCACTGTTTACATTGTATTATTAAGGCACTTTCACACTTTTTTGTTGCATGTGCTAAAAAAAAGAGTTTTCTTGGATTCATATTCAGCAGATTTGAACAGAGTGTGCATCTTGTTGCTGTCAAACGCCTTACAATTAATGATGCAATGCAGTCTGATTCAACATCTGGTCAGACCCTTATATTTTGATGAGAACCTGTGCAGTACATACAAGATATAATGTTATATTTAATCCATAAAATGTCTATTTATTTAAATAAAAAAGAATAAACCTGATATTTGGGATATTTGTGTAATGTCGTGAATTTTAATGACTGACATATTGCAATTAATTATTTATTTTTACCTTGACTTGCTCTCCCTAAAGGGAAAATGTTTACATTTGGCTGCTCCATGGGCCCAGTGCAACACTACTGGTACATCTGGCTGGACAGATTGTTTGTGGGTAATGGTCTCAAAACGGCGGGTAAGAAGGTTCTGGTGGACGCACTGGTCGGCGCTCCAATTACAGGGCTGTGTTTTTTCATGGGTAAGTAGTATTTCAGAATTTATTTGGCACTAAGCAGCCTGCCTTAAGACGTGGGTGTGATGAAACAAAAGACAATGTGTGTCAATATCAGAGTGTTTTGAGTTCAAAGGTCATCTGTGACAGCTTGGATTTGAATGAGTTTTTTTCGTCGGTGTCAGTCATGTTTTATAAGAGTTCCTCCAGACATTATCATTATCTGAAGTTGGTTTTGATAAAAATGTGGTGCTAACACACAATAACTCTTTTTATCGCAGGCATTAGTCTCATGGAGGGACACACTTTATCTGAAGGATGGAAGGAGTTTAAAGATAAGTTCTGGGACTTTTACATGGCAAGTACACCTGTCAGGTCTCACCTGTGGATCTGGATCAGCAGATCAGTTCTGATGTAGTCTTTGTTCCCAACCACATTTAGTTATCTTTGCAGCCTTTTGTTTTTTTTGCATTTATAACTGTGTGTGTCTTGTCTTTGCTTGTGTCCTTTGGTGTTCATAAACGACACATGAAGAAAGCAGAATTGCCGCCCTGCAGTTTTATGCCTCCGTGCACGAGTCAAGTTACACTTACAGTTTACATCTATGTGTGTGAAAACATGGATGTGTCACACACTTCTTTACCTCAGTATCACAGAGGATCTGTATAATCAGCACAGTTCCAAGCTGGACACCAAAGATAAGTGTCACCAATTCAGTATCTGACCAAATGTCTCCCCTTCAGTTCCTGAGATATGACACAGAATAATGGCAAGGAAAGTGTTTTATGCAGAATATTATTATGTCACAGTGAAGTTGACCTTTGACCTTTTATCATAATTAGCATAATCATTTTTGAGTTATGGCCAAATACATGCTTTGTTAAGGTCACACCGACCTTGGCCTTTGACCTTCGACCACCGAATTCTAATCAGTTTATTTTTCAGTCCAAGTGGACATTCGTGTCGCTGAAGGTGAAGTGCAGCCTCATAAAGTTCACTAAACTCTTTCTATTTGTCAATACGACCTCATGAAATGCAATTGGTATAATTAATTTCAATGAACAGTCATTTGTTAGACAGTCGGTCAGTGAGTTGGCTGTTACTTTTCATTTGTTCAGCTGTATTTGCTATTTTAAAGCAATATTCATCAATATAGTAAAACGGATGTTTATTGTTGCTGCTGCCTCTTATTTGACTCGGTATGATAATAATATGATTTCCTCTCAGTGATGAGGTGTACTGTTTTTGAGCACGTTCCAAATGTCTTGTGGACCAATCAGACTGCTTGGTCGCAATTACCTGTCGTATAATTGTGATAAGCCAAACCTGTCTCCTAGAAATTTCATATGTTACTTAACTGCTAAAATTACGTTGTTGTGGCAACGTAATCTCTGCCTGGATTATGTACAGGGATGTTTCTTTGAGATAATGAAACACTACATTCATATCCAGCGTAGATTTGGGAAGAAGGTGGTTGGGGAGGATGACGTGTTCACAGTATCTTGACAACAGAACTTCAGGTTTGCGTCCAAACATTCCATCTCAGGTTTAGTCAACAAATGCATTTTGGATAAGTTTAGGGACAGATCGGAATTTTGGTTAAATGTTAATTATAAAAAGAGAAAAAAAAGGTAACAAAATAATAACACTGTATTCACGACAAGTGAATACCATATTGCAAGATTGTCATTTGTGGCACAAAACAGCTAAAATATGTTGTCAGTGAAAATTTTGCTGATTCAGTCTCAACATTTTTGCAACTTTCTTGGTATATTGATTCGCAACATTTTTTCAATAGAAAAAATAATTTGCTCAACATTACATTTCCCTCAAAATGCCATTTTTGTTTTAAGGAAGATGCTAAATATATTTATTAATGACTTCTGAGATTTTTTTTTACAATGTTTAAGACAATAATTAAAAAAAAGCTCACTGCCAGTTTCCTCTAAATTAATTCCAAAAAAGACATTTTGGTTAATTGCCAGCTAAAAGTGACAGTTTCAACAGTGTGTGCATTGTGTAATCACTTCAGCTTTGTTTATGCTCATCTGTGTTGTTCTTGCCTGTAGGCAGAGTGCAGTGTTTGGCCTGCTGCTCAGATGCTCAACTTCTACTTCCTCTCACCCAAATTCCGTGTCGTGTTCATCAACTCTGTTGCCTTAGGGTGGGACACGTACCTGTCCTACCTCAAACACAGAGTAAGTCAGCCACAGGGGATTTAAAGGAATTTCTGCATCCTACATAGTTTTCGCTTCTTCTATAAAGACAATGTGTTTTATCGATTACTAATTATGTGACCATTTATTTTTATATTTTTGCCTTAATGAACGTTAGATTTAAAAAAACTTTGCTACTAATGGAGAATTAGGAGAGAGCAATATGTCAGTCTGCTGCACTATTTCGCTGCTCATGTTGTTAACTGTGTCTGTCAGAGTTTGCTTCTGGCAGGGATATTGCTGATATGTATTTGTTTCTGTTGTGTTGACAGGATGACAGTCACTCCACTGAGTTGATATCAGACAGCAGTGCAGTGAATGTGCAGCAGGAAGCGCTCCCACCATCCAAACCTCTGGAGGAAAAAACTTAGAGATGAAGTTCTTCTCAACTGTGAAATCATTCATTGAGGCCAAAGAATATTTTGTTGGCAGGACTGTTTAACAGATTATCTTTCTTTCCAATGAGCCGCTCATCTGAAGTTTTTTTTAAAGATTTTTTTTTGGGGGGGGTCTTTTGTCTTTATTTAATAAGACAACATACGCATGAAAGGGGGGAGAGAGAGGGGATGAAATGCATTAAATGATTGAGGTTGGAATTGAACCCACACCTGCTGTGGTAGGGACACAGCCCATGCACATGTGCACATGGGGTTCCCGCTCCACCAACTGAGCCGCTGGGTGCCCCAGTTGCTTTGAAATTTAAAATGACCACGTCATTATGAACTGTGAGAAGTTGAGGATGTTTAAGTGGAAGTGCTGGAACACTTTCACCTTAATGTCTGTAGAGTTTTTCTATGTCTCTGTCCAGTTTGTCCATCTATTTATGTCTGAATGATGTGCACTCCTGAAGTATATTATATCCACATTCAGTAACTGTTCATGAAATTTTCATAAAACGTGTGCATTGACTTTCCTGTAGTACCTCGAATTGTTGTCTTCCATTTTTCTGAGAATAATAAAGTTTGGACAAGCTTTGCGAAAATTGCATTTAATATATGTTGCATATGAGAATGTTTAGACATACCTTGGAGATTATATAAATTATGAAGCAATAAATAATTTATCAGGAAAGACAAACCTTGCATTTAATATCATTGATTTACTTTTGATACTTACGTACAGTAAACATTAGATTCTGTGAGACTTTTACTCAATTAATATTCCAAAAGGCGACTTTAACTTCTACCAAAGTCATTTTTTGGCAAGATATCCCTACTTTTACTCAATTTTGGCTGTCAGGTACTGCATCCACCACTGCCTTTATTTAGTTTATGTCATTTTGTTTCATTCAATGTTTTTTTCATATTAATGCCCTGAGTAAATACACAGATAATGTTCAGAGGTTGTAATGTCTTTATATACCAACTTTTACCAAAATATGTATTGTTTTATTCCAGCCGCCTGCACTCAAGCATAGTTACCACTTTCAGCCACTAGAGAGAGTGTAGTGCTGCTGTCAGGTGTCAACAGAGAGGGCATGTGCATGGCACTGTGGTGCTTTACTGCTCGGCTGATGATTGAGGTGTAGCCATACATCCATGGGTGTAGCCTACAATGTGCCACCATGTCTGTTTGTTTAACAGGTAAGCAGAAATATAAAATGGGTAATGAGCTGAGACTGATGTAGCACAGCGGCGGGGGGTTTTAGACATGTTAGGAAGGTTGCCCTTTAATTCCTGCTTTGTGTGTGACAGCCTAACTTTGTTGTTATCTGAGTAAAATAAGCAGCTTAGCTAACCTTTGCTGTAAGGACCCCACGGTGCTACTTTTTGCATGGGATTTGCTTGTACCCGTCTGTTCATGTAGTAATAATGAAATGGAGCAACAGTATTATTTTGTGCAATCTGTGTCATCAGCTCATTTTTGTTAAACCGTCAGATGTAAACAGCCAAGACCACGTGTCCCATGGATCTTTAAAAAGTCTAAAAAGGCATTAAATTAATTCATCTAAAAATATAACTGGCATTAAATCAACCTTTCAAAAGTCTTAATTTTTTCTGACATTGTATTGCAGAAGTTCAGAATAAAGTTATGAAATAATAATTAATCAAATGCCTCTTGCGTTAACATCACCAAAGAGTCATGTTTTATGTTACAATAATAAAATAAAAATAAAATAAAATGGAATTACCCCATGACCTCAAGTAATTGATGGCGATACGTTTTTTTACTTCAATATTGACCACTGAAAAACTGGTCATAAATTAAAGTGGCATTAAACAGAATTTAAAAGTCTTAAGTCTCACTTGCTGTAAATTGTAGGAATCCTGGACAGGGCTTTTTCATTGTACTGTGGCTTGCTTTAAAGCAAGGCTGAACAGAAATGTGTAACGATGTACCACTATGTCTCTGTATTTTGCAGAAAAGCCAAGTAAAAGAGGAAAATAATCATAACGCTGACTTTTTATTCAAATGTAAAACAACTGGCTCAAGCAGTGACCAAACAACAATGGACACTGGATTTGTAGCAGGGAACATCTTCTTCATCACCAACAGAGTCAGTTGATAAATCAAGATTTTGCCAAATCTGGTTGGAAGAACAATGAAAATGTCTCTTCCTCCAAGAAACTCTGTGAGTCCATCCTCTTGCTCATGTGTAATTGTTTTTATTGACTCGATTGCTGAATTAACTTCCCTTATTGCTGTGTTTCCTCTCCTAAAGTTAGAGTTAGTGCTTGTTGCTTTGGGAGCCACCATTACTGTGCTGCCTGCATTTTATATTACCAACTATTCACTGTTATATATGGTTACAACAGTAAACAATATCTACACTTAAGTAGTTTTCATGAAATAGATGCTACATTCTTGATATCGACAGTTCATTTTCAATCTCACCGCCAAGGTCCAAGGTCAAGGTGCAGATCCCTGATTGGCTGCCTACATTGTCAGCTACAGTTCAGCCCAGATTGGATTTTAATTTCTGCAAAGTGTTTGGAGCAGCAGAGAGTCCAGACTGAAACACAGAGTGAAACCATATTTTATTCTATGCAGTTTATGAATGAAACAGAATGATATTGTTTTTTCAGGACCGATACAGATACCGATTATTGGTAGTCAATGAGACCAGTAACTATTAAAAACAGTCAGTTTTGAACCAATATGCATTTACAATAAAGATGAATGTATGTCTTTTGAAATTAAGAATTTGGAAAATTCATAAACTCAAACACAAAAATGTCTTATTGCCTTTAGCAAATGTTTAATCAAAACCGAAACTTTCAACATCATATACAGCAAGTTCCCAGCAACTTTTTTTTAAAAAAAGTTCAATGAAAATTTCAATAGAAAAAGAATAAGTAAAAATAGCTCCCTGAAGTTTTTCAAAGTAAGAGTTCCTCCCATGCTGACACTTTCTTTACATGAATTGCAGACTGCCTTCACTGGTGTTGGTTGAGTGTAATATGCACACTTTCATTAATTAATTTTACTGGCAATTATTAAAAAAAACAAAACCTAATACAGATCATTGGCAATATGCCAGATATCTGTCCTGATTATCAGCCAGGCTGATAATCTGTGGACCCTTAATCAGGATGGTCGACTTGTCACCAGGCACGAATTCACAAAAGCGATAAGCGACTACTGCATAAACAACAATGTTAACTGAAAAGAGAATTTTCAGCAGGGAAACAGCTTTTTTTTAACCTGCTCTACTTCACATTTTTGACATTAAACAAACAAACTTTACACATCAATCACTGAATGGATTTCTGTTATTTTCAGAGAGCAATATTTGTTACTTTTGCCCAAAAGGTCAATCAAAGTTAGAAAAAAAAAACATGTCCATTGAATGTCTGTCACTTTAAATAAAGAGCAAATACAGAACATTGTTTAAACATTGACCAACCAGCCTAAAGGATTTCATGTGTACCAACCCAGCGTGCAGAGCACTCCTCCTCAGGTGCTCAACACATCCTGCTGTCAAGGATGTAGACTGTGTGTGTATTTGAATACTGTCGATATGACTGCCAGCCTTTTCCTCTCAACATGCCTGCAGCGATGTACCTCACTGTGCTGCTGTCCCTGTTTGCAGTGACAGTCTGTAAAGGTAAGTTAACATTTTACACTTTTACCTGTTGAACTGACGTGTGAATTTATGTGAGAATTTGAATTAAACGTCATCTTGAAATCTTGATGCAAAGTTATGCAAATAGGAAACTTCCTGCGGCAGGAGGCAGGTAAATTGGATGTAGTTTTCTTCTCAGGGAATCATTGTATTTTGTACAATTTTAATACCTACAACAGCAATACCTGAGGCCAGGATTACATTCAAATTTGGACAAATATCATCCCTGCAGAAATAGAGAAACCTTTATATTTAAACAATATATTGCTGTCTGTTGCTGTAAAATACAAGTTTTTCCATCTGTATTTTCTACAATACTGAATGAAGAATTAACTGCTATTTGTAAACAATAAGCGGAAGTTAAAGTAGCCTGAATGGTAAGGTCACGCCTGGGTGGAGACTAAAGCAAATATTTAATCAGTGAAAGTGATCCTAAACTTAACTTACTGTGGTGTCTGCGACTTATGCAAACACTTATATGTACACAGACGTTCGATGCCAGCTGACTGCCAGCTTTTTGTCTGCATCATCAGTAAACAAACATCATTACCTGTCAGTTGATTTGGCTTTAGTAAACACACCGCAGAGTTAATGGCCTAATCTGAACCTCAAACTGAACTGCGCCTTCATGACTTGAAAAACAAAATTAGTTGAGGAAACAATCTCACCTCAAGTTGCATTTAGAGGCTGTTAAGGAGCTCGAATCCATCTCATACATATATTTCCAGTGACAGGCTGCAAGCTGCGTGGGTGGGCATACTCATATCACCTGCACTCACCACTAACAGCAGAGCACTGCACCTTTTTTTAAAGACCATTAGCAAACCAACCAACCAAAGAATAGTGTATAAGAAAACAGTCATTTCTAATTACATGTTCGAAAAGAAGTGGGAAGAAATGTGACTTATTTAATACCACCCACTCTCCGTTATTCATTAGCTAATAATTCTGCATATACTTCCTTATTTAACTGTAACATGTTACAACATGGGGTGAAAACTGGCTGTGGTTTTGAATTACAAAGATGTGTAAATTTGGCAAACTTGTTTACTTTTAATGTCATTTTCAGTCGTAACTATTCTTCACAGTCATAAAGATGTAGAGTTAATCATGCTAGTGCGAGTTATCTGGCGTTTCTGTTGTGCTTATTTTGTGAATTGTGTTGCTTTGCTAAAGTCTTTGATAAACCAAATCTGCCATCACTGAAGCTAAACTATGTGCTGCTATGGAGGGAGCTGTAATGAAACACATTTAAGCCACCTAAAAAAATCCATTTCAATTTAAGTGTACACTATATTTGAATATATGCTTCAAGTCCCCATTGATAACAGCTGTCTTGTGGTAAAGCAGTGAAAATATTCCAAACATAGCATATACATCTATATTTAGGTGTCAGTATCAGCAAGACAAAGAAAATAATAAGTGGTCCGCCCTCAACTTTGCATCTCACTCACATCGAAACCAAACATCTAAAATAATCGACAGTTTCAAATACCTCGAAGTGACACTGGACTCAACTTCAACCAGCACACTAATGACATCATAAAAAGGAGAGCCGCAAAGGCTATCAGCCATCCGCAAGCTTAAAGCACTATATGTTGCACCCCTGTCTCCTCCTTTTATCATGTTACCAGTTACTAATAAGGCCAAACTCACACGCATAAACAACGCTGCTGCCAGGATAATTGGTGTCCTCACACCCAACCTCACAGAGTTAAACATCAGGGCCACTGCACGCCTTGTTACTTCAAGAGAACAGGATGTCACACACCCACTGTATCACCACCTCACCCCTCTGCCTGAGTGTGCACTCCTGTCTGTGTTGCTACTGTGATGTTGTCAGTGTTGTTACTGTGTACCATTTTATAGTATATGGTGTAATCCATGTTGTTACTGTTGTATTTGCTTTGGTCTGATTTTGTAGAGTTCTGGGAAAAGAAATCTCCTCTGTGGGCAATTAAGCCTAAGTCTGAAAAATAAGTATAAAACAGGTTTGTTTTTTTTTAAGTATAAAGAAGCAGAAACTGAAGAACTTTAAGGTTTGTATGCGACAATCAAAGCATTTAGCAGAAACCATTATTTGCTCTGTAAAGATAAAGCGGCTTAATGGCGCCTGACTGCGTGTGCATGATAGTGCATGTGTGTATCCCACTGGCTAGCTCACTGCTACTGCTTTGCACTGCACTAGTTACTGCTGATATTGGGGCGCCCTGGTGAACACCGTGAGCTCTGTCAACACTGTTGCTGTTGTTAAGCGCTGTTTATGGAGTTAGCACTGTCAGCTGCTAGCCGCTGGCTCAGCCACCTTAATGTTGAGAGGCACGCCCCGACAATTCATAGGCTCTGAATTTCACCTTTAAAATGTTGCCGTTTGGCCCTGGCATACTGATAACGCAAATATTAGACATGAGTTAAAAAGTTTAGTCACTTTTCTATTCATATACTACAATTATTGGAAACACACACAAATATAAGCAGGAACAGCCTTCCTTGTGTCAAATCAGATTGGCTACTCAACTGTTTACTTATTAAACATTGTTTTCTTTGTTTTTAAACACTTGCATAAGTTAAAGTATATCTCTGATTTATTGCAGTATATGTTTATTTGAAGTAATGTCAAAATGTTGAAATGTAAAAAGAAATTAACTTCAAGATTTAAGAGGTTGGATAATTATTTATTGTTATTTATTATCTATATTTGTTTTAATTTTTTATATTATTTACTGAGACACCTTTACATGGACATGAATAACCTATTTAAGATCAGGTTTTTGGAGTATTCTGTTTATGTGTTTGAGCATATTCTTTTAATGAGAAACCTGAATATGCAAGCTGGAGTACCCTGAAAGAAACTGGTGTGTGAATAACCTGATTTCTCTGCTCATGTGAACACCATATCCCGAATATAATGATAACCAGGATAAGCCTCATAAACAGGTTATTAATGTCTGTGTAACAGCGGTCAGAGAGGAAAAACTGGGCGAGTCCAACAGCAGTACTGTGTTTGTACATGTTGTGTCATTAAAATAAAGCTAATTTGTGGTGGCAGTGGGCCCTAGTCACCTCTTTAGCAAAGATCACATGATTTCCAGCTACGCCCCTGCCGTTAGTTCAAAACATCAGCTTTGTTATCAACTTTGAAAAAAGCCGACAAACTCTCCACTATTGTCTCCATCAGGGGTGAATGCTGCGCATCTGCACAGAGTTTTAATGCTGTCTATTCCTTTACAGACACCACCATTACTTCTGCAGTCAAAAAGACAACAGGGATAACCACAAGTGCTGCACAGTCAACCAGTTTGGCTGCTACCACAAAGGATAAAGTCAGCCTATTCAGTACGACAACCGCCAACAACGCACAACAGCCTCTGACAACAACACACAAGACGACCGCTGCAGTCACTTCACAAGAAGTGTTATCATCACCCTCACCCGCAACTTCCCCCCATACACCCAACATGACAGTGGAAACACTTCCAAATGTCACACCTCCTCAGACTACAACAACCAACCAGACATCCAGCGCAACAGTTTCACAAAGATCAGCACTCCCACCAGCATCAGAAACGCCAAATGCCACTGTAACCATCACTGTGAACGCAACCAGCCCAGGTCAGACTGCTGTCAGAGCTGAGGGTTTTTTCATTTTTTTTCTGAATCTGAGAACAATGTTTAAATCTAAAACAAAAAATCTGCACCTCTATAAACAGGGAAAATGTGACAAAATTAGGAACCTGCAACATTTTCCCTTATTTAGTCCTTTGTGGTTGTTTTTGGAGTGAAAGAGAGGAGCCAGGTGGAGTTTCATTAAGCAGTAAAATAACAGGATGTAAATCACTTTTATTCAGCTTAAAGCTGCATTGATCAGTTTCACAAAATAGTCATTTTTTTCTGGGGAATTTCACTG
Source organism: Plectropomus leopardus (assembly GCF_026936395.1). Classification (NCBI taxonomy): domain Eukaryota; kingdom Metazoa; phylum Chordata; class Actinopteri; order Perciformes; family Serranidae; genus Plectropomus; species Plectropomus leopardus. The sequence continues at coordinate 15,994,233 of NC_142180.1, forward strand.
CTGACTGTCATACATTTTGCACTAAGAGAGTTCTCTACTGGCAAATTTAAAGTTGCAGTTATTTCACACTTTTTAACTGAAGTAGATATATGGCTTGTGCAGTTTTTTTGAGTAGCAAAGACGATGGGTTTTTGAAATGCTGGACCTAGGATGTGTGGTGCCCTAGACGAACTTCCCCATGATTATTATTATAATAAAAACAATTGGGGCTGGGTAGGCCCCCCCACCCCCCTCTATATGGGGCCCTTGGTTGTGTATGTCGCCCTAAAGAAGATCTGCCACTGACTTTTTGGGATTGTTTCACCCTCAGGTCTCCCACAGGAATGGGGAAAAGGTGACTTGGCAGCAAATCCCGGCCTCGTGGCCATCCTTTGCATCTTCTCTATCATCTTTATCCTTGTGCTGGTGGTTGCCACCGTGAAATGTATCCGATCACCGAGGTCCAACTTTGAGAGGCTCGAAGACGTGCCAATGGTGAGTTTGAAAACAGGAATCTGATGTTTTAACTGATGTTAAACTTTTAAAATGTTGTAAATACTTAAATGTAATCTTTACTGAATTGAGAACACATAAGGATGACACCGAAAAAGGTCTTAAAAGTGTTTTAATTTGTTTTTAGCCATGCAAGCAGCGTGTTGTTCAGTCAGTTGGTTGGTTGATCCAGAATGAAATATTTCAGAAACTGTTGCATGGAGTTTGTACAGACATCTATAGTTTAAGGTGGATTTATTGTGATCTAATTGGTGATCCCTTACCTTTTCATCCGGGGCCATCATAAGGTCAAAACTTCAATCTGTCAAATTAATGACCAAATACCTGCAAAAGTGCATTCCTGTTGTAGACATGGCATTTTGACATAACCCTTGAATATTTTTTTCAATTGTAACTACACTTACATCAGACACGTGCAGATTTCAACTCCAAGCGAAGATGGAAGCTAACAAAGTGTATGAGACAATAAAAACCCAAAAAACAATACACATTAAACATGGGCAATTATGAGAGGATGGGCCCCTAGATACAGAAATGTAAACGTCCCCCTCACCTCTCCTTCACAGGAGCAAGACTCACAGACTTTGTGGTGGTTATGCATCACTTTGTAGTCAATATACATGATTTGTGGGTTTTTCAGTCTCTTTGAGGTAATTTTGTGTAATTTTGTTAAAAATTGTTTTGTCACCTTGAGTCACTTCCTGGTCAGCACAAACTACTTTTACAATTTGACATTTTGCAAGTGAAAGTCAGGGCCCCCCCTGACCCTATGGGCTGCTGGGCCATGACAGTAAACATTGAAGATATGACATGAATATAGTGAAGTTTAAAGCCACGTGTGTCTAAGTTGCTTAACTTTTTTTTTTACCAGCGGGGGGCGACACTTGCTCACATGTTCCGGTATGTAGATAATGATGACAAGGTGTGACTCTGGCAGAAGTGCAGTATTTTGCTGTACAGGGACGTCAGCCCTTCATTCTCTGTCAGCCCTGGCAGTGCTTAAGAGCTGGCATTCAAAACATTTTCAACCTCCACCTGTCATCTTCTTCCTTTTCCTCTCAGCTGTGGGCACAGTGGTTTGCTGCTCTATCTTTTACACAAACAGGAAGTCTGTCTGGATTTTCATTATGTGAAAAAGTCTCAGAAACAGGACACTGTGTGGTAAGCATGCACTTTCTGCAGAAATTAAAGCTTATCGTCAGCGCTGCATCACTTCTTCTGAGGTCATTTCAGATGATAGATAAGGCAACAGGTCTCTACCGTGTGAGACAAATGCAAAGCACTCAGAATAACACTACTGACACCAGCTTTATCTCTAAATCTTTATTGCCACAGGAGTGTAGCTGCTGTAAATAGCTTTCAGGACGTTGTGTTGGATTTGAAGTGTGCTTCGTTTGAACATATGCAGGAGTGCATATGGGTCCAAACACAAAAACAGCTGATTTTGCAAACTTAGCAGGTGAAGAAGAGCAGATAACTTGCATGGTTAATGGGTGTCTTTTGAGTCTGTCTGCAGGGTTCAAAGTGACATTGGGAATTGTTGTAAGTATAATTAATATAAAATGAGTGTTTTTTATTAAAATATCCCCTTATTAATTCATCTCCTCTTCAGTCATGTCAAACTCAGCTTAAATTTGAGCAATAACATAGCAGAGAAGTTCGAAAGCAGAACTGTCTCTAAAGGTCAGGACAAAGGTGTAAATGACAGGCCCAGTTGGCACCATTTTAGTGACCAAACCTTGATTTTCTTTCTGTATCTGATTACAAACCAGAACTTTAATGTTTTGCAAAATGTCGCAGTTTACCAAATCAGTCCCTAAAATGAAATAAAATTCGCATAAGTTCAGTGTGTGACAGGATATGCTCCTGTTATCCTGAATAGGAGTAAGGCAGCACAGTGCTAGCAGTCTCATTGAGTCTTATTGCTCTGTTTGTAAAGCAGGTTTGTAACATCCAATAGAGGCATGTTAACAACACACTATTTGCAGGTTAATATGAATATGTTTTGTTTCTTTTAACCCATTTGCTGTTTCCTTTCATCCCTCCAGGGCAAAGTGAACGAAGAGTCTCCATTTGCCCAGTACTCAAAATGACAGAGGAGACTTCATCAGTCCGGGAGGAGTCCAGTCTGCTGTACGACTGATGATTCTGGACAAAAAAAAACTAAACAAAACAAAACATAGAAATCTTGTCCACATAAGACCAAGACAAGTTTGATGTTTTCCTCTCAGGCTCTTTTTTTTTTTTTTACAAAGCACTTTTGCCAATGCCAATTGTCAATGACTGGAGTATTTCAGCCTCAAATTTGACCTTTGACCTGCCTGTTTGGCTGCTTTTAGTTTTGCTGATTGAAGCTAAATCAATTGTTGCACTAACTCTGCCTCCATAGGTTCTTATGAATAGAGAATAAGCAAAAAAGGTAAAAATGTAAAATGAATGTTTCCCAAATTGGTAATGCAGGTTCTTGTAAGCATTTACAATTCACAATTGCACTCTTGCAGGTAACTATTGACATTATAAGAATACAGCATATTGTAAGTTGTGATGATTTGGGGATTTGTGTCGTTAGCAGTGTACAGGAAGATGTATTTTCAGGACTAAAAGTGTACATGAAATATATCCATGCACAAATGCCTTTTGGGGCAATTATTGCATAGAAACACAACTGTTATTGGAATGAACAAGTGTTGTGTTATTTATTGCCACATATGATGGATAAATGATGTCTGCCCTGGCTTTCCAGATGGCCTACAATGTTGCTATGTGTTATTTGGTTGAATTAGGTTGTGATGTCAAGTGTCGTAAATTTGACTTAAAATACTGATGATACTTGATTTTTTTGGGTTTAACTTGTGTTAAGTAAACAAAATCTGTCATCTTCCAAACATGTCATGCTAATGTTAGTTTGACGTGGAATAACAACATTTAGTCTTAGGAACAAAACCTGAAGTCTGCAAAATGTTAACGTCCACACAATGTGAAATACTGAAGTCATCAAATATTTTAAATGTAATCAACCAGTGGCATTCCAACCACAATTCAATGTCTGTTTGACATAAGAGCCCGAAGTCTTTCTGACGTCATATTGACGTCAAGTATTGACGCATATTGACGTCAAGTGCCACCTACACATTCAGTGTAGGCTGTATTTGAAGTCCTACTACTACTAAAAAAGTTTGTGACATGTAAAGACTAGCAGAAAATGACAAATACAGGTGCTATACTTTGGCCTTCTGAACTTGCAAATTCAAATAGTTTATCTCCCTTGGCTCATCTGTTAAAGGTCACAGTATGTAGGATATAGGAAGATATATTGGCATAAATGGTATATTATATTCATTACTATGTTTTCTTCAGTGTATGATCACCTGAAAATATGAATTGGATTTTTGTTACCTTAGAATGATCCATTTTATCAACATACAGAGCGCGTCCTCTTCCACAGAGCTTGCATGTGTCTTTGTGTCACTCACTGTAGTTTTCCTACACACTTTACAAATGAGAGAAGTTTTAGATGGTTGAAATGTTGTAACTTCACACAAGCCACTAAATCCTACACAACAGACCTTTAAACTGTAACAGTTTAAACTGTACTTTGGTCAGTTTCATTATTGGTCAGTTTCATTATTTTGGCATTTAACAAACAATGTTTGCCTGCAGAAACCCAAAACACTGCCTCATTTGCCCCCTTCTTCCGATTGAAAATAAAATATTCAGACTCATATTTATTTAATAATTTTGCTGAATGTTTATGCTCAGGGATAACAGTACATGCTTTTAAAAATGGGTGAGCATCATAAACCAGCAAGTGTGCATTACACACATTATGTCAGACAGATGTACATAATTGTGACATTTTCAATGAAATAACAGGAATATTGCAAAAACACATCATTTGTTTTTGCTTTTCTATAGCACAGATTGTTGTGTTTTCTGATACGGATAAATCTTATGCTCAAAGAAGCACCCAGCACCCTGTCTGTTGTGTTTTTACCTACACTTTAACATGTCAAGTGTCTCTCAGACTCCAAAGATGAAGCTGCTGCCTGTTGTCTGCTGGGTTTGATGGTGAGCATTACCTAACAAGGTCACAGCCAGTAAGATGACTGTGCCACCGTGGCCAAACTGAAATTGTGAGATGATAGTGTGATATTGCTGTCTCAGCATCTATGAGTGTACGATCACTGCTGACACACTTTTCCGAATAGACACAAGTAGGTGTAGACATCTGACTCACTGGCACAACCTGTTTGCTCAATTTCTCTTACATCTGATTAACAGACATCTGGGTAACATCTGTGAGTGTGGAGAGGCCATTTTCACATAAGTCCTAAGGACTGACACTGGCTGACTTTTTAAATACTGCTTTATTCTCATTTTCCACCCACTTTTAATTGTAATGTGCATAAAATCCCTACTTGGCCCATTTTTGCTAAATGAGTTGTAACCTATTGGTAATGAAATGTAAAGGAATGAACTTGTGGGAGTGCGAAAAGACAATTTAAATTAAAAAACACTGCGTTAATTCCTCTGTAAATGACTGTGATTTAACTGCCTATCAAACAGGTAACGTTCAGGAAACGTTTCCTGAAGGTTTAAGGTTTTTAAATTTTTTTTAAAAACGTTTATGGAACATTATCTGAGGTTTTATGAAAATAAACCTTTTGAAACCTTGAGAAAACGTGAAGTTTCACTGAAGGTACTCTGAAATTGTTTTTTTAAATTATTCTTTTGACAACATTCAGAGAACGTTATTTAAAGGTTCTCTACAAATTTAGAAAGATAAAAAAACTTCCTCAGGGAAGATTTCCTGAAGGTTTAAAATGATCTTGAGGTTAATTTTCTAAAAATCTTGAGGGAATGATCTCTGAAAATAAGAATTGTTCTCTTAAGGTTTTGGAAAATAAACCTAACCACTAGAGGTACTTTAAAGTCTAAATAAAACAAACAAACAGTCCTTAAGTTCTTTGTGGGTGCCCTTAAGGTTTTGAGATAAATTGGAAAACCTTCAGGGAATGTCCCCTGTTCTCTAAAAGTTTTGAATTTATTCTGTTTTATTTTTATAAAAATATTTTTTTATAAAAGCCAACAAATAAATACTTGATCACTCTCAAGCTTTTCTCCTTTATGCCCCGCAGCTCTCATGATAGGATGCTGTATGTGAACTAATTTAAATACTTTAAAAAAATGTTCTTTATTACAAATGATCTCAAAAGACTTCCCATTTAAATGAACATTAACAAAAAAATTAAAACGTTGCTTGCACACCAATAATCCCTGGTAGGTGTGTATAGGCTGTGTTTACAATAAGAGAATTTGATATTCTACATAATGAGGAATTTTACTTTAGAGTAGAATTTGCTTCAAAAACGTGTGAACTTAAAGACACAGACAGACAGTCTATGGGGAGTCAGTGAGCAGGAGTGTATGGACAGCAGACAAAAGCTCAGAAAAGATGAGTAGGCTGAAATAAGAGATAACAAAACACGCAAACAGCCCCAGGTGTGTGAGGTGTTGTGACATTTTCTGTCTTAAACACCCAGGTTAATGCTGAGCAGTAAAAATGTTACTGAGCCACTCCAGCAAACCTCGTGGTTAATGTAGTAACGTTATTTACGTCCCTCAACTACTCTTCCTGTCATGTGATCCGAGGCGCCGACGTCAAAGTGACGGCCGGGCATGCAACGCTGCATGCTGCAGAGTTTGAAGTCTAACTAAGTAGACAGCCTGCAGCAATAAAAATGGAAAAGAGCGATAACTGCGACAGCTTTACCCGACTGTCACCTCCAACAGGTTAGACGGCATATGTTCTTCATGAAAAGCCCCGCGAGAGAAGACGGCTACATCGCTGCGGTAAGTTAAAATTCAACAACTCTTAAACTTTAAAAACGTTTATGTGACTGCAGATACGCTGAGAAAACCAACCGGCGTCCTGGCTGTGTGCGTGTTTCACATGAAATAGGTGGTTGCTTAACGGCAAAATTGACGGTTTGCTCCTGCGAGAAGAAAACTCAAAAAAAACCCCAAAAAATCTGATTTCACGATGGGAGTCTTGCACTATTCTTAGAGAGCACTTTCAGGGACTTAAAGCGTGTCTGTGAAGCCCAACAGTGATTTTAGGCGGACATAATCTAAATTAATTAATCTAAATTTCTCATTCCTATAATGCAGCCATTAGATTTAATATGTGTTTGTGTTGTTTTACATTGTTTTCTTCAACATTCCCCTGATGCTCCTGACAAAACATGAACTATTCTTATGAAAGTTTGTCAAAGTATTTATATAAAACAGTAATACTCTCACAGTGAGTCTCCCTTTTGTAGTTTTTGTATAATATCCTCTAGTATTTTTGATAGGATCTTAGCAGCACGTATTCAGTGGGCCTTGTAGTGGGGTCCAGTCACAGTTGTGTTGTATTGTAAACAGCGCTGCATCTGCTCAACTGTTGGAATAATTCAGCTTCATGAGCAAACCAACATGGAATGTATTTCCCCAAAATATTTATGCATTCCCTCCTCCTGTCTTTATCTCCTTCCTTCCTCCATATCTGCTTCCTTCATGCTGTCTCTATTACACACACACACACACACACACACACACACACACACACACACACACACAGTGTCTCTTCACGGTTTGACATAGTCGCATCCTTTCCTGTCTGTCATTATTTCTCTTTTCACTTATGAAGAGGGAAAACTTTTGCTAAAATTTATCTCATTTACTCTCATTCTGACTCTCACACACACATTTTCAGAAGGGTAATTAAAAAAAAGTCAGTAAATTTATATGTCAGCGTGCTTAGATCACTCAGATTACAGATTATTGTCTCTGCGCTGCTGTTCATTCCTCTTCATCCTCTGGCTGGGATCATTTTTGGCCCTCTTTGAGCTGGGATAAATTGGGACCTTATTTAAGCGAGGATCATTTGAAGCTTTCTTAAAGCAATTATGTTTTTATTTGGGGTGGATAAAGTACTTGAAAGCAATACTGGAGAAGAAGTACAGATTTCTTACTAGAAAATTAAAATTAAAATCACCCATATTACTTAAATTACTGTACTTATAAATCAAAAGTAATTTTATGATATGAAACACCCTTAAGTGCTAAAAGCGAAAGTATCAATAAATGCTGTTATTGAAAAACTTGTGGTCTGAATTTTGAGAATTATAAAATGTATTTCCTTGTAACATTTACACCATCTAAAAATGGAGCCTATACACTTGAAGAAAAACAAGGTCTTTTTTACAACTTGAAGGATTTAGAGAACAAAATCATTGTTTTCCTTCCTTCCCATTTCTTCATACATTCGTCCAGCCCTCCTTCCTTCCTTCCTTACTTCCCCATTTTTGTGCAAAGTAACTAAAATGGGATCAGCAGTGGAGCAGAAGTACACATTCTATTTAGGAAATGTTGTGGAGTAAAAGTGAAAGTTGACAGAAATATAAAAATTCAAGCAAAGTAAAGATATTCCTTAAAAAGATACTGCTAGTACTGTAATTAAGTATTATTGCTGTGTTACATTACACCCATTGTTTTTCTTGGTTTTACTCTAAATGTGGCATATACCTGGTTTTTCTTTTATTGGTCTGGTAGACGCCATTGCTTATTTTGTTTTAGTGCCTTATTTAAAAGAGAGAGTTGAGTTTTTTCAGTCAGCCTGTAGATTCAAACACGCAACATGATGAAAAAAAGTAAAGAAGAGTTTGAATACAGCTTGGCAATAACTTCTTGTAATTCCATTTTTGTTTTACATTTTGTCTGAATTTCTTGCTTCTTTTCTAAACAGCTGCAGTTCAAATGTCACACTCTTTTGGGGAGGACAGAGAGTTTATTTTTTCAGCCGGAAAGGAAAATCCTTCCAGTTATGCAGTGACATATATGAGTTTTTCACTGTACCTGCTGTGCTTACCTTCACTCTCACAGTACAGTTATGTAAATCTGCACAGAGCCCTCTCAGGGTTAAAGTCGTTCTGTCAGACCTGTCTCTCTGACGCAGGAAACTTTGGGAATCCTTCAGTGTCTTCAGTTTATCAAGACACACAGAAAACCAGTCAGGAGCGTCCTCTGTGTGTCCATTAGATGGCGTGCTGCTCCAGCGCTTAGCCGTCTCTTATCATCCATCATCATGGCTGTTTAATCTGCAAACATTTGCAAAGCCAATGCCCAAATCTGCTTTTGTCTGTCTGCATGACTCAGAGGTAATTTTACAGGCAATTGGCATTTGTGTTGAGGCTTCCTCAGACATCACTGGTGAAAAGAGAAAAAACAAACCTTTTATTGCCAAATGACTGAAATTCAAACTTTATTTTTGATTTGCAAGTTTTTCACAGAAGCAGCAATTTCCTTTTTCATGTCATTATTATTTCTAAATGTTGGTTTGAGGCTTTATGCTTTCCAGCTGCAGAAATGATGTCCTTTGTCAAATCTGCTGCGTTTAACAAATGTTGCTGGTTTGAAAATCAGTAACATGAGATCAAAGTGTACTGATCGGCTTGAAGAAATGAGTCTGCAGCAGAGATAGATAGAAAGAGTAGAAACACTCCTATATTTGTAATTCCATAATAACCATTGCTTGCTGCTGTCCCTCATGAGACAGTGTATCCTCAGTTGGCCTGAGTCACTGACTGTAAGTCATTTTGTGTTCAGCTGGAGACCAACATGTTGGTTCAGCTAAGCTCCTTCTTGTTTAACAAGGGCATAAAATACAAAGACATTTGGCCACATTGAAGTCAGACATCTCTCTCTGTACTCTAAAAACTATTTGAAGTTGAATTCAACATGCATGTCCTTTTTCATAGATTTTTTTTGCACACGACATCACTGACATCGCACTGGACAGTGTTTCACATTTTTAAGAGACGTAAATGTAGGGTTGTTTTGGAGCGACTGCTTGACACTCCCATCTTGACTCAACAGTGTTGTTTTTTTTCTCCTGCTGGTCCACCACAGAGTGGAGTCCCTGTCTAAGAAACCCTGTATGTCAAGTGTGCTTTTGAATGAATATTTTCAGGGAAAAAGAAAAAGCTATACATTTACAAGCAGACAAAAAGAATATATGAAAGAAAAGAATAGAAACATATACACACACACACACACACACATATATAATAGAGCGTTTGTTATAATGAAAAAAGGTTTAATGATTTTGTCAAATGCCTATTTTGAAGATGTAATCAGAAACGTAATCAAGTATCCTGAAAATGTTACTTCAATCTAATGACAGTGGAATGATTATAGTTACTTATTTTGTGTAATCCTGATTACATGTAATCAAATGTTACCCAACCCTGCAGAGTGCTAAATGTGAAGCCAGACTGTTAGCTTAGTTTGTCACAAACAGCGCCTGCAAACAGAGGAAACAGCTGGTCCGTCTCCCCTCACAAATTAAAAAATCTGCCTTCTGGCTCTTGACAAATTAACTTGTTATATCTTACTTGTTGAAATCGTTCAAAAACTAAAGTGTAAAAGGAAGTTGTGGTTCATGAGGAGTTATGTACTGGATTATTTTTTGGCGGGGAGCAGTCACTTTCTGAAGTCTGTGGCATGAAAATGAAACTAAATGATAATGAAAATGATAAACATGATCAACTATTTCTTTAATATCCCATTAAAAAGAGACTGTAGAGGGAAGACATATCTGTAATAATGATAGTCATAATCAGAGATGTGCTGGTTAAGGTTGTTAACCACATTTTCCCTCAGCAGATATCTTGTTTCGTAGTGACGCTCTTGAACGTTGCTCAGACTCTTTGCAGTCCCTTATCGGCTGAAATCTTAACAAGCCTATCTGATGTGCGTCACAACAATGACGTCACCACAAGACGCCTTGGGTGTTCACTTTATGATAGTTGATTGTAGAATTTAAGACAAGGACACCGCTGTTGAGATAGTTAATCATTACAGGCTCTGCTGTGCCAGTACAGAAGGGTTCACATTATGCACACTGTGAACTTTTGAATAATTGCAGCATGAGATGCCATGCGTTGATTAATAGTGGCAATGTTTTGAAAATTGTTCAATCAAAAGCATTTTCACTTTTGGTCACAGCTTTAAAAATTGAAATATTAGCACTGAACACACTCTAGTAATGCTTCTGAAATTTTAATGAATTGAAAATGTTTTTTATGACTGACACAGCAGACAGCATGTGTCTTTCAGCTGCACTGTTTGCATTTTTCTTATGACGCTCTAAGTGGTTGACCTTCCTAATGGTCTGCTTTTAATGATGCACTGATTAGGAGACTCATTAGTATCTGAGGGCTTTCCAATTATGCCCTCAAATTGATGTTCTAATTTGTCATTGGAGGAAAATTGCAAATACGACTGGCAACATTACACTCAAAAAAAAAAAAAAAACTCCCTGTCCTTTGAATTAAAACTCAGCTCACACCAGAGAAAAGGCCGTCTGTCTTCACTCTGAGCAGTAAAAGATTGCCTGACAAAGAAACTGATCAAAAATGTTGCTACACTGTGGCTGTCAAACGGCATCTTGAAACCAGCAAGAGCTGCGCTTCAAAACAGGTCTGACAGAGATTAGAGGAGCGTATCAGGGGGCAGAGGGTTTCCAGGTCCACTATAGAGCCTGACAGCAGAAGATCTTTTGACTTGGAGGCAAAGAAATACAAAATACAGCAAGTTTTAAAAGACATAAATATGAAGGAGCTCTCAGTGAGTTCATACTTCTTCTTTTAAGGCTGCACATTTCCTCTAAATATGATTTTCACAGCAGAGATTTTGATTTAGTTGCGAAGTGGGAGGCGCTATTTTGGACGCCTCTGGTTCTGGAAGGAAAAGTCCCATTCATTTTTCCCTTACACAATAATATGTGACTCACAGTTGGAGCATTCCTTCAGCTCGTTTCGGCATGAAACTCTCCTGGTTGAATCATCAGTCACAACTAGGCGATGTGAGTTAAAATATCTGGTCCTTTAATAAAGAGAAGTTGATGGTAGAAGCCAAAAACATTGAGGGAGAATATAACTGTGGTGCACTTTGTCAAGAAATAGCCAATCACAGTGCTTAAACTTTGGTGTTGTCCCACTAACAGCAGGCAGGAAATAACGGTTTTGAGAAAACAGAAGTGAATCTGGATTCATTCAGCAACTATGGCACCATTTTTTCTTCTCAAGTTGGACAACAAACCTGCGTTAAATTTGCTACCTCTATGTTTCACACTGACTTCTTATTTTCCATGGCAACAGTAATCAAGACTCATGGGTATTGTAGTTTTCAGAACTGTCCACCTTGCTTAACTGACATGCAGAGCATGATTTCTCAAAAACAAAATGGGAATTATAACTAAATTAGTTGCCACATCATAAACTATATGATTGTAACATTCTCTGGGAGCGTCCTGTATTTCTGAGCAACACTGAAGATATTAAAAGAAAAGATTGAAATGGGAATACAACACGAGGAAAAACATTTACAGACCTATCCCTCCCCATTCACAACTATATTTAATAATACCAATACTAATACCATCAAAGATTGCTCTGTTATATGTGCATGAATCTGTAAAGCATCCATAAGAACCCACTAAATCAGTTCAATGTATGCGTTGGTCTTTTTTGTAAATCAGATAAATGTAGAATATGATAAATTGTGCAAGTGCACAAGCCCGCTCTTGATCCCCTCAGTTAGTCATAAATGACTGCAGATACACTTCAGCTGTTTGTGAATACAACTGAGTGACACCTGTTAATCAGGAGTCCTTTTTAAGTTTACAGCCCTCATCAATAAAGATCAATAAAATTAAATCAACAGTCAACTCGCACTCATAAAAAATGGGAGTGGACAAAAGATAAGACATACGCTTCACTGTAACACAACACCATAAACTAAACAAACTACAGTATAATAGCAGATTTTACACATGCACAGCAAAGACAGATATCTGCTTTTTTATACAAAAAGTAGACAGAAATGTATTTTTTATTCTAAACTCCAGTCTCCAAAAAGACCATAAAATTAGACATGAACATTATGAACCCCGTTCTAAAACACATCATCATTATAACTGTCATGAAGGTGAAATTTATCCAGCAAGTCCTCCAAATGAACCGACACACTGCATCGATTGTCCATGCCCTGCAGAGCATTTTCTGATCGGACGCTCCTATCAGCAAGACATCATCATCTGTCTGTGCCCTCAAAACTGTCAGAAAAACCATTTTCTAAATCAGCTCTTGTTGTTTGTCTAGAGAGGACAATCGCCAACAATATGTCTCAGGGATGTTGTCTCAGACTGGCTCAGGTGCACCTTAACCACCAACAGTTTATTTGTGGGAGAAGATGCAAGTGTTTTTAATATGTCTTACTTGAGATCTTATTTATTGATTGTCAGAAACAACATCTTTTGCAGACCTTACAGTACCAGAATAGAGAAGAAAAATATAATCTAAGTAAGCAGCAGATATCAAGTGGTGGTGCAATGATTAGACTAGTTGTTTAATCAATTATTTGATTGACAAAAATTAATGGGCAACTATTTTGATAATCATAAAACCATTTGAGTAGTTTTTTTAAAAGCAAACATTTGATACTTTCAGCTTCATAATTGTGATTTTTTTTCATGCTTGTCTTGGAATGTCTTCGGCTTTGGGACTGTGGGAGATTACAAAAGGCATTTTTCACAAATTTTTAATATGTCATGGACAAAAGAAATAATTGATTAATCAACAAAATAATAATCAACAGCCGTAGCCCTAATGGAAAGCAATTGTCCAGCCTGTGTTAATGGTCTCAACTCTGTAAAAGCATTGGTATGGATTCACATTAAAAGACACAGAGAGCAGATGTTAATCTTTTACACTGAATGTCTGATAACCTGATGGAGTCGACTGTTTTGGATGCTGAGCATGAATTAAACATTTTCCATTGTTTTATTATGTTTGTATAAAACTAAAACTGAATGGTAGATTAAATGGACTATTTTGCCCTAAAGGAAAGTTTAATGATCCACAACCTTCACTGGCTCCTATTGACTTGCAGCAGGAATTGCATGTGATGAAACTGACTCCTCATACACTAATCTCTGGTTCGCTCCTCTTATTGTGCCACCGGGGGCGACTGTAGGTTGTTACTGACAGAAACAAAGTCAAATTTGAACCGCAGAGTAGGATAATGTAATGAGAGCTGTGACACAACACAAATCTCCAGTTGATGTATGTCAGCACAACAGATACTGGAATACCCTGAAAACTGTTTGGCAGCATCTTCTGTGTTTTGCAGGAGATTTGTCAAGTCTGATGATGTCATAGTGATGTCACCAGGCTTATCTTAATTTGGGTTTGAGACTTAAATTAATTATTTTACCAAAAAGCCTGCGTTAAAAATTGGAGGCGAGTTTGAAAGATGTTTGCAAAGATGTGGGCTACTAATAGGATTATTATGGGAAATGTAGGAAAAGGACTAAAAGTCAGGATATATTGACCTCTGCTGCTTTGATTTTGACTATTTTTATACCTCCACACTGGCGACAGCCATAGCTGAAGGTATTACGGTACGACTGTGCATCGGTGTAGCTGGTCATGCTGTTGCGTCGTCACTTGTACAGTGAACACAGTTTAAGAAGTTTAATTGACTTGCTAGTTAACACTTAATCCTTCACTTTAGAGGAACCTCCTTTTAACTGGCCATTGATTACATTCTGCTGACTACCAGGAATAAAGTAAATATCAATAAATAAAATGTGTCAGAATTGAATATATTGAGTCTAACTCTCACCAGGTGCTTAAATATCCTCAATGGTAGAAACCAAAACTAGGGTACTGGTGCTGTCAGTTGTCCACTTGATGACTTATTGTCGCTCATATAAATGATTCGCTTAAGAATATCTCCTACTTTCGTTTGGCTGAGAACCGTACACAACAGATTTTGTCCCTGCTGTCTAGTGTTTGCAATAATTTCTGCTTTTCGTGTAAAACTTTTGCCGTCTTGAATCTATTGGGCTGAGCACTCCACGCGTGTGTCAAGGAAAGAAACAAATCCGACGTCATAAACGTGCTTTATCGTGATTTTTTTCTGGCTGGGTCAAAAGGCATTTTAGCCTTCATGCTGCCGCCAGCGTGCTCATAGATCATTCCGCCATCACTGAGCACATGGTAATGCCAGGTGGTGTTGATGAATCATATGAATACTTTATAGATGAGTGTCTTCATTAATGTTTAGTTTTTATAGGCCACTTACACTTTAATGTTTCTTCTTTATATGTATTACAGACCTGCAGTCATATCTCATAATACTTTTTATTTTGTTTTTTCTTGTGTTTAATTTTATTTACAAATGCAAAACTGAAGTAAAATGGTAAAGAAATGACTTTTCAGTGCTCGAAATCTATGCAGACAGTGAACTGATCAATTTGCAGAACTGTTTATGAATATTTTCATAAGAAAAACCACCAGTCTCTCGTATTTCCCCTTTAAGTGAACGTATTTTATGAGTATACCTCAAAATGATCAAATTGGATTACAAAGAGTGATGAATGTCATGTTAAAACCGCTTCTCTGTTGTTTCTTTCTTTGTTTCAGCTGCTGTCTTGCTGCTGCAACAAATAACGAGCATCAATGTCTCGGCTTGAGGTAAATAAGGCACACACACACACACAAACATGCACACACACACAAGCACACACACACAGCCCTCCTACCTTCCTTATCAAGTCTGTAGCAAACTTAAGTGAAGTCCTGAGTAAGATCTGCCTGCAGCTGCGCGTCACGTTGTGCCTCTCTCATGATGACTGGGTTAGGACTTGGATTACCTCAGGGCCATAAAAGTTTTATCTTAACTTTGGGGCAGTGTTCGCTGTTAATAAAGACATAGGGGACATGCACACACACACGCATATACACACAGTAAGTGTCTTATCAAGATCAAGTTTGCCACGTCAGATGTTGTTAAAAAGCTAGAAGCACTTTAAAATGGCTTTAATTATTATCTTGCACAAAATAATGCTTCAAAGACTGTACTTTGCATTTTGAAGGACAAATTGGCAATTATGAATTTAATGCAATATAACTTTAACCACAGCAGGTCTAAAAGTTACAGGAGTGAGTTCAGCTTCCTGGCACAGCACCAAAAGGAATATCTAAGACATCTCAGAGTTGGGAGTAAGTCACACATGTGCAAGTCACAAGCAAGTCTGAAGTTACTATGGTGATAAGCAAGCAAGTCAAGTCGAGTCACTGCTTAGTCACACAAGACAAGTCAAGTTATCGTTCTCAGGTAAAGCAAGTGACAGGTCAAGTATGATATTCTGATTATCTGGCCAAAGATTAGATTCTAGCTAAGCTAATAAGTCAGCCAAAGACACACATCCACAAACATTTGTTTGTGGGTTTGTTACTCAAGAAAGTCTCAAGTCCTCAAATTTGGATCTAATGTCATTTTAAGTCGACACTAATGTGTAGCCATGCCAACAAGTTGCTTTGCCAGGGTTTTAAAAGTGATGCAGAGCAAATAAAGGACAAAACACGATGTTAGACAACATTAAAAAGGCATGTTGATTTAGAACAGCCTTGATAGCATTTTCTATCATGTTTATGGTGCTTGCCAGTGTTATTATTGCTGCTCATATGGCGCACAGCTTTAATAATACTTGACAGCAGCTTGACAGTGGTGTAAGTCCCGCCTGCAGGCACTGTAATCAAGTCCCCTTGCGAGTCTCATTGGTTGTTTTTTATTTTAACAAAAAACTGCTGTTTCTTGTCACTATGACAGATAAATCTGTCAACTTGAAATCAGTGGAGTGGGATTTCAAAGGTCTGAACCCAGGCAAAATTACCATTCTTATAAACCAGGGGTGGTATTCACAGACACTCTCAGATCCGCTCAGAGAGCCCCTAACTTAGCCCAAAAATTTCTAGCAAGGAGAGTTATCTTTAGACTGATTCAGGAAAATTCTCAGAGCAGCTCTGAGTGAGGAAGAAACAGAAACTTTATTTTTGTGAGGAGGTGTGGTTTACTCCATTACTAGGTATGATACATTCTTTTATAATATGTTATTGGTTGTCATAGATTCCCCCTTTTGTGAGCCTTCAAAGTGTGGAGGACACCCAGTGGAAATTAAATGAACTGCACCACAATATGAGACTGAAAGTGCATTGCGTGTGATCACAACACACTGCTGCACTGTAAGATTTTGTAAGAATCATTATTGCCCTTGGTGGGAGCTGTGAGTGAAATCTCTGAGATCGATCACAAACATTGTTCCTAATCTGTAGCATTTCTTTAACTCACTGTCATCGAGCCTTTGGAGAATATTTCTCCTACCTCTCTGTCTTTTGTGCCGTCTTTACCAGGATCCAGTCTAGTATTAGGTAGCTTTGCGAATACACCCGTTGTTCTTTTTTCATTTTTTAGAAAGCTCTGAAGTGCGCAAAACCAAATATGTCATGGATATTTACCACAAAATATCTAAATCTTGATTATACAATTGTACAATTAGGGTTTAAAATTATGTAAAAATATATAAAATGGTTTAGTCTTTATTTGATGGCAGAAGGTAACCATTATGCTTTATTGTAGATGTCTAAATGTTTTCCAATTGGGTGCAGGCGAGTCACTCAGTGTCAGCCTTTTATCTTTGTGATCACAGAACCCCCCCCCACAGCTTTACCCCATGGCTGCTCTATAACTTAACTTTTTGAGGGAAAAAATTCAATCTTTCCTAAAAAGCCCTCTGCTTCTGTCTGCCTGCAGTGTTAATCATGACACACTGTACGCCTACAGAGATGGAGGGAGAGAGTTGATTGGAGACTGGCTGTATTTATGGAGCGACACAAATTATACTCTTTGCACCTCCAGGTGTCATTATATGCACACGTGAATGTTTTCAGCTTTGCATCGGAGGAACAGCTTCTTCTGGCTGTCTGCCCTTATACACTCACACATGTCTCACATCACTCACACAGCGGGGTGGTTTGTCCCACACCGCTCTCTCCACCATTAGAATAGATTAATATTCATTTTCCCAATTAGGAAAACAGCAGCGGCTTTGATTGCTCTCATGGAAGATCACCGTGTCCTGATGAAATGCTCTTATTATCTCTGATTACATCACGCCACTGTTAAAGGGACAGTTCACCCCTATAACCAAAAGATGGTTGTCTTCTCACCTGTGGTGCTATTTATCAGTCTGAATGTTTTTAATGTGAGTTTCCAAGGGTTGGAGAAATTTGCTGTGGTATGGGTGTACATAGTCCAGTTATATGAACAAACCACACCTGCCAAATATATCACTTTGCAGAAGGGAAGTGTGCATCTAGTCATGACAACATGTAAACATGAATGGCGTCCTCCTCGGCTAAGCTGTAACGTCAGCTAGCTCGGTGGCGTTAGGTAAGCTAGCAGTAGTTGCACATTTCCTTTTGCGTGGTGATTCGGTTGGTGGATGTAGTTCCTAGATTGAATCGCTCACATCAAGGTCTGTTGATTATCTTGAGTAATCGGGTCATGATTTCTGAAAAGAGACATTGCTGTTGACCTTTTCAAATATATATATATATATTTTGGCGCTTTGAGCACCACAAACCGAGTGCTATCAGGTTCCATCATATTTGAGAGAAGGCAGACATCTCTGCAGTTGATATCTCTAACATTCGGCAACTCACACAAGCAACCCAGATTAGGGGGTTGTACAACGGAGCAAGTTCAACAGAGCCAGGCTCTCTTTGCCTGAGTTGGCTCGACAGTTCCCGAAGCCCTGGTCAGAGACCAGGGACCGTGAAGGTGGTTGTCAACTGTCTCTGTTAAGCCACGCTCTCTGCCTCAGGCTCTGAGCATGTTCACATAAAATGAGTCAAATGACGCGCTGACCTAAAAATGATTGATTGTGTGCTGCCTCCTTCCACCTTTAAAGAATATTTAAAAAGAGCTACTGTAAAATAACTACCGTCTCTTTAATTTAGGTGAGAGAGGAACACCAGCAGAAAGCAACTAATTGTATGAATGCAAATGAAAGTCAATATAACCTATTATTTTATCTCTCCAGTATTGCTAATGTGACAGCTGCACAGTCTGCAGCTCTTAAACTTTAAACTTGATTTTAGCTTGAGTGCATTTTAACATTCGAATAAAGAGCTATATTTAGGTCTGACACTGTCCCATAATGAAGGATACTTATGAACTGCTTTAGGTTTTGGACAAAATAAAGAAAAAAATTACCTGATTAAACATTATCTGTGATGGATATGTTTATCTATTAGCTGTAATATACCAGCAGTTTAAAAAAAAACAAAAACAGACCAGAGCAAATAACAACAAAGGATACATAATCTGAAAACGTATGGTATGATTTAAGGATTATTACCACATTTCATTTCATGTGCCAGTAAATGTCATCCTGTTTAAGAATATGATAAACTGTAATTCTACCTGTGGTGTCATTTTACAATCACTGTGGACAAACGGACCAGAAAACACCACAGACACATTCAGTTGCACAACAACCTTGTTAATAAAATAAACCATATTCTTTCTCAGATATTATGCATCATTGATGTACTGTAGGTTCCTGTGAAGAAAAGTGACACATACAGATACATACAGTAGGTGCTACTGTAATTGCAGGGCTTTGTTCTTTGGTATGTATGCAGCATAACAGCTTAACAAGTTGGATAAAGTGTATTTATAGTGTTTTCCTATAGCTTCCAATCACTCATATACTGACAGTGATTATAGAGTGACACTACTTAAAGAAGCTGTGAAAGGCACTTTCTAGCTATTTCAATATATATATATATATATATTTATATATATATTTATATATTATATATAGCTTGAATTTAAACAAGCTGGAAAAATATCTGTTGTGTGAAGACCTAAAGCACAGACAGGCTATTTGTAATTTTTAAAAGTAGAATTCCTAAATTCATTGGAAGGTATGAAGGGCTGAGTAGAAAGAAGAGAATATGCAGCCTTTGTAATGACAATCGTAAGGGCGAGCAGCGTCATATTCTGTTTGGATGTTAGAGTATAAGCTCAATGAACTACAGAGAAGGTATTTGCCAAAGTATTTTTTAAATTGCCCTTCTATGTTTAAGGTAATGTTGTTATTGCAGTCGGATAAGCCAAAAGTTATATGTAAACTAGGTGCTTTTTGAAGGATGTCCTGCCCTAGTTTAAGTAACATTAGTTGTACTTTAGCCATGCTGTGTGCCATTTTTCTGTGATTTCTGTATGTAAAGTTTGTTCTCCATACTGTCTGAAATGGTGTTGAGATAAAGTAATAAATGAAATAAAAATTCCAACCAGGTTATGTCTGCAGTATAATGGTAATCTAGCTAAGAGAGCCAGCTTCGTAGGACTGAAAACTTTGGCTTAAGACTCAACAAAATGTGTATTTTTGATTTTTGGATGAATTTTCCCTTTAACAGTCAGAGCTCAGCTCTGTTTGTTTGTCTTTATCCATAAGCATATGCACGCCTTGTCCTTGCATGGAGTGTATAGATAAATGTGTATAGGCTGTGTAAGGCAGATGGGCACACAGTGCATTGTGGGATACCTGTGGCAAATTGGATCGTGGACAGAGCAGCAGGATATGTCGGTGTATCAGGTGCTTCTCTCTTGAATGGCATGACTCCTCCACTGTGTTTCCTTTTTTATTTTGACCAGTGTGTCAAAAACCTACACTGTTGAGGGCAGGCAGGCTTCAGTTTTTAGTCCCGTTTTAAGCAGACAACATGCAGATCTCAAAATTTCAGATCTTAATTTTATAAGAGCACTCCGCTCTTTCGACTGAGCTGAAACACCCTTCTGACACCCATCAGCTTGTTCATTCTGAGCACAAAAGGCTGAATTGTGATGTCAGTTTTCTGTGTTTATCTGCAAGGAAATTAAAATGATTGGTGGAAGGTGTCTGGAGCCAAATCTCAAGGAGCTGTTAAGTTACACAAAAGCTCTGATTAACTGCAGTTGAGAGTAATTGCCACATTTACGCAACAGGCTAACTGATTTGCCTAAATGAGAGCAAGATGGAGAAAGAGAGTCAGTATCAGAAGAGAAAATGGTTTACTGGATCGTAAATCTAAGATGGAAAATAAAACAAATTGTTAAAATGGAAATGAAATTATTAATAAGACCTTCTTGAGAAGCTACAACTGAACTCAAACTTTATTTACTACAGCAGATGGTAGACCTTCTGTTGGATTGTTCCACTTGTATAGCACAGAGCATAACACTCCATAAAAAAATGTTGTGGAGTAGGAGTATTAAGTAGCATGAAATGAAAATACTCAAAGTACAAGTACTTCAGAATTTCACTTAAAGGGTAACTGGTATTTTTCAACATGGGCCATATTTTCCCATGTGTTTATTTCTGAGTGACTAATGGGAACAACAGTTATTGAAATTGGTCCAGTATTTGGTGACAGGACTGCAGCTGGCATCAGTGAAACAGGCTGCAAAGTAACTGCTAGGGGCATTTGTGCAATGTCCATTTACATCCTCTAAAACTGCTTGTTTTTGCCACTGACAGGCTCAGATTATTAGTTACTGTTATTGACAACATTATGGAAAACATCTCTACAGAAACATGTTTTTGTAAAAGAGTAAGATACTTTTTCGTTAACCAGAATCAGCCCCAAAATTGCCATTGCCAAACCCACCAGACTCCTTTTAAATAAACTGTCTTTTTTTTTTTTGTAAAACGGACTTCATTGAAAGTCAGCAGAAACAAAACAAATTTTACAGAAACATCTTGGGTAATTTTTCCATACTTTTAACAGTCACCGACTCTGGTTTGGTTGAAATACACCCTAAATTCAACAAATTAGATTAAAAAAATGCGAACTCCATATATGCTAAAAATATTGATTATTTAAATGGAGTCTTGTTGGTTTGGCAATAGCGTCTCTGTAGGCATCCTTTCCATAAGTTGTCAGACAGTCAGAATAACAACCTGTGCATGTCAGTGGCAAAAACCAAAACTTTTAGTGGACGTTAACTGATGGTGCATAAATGCCCCAAGTGGTTACACTGCAGCCTAATTCACAGCTGCTGTCTGCTACCCTGTCGCTCAGTACTGGACCAGTAACAAAAATTGTTGTTCCCATTAGTCACTTAGACCCAAAATATGGGAAAACAGAGTCCAGACCGAAAAATATCAAAGTCATCCTTTAAGTAGTTAGTAAATTAACACTGCCCCATTGTAAGCAGGTATATATTTCTTACAATGTTTACTGTCTCAGTGATTTAAGGTTTGTCGTTCGATACCACTGTTGTCACAACGTTTCATTTTGCTTTATTTTGAAAGGCTTTTCTCTGTAATGTTTTTGGGTTTGTTTGGGGTTTTTTTTGTTTGTTTTTTTTTTCCATGCTAGATAAGGTTTTTCCAATATTTCGTTACTACTACTACTACTACTACTAAACCACATTCATCTGTACTGCACTGAGCCACTACTTCGTGACTTGAACACTGATGCAGCTAAGGGTTGGAGTTTGATTCCCACTGTGTCCTGCCACACTGTGCTGAAAAATACAACAAGGACTTTGGGACAGATAGTGAGTCATGAGCATTGAAACACTCTTGATTAATGGAGAACCGTGATGAGGATGAGTCCCATCATCTCATTGTTTTTTTTTTAAAGCAGAGCACCTGTTGTCCCATCTGACCACACACCAGCCGACTCATTTTCACGTCTTGTGTGTTGCGTGGCAGGAGATCGGCCAGGTGATAAGACAACCAGCTGTGTTCTCTCTGATTGGCTGTAAAAAAAATGTGTCCCTCGGCTAAAAATAATAAGGAAAACAACATGTTAAAGCAAAGCAGAAACTTGTAAATGAAGGTGTATTGTGCAGTTGTCAGGTTAAAATGTCATACCTGCAGAATGTCAACGTGGGAGGGAAGATATCAGATCAGTGTGAGCGCTTGAAAATACAGCAGTGTGCAGCGATACAGAGGAAACTACTGTTAATTCAGTTGCTGTTCTGACACAAATATTCAGTCAGTGAGTCTGAAAAAAACCCCAAAGGGAACCAGTTTATTATGAAAAGTAAATTACTTTTATCATATGTGTTGACCCAAAACCCACCGTGTGTTAACATGCACCTGTGTAACTGGGTTATGGTCTGATACTTTTAAAAATGTCATGCAAACAAGAAACCCTGTTCCTGTAGTCTCTCTTCATCTCTCCGTTTCCCTTCATCTGTATGCTAAGCTTTCGGGGCATGTTTACAGCCTGGTACAAAAATATTGGTTTTGGTCTCTTTTGATCTCTTAAGCTTATTTCCTCCTTTGTGACAACTTTAGGGAGAGAATTTTTATATAACTTAGCACTTTACATTTTATGAAGGCTCTAATTTATGCAGAATTGAGGGTGTGGTAGCCTTGAGTGACAGGCTGTCAGCTAAACATGTTCTTATCCCAACTTGTCAAATGCAGTTGCTTTGAATGGAAAAAAATTGCCAGGCAGTGTGTAAAAGAGCATCAGCATTTGTTTTGTCTTAGAAAACTGTCTTGTTTTTATATTGATAAAATCTCTATGACCCTCATTTATCAGACTTTTATTGAATGTATTTTGTCTTTTTTACTTGCATCATGGTTTGCTGACCTGTCTCTGAGGAACAAAATCTCTTTAACCCAAGTTGTCAAGTGGGCTATAAGCTTATAGATGAGTCTCAACTCAACCTGTCAGCTCATTACACGTCATAGCTGCAGCATAATGCCAGCTCTATTCTTCAGGACTGTTCCCATCTCTTAAATAGAGGATTCCAGCTTCTTTGGTTGGCCATTGGCTTGTGGGCCCCAGGTGCAGAATATAGAAATACTTTTGTACCTGCAGCTACTGCAAAACTGAACAAAGCCAGC
This sequence comes from Plectropomus leopardus, assembly GCF_026936395.1. Taxonomy (NCBI): domain Eukaryota; kingdom Metazoa; phylum Chordata; class Actinopteri; order Perciformes; family Serranidae; genus Plectropomus; species Plectropomus leopardus. Next base: position 16,017,535 of record NC_142180.1, read on the forward strand.
ACAAGATGATGCACTTGGCAGCTTTGGAATGTGCGTGTGCGTGTGTGTTTGTGTGTGTGTGTACCTTTGAGTACAATAAAGTAACCTCAAAACCTCCTTGTTGGGTATGAGGTGCTGGTACTTTCCTGTGTCTGTTTTGGACGTTTTGGGATGCCATGTTAAGTTATGTATTTTATATGCAATGTGTATTTTCAAAATACATTTTCATCTTCAGGAAATGCACACTTTGTGCTAGACGCATGCATACTTTTTCAAAATAAAGCTACAATCTAAGTTTGTATGTTATTTCCTCAGGTTTAGGCAACAAAAGCATGTTATTAGGTTTATATTTAAAACAAAAAAAAAAATCATGGATAGCCTTGACTTTCACATGAGAAAAGAACATTGGGCTCTCAGGTGAAAGTTCTGACTTTGTTTGACCATCTACCTCCCCTCCTGCCCTCAAAATAGGGACTCTTTTTTTTTTATGGTAGCTGTCAGCAGTGTTATAATTGCCCGCTGCCTGCTTCCCGCTGCATATCATATCACCAACAGTTTGACCATTACCACTGCCTCTAAAACTAATTCTCATCATACTGCCGTAAAAGGTGTCTCTCTGCCTCTGTGTCTGATGCCAACATCACTGACAAAGCAGCAATATTTCACGAGTAAGAAAGTCTAGTCTGCTAGGCACATGAATTGGATCCAGCCCTTGCTCCTCCCCAGCTCCACCTTCTTGTCCAAACCTGGTCACTTTAGGTCACGTCTTGCTCCATCATAAAACATGGCGATGACTGGTTCATTTCACTGAGGCATCCACAGTCACCTTGGGTTTAAATATATTCAATATGAAAATAAAGATATGGGTGAGAATAACAGTTCTGCAATCATTGAAAAGATCCCTAATAAACGACAGTGAACAAATGCTTTTTAAATGGAGCTATTGTATATTGGCCTCCACTCATTTGAGCACATCCAAAAACGTCTGTCCAACCAAGTGCACCCAAAGAGGCTAAAAAAGCGTGCACAAAAGAAACACCTGAGCCGACACCATCCCTTCATTTCTAGTACTTTCTGCTGTAACTCTTCAACATCGCAGTTCATGTCACATTGTGCATGTGTTATGCCTTCCTTTAATAGCCTTACCACAAACAAATGGGTGACGTCACCGTTGCAACATCCATTATGTTTATAGTCTATTTACATGTATGTACAGTGCCTTGCGAAAGTATTCGGCCCCCTTGAACCTTTCAACCTTTCACCACATTTCAGGCTTCAAACATAAAGAAATAAAATTTTAATTTTTTGTCAAGAATCAACAACAAGTGGGACACAATCGTGAAGTGGAACGAAATTTATTGGATAATTTAAACTTTTTTAACAAATAAAAAACTGAAAAGTGGGGCGTGCAATATTATTCGGCCCCTTTACTTTCAATGCAGCAAACTCACTCCAGAAGTTCAGTGAGGATCTCTGAATGATCCAATGTTGTCCTAAATGACTGATGATGATAAATAGAATCCACCTGTGTGTAATCAAGTCTCCGTATAAATGCACCTGCTCTGTGATAGTCTCAGGGTTCTGTTTAAAGCGCAGAGAGCATCATGAAGACCAAGGAACACACCAGGCAGGTCCGAGATACTGTTGTGGAGGAGTTTAAAGCCGGATTTGGATACAAAAAGATTTCCCAAGCTTTAAACATCTCAAGGAGCACTGTGCAAGCAATCATATTGAAATGGAAGGAGTATCAGACCACTGCAAATCTACCAAGACCCGGCCGTCCCTCCAAACTTTCATCTCAAACAAGGAGAAAACTGATCAGAGATGCAGCCAAGAGGCCCATGATCACTCTGGATGAACTGCAGAGATCTACAGCTGAGGTAGGAGAGTCTGTCCATTGGACAACAATCAGTCGTACACTGCACAAATCTGGCCTTTATGGAAGAGTGGCAAGAAGAAAGCCATTTCTCAAAGATATCCATAAAAAGTCTCGTTTAAAGTTTGCCACAAGCCACCTGGGAGACACACCAAACATGTGGAAGAAGGTGCTCTGGTCAGATGAAACCAAAATCGAACTTTTTGGCCACAATGCAAAACGATATGTTTGGCGTAAAGCAATACAGCTCATCACCCTGAACACACCATCCCCACTGTCAAACATGGTGGTGGCAGCATCATGGTTTGGGCCTGCTTTTCTTCAGCAGGGACAGGGAAGATGGTTAAAATTGACGGGAAGATGGATGGAGCCAAATACAGGACCATTCTGGAAGAAAACCTGTTGGAGTCTGCACAAGACCTGAGACTGGGATGGAGATTTATCTTCCAACAGGACAATGATCCAAAACATAAAGCCAAATCTACAATGGAATGGTTCACAAATAAACGTATCCAGGTGTTAGAATGGCCAAGTCAAAGTCCAGACCTGAATCCAATCGAGAATCTGTGGAAAGAGCTGAAGACTGCTGTTCACAAACGCTCTCCATCCAACCTCACTGAGCTCGAGCTGTTTTGCAAGGAAGAATGGGCAAGAATTTCAGTCTCTCGATGTGCAAAACTGATAGAAACATACCCCAAGCGACTTGCAGCTGTAATTGGAGCAAAAGGTGGCGCTACAAAGTATTAACGCAAGGGGGCCAAATAATATTGCACGCCCCACTTTTCAGTTTTTTATTTGTTAAAAAAGTTTAAATTACTCAATAAATTTCATTCCACTTCACGATTGTGTCCCACTTGTTGTTGATTCTTGACAAAAAATTTAAATTTGATATCTTTATGTTTGAAGCCTGAAATGTGGCGAAAGGTTGCAAGGTTCAAGGGGGCCGAATACTTTCGCAAGGCACTGTATGTATGTATGTATGTGTACTGGTAACTTTTTTTAAAAACCAAAGACTTCCAATGGCATCTGATCAACTTGATGAATGAAACATGCAGCAACTCATCCTCTCATTTAAAATAATTCCATCCAAAGTCAATCAAAAACTGACACTAACAAAAAGTATGAAATCTAATTATTTTCACTTGTGAGCATTGGACGTTTTTTTTTTAATTCTGACTGGTTATGATGGTTTGCATATCCTGGTTTCTCAGTGTAACCTGGTTTCTTGAGTGCATGTGAATGTACTGCAGTGCAGGAAGTGAATTATCTGAGAGTGTGAATTTTGTGGAAATCAGTAGTTCTTATCAGAACATTTGTCATTTAAATAAGGTTTATATTAAAATAGATGAAATTTCATTAATCCCTGTGTGTAACTATAGTTCCAAAGATGATAAAATACATAACAATTAAAGTAGCCTGGTGTTACTTTAAAGGAGCTTCCCTTCAACTTGCTTGATGGTGAGCTTGACTGTTCATTCTCGGCAACGACTCAAGGTCCATTTGTTCTGGAGCTTTTGCCCTTATCACATGGACTTCATCAGCAGAAAAAGCAGTTGGAGGTGAGGATGTTTAATTGTTTAATTGGGCTAAAAATAGGGTTCTACCCAACTCAACCCAAAGAGTGATATAACTTGAATCGGATTTGGCTGTTCAATATGAATATTTGAAAATTCATTTTGTTTTCCATATGAAGTTTTAAAGTTTGAAGTGGGCTCAGTGGGACATTCAGTGTGACACGACATTCATGTAAAATAATAAACTAACGACGCTAACAACAAATCGTGTATGTGCAATAGTATTTTTTGACAGCACTAGATAACAAACAAAAGCCAGCAACTGCAGCGTATTTTCTTGCTCTGAACTGTAAATTCACCACTTCTAAGGGGAAGAGCAGTCTCTCTCTCCCTCTGTACCAAGTATCTCCTCTGTGCCGCAGCTGCTGGAATTGAAGAGCGGAATGGAAGTCGAAAGCACTCACTCTGCAGCAAAATCTGGAGACCAAAACATCATAAGAAGCACACTGACTAGCAAAGAAAAGAAAAGAAAAGAAAAGAAAACAAAACAACTGCTTGACTCCACCGAACTGAGGTCAAATATGTGTACAACAATTTATCTGTCAAAGTCAAGAATTCATCATTTCAATCCCTGATTGCCCAGAAAGGTTTAACTTCTTTCTCCAGCTCTCTTTTCACATTCTTAACTATTTTTGTCACTTTTCATCTGAACAGCCAAATGCAGCACTATTGATGTCTTCCAGGAAAGAGCAACCATTTGATCAACTCCCAAGTTTGTGGAGCTTTATGTCTGTTACACAGGTTAAAACCATTTGTTTTATCTGACTGGAAGAAAATAACCAAAGAGAAAAACAGTTACCTCAAGATCTTTAGATACACAGGGAAACGTCGTATTGATATCCAATAGTACCGGACACAAAGACTGCCTGACCTGATGGGTGCGTATCGCAGCTTGAGGTGGCCCGTCATGAAATGTTTGGTTTTTCACGCTTGACGACAACAAGCAGGGAAATGAGACATGCTGTTGCAGTTTCTGTGATGGCAGATCAATACCCATCACTGCTCTCTGAACACCTCTCACCAGGTGACAACTCCTCCGCCTCAGCTGAGGCACAAATGACATAGCTACCTGGGCCTGGACTAAAATGAACATGGATTTTTTGGGGTTTTGTGTTATCTTGGCTAACTCAATATCATTTGACACTTTTAAATGAGGAGAAGTCGTTTTGGTTTTGTACTTTTAAAAATATACACACACACACAAACATACACACACACGCAAGCAGGATTTCACACTGGATTTGCAGACAAAGCCGCTGTCGCCTTTCACCGCTGCAATCTGCAATCAGAGTGCATTAACTGATATTAAATGGATTTGCAAAGAGAACATGGAAGAAAAGCCAATTTAATGGCCTGGGAAGGAGACAAACAAACTACTTACTTAGTGTCAGATGTGAAAAGTGTTTGTGCTACGCCTGCAATAACCACAGGGCAGATCGGGCAGATGCCACCCATCTTTGGACTAACTTGTAAATTCATTATTGATTCGGTTATTTGTTAAACTATTTTAAATCGAGAAATCGAATTAATTTTAGAACTTAGTTTGTTGTGTCAGGACTCTGATGATTCTCATTTGGACTACTACATCATTTGCATACAGAATATATTCATGCATAAACAGTGATGTTTTTCACTCATATGGTAGTTGTAACTGATTAGATCTTGTAATTTGTGGGAGACATTAAAGTCAAACTCCAATGTTTTATTAATGGAAATCTGAGACATTAGTGTTATTGTTCAGATGTAAGGTGTACAATTATTGTTTTGTAAGGTTAGTCAAGTGGTGGAAGACCAAACGAGAGCATGGGGGATATGTCCACCAAAGCATTTTTTTTCTTTTTCTGAGGTCAGTTAAAAAATGTTAAATGTCGGTAAAAAATTGCTTCACTCACTTGTTACTGTCGCTGTAGCAGCCCGGTCACAGTGGAGGAGGGACCAACAGGCCACTGCAAAGATGAGCTGATACATCCAATATTAACAAGTTCCAAATATCAATTGTGGCTAAATCTGTCAATAAAAACTATAGCATGCTTCCTCTTATAAACTGACACAGACCAGGGGGGGTTGTCCCTTTTTCCTGCATTATATGGCCTTCCCTTTATCCAGAGCAGGTACTCTACCATTGTGCCGTCATGTTAACTTCTGTGGATATTTTGTATCATAGCAACCAGATGCAATCAAAGCGTCTCAGCTGCAAACGCTGTGCCTCTGAAGTGCTGTCAAACACTTACAGCTGGATGATTCCTGAGGAGCACCCGTCATTTTCAGCGGTTTTCTCGTGGCTCTGTGAGGCTGCACTGTCCAGTGGTGCTTTGAGCTAAATGCTAGTATTGGCATGCTAACATGCTCACAATTGTTGTGTTGCGACTCAACGCGTTCAGGACAGGTCTGTAATTGTACGGACATTTACCAAAACCCTAGATCTATTCAGCCTTACCACTGTAAACAGTTCTCTTAAATGTAGGTAGGGTTGTTACTGGAAAGTAGGCCCAATAGCCACGTTGTGGCTGCATCCAGCTCTGTATTTCCTCTTCTGCGCCTCACGGATAGTCCACAGAGCAGGGTTACACACCAACATTTTTGACACAAGAAGAACAAGCTGGAATGTTTGCACTCTGTCACAATCAATTGGATACTTTTAAAAAAACTAGTGTGCGCATTGAGTCTGAGTCGAACAGGAGTGATGATTCTCTCTTGACCAGTCAGCGGACTGCTGTGTTTCAAGCAAGCACCTTTTAGTATAAAATCAGTGATCCAGGCACCTCAACGGAGGGATGACGAAGAATGGTACCATCCACGTGTTTGATAATGGAAATGCAAAAATAACTGTTCTAATATGTAACAAACTGAGCTGAACCTTGATGGAAATGAGGCTAATGACAATGCTAACATGCTGATGTTTACCATCTTAGTTTATCATATCAACAGGCTAACTTCTGCTAACTAGCACAAAGTACAGCTGAGACTAATGGAAATGTTACTTGTACAGGTCATTAACAAATGTATTGGACACATTGAAATTTTGACCTCATGGTGGTGCTAGAGCAGTGATACTCGAGTTTTGGCCCACTTGCCAAATCTAGCCTACAACAGGGGAAGGATTTACAAAGCATCAGAATAGAGCTTTTTTCACCAATAAAGTAGCCAGGGAAAAATCTTAATTAATAAAAGCAAATAAAATGCAGCTGGAGCTATTAAATGCAGTAAAATATCTGATCTATAAATCATAGTGTCAATCCTTACGCCATTTGAATTTAGTTAATAAGTTAAGTGAATAGGTCAGTTAATTTGAAAATAAAAAATATAAAAAAATAATGTGTACAAAATGTATTGTGCCCATCCACTGATTGCCAGACTAAGGTAGCCAAATAAAGCCATAATACTGGCACAGTTGGAAAAATCTGCTGAATTATATATGCATCATACAGAGAGGCATTTGTAATATAAAGTGTTGCTGATTGATATCATTCAGGTTGGCTAAGTATTAGAAACACCTCTCAGTATAATGAAATACAAGTAACAGCACAACAAACGAAGTCCAGCATCCAAATCATTATTAAGTTGAACAAATACCTCTCTAAAACCTTTCAAAGAAAATTGAACATTATAACCTTTATAGCTTCAGAGTTTATTGCAGGGCTGTTGTATTATTATATGTTTTAGTTAGGCATATTTACTACATTGTATGTTGAGTTTTCATTTTCTCTGTTTGTTATGCATTGATGACTGACATTTTGAACACTTGTGTTCTTTCTCTCTCTTTCTCTCTGGGTGCAGGGTCGCCGGGAGTCCCTGCCTGTGGTCCACCAGGTGGTGCGGCGGCGTTTCTCTGGGTCAGTGCAGCTGCCTCCTCTGTCAAGAAGACACTCCTGCCAGGAGCACCCATGTGACATGCGGCGGATGTCTGCAACACACGCTCTGCCTCTGGACCGTCTGGAAGTGCTGTACAGCCGAGCATTGGCCAGTCGTGATGACCACCGGTCAGTGACACACATACACACTTCTTTTGCTTAATTAATTTAACAGAATGAAAGCTGCTCTTGGTGGTTTGCATTGCTTTGCATTACATATTATGGGGATCAAGAGCTTTTGCTGCTGATTCTTATGCTTTTGTAACACTGTTGACTGTTGGTGCAACTACCACATTAGCGCATTTTGAATGCTGCTTGGTGAAGTTCATGCAACATATTGTCTTCTGAAAAGAATGGGTTTTTTGTAATTCATCATAAGGAGTTATTGTTTTGGTGTGTTTGGTTTTGATTTGGAGCATCTGTTGCCCTGCATCACCAAGGCAAATGGTGTGTATCCAGCTCTGCGCTGATGCTTTTTCTAGGATATTTTGTTGATCAGTCAGTGTGATGGAAAAGGAGCAAAATCCATGAAAATCTTGCAATACAGTTATTTCTAACAACAGAACCCAGCTTTCTATCTCTCTCTCTTCCTTCCTTCCTTCCTCTGTCTAAGGTCAGCGGGCAGAGTTATGTCAGCTCATTAGCTCTGACTCCTCTCCTTGTATGTCAGTATTTGGTTCAGTACAGGTGAACAGGGAGAAAACATCAGGGTTTCTGTCTGAACAACTGAAGCTTTCTGAGTGAATGACGCACACACACGCTGAAGAAGGGCAGAATGTGTTTGGTGTTCTCAGGTGATAATGAAAGCCTTCTTTCTCTTATATGCCTGGTAATTGCAGAAGCAGGAAGAACCCTTTCACTAAAAGATCAGAGGTGTGTGTGTGTCTTTTCCTGTCTATACAATACTATATCTCTTTTTCCTCTTTGGATACAACAGTTTATAGTCTTCACGCTGGAACATTTAGAAACATCATATACTATGTGTGTGCTCTCCAGACATGAATGATAGGAGTGAACATAATTTTGTCATTTGAAAGTTGCTTTCCCACCATGCTAATAAAACTGAATTTATTAGAATTTATGGCCTGCAGCCAAATCTTTTAGTAAGTAATTAAAGAACTGCAGGCTACTAGTTTAATAAAATGTTTTGTTGTCTACTGAAACGCGCCGTACTTAATCAAAACTGGCTTAAATTTATAAATACCAATGACAGTTTTCATCAGATTGAGCAATCTGAGCAATCCATTTATCATTTTACAAGTTATCTTAAAATGTCATTGGCCCTCAGTGCATGACAGAAATGTTAAAATGGTTTCCATACAGCCCCAAATGGCTGCGCAAAATCAGCATGAGTATTCAAGCATAGCCTTTTATTATCTATGGTGCCGCAGTCTAAAATCAATTAGGTTTACAAGTCAACTAATGAGCGCCCAGAAATTTTTCATGGGGGGATCAGACAGAGCCACTGAAAATCTTTGGTTGGCACACCTAAACCAAAAGCCTGAAGTAAATTTCAAGACCTTTATTGTGGTGTTGTAGTATATCAGCTAGTTGAGAGCTATATCAAAACAGAGAGTTAAAGAGTCATATGGATACACTTTGGTTTCTTATTTCATAGTTAATCCTACCATAAAATGAAGACAACTCTGTCTGTCTGTCTACGCAATTATCTCCTCACTGGTTTGCCCAGTCAGTCTGAAATTGCACATGTGCATTGAGAAAGCCATTTGTCTCACTGCTCATGCTCTTTTTTTGTGTAAAAATACTTCATAGATGATGTTGACTTGCTTCTTCTTCTGCCTGTGGAGTTAATGAGTGAAAACACGGACAGTGCCACTTTTTCATGTTTTTCAAAGCGGTTAAAAAACTTTACTGTTATGAAGCGATTTTTTTTAGGTTGTTTATTTGTATATTGTAAGTCTCCACCAATATATAGGTCTGTGGTCTGTACAAGGGTGTGGCATTCAAATCTCCTGTTTATCTTTATACAATGTGATGAAACACAGCTGGTTAAGATTTTTTCTCTTTACTGGTTCCTGTAGAGCAGGGTAGGATAGGTCTTTATTCAGCATGTTTATACATTCAGTAGGTGCTACATGCTGGCTAACATTACCTGGCTAACCCATTTCAACCTCTCCAGGTAATGAGTGTCAGTAAAACACATGTCCAAGGTACAACATTTAGCTGAAAATCTAAAACCAGCCTGAGAATAAAGGAAATCTGAAATGATAGCATGACAGTCTATGGAGCATACTGTGTTGTTGTCAGACCTTTGTTGGACCGAGCTGATGCTGCACTGTGATTGGCCAGTCTTAGCGAAGAATCAGTTGTATCAGGGGTGCTATGGCCCCTCCGGCCTTCCCATAGGGGCGCCACTGAGGCTATAAACTGAAATGTTGTACATGTGTACACTTGTTTTTAGTATATTTACTCTGGACTCCCTTGGAAGTAATTAAGATACCAGTGGATTATACTGGCAAGAAAGAGTGAATTGAAGTGAATTTTGCAGAGCCCTAAGTAATGCCTTCAACTTAATTTCTTTTTCTTGTCCAAACAGCACTTTTCAAATGAATCAGTAAACATAGCCTACATTTATTAAAAAACTAAACTAGCATAGGCTGTATATATTATCCCATATAACTGACTTGACGTAGGCTACAGTGTCAACCAAATTGTTGTCCTTTAATTTAATATCTGTCCACTAATTTACTAATGTTTCACCAAAACGAAGAGTTGTTCTAACAGAGGACAGAGAGGTCGAACAGCTTGCAGATGAAATGTATGTGGGCCTGCCTACATTTTTTTGTGTTGATTTTGGATGAATAATGATGATTGGCAGTGTGACCAAGAAACAGATGGAAAACTGACGTAGAGAGTGACCAGCGAACAATGACGACTATAAAAGGAGAGATACACTAAGACAAAGATGAACAGAGAGTGAAGGAGGAGAGAGAGACACAGAGAGCTGTACTGGCTGCGGCTCAGAGTCGTTTTCAGCACTCCTGCTCGTAGACAGCAGCAGCGCACTACAATGCCGCGCGCGCAGCTCTCTGTCAATCTTGCGGTTTGAAGCGCGGGGCGTGCTCCTCAGACTCGCAGACAGCCGGTTCCTCAACGCTTTTCTTCATTCAAAACTCAGTGTATATCGCAAGAAAACGAGTAAAAGTAAAAAATGGAGTGTGCCACGTTGAGCAGAGAGGGAGCGGGTCTCGCCAAGCCGCCAAAACATCTGTGGCGGCAACCCAGGACTCACATACGGATCAAACAGCGCTTCAACTCGGACACCGAGCGCTACCTGTGCCGCAACCGGACCCTGGAGAAGCTGCGACCCGGGCTGAAGAAACCCCGCATGTCCTGGCCCTCCCCGTTAAAACGGTAAACTGTTTACCACCTGAAGTGTCTTGACAAACCATACCTTAACTCGGCGCACTTGTTTACTTAAATAAAAAAAAAAAAGGATTAAGTTATGGAGAATAAGTCCAAATTTAGACCAGACTGGAGCAATAAGTGATGACTACAATTAGCCTACAGTTTGTTCACCATGGCTGCTGCCCGTTATTTTGGTGTCATGACATGCTGAATGTGAAGACAGGGTGCGTTCAATTGACAATTTAGATAAAGGCAAAAATCTGAAAAGACTAACAAGATGTAGTTAGGCTACAGTATTTAATAAGTCTGCTTAATTACAAGAGATATGTCATAAAAACATTGCTTTTTATTCGTGGAGTAATCTAGGATTTGTGCTTAACTTTATTTGTACAAACCAAGACATAAAAGACTGTCTTATCTACCTCCACATAGCCTACCTTACATCAGTCTGTTTGTTAAGACACAAACAAAAAATACAGAAAACATGAGCAATGCAATAAAACACGCGCACACACACACACACACACACACACACACACACACACAAAGTCAGAACAAAATGGCTTCTTCAAACTGAAGTCAGTATTTATTGTGACCTTCCTTTACACGTACTTCTTAAACTCTCTTGGACTATCTTGAAGTTTTCTAAAATAATCTTATACCACAAGATTAGTATTGTAAGTCTAATATTTTCTGCCGAAGAGAGTTCAGGACTTGCAACTTTAGCCTGATTAAGTTGTTTTTTCTGACATATTTACATTTTTAATACTGTATACATATTTCCTGTATGTTCTAGTTGTAATTTAGTAAAGAGACTACTAAGAAATATGTAAGCCTATTATAATATTACTAAAATAACAAAGTTTAAGGTGGCCTAAGACTTTTGCACAGTACTGTCGTTAACACTGACTACCAGAAGACAAAGTGGATGAATTATTCATTTCTAGATGTTATTATTTTATAGATTTTTAGTTGCTAGATGTAACCTTGGTCATCAATCTCTGCTGGCTGCCATAGCAGAAAGTCTCTGCCTCCTCTGTGTTGCTTTCCACCAAAACCTCTTAACTGTGCAGCTGACATAAATTCACGATTAATGATGTCAGACGGTTGGTGAAGCACTCTCTTCTAAAATATTGCTGAATTATCTGATAGGCTGTAACAATGGAGTCATAAAATTATCAGGGCTCTGAGCGCTCCCCTAAATGTCATTATGTTTAAGATATTGAAACAGTAAATCGTCAGTCGAGTTTGTTAAAACCTTTCTTTAAATCTTAATGCTATCCAGTGTCTTCTTTCAGTCATATTTGAAATGTTTCTCAAATAAATACACAATAGAAAGAATGAATGAATAAACTCAGATGGTAAGAAATCCTTTAAAAAATGTGAAGGTGTGAGTGCATTGCTCACCTAGTGACTTGTCATGTTAATCTTAATACTCCCCTTAAATTTTCCGTAAACCTGTTGACATCATCATAGGTTATCTTTTCCACAGTATATCTGCCTGTACTGCTGGAGGTCACAGTTATGCTGAATGTCTTAATGATATCAGACCAGGGTTTGAAATTAGCACCATTCAAATGCTGTTAAAATATGCAAAGCTGCTTCATTCACTATCCCAAGTCACTATGGTAATCTACTGAATGGCCGGAAGATTTTGGAATCAACTAACCGTGGTGGCAAGTGGACAAAAAAGTTAATTTCCCTGTATCAGACAGAATATTTTTTCATAGCTGAACTAGTATATCCACTAGTGTTTGTCACTTTTGGTTTTGTGTTCATGGAAATTTTAGGCTATCAATAAGATTTGTGAAAGAGTTCAATATATTTGAAGAATGCATGATTGCACAATAGCAGTGACACAATAGCACAATCCAGTAACTTCTTGGAGCCTGTCAAGGCAGTCAGTTTGCCTATGCTCCAATAAGTCGGTATAGCAAATAATGCAAAGCACTGAGGTGGTGGTGGCTGTGAGCAATACATTGCACCGAATAACCTGTATCCTTGGGAATGTCTCTGATGTGTTCGGTAAACATGGTAGAGGGCTTCAGAGACCAGGTTCACATGACTCCTCGAGCTGTTGCTGACCTGTTATGCAGTGTAACTCCGTGGGTAGAGGAAACCAGAGACACTACATAGAATGTTTCAGATTGTATTCTTGACCATTTGCAAAGTATGCAATTACCATTTATTGAGAGTTCGGAAAAGAATAATTAGATCTCACCATTATCACAATAAATGAGACTCCCAACATGTAGCAAAATAAAGACGGCTGTAATTTTGGTAGATATTTTGGATTAAAAGTCCATGAAATAACACACTGTGATTGAGTGGGTGTCTCCTGCAGAGGTTGTCTCTTCTTCAGGCTGGGCTTTTTGTGCTACTCTTTGCACTTTAAGGGATGATGGAGGAGATGTGAGTGATGGTTTAGCTAGCACTAAACTGCTCTGTAAACCTCGTCAGTCAGGCTGATGGAGGGCTCAGACTCCCTCTGCCTCAGTGTGTCATTCCTCACTCATTCGTACCCGAGCACTGCCAGGGAAGAGATTGATGGCTGGTGTTTTTGCCTCGCCTCTATTTGTGTTATTTTACAGTTCTTAATTTGACAAAACAGCCTTGTTTTGGGGGTAGAAATATTTGAAAACACAGAAAAGAGAAAGAAATAGGGAGATGGAGAAAGCATTAAAATTAATATTTTATTACAGTGACATAAGTCTTGGTTAAAAATGTATCTTATCCAATATTGGTTTGGTGAAAACTCATTTTGTTGGACATCTAGGTTTCTGGGTAGAGATTTAACGCTATGCTACAGTAGACACTGGCCACTGGCAAATACTGGCCCTCCAAATTTGAACTGTGTCTTTGTGTTCCCTACAAGAAAGAAAGAGAAAAGCTTGAGTGTGAAAGACATTAAAACATCTCTGTGATTGGCTAAGTTGAGCAGGCATGAAAACTGCTGTCAGTTCAGCTCTGCTCCCCAGACGCCGCTTACTGTCAGCAAGCAGTGCTGCGGATCGTCTCACCTCAGAGGCTTTTCACACTCGAGCTGAAGTGCTGTTTTAGTCCCCTGATGCACTGAGAAGATAATTGCCAAGAAAGTTGTTTCAAACATGTTTGGTGCTTTCAGTCCTCAGTAAAGCATGGACTCTTCAGTGTGATGTACATATCCGTATTTGCACTGACATATGTCATGTACAATTATTTGTTTGTGTATTGCGGTACTTAAGGTATACCTGGTTTATGCTGACTCTTATCAGTATGTGTCATATTTCTTCTACCTCCTCTAGTAATTCTAGACATGCCTTAAAAAGACAGTCATTTCTCATCTGGCTAGTCAATTTTGATATTTTCTGTTAGACTTATCTGAGCTTCCTGTTTGGATCTGCATTGGTAGTTTATTCCCATTTCGATGGTTTCTAAAAACAGATTTTTCTTTGTCCACTCTGTGTTTACCATCCTCCTCCTCTGTGACTGGTTTGGAAGATCTGCAGCTCTTGGCCTTGTTTACATATTTTAGAGATTTTCTTTTCTTCGTTGGCATTTTTACTTTTATTTTTGACAGCTTAAAACATTGAGAAACAGGGAGGTTTGAAATACTGATATCGTACCGGACATCGGGCTACTAGGTTGCCTCTCTTTTACACATTTTATGTGTTTTTTGTTATCTCAATCTGTTTGCTATCTGATCATCTGAAATGCATTTAAGTTGTTTTTTTTTGTGTGATATTTTTGGATTTTTATAGGTTTGCCTAATGCATTTCTATTTCACGTGACTGCAATGAGAAAGTTAAAATGATAAGATAAACAATTTCCCCTTTGTCACCTCTCATATTCAAAAGCTGAGTGCTTACACTGCAATAGTGTCTTTTTCCTTTTCTTTGGTTAAATGTCGATTCAGGTCATGCAAGAAGTATTTTTTTATTGTTTTAAATTTACATGTGTAGATCCCATCAGGGCTGACATTGTTTCACTCTGATAGAATATATGGATCACAAATAAAAAGATTCGATCCGAGCATGTCATTATTGAGCATAAAGTTTTAATATGTGACTTAACCTACTGTATTCATCATGATGAGGTAAGGATGACACGATACATCTGGGTGATGTTTAGACTGAAACTACAGCGTAAAAAGTGAGACAAAAAAATACCTTAATGTCACAATCTCGTCTAAAATTTCATAAGGATTCAATAAAAATTGAGCATAAAGCAGTATAAGCATTTTACTATGACTCTTCTCAGTGCAGCCACATCATTTCGATGGGTATCATACCTCAGATTTCATGCCTAAAATGCATGAAAATCTTAATAAAATGAAATAAAATACTTGCCCTGATAATGAAAGTGGGAACCTGGCAGTGAAATGACACAGTATGTGTGTGGAGGTGTGTGTTTGTGTCATTGCATGTGTGAAAACAAATTATAAATACAAATACTAATGGACGCTCTGTGTTCACTCACATCCGCCGCTGAAGAGTTGAACAGGCATTAAGGAAACTCAGCTGCATCAAGGCTTACTTTCTCATAATCAACACACCACCTTAAATATATCACTTCAGTTATTTTCAGACACTGTCTAGAGTCCTGCCAGTGTGGATGCTGACTGCGCTGATTGCCCAACATTTAATGATGACGGTAATGCTAACAAGTTGAGCTGTTGGTAGGAGTAAGAGCAATGAGTCAGCCAGTTTAAAGCCACCAATGACACCACTGCTTGTATTCTGCACTGAATACGTCTTCCTTTTTTCATCTCTGATGTATCATTCCAGATGACTCAGATTGGTTTTAAAAATAAAACATCCTTAATACAAGTGGGATGAAAATTTATGTAAGACCGAAATAAAACATGGTGTGAAGACACCTCTGTTTTATACCATTATATCTTAATTATAATATGTGGTCATGAGCAGCATAGATGGTGAAAGCAAAGATGGTTTGTCTTGCTGCCACTGGACTTGTAATCCTTATCTAATGTGGAGAAACATCCACTTAATTATCTGTGCAATATTTTGATAAAAGGGTTGTGTGTGTGTGTGTGTAGGGGGGTTAAATCATTGTCATCTAATTTTGTCATTGTGTTCTCACTCTAAAATCTGATGTAGGTTAATGAGGCAGTGCAGCAAGCAGAGTTTCTATGTGTTCTTTTATCCTGTGCAGCAGTTACGGTGTGAACAGTTTATCTGTAGATCCCTTCACAGCTGATCAGATTACATCAATGCATGAGAGTCTATTTGCAGGTGTTTGTAAGTGAAAGTAAAGTTTTAGACCCAGCAGTTAAGTTTCACCTTCAATGTGCCTGATGTTCTGCTGCGCCATCTCTGCCCCTTGTGCGCTATAAATATGTATGTACAGTACATATTTTCCAATATGGCTCCTAATTAACAGTCTGGGTCCAAATTTTTGGGGTCCTATTTATGGTGGTGGATGATTTAATTGTGGCAATCACAAATAAATAAATGTGTGGAGAAACCCTGTGGTTTAAAATAAAATTACATTTTAACATATTTTGTGAAATGATACTGTAGACTATTGTGTATGAAGTTATTTTTTCAAAGATATAATATTGAGTATTATAATATTTGCTGCAGGTTTAAACAACTTGTTTTTGTTCACTACAGCAGATTTTTATTCTCCTAAGGTTTACACATAGCACAATTCTTCTCTGTTGACAATAATGTCAAAATTAATTTTAGATTTTCTGTCCATAGACACAATATTAATTTTCCCTATGTTAATTGACACTTAATTCACATGCATTTCTTTATGTTATGTATTATATGTAGCCTGTCATGCTAACAGGCTCATCAGTGTCACAGAACAAGGCAAAGCCAACAGGGCAGATGCACACTACAAAGTAAATTGCCTCTCAGGCGTGGGTATAGGCTGAAGGCTGGTCTCCAGGCTGAATTATAATGAATCATGAAGTGGAGAGTCACTGTTTTGCTCAAGGACACTTCAACATCAAGCACTGATGGTGACGGAGGCATGTCGGCTCCTAAAGGGTGTGAACTGGTGGCCTTTTGGCTATGCAGGATGTTCTCATGCTGTTATGTTTGCACGTTGGTCATTGTTTATTCCTAGTGGGTGCACCCCCAGGCTGCGAGAGGCGAAAAAGAAAAGTGTGATCCGGACCAATGGTCAACTTGAAACAGCAACGGCCTGCTTCGAAAGCCCTCCTTACACTGGGATGGTGAAAAATTGCACCTGTTGCTATGGAGCCCATTTGTTTTCCCAGGGATAATCGCATAAAGGGTTCCCCACTAGGTTATCAGAGGGGTTGAGGACAGCTATCGAGACAGAAAAACTGAATGTTATCTAACCAATATCATGTTAACAAAACACACAAAAGCTTGTTGTGTTGGCTGTTTGCCGATTGTTAGTGAAAGGTAATGTAATAGTGTTTAATGTACAGCTGCATGACCTGTAGATGCCAGTTGTTTTATGGATGTTGCTTTTAAGTTGTATTACTTAATAGAAATCATCTAACGTCACTGGGACCACCGGGAAGATGATTTTCCAGTGAAAGTAAAGGCTGATGATGGATTCTGCTTATTAATTCCCTTGTGTGTATAACACTTAGACTGCTGTCATTGTGTTGTTGGTCCATTTTTTCTTTCATTATTTCGTGGAAGGGGAATATATTCTGTTTTTTTGAGAACTTCTGTGGTCTGGTAGTTTTGATAATTTTTTTTTTTTTTTACTCAAATCACTATTTAAGTGGTTCTTGATTAGAAGATTCACACCTCCAAATAAAAATATTCTAACACATTGTAGCTCTTTCTGGCCCAGGATTTAGTTCATGTCTGTATTCAGAGCTTCAGGAGATGATTATTTTACTGCTTTTTTAGTATCTAATCAAATGTCTGGTTTAGAAATCAGTACTGAGGGATTTATTGAACTAAACATAGAGATTGCATTTGAGCTATGCAGCTTATCCCTTGATAGTTACATGTCTGCCTTGCTAGATTTAGGCTGTACTCATGCACTGTTCATATGTATACCTTTTAAGAGTAATGCAGAAGGATTCAATTTAACCCACATAATAGGGAATGCTGCAATCATGTGACCAATGTGCCGACAGAAGTTAAGAAGTAGGCCTAGAATAAATACTGAAAGGCCACATCAGAAAGCAGGTTGGGGTGGTGGATAGTTCAAACAAACACAGGACTTTCCCCCAGATGACCGTTTTTCCGGAACTGCGTGAAACCAAGTTTGGGTTTTTTAAAATAGTAACTATAACTATATCTATAACCCTTAAACCAAATCAGTTGAAAAGCAATATATATGGGTACTTAGTAGTGTTGTTGATTGATTCAGGTCAAACTTTTGACATTTGAGTGAAAGTATTATAATTCTACATATTGTTTATAGATATGCATGTGACTGCCCTCTAAAGGTTGAAACCTGGCCATAGCTGAATTTTGCATTTGGCTGATCCTGGTAGCAGGAGCCTGCCATCACTAAACCAGCCCCTTGTTGCCACCCTCTCACCAACAGACTGCATTATTTGTGTGTGCGTGGAGCAGGGAAGTGCTGTTGATCGAGATGCGGCACGTTTGGATGACTGGGTATGTCCTAGCCCCCTCCCAGTCCTGACCATTTTTGAGACTTTTTTCAAATTCCAAGGAGGAGGCAGTCAAGCCTAAAGTGGAGGGCTTAGTTACAGCCAGTGTTGTCACAATTATCACACTCTTTACTGCCCTAATGAACTTTTTTTTGGCATCAATGCTTTCGTTGAGAGTTCAAGCAGTCAGGTACTCCCTTAGAGAGGTCTGAGACAGAGTCGTGATTGTAAAAGGTGAAGATGAGGGTCCAGAGGCACGGACATTGATTTATTATCATTGTGGTTTATTAAAAAGTTGACAGAAGAAACACGAAGCAGCCTGCACTCGTCCTCCACACTGTCAACCAAAGACAATCAGAGTGGTCCATGGAGACACTGTTCAGTCTCTGAGTTTGTTTTTCTTCGGGGCTGTTAGCCAGTAACAATTAGTCAGGACTCTGGAGACTTCTTTCAAATAAATGACAGGTTGAAGACAAGCTGAAAATACTCTCAACATGTTACTTTTTGGAACAAGCTCATATTGGTAAACAGCTTCAAAAGCAGCAATTTATGGAGTTATTACGTGGAAGCTCAGAATAGGTGGGTTAATGAAGGGTGCCACCATATTTTATGACAATGTTCAGTATCTTCAAATTTGACCATTAATTAAAAAAATACTTGTTATTTCCTTCATTGTATAAGGTTTTACATATTCATATTTAATTGTTGCCCTTTGTGTCAAAGTATAGATCATACACAGATACAGTATGTCTATAAGAATACGGGGTACTGAAAACACTGAGTTTGCTGACATCTACAGTAAGAGTAGCCTGACATGACAGAGACAGTTAAAAATGTTAAAAAGTGAACACCTTTGCTGCACCTTTAGTGCCCCTTTACTAGTTTCTCTCATCACAGCATCTTCTTTTGGCCCTCCGGTGTAGTTCATTACTCATGCAGTGATGAACATTTTTGTTTGGACCATGACTTCAGAGCTACTATAATGTAACAGATGATGATTGTGAGGCCAATACCTTCTCTGTAATCTATTTCAAAGACTTCTATGATTCTATTTTATGCAAAAGAACTTTCAGCCTGACATGCATAATAAAACCGTTTGTTTGAAACTAGACATAAAGCAGTGATGTAAAGGCACATTTGTTTAAGAAATGTTTGCTGCTGTCTTGCTCTATGTGCATTTGCCCCCGGCTGGTAGTAATCTCATGCAGAACTGACAGTGTTTACTCATTTCCCAGACAGACCAGTTGCCCGTGGCAGAAACAGGTCAGGCGTTTCTTAGAAACTGCTGTTGTTGCCTGCTTGATAAACTTGTTTGTTGATTTCGCTCAGGATATGATGTTTAATGGGCTCTGATGCCCTGCTATTCTTTCATAGAATACATTTTTCACTGTCTTTCTCTCTGCAAAAGAATAATAAATGACACTCTTCAAGCCTCAGCACAGATGTAAACATAAAAAATGAAATTCCCTTAAAGCTAGACATTGTAAATTTATAAATTTACAATGCACGTTATTCATCCACTGATGCTGTGTGCTGACATTCACTCTAACCTTTTGAAAATTACTTTAAAAGCAAAAAGAGGCTACCCTATTTAATTTGATTTGGAAAATTTGATAAAATACATAGTAAAGGAACCACTTCTGCATGTTCCACTATATAACACTGTATGCAAAAAGATAATGCAGGGGGCGTTGTCATGATACTGGAATTTCTGACTTTGATGCGATATCTTGAAAATATTGACATTCGTTACTATTTTTGATACCATGGGGAACATTTGACACTTAGGGTATACAAGTTAAATTTCTTTTATTAGGTGAGGCTATAACATGCCATTAGGGTACAATGACTGTGGTAAATATTAACAATTAGTAAGCGAGAAAGTACAGGTGGTAGAGGAGTATCAACATTGTGGAAACTGAGTATTGAAACCATTCAAGATCAGTATGTATTCTTAAATCAATATTTTGAAAAAGTTTTCACAGCAACACTCTGTTAAAAAATTGTTCCCTGAAACCCTTATTGTTTTACATTGCCTGCCTTCATGTAATACAAAAAAGTGACTTAAGCATGGAGATTGATTAGGCATTTTTGTACCGGAGGAACTATCCCTATTTCCAAGAACACCCCTTTTTATTGTGTCTGAACCACAGGAACAATTGTAGCTTTTCTAGGGACTTTTTTAGCTTCGGTTTCAGTGTTGGCACTCTCCCAGCACAAGAGGAACCATGGGTGACTTTAGTGTATGGCCATTGGTCAAACACATGAGCCACTGCATCATTACCAAATGCCATTTTTAAAAAACAGCTGATTGGAACAGTTGGTTGTTCTTACTGTATGTTGTGCAGAACCACTGGCCGGCTTTCATCACTTGTACATTTCTATGGCAAACAGAGAAAAACCCTTGAAGAGGGAACGTAGTGCTCGAGGATCGCCCCAGTGAGCAGTTTCTCTCAGGGTGTCCCCAGAACAGAAAACACTGATTATCTCAACTCAAAGGTTTTTTAAACTTAGAGTTTACAATCAAAATTGCCCCCTCTGAAATTGTGTTGAAACAATTTTCCACCCTTTTATGGGACAGTTTGCTGGGATCTGACTACAAAATGTCAGCCCAATTATGGCCTGACCTGTCTGACAATAGCTCTTGGAATGAAAACGAGTGTTGGATGTGAACTTTTCTAATTTTATTCCTTGTAGCATGTCATATGGGAAGACAGCATGCAGAACTGCATAATGTAAACAATATAGGAAAATCGCTACTGACAGTACAGGCCCTGAGTGGAATATTTCCCAGTCAGCCCATGACAATTAATTATGAATGCCATGAATGCCAAATAAACAGGAAATTTAAAAAAACAAACAAACAACAACAACAACAAAAAAAACGCCACAGACACGATTTGCAATGTGAAAAATGTCTTTTATTATCTCTCCAGTGGCATCCCACTCACAAGCGAGAAAGTGAATTGTATCCAAATGGCACCAGCAGGCGGTTCAATCTTAGCATCAGGCAGCAGTGTCGCCTCACAGCAAGAAGGTCACTGTGGAGACTGCATGCTCTCTCTGTACAGAGAGAATTTCATACCAAAAGACACATATGTTGCATTTTAGGAATATACCTGTTTTTGCCTTCAAACTGGAGTTGGTCCTGGCTCTAGTCCATACTGGGGCATTCACTCCTTCACATTTGTAAGGATCGTTCTTAAGTTTTAGGAGATAAGGAAGAATAAATTGACTCATATAACCTATTCTGTGAGTCATTAGAAATAGAAAAGACTCTTTGTAATGGACACGTGATTGTTTGAGGAAGCAGAAGACTCTAATATCAACCAAGTTCTTTGTTATTATTTGGAAAAATCCAAAGGTGTTTTTTTATTTTTCTGCAGCAGTGTGGGTTGTGGGGTGATGTGCCATGTATTTTTGAGTTACATGCAATCACAACAGCAAGTAAGGTTTCTGATCCATCTGGCAACTTCTATTCAATAGTCTGGTAATGGAGCACTACAGGAGATGAGTAAAGCACTTCTTGTCCATGTATTCAGTGCCCACTGATTCAGTCAAGGTACAAAAGATCAGAGAAATGAATGTAGTTGCTCTTGCTAAACCTTGGCCAAGACCAAACATTACTCAAACAATACAATAGATATTTGCATCCACATCCTTGCACTGACCTCGCTCTTGTCAGAGGCAGTTATAGAGAGCTCTTAGACAGCACACACCCATGCCAAAACTGAGCAGTTTCAACACCCAGCAGTTATCAAACTCAGCACTACCAGCGAAATTTCAGGATAAAATATTGTTTATTATTAACGAAAGACAGCCTCTGAATTTCAGATTGGGTCTCTTTTTCAGGATTTTAAAGCTCTGACAAACACCAGAATTGGTTGAAATATGTTGGCTCTTTTAATGATTTAGACACTACAAGAAAGGCTTTTAATGTACATGATCCTCATTTTCTACAGTTTGAAATTTTCTAACGTTTGAACCTGATTTGAAATGGGCCAGTGGAAAAACTACATTAAACTAAAACTGGCAAAATTGCCTTTTATTTTTCCTGGACTCCACATTTTGACCTTTCAACCTCAGTTTATTTTTCCAGTAATAAATACAGTTTTCAGCACCATGGGATATTAAAATAATTTGTTCGACTTGTTTAGACTGACTAAAATTTGGACACATACCCTTTTTTTCCAACCTACATAGAACAGGTTTTTCTGATTTCCACAACTAATTTTGAACCTTTCAAAACACTTAACCAAAAATTAACTGTTTCACAACCCAGAAAGTTGGTTCTCAGCTGGATCCAAAAAATAGTATGTTTCTTTTAACCTGAAGTGTGAACTGTGACAACATCAGTGTCATATTCTACATATTGGAAAGGGAGGATGGAGAGGCCATCAATGCCAGTCAAGTGAAAAATGATTGGTAAAAAAGAACATGCAATGGTCTCATTATTAGTTGCCCCATGCTGGGTTTATTTTTGGATAAAAACAAATATCTGTAATAATGAAGCAAAAGTTTGCATGTAATCGATGCG
This sequence comes from Plectropomus leopardus, assembly GCF_026936395.1. Classification (NCBI taxonomy): domain Eukaryota; kingdom Metazoa; phylum Chordata; class Actinopteri; order Perciformes; family Serranidae; genus Plectropomus; species Plectropomus leopardus. Next base: position 16,040,282 of record NC_142180.1, read on the forward strand.
ATCTGCCACTTGCCTACTACTGTTTATGGCTTTTGTGAATTTTGCAATGCCCTCTGTTGATGACACATCCTAGTTTATAATGGTTCTCCAAAAACTGGTGGAAACACGGAGCAGTTCATTAGATAGTGCCTCTGCCCGAAAAGTCCTAAATAGAGCCAGTTTGAGAACCAGCTGATCTTGTGAAAAAGCGATATCAGTGGACCTGGGAAGACTTCTGGTCCATATCCTCTGTAATAGACTATAAACTGGGCAGTAAATGGACATTGAACATCTGACTGATACTCATGTGCAGCAGGTGTTTTATGTTAAGCCAAACCAACATCACATTTTCATAAAATACTGTGGTGCAAAAAACCCCACCAAAATCAACATTCTTGTAAGTCTCTAAACTGATATCAGAAAGACAATTTACTAAAGAAAAAACAGGTAACAGCTCTGAACCACTCCAAACTCCATTTACTTTCATTTGGGAGATGTGTTTATATAGATTTACTATTAAAGCATTTTTTTGTGTGCCTAAAGTCAGTTAACTATACAGTCTATGGTACAGGAGGAAGCCTGCACAAAACGTGGCGACTGTAAATATTCTGAACACTGAAATCAACATCTGGTACTGTAAGCCACATCAGGAGTTTATTAAAATGCAGCTATTTTTGAGATATTTGCCACTTCACCTGCTATTTGCTCATTGGCAACAGCTTAGTCACCTTCTCCCCTCCCTGTGCCCGCCTCACACAGAAACAATAAATCTGTAAGGCCTGTAATTGCTTTAGCTTGACTGGTAATATGAGAAGCTAGGACAACAGATCCATTCCAGGAGCAAACAGGAGGCGGTAGGCATAATGACTCTGATTCATCACTTCCATGCAGATCTGTTGGTGTGTTGAGTCGAGGGGTATCTGTGCTGATTACTGGCATCTTGCAGGGAAACAGTCGTCTCCCTGTCACTGTTGCAGCATGTTAATCATCATCATATCATTGCCAAATAAACTGTGATGCATCAGTTTAATTGTCAGAAACAAAAGAGATTATCGTATAAGCAATAAATAGCCTCCATCTCATATCTCTTGTTGTACATGATATTTTAATACGACCTAGGTAAATGAAGCAGAATATTTAATAGTGTTTTCAATTTAATGAAAAAATGCAAGCAGTCTTTCAAAATCAAGACAACCATGAAAAAATCTTAGTGAAATAGCAAACTGTGGATTTGTGATGTAGTTTGTGTTGAGGCTATACTATAGACAACAGTTGCGCTCATAAATGGACATAACCCTGGCAGAAAAATGCTATTTTTCTATGAAATAAGAGTCCTCGTGCAGAAAACCGATCTTAATTCGGGGTAGTAGTCAAAGAAAGCCATTTATTATCACACACTTGTGTGCTCACTTTAAAAGATAATAAAAACTCAAATGTTTGGAGGCGGTGTGAGTTATAGTGCAGTAAATTTAGTCAAAAATTGATGGCAGTATGAATCATAAAATACTAGAGGACAATTTTCATTTATCGGCCCGGATGCTACGTATGGGATACACTTGGACTCTCCAAAATGACATATTCAAAACACAAGGCCAAGTTGACCCTTAAGTCAACTATGAGTGCCCATCACAGTCTCATGACCTCAGTATTATTGAGCCACTTTGATTGCCACTATTAGTTGTTACTTTAACAAAAACTATTCTTCCTGGGGTCCACAAAAACAAAACAAGATGTACAAGATTAATCAAATATACATTGGTAATAAAAAACATAGATAAAAAAATATAATCACAACAAACCAGGAGCAAAAATAATTCATAGTGTATGAGTACAAAGATAGTTTAAAATAGTTTACTTAAAGCAATCTACCTTGACATTTTCTACTTAAGTCAATTAATCAGTCGCACACATACAAAACCTTACATATAGAAGAAACTGAATTCATAAATTGTGAATAGGTTTATTCTGCAAAACCTAAAAGACCAAGGAAAATCTTTTGGGAGGTTTAATTTTGCTTAAATATATACAGAATGGGGTTTGAACCATTAATTCTGTGGCTATCGTACAGCATGTGGAATCACCGTAAGGCCGTCCAGTTCCTCTTTATAATAAAGACTTGCAGTGTAACTGATAGAAGCAACACTGAATTCGTAGCACAACCATGGGCTATGTCGCAGTTCATATGTGTTATGTATTACATCTGTGTTGTATTCACAGGTTCACTTCACAGTAGGTCTGTGACATTCGCTTTGCACTAACAGCAATCAAACTGACACCCTTCGCCCCAAGAGATTGTTATAATTGGATTTAAGTAATAATTTGTGTTTTCATTTATTCCTAACAGAATTAAAGCTGCATTAGGTAAAATTTGTATGTTAAAATACACCCACCTAAACAGCCTAAATCATGGTGCTGTAAAGAGAAAGCGGGGTCATGTCCCTCAGTTGAGATGCTGCTGATCAGATGTAATGAAATACACGTCTGACATATGGAGGCTACTGGGACATCTCATATATATAGAGAGAGAGACTTTGAAACTTAAGAGCAAAATACAGAATCAGAATTTACATACTAAACATTGTTTTAACTTGGTATGGAGTACAAACAGAATACCCAGCAGCAGACATGAAGTACAACATAAATTACTGCAACCTGTCCCCTAGTGCTAAGCTAATAATAAAGCAGGAGTCACCAAAGATGGCTGAGCTTGTTGCAGTTTTTATCCACCATCCCCACCCTTGCTTGCCAACACAAGAAAGATATGTAGGCCTTTAGTCACATAACTCTGTAAGATTTGGGGGTAAAATGTTTTTCAGCCAAAGTGCAAGACCAGACCACATTTATCATTTTGGTTTTATGCAAGGTCTTTCAGAAGATATGGATTTATTTATAATCTGTTGTCCAAGACCTAGCCAAGAGGGCAGCTTAAAACATTGTTACAGCAATAAACACAAGCAGACAAATACAGCTATCACACATTACAAAGAACGAGCACAGTCTCCAGTTAAAATGCAACACACAACAGTCGTATACATTAATTTGTGCAATTATCAATTTCAGTGAGCCTTAGAGTAGCAATCACCTTGTCCAAGAGTACTATTATCTCTTTCTTTTAAAAGTGACTTAAATTCCCCTACTAGTTCTTGTGATTTAGGTGTGATTTTGCGCCCAGTCAAATCTAATCTTTGTTTACCATTGGTAAGCTCCTTCTGCTGTTGTGTTTGCTTACAACTGTGATGTCATGTCCAGGCTTTGATCTCTCATCAGCTCACAAGGCAGTAGCAACTCTTTTGATGATTTCAAGCTCTGCATCTTTACATTTCCTTACCAGATATGAATATTGTGGTGTCTTTATGTGAAACAAAGAATTGCATTATACTTTTCACATAGTCATGCACACCATGGGCTGATTATTATCAACTAGATTTAAAACCACAGCAGATGCAGAAGTTTGTTGGTTTTAGAAGTGCATCGGTAGATGTCTCTTATCTTCTTATTAGTTGTCAGCATCAACATACGTGTTTCCTCTTTCGCTGCAAACTACCATCAGTTTCCTGCCCCCACTGTAATGATAATGGTAATAAAATTCCACACCAGTCACAGACGACTTTACATTTTAACATTTTAAATATTTGATTTCAAACAAGCATTATTTCAGACTAAGTTTTCACTCATCTTTCAGGGGACATCTTTTTTGTTTGTTGTGGTCCTTAAATACAAAAGCAGCTGTACCTAAGAGTCAGATCACTGGTTTTTAAACAAACAGCCTGAACATTTCAAAGGAGCTCAGGCAGCTAAGAGGAAATATGGCTCCTTTTGCTGACCTTAGATAATGGCTGTTTGTGGTTTATGGGATTTTAGGCCTCTAGAATAAAGTTACTTGCTTTTTATACCGCTGCTCTGGCGATATTGATGGGCTGAGGCGTTACGTTATCGGGTTGTCCGTACACCTCAGTCTTGTGAACCTGATATCTTGTGAAAGTGATATCTCAAGATCCTTGAGGGACTTTTTTCATATTTGGCACAAATGTTCACTTGAACTCAACGATAAACTGAATCTGGTAGTCAGAGGTCAAAGGTCACTATGTCCCTGCATCTGTCTCATTCTAGTGAACGTACTATTTCAAGAAGATCTTGAGACAGTTTCCTTAAATTTGAAACAAGCATCCACTTAAACTTCAGAATGAACTATTTCGAATTTGGTGGTCAAATGCCAAAGGTCATTGTGACCTCACAAAACAAGTTTTTTGGCCATTACTGAGGAATTCATACACTAACTATTACAAAGTGTCACACAAACTTCTTATAGGATGAAGTGATGACATTTTATATACAAAAGGTCAAAGAGCATATTCACTGTGACATCACAATGTTCTGCAAAAACAATTTTCTTAGCATTACTGAAGTTTGGTCATAACTAATTGGTGCCACTAAACTCTGGTGTCCACCTTGAAACTGTGCTGATTGTATAGATCTGTGCTGCTGGGGGATGTGAGTGGAACTTGAGTGGTTCATCGAGGCGTACAACAGGTGGTAGTGCTAGCCTTTTCTCTTATTTACACTTACAGGTTTTCACTTGTGACACAAACACATACAGATGTAACTGAAATCCCTATGGCAGACCAACTCAGACATTAGATGGACCTGGTAAGGACCAAATTACACTTCATAAAACATTTTTAAAAGCTGATCCAGATTCCCAAATCCCCCTTTTTCAGTGAACTCCTTACACGTGTTCAAACCACAAAGCCTGAGAAACACTGGACATGTTCCAATTGGCCATGTCAGCATGCAGCATGTTAAGTGGTGTCAAAGGCGTGGAAAACTGCTCAACTGGAGTGGCAACAGCTGGTATGTTGAATCCATGGCTGAATATCTCTCACATGATGAGCAAACAGTGGCAGGTGGTGTGGCAGAAGCTGTGGTTATGTTCCTTGTTTATGATGAGTGCTTGGAAATGTTAAATACCATGTAGTGCATCAGCTGCAGTAACATGGAATTGTTACTGAACAGTGGTTAACTGCAATGGTCGCAATAGGCATTCAGAAATGTCATCTGTGAAATGTTCCCTTTAATCAGACGTGTATTTCCTGGTTCAACAGCTTGGTTATAAGGGTTAGGAACTGACAACTGTCACAACTAAGAAAACAGATATGGAAAAACTTCCCTGTATTCCCAGCATTCCCTGTGCTGTATCCATATGATGTTCATGATAAACAGGTCATTAGTCTGCTGGTTAGGATTAGGGAAATGACAAATGTGTAGCAATGAACAGTGAAAAAAGTATTACAGGTGAAATCTGTCCAATTGGCTTGATTTTTTTAACATAAAACTTAAAAACTCATAGCGAGTGAAGAATGAAAATGATATTTACATACAGTGCACTTTACAGCCGTGATTCATTACTACCTAACTAGAATGATAAATATTATGAAGTGTTTTACAGATAAGAGAATTAGTGGTGCAGTACTCAACACCTGTGATGATAAAAAAAAATGATGATGTTTAGAAAACTTGTATCTGAAATCTCAATCTACATAGAATAAACTATTTCTGCCATAAGCAGTTAATGAGTTCATGGAAGAGTTTTTAGGCACAGCTATGGTTTATCTGTTACCATAGAAACCGTGGCCACATTGTTATTGTGTGAGCTTAGTTTACACGGCTTACATGGCCTTTTTTTAACATTAATTTGTACATAATAGAAATGCTCTCAATACCCTGCAAGCTGGAGGTTGTTTTTATTTTATGTACCTTCAGTTGTTTTGCACAATGTGTATACTGAATACTAAATATGTTGTTATTATTATTACATTAATATTATTCAGACCAGACTAATCTTTGGAAGACTTGTTGGTGTTGTTGCAAAGACAATACAATATTTAAAAGGGAACCCTGCCTTAATTCAGAATACTAGTATGTTATTTCCATGGCCTGGAAAAGTGCAATCAGTATTTGTGAATGTGTGCTTCTCTCTTTTAGAACTAAAAACCAGACAAGGAAGTCTCAAACTTGTGATGCCATAGGATGTAAAATCTGGAGCAGCTTTATGAATAACGAATGGGAGCCTCAGTTTGTGGACCCGCAGAATGTTGTTGGGGTTTTTTCATACCAAAATGAGTTTGTTTCTTTGCTTGTTTCTCAGTTGTGAAACAGAAAATATACCAATATATTCATTGTCATCTGGAACATCTTCCCCAATTCATTGTCTAGGGAGCAGCTCCAGACTTTGCACCCTCTGATATCACAAATTTGAGTTTTAGCACTCTAGTTTTTGGCTTTGGAAGAAATTTGTTATATTGACTAATATTTTTATACCATCTTAGACAATAGGAATAACATTTATGAATTTTGAAATTCTGCTTAGTTCCCCTTTAATGTGTTTTCCATTCTTTGTTATTGTTGTTCTTATAAGCAGTATATGGCATTTTCTTCTTGTTTCAGGCTAGCAGGTGCTGTTTTGCATGTTGAGATTAGAGAGAAAACTCAGTCATCACAGCACAAACAGACACATTGCTGAGTGGGTTAAATAAATCCAGAAACGGATGTATGACTATCTCCCCTATGACTATCTCCATCACAGGGTTATCAGGGAGGGGATGCAGAGCTCTGTCTTTTTCAGTTGTTTTAACTCATCCCTGCCAAGTAAATCATTATTCAGCGGGCGTGTTTTTTGACTCCTCATTCAAGACAGACAAAGATCTGCATTATGGCCCTGAACCCTCTCAACCTCACCTGTCTACTCAATATAAATTAATGAGTGCTAAAGTGTTTGAAATGGTAATATGAGAAATAAGACTGCATTTTGATATATTTCTCGCAGCAGGATCAGTGAAGTCAAGCTCATATGTATATAATTCATGATTTAATACAGCAGGAGTGCTAGTGTTGTGAGATTAGATCTGTTAGAAAACAGCTGGGTCAGTGCTTAAAAAACAGCTTGTACACAGGTTGTTTTCTGGAAAGAGACTTTTTGATTATGTTTTGTGAACTGGAAAAAATGGACTTCATTACCAGCAAATTTTGGCAAAGAACAGCTTTTACACTGTTTAACTTGAAATAGACTGAAAAAAAACAACTTCCCTCTCAGAAAAAAACGTTATATAAGTTGGAAAATTAGACGAAAGAAAGTCTTTTTACCAATACAACACCTTCTACTGCAATGTCTCCAGTGCCTCTGTAATGGTTAAAATATGGAATGCAAACAGTGCTAACAAACTAATTTTATACCAATTAATAAATAAGATGAGTATTGAAGCCTTTTCATGTTAATGTTACTGATGTCAACTGAAGACAAATAGCACAGGCCCCAAAATGTCATGGTAGTTCTTTACTTTCGAGAGAGAAAAATTGCAGATGGAATAAAAAAAAATTTTCCCAAAAGGCTGAGAACCCCTTAATGTGCTGACCTTTTGGTGACAGTAAGCCTCCCAGTCTCACCCAGGGTCCTCATCCAGAACGGGGAAACAAAAGTTTGACCTTCTGGTGGAAACACTATCAATGTAGCACCACCCTTGGGACTGTCAAAAGGTTTGCTCATTCATCAGCTCCTTTTTCTATTTATTTATTTTTATTATTAGCTTTTCTTTCCTGCGACGTCTTGTGAATGGATGCTTAACCTTTACTGCAGTTCATTTGCTGTAAATACAGAGCACATAATACTGTTCACTAAAGAGAGTATTGGCACCAGAAATATAATAAATGGTGGTGTTTGATGAATGGAAAACATCTCAAATGGCATATAAAACAATGAGTTAGATAAATGCAGTACCAGCAGAGCGCACTCAAAGGAGGCTGCGGCAGTCATTTATTCAGCTGTATACTGATTCCCTTTTTTGCTGAATATTAGAAGCTCCAATGACGACACAAATGACGTTAAAGCACACCCTCTTGTGTAAGGTGATTACACAACTATTACCAACAAATTAAAATATGTATATTATCAAAATATAGGGGCAATTTGCTCTTGACCTATAAAGCTTTTTGTGATAGTTGTCTCCAGTTTCCATGTAATACATAGTCTGACTAATAACTGGAAAACAGTCAGTCACATCAGTGGAATTCTATATGTAATGAAACCTAGCTTACTACTCCAGAAAGTAGGTCAAACCTCAGTAATGACCTAGCAACGAACACATTTTCTAGTCCCTGTTGAGTTTGTCTGCCAACTTGTGCTTATACTTTCTATAGATTGTGGGGTTTATCAAATTAAATAAATACCCAGATATAAACACAGAAATGCATAGCTTGCTCAGTCTTTTAACAACTTAGATATCTGCTGATTTATTTATTTTTTTACATATACAGATTTACCTTCTAGATACAAACTTTACGTGTATTTTTAAGCTAGTAGAGCTGATGAGGAAGCCAAACATTTACAAACATTGCAAAGTCCAAAATTTAAAGTTAATGGAAAAAAGATAGATGAAATCTTTTCCAAATTCACACTATGTTGTTTTCTAACAACATATAGATGTATTATTCTGTGTACAAAGTAGATTTAAAAATAACAGTACACACATTGTTTTCTTATTTACTTTCTCCACATATTTTCTCTATCTTCACAACTATGAGGACTTGAGACACTCAGATAAACTGTGATTTTTCCTGACATTTCTGCACTGTACATTTGTAAGATATCTGGCATGGTGAAATCCCTAGAAAACTTCCCCACATAACTTGAGGTTGGCCACCTGTCTGGTTGTTGTCAGCGCTGCTGGTGAGCAAGCATGAAGTGTAAATGAAGTGCAGTGTAATAGGATGGCAGCAGAAACAGATTGGACATGTGTAAATGAACACTCCTCAGCTTTAGTAACACGTTCTGGTGCTACTTTCCACACTATCTGGTGTTGAAACATTCCACCTCCCAACAGTGAAGAACATATGCAGTTTCTAAAAAAAGCCAACGCCCCAAAGTGTGCTCAATATCGATAGAACTACAGTAAATCCAACATGGCCACTCCTCCGAGCTGAAATTGAATACCAGATGTAGACTGTGGCTATAAACCTGCCATAGATCTTTTATTTAGCTATCTGTGTGTTACCATTTCCAAATCCTCTTTGCTGCACATTAAAAATGGCAAGTTTTGAGGAATTTTTGGATCGTGCTGTAAAGCTGCCTGATATGTTCCTCTGGTGAATTCTTGTAAAGATAAACCAACCTAGGACTGTATCTCCGAAAAAGCCCAGACTCCGTCATGTCGGAATTGTGTATCTGTTGTTGATATGTTTCCTAATCCAGCCAGTTGGAGTTGATTTGCCACATCTTTTTACTGCTGCAACTAGGGTTGCAACGGTATGAGATTTCCATGTTACAATTATCTGCAAATGATCTCAGCAAATATCGCAGAATCATGGTATACCTTTTACACAGTAATAATTGTTTTTATCAGTTACAATGACCCTAATATAAATGTAAACAGAGGTTTTTTCTTTTGCTTGAACATAGCTGTTAGTACTACTGTAGATTGAAACCTGAAATCGTTATTCAATTGAAGTATGTGTAAAAAGTCTCATAAGTAAAATAAAGGTGAGATTCACTGTCCAGTTGCATTTTTTGATACCGTATAAACAAATGTACACAGTATAATAACCATCAATTTTCATGCTGCGGTGTACCTTGAAGCCAATATGTCACTGCAACCCTGCAGCGGCATGCACCAGTGACATTGACTTCTCCAACATACTGATTTGTTCTACGTCACACGAAGTTCTGTGATATTGTCATAATAAGGTTTTGCAAGAGCCATATACAGCAGCAAATCATGTGTGAAATTAACAGGTCCAGAGCTCCTCCAAAGCTTAAGTCAGGCTTCACCTCTAGGGAATGAATGGTTAGAATATGTTTGCCTTTTATATCAGTAAACCACACAGTCGACATATGTCTGTCACTGTTTTTTGTGGTTTTCTTCTGCTGAGAATTAGCTATTTTAATGATATTGCTGACCTGCCCACGCGCAGATGTTTCACCAAAACAAGTTCCCTCCTACATTATACGGCAAGGACACACTGGCTGCATCCTGATCTTAACGCCACCCAAGACTATTGTGATTGGTCTAGAAAAATACAAACAAGCCAGAGCACTTTTTCCCCCATAGCATAATGATAGTGTGTGTTTTCTCAAGCAGTATGGAAATAGGTATGGCTACATGAGACTAAAACAAATGTATGTAAATTAATACATTGTAGTGTTTAACAAATGCGATTGAAAGCTAACTTTTTAGAAGATTTTTTATTTTTTTTTACCCACATTAAAAAAGAGTTTTGTACCTTGAAGTATGCACACAATACAGGCCTAAAAACTGCTTATTGTACAGAGGACAGGAAAAGAGGATAGACTTTCTGTAGGTACATGCATGAAAACTCAGAAATAGACATAAAAATATTGAAAAATTGCCTGCTGTGCCACTGGATCTGTCCCCGTGCCAAGCTGAGGGATGAGGTAATCAAAGCGTTGTGAGCGTTATCGGTGAAGAGGTTTCAGCGCAGGCTGTCCTTGTTCTTTTAGAGCTCTGCCTTTCTTTTCACACCAGGTGATGTGTTTTTGTGAAGCCTTGGGCTGCTGGTCAGTTGAGTGTAGCTGTAAAGCTGCCTTAGGGCTTTGCAGATGTTGGTAGTGGGAAGTCTATCTCCCATCAGTGATTCACAGATAGATATCTTGACTGCAGTGAAAAGCATGCAATGTGAATTTCTAGTTTTAAATGAGGTAGGTTAGGTAAGAGATAGATAAGAGGAGAGACACCTACCAATTTCCTACAGAGGCAACAGGACATCACATCTTGGAGTCTAGCTTTGCAGGAAAAAAAACATTAGTTACACTTCTAGTGTTGCCTTTGTAGAGCAGAACTGCTGAGAGGCTGACAGACCATTAGGACAGTGGGTGTTAACACGGGTGTCAATCCTTCATTTCTTGCTATAATATTCAGAATTTGACTTGAGCATTATAACTTTTATACCACCTCTTTAACAGGAAGACTGACAAAAAGATCACAGTCTTATAGATAACCCCAGTAATCCTAAAGCCTGGAAATGAATGAGCATTTCAGCACCTGTGGTGCCCTCGTCTCAAAGTCCATGGATTTTTTAAAACTGTTTTTGGTTTGAAGTCTGAAGTAAGGTCTGTGGTTAACACTAACTTAAGAGACTTTTATGTTTTGTTCTGTGACATAAAATATCAGCAAAATACCCACTGTGAACTTACCTTTCATGTGTGATCATACTATAGAACATAATCACACAGAATGGTGGTGATGCCACCATGTGGTAGTTCATTGATAGCCTAGCATTAGCAATTTACTTCTGGCAATTGTATTTAAGTTTTAAAAATGCGTTGCTAACTACCACGTCGGCCTACAGAAAAACATCATCCCTGGGGCACTGTACTTGACAGGAACAGAAGTATATAATAAAAGTCATAGTATAGGACAGGAGAGAATTATTTTGTATACTCGATACTAGTTTTTGATTTGTTAAAACTACACCCATCCCCAATTCCTTATAAAAGCAAACTGAGCCCCATGTGGGCTGCTTTTGCTGTTTGTTGCCTTTGTTCTGAACCATATAATTTTTTTCCATCCTCAAATTCCCTCAGCTGTTTACTTATACATTTTTTAAATTGTTTTACCATATATCCTTTACCAGGGGGTTCCTCAAGGAATCCTTTTGGATCTTCTTATAATTGAAGTCTGCCAAACTCCCAAAACCTTTTCAGTACAGATAATGATATAATTAGTGACATACTATGAACATGAAGATAATTTTAAAATGATCCAGCGCAACATTTTTTCCCCTGGTCACTTATCCTGAGATCTGCAGTGTTTAACTGTGGCTGTTGCCCCAGGTGCACGCAAGGTCACCAAACGGAGATGGAGCCTCAGCAGATGTCCTGTTTGAATAAGAACTCTCTGTTTGCCACTGAGGAGCTCCCAGTTGCCTAGGAGATGCAGCAAACCCTGACAGACAGTTGGATCTGATGCTGTGAGATGAAAGATGTGATGGTTGAGTCCTTTTCTTGCTGACAAGCTGTCCCAGGCATTCATCATTAGAGCCTTGCCCCAAAGATAAGGGCAGATGAAGCAGTGGAGGAGCAAGATAGTCCTCACAGATAATGGTTAAGTAAAGTAATTTAGAGAAGAAATGCAATATTGCTTAGAATGGTGGTGTATTGCATCTTATGAAGTATAACCATGTAATATGGTCGTCATGAAAGTCAGTTCATGACTTCCATGTGGTGATGGTATTTGTTAAGCCCTGTGTGAGGATGAAAGATGATGCCATTTTATGAGACATATGAACAGCTCTCATATTTGATGGATGTGTATTTGTGAGATGAGATTGCTGTACCTCAGGCTTATATCTCAGATGATTTACATATGGCTGATTAAAGTGACTGAGAAGGTGAACTTACCGGTGAATGCTTGTGTTATTCGTGGCCAACACTTAAGGAAAAAAATATTATAGCTGCAACATAAGTGTAATGTTGGCCATCACACATGCAACACATTGCTATTTGGCAGAAGTTTGTAAATCAGAGATAATGCCTTCCCAAAGCTGAAAGCATATCCCAAATCCTTACTGAGATTACCAAGTGGGGCTCAGTGAGATGAGACACAGAGTGGGCTGCTAGGAATGTTAAGCACAATGAATTGTGGGAGTTGCTAAGAGCAGACAAAAACACAAAAAAATCCTGTAGACCTCATAACTAATAACTTTTTTTTAAAAAAAATGATCAGTTAAATTTTGATGTAAAATTACAAATGCTTGTTTTGTCCAACCAACTGTCAAAAACCTAGATATATTCCAGTTAAAATATCATAAAACACTGAAAGCAGCCAATCCCCCTACTAATACATATTTTTGTTAAACTACTCTAATTATTGATCAGCTAGTAAAATTGTTGCTGAATCATTTTCTCTTTAGTCGCCTAAGTGAAAAGTCGCATGGACACTCAGCCCTTTATCTTTACTTATTTACATGCAAATCAAACTTTGTTTCTGTTGACAAGTTTCAACATTTGACCAGTATTCCTTAATCCCCATGAAAGTCAATTTACTTTGTATATTTTTAAGTGTCGTGAACTGTTAGCCAGATATTGCCGCACAAAAATGCAATTGCAGATCAGTTTGGAACTTCTCGGTTAATTTTCCATTTCTAAGGGGCATAATCAGCCAGCACAGAACAAAATGCCACTGAACTGTTTTGAATAGACTTTCAACCAGTGAGAGACCCAAAATATGATTTAGATCTGATTGACGGATAAATGTTAACAGACTACTGTGTGCAGAGACGAGCTGTGATGGTGTAGCATAAATATGCTAAATATGCTTGCAAACAAGTGGGGCTGTTTTTGCCTCAGAATTTGAAGATGAACGATGTTTTTACTCACTTCACTGATATATTTGAAATAACATGAGGCCCAAACTGTTTTTGTTAATCTCCAAAATGCTCCAACTGTGTTTCTCTTTACAGTCATCGTGTCAGACGTGCCTCATATTAATAGTTGTGACTGGCCAGTCAGATCTCAAGTTGCTGGAAATCTATTCAAACTGGTAGGGGGGCAGACTCATCTGCCAGAGCAAATAAAACAGGAGCAGGCAGATTCGTCTGATTCCCAGGCAAATTAACTGTTAACTCTAAACATCAAATATTTTTGTTGGTTTTAAAACTCACATATAAAGTGCTGTCAGACGGCATTTACAGTAGTGGAAATAGAGTATAGCGTCAACATTTTGTTGGTTCGTCTTCAGAGTTCACTCCACATTCATTTGGAAATACTGTGAGGCATTAGAGGAATTCCATATAAATCACTGCCATACTGACACTAAACATATTCACTGTTTTGTTTTTTGTTGGTATTTTATTATCTTAACCAACATAATTGCCTTCAACACTGAATACTGACAGCAAACATAATGAATGATTCATTCTGAATAAAGGACAACCTTAAGCTGACACTGTCCTAATTTAATGAATGACTAATCCTTAATTAAAATGTATTCAGCTCAATACGTATGACATTAATCTAAAAATTATGGTGCTAAGATTGAGGGTATGAAAAACTGTCTGAAAAAGAAGACAGTCTGCAGTGAGGAATTAGTTCTGGTTGTGTTTTGAAAAAATATTTAATTTAGTGTTGAATGTTAACATCTTGTAGTTATTTCCAGTCAGGCTATCTGTAAGAGACCAAAAACAAAGTGTAGATGGTGCTCTACAGCCAGCCATTCTGGTGCTGACATTTGAACATGGACTCTGACAGATATCAGTGGGGGTGTGACCTGTAGTCATTCAATCAGCAGGAATGTGCTGAAAGCCTGGTGAGAGTCTGTATAACATAGGATGCTGGCTCTGATCCCAGCTCTCGGCATTTTCCAGAGGAAGTTGTCCAGAATGAGCCTCTTCATGTTCCTGGCTCTTCTTCCTGCTGGAGCAGGCTGAGACTCAGTGATTCCATCTGGACAAGCTTATCGTCGCTACATGCATCTCTTCTCACTCTGTAACCTGATCTTATATTTACCCCTTTACTTTTTTATTTATGTAAATTACAAAAAATTATCAGCGGATCAATCCTGAATCTCTAGAAAACCAACTTGAAGGAAGTAGTGTGATATTAACACAGTGGATGGAACAAATTGTCACTTTTCTTTCTTTTTAAAATAATAATAATAATAATAATTAATAATAATAACGTACTAATTGAAGTAGGCTATAACAGGGTTTCCACAGATACTTATAAAGTCTTAATGGCACTGAATTCATTAATCTAAAAATATGACCCCAGTTGTTATTAAAATGTCAATGTCAATCTTACAAAAGTCTTAAACGATGTTTTGGCCATGGGTAGGATTTCATGAATGATTTTATTTCTAGCAATCAGTTTTTAATTAAAAAATAAATTAACTTAAAAGCTGTTGCATTAATGTGATGCAGATCAGAGCAGCGGGACCAACAAACCTCTTATGCAGCTCTTATTTTGGTTTCTGGTTGGGATGCTCAGAGCAGAGGGTCCACCGTCTACTTGCCAGCTGTCACTGTACCCTGAACAACATGGGGAAGTGCAAATTCAGCTATAGTTGAAGGCTCTGCACTTTATGCAAAAAGTCTTTGAAACTTGGCATTAAAAAAATAAAAAAATAATAATAATTCCCAGTCCTGTTCTACCCTTGTCTCTGTCAATTTTCAACATTTAAAGTAGATCATCTAACTTTTTTACTGAATAAAAATTGAAAAACCTAAAAAAAATCAGTCCCCACTGTTTTCAGCACTATTTACTCTGATGCCAATCCTTTTTAGTAAATCAGTCACTTTTATTCATTTATTTATTTCATTAAAGTATGTATATGTGACCTGTTTTTAGAGATTTACATCTTAAGTAGGAACGAATGGACTAGGGGCTAAGTGCCACAGTGTGGGTAGGGAAGCCGGAAAGTAATTATTTTTTTTTATACTGATGTCATTACATTGGATAACAGTGGGTATGCTGAAGCTCGTGACTGTAACAGGCTAATTGTTGTTTACCTAGGTTAATGGTGATGAAAGCTTAAATGGGTGTTGCACATTGTTTACTGTCACAGTGCTCTCTGAGGAGGGGAGACGGGGGTTGAAAGAAAAAGCCGGCTGTAGCAAAAAGATGAATTTTTAAAGCAACAACAGTTAAATCATCATTATTATAAACAATCAACAACAACAATATTGCCAAGAGGTATTGTTGTCTTTTTCTTAAAAAAAAATGGAACAATGTGCGTGTCTAAAACTGATACAATATTCTTTTGTAAATTGAATGTATGTTGTGTTTTTAACATGAATTAGCACTGTAAGTGGACATTCCTATATTATGTAGTTATGAATAAATATTCATTTTCAACATACTACACATTTTCTGATCTAAGGGGAACATGTGTGTGTGTGTGTGTGTGTGTGTGTGTGTGTGTGTGTGTGTGTGTGTGTGTGTTGGTATGCACTATTTTATAGTGTTGCAACTTTTATGGGAGCCACAGTCTCTGGCATTCTTTCTGTATGGCCCTCCCTTTTTAGAAACATACTCACTGATGAATGTTCAGATTTTTCAAATGCCGCTGGTAATGAAATCCTGCTTTGGAGGAAACATTAATAGGAATAAATCTTCACAGTGAATAGGCTGGATTTGATAGTTGTGCTGAAAAAACATTTTATTTATTGAAGAAGCACCTTTCTGATGCTGAAATCAAGTTTTTTTTCTGCTTTGAAACATGCAATGTTTCTCCCTGACTGAATAAACGTATGAGTTGTTCAGCTCTCTCCCTTTCACTTTTTCATTTTGTCAGTCACCTTGATGAACTATCATCAGTCATAAGGCTGCCTAAACACACACACACACACACACACACACACACACACACACACACACACACACACACACACACACACACACAGTACTGTGTTTATACTGACACTTGCTGCTGAGCTGAGCACAGTCATTGCAAATTGTTCATCTCAGTGTTTATGTATTATCATACACTTCATCTGCTGTGTATGTAAGAATTGTTTTTTATTAAACAGTATGTCAGTAGGGGTTTCATGACACAAAAAAGTCAGAGATCAGTGCCAGTTTTTTATAGAGAAAAAAAAGCCAAATGCATAGTAATATGTTTCTTTTAATTTTGAACAGAGTTGTGAGTGGCAAAGACAGAATCAATCCTCCTGCTGCGGACTGAGATAAAATTTTGCCCATAGGCAACTTTGGTGAGAATTATTTTCATGTTAAACATCAGGAACATAAAGCTGGAAAGCGTCCCTTGTGCTGTGACACTGAAAATACCAAAATCCTTTAAAAATAGAAATAAAATGAAACTTGTGCATCAGGAAGAGGGAGAGTGTGTGTCGGAATGTTCAATTTGTTTCCATTCACAAACCCTACAACGGTGGAGCAATGCCGACACGCTGTCCTCGTATTATACACTAGTCTCTCTTCATTGCTGTTGTAGCTGATTGGGAACCTGCAGGCTGGTCTTCCAGCTCCGATGTTTCATTTGATGTCATGGTGGTGTGACTGACTTGCACACCAATCCGCTTGTTAACCTCATCACCTGTTGCTAAGAGCGTATAGCTAAATGTTTCAGAACACAGACTTGTGAACTTTGGTTCAAAAATCAATCAGTCAGTCCACATATTGTGTATTCTGGGTACGGCTTTGTGTACCTGACTGTGACCCCTGTACTGTACAGTACAAATACACAAACCTACAGTCCTAATCAGTATTTTAAAAACAATGCGTCCTCCATTTTTAAAAATTGCAATCAGGTACTACCTGATTGGATGTTGTTTGATAGGCAGCAAACAGAATTAAATTTCAGATACACTGACGACAACAACAAGGTTTAGAAACCATTGTCCCACTGGAATGAGGCTCAACGTCATTTCTCTTTTTTTATTTTTATTAAACCTTTTTTTTTAGATTATTTTTGGGGGTTTTCTTGTCTTTATTTGACAGGACAGTGTGAGCATGAAAGGGGGAGAGAAAGGGGGGGGGGGGTGACATGCAGCAAAGGGCCAAGGCTGGAAT
The DNA here is from genome assembly GCF_026936395.1 of Plectropomus leopardus. NCBI lineage: Eukaryota > Metazoa > Chordata > Actinopteri > Perciformes > Serranidae > Plectropomus > Plectropomus leopardus. The sequence continues at coordinate 16,057,797 of NC_142180.1, forward strand.
TGAACCCATGGCTGCTGCGGCGAGGATACAACCTCTGTATATGGGGTGCCTTGATTAACCTTGATTAACCACAATACAATCACTGCTGGCGTCACAACATGCCTCACTCACTTCAAAAGGTTTAAAATAGCCTAAGAATTTGTGGAAATGTACAAGAAAATGTGCAATTATTGTGATTAAGGTGCTGCAGGTATATTTTTCCATCTTTTTGTTATGTCTGCATCAGACACAGTTTATTCCTCAGAAACACTTATTGTTTCTGTGTTGTTGCCTACTTCTAGATAAACTTGCATCCAAATAACCCCAAACCTCCTTTCTCCTCCTGTGAAACTGTAGATGTCAGTCAGCTCCTTCAGCACATCACCTCAAAGCACCACAAGGGTCATTTATTATGTAAGCCAAAAACACACACGCGATTTTAGAGGAAATCTCTTTTTTATTAAAAAGATAGCCTTGAGAGATTTTAACAGGAGCTGTTGCTGGCTTAGGACGAGAGAAGCATGTCACTCAAATGAAATTGTATTTTTGTAGTTAGGTTGTTTCCATCCCTTTTTATCAAAAGCCCTTGGCTGAGCATGTGAAAGGCAGTATGATGCAGATACTGGAGCTTAATTGATAAAGCTTTTAAGGTATCTATCACAGGTTGGTCTCTCTCTCTCTGTGTGTGTGTGTGTGTGTGTGTGTGTGTGTGTGTGTGTGTGTGTGTGTGTGTGTGTGTGTGTGTGTCTCATCTCAGCCAACACTGCTTCTGTGCGTTTGATCTGGTGTTGGTGGTGGTGGGAGGAGGAAGGGCATGTGAGTCAGATGAATAAATAGTTCCACATATCCTTTGTCACTTTAAGAAAAGACACAGGATCCAGCTCCTCAGATTTTTTCCCCATTGTCTCACAATGGCAGCAGTTTGATTGACTCTGCCCACACAGTCTACAATTTTTGGTTTTGAATGATTTGATCTCGCTCATTAAGTCTCGGGCATAATGGTAGACTTTGTCAGAGATTATGTGGACTGTGTCCAAGGTTAGAGGCTGAAAAAGCACTGGGGCCTCGTATGCTGGAGATACAGTCAGAGTGCCTTAAGGTGCCTTGGATAAATATTTCACCAATGCTATGAAGTTGTAGGAGAATTTTACGTTTTGTTATCCTGAGTTTTGTATTTCATATTATTGTATTTAACTGCTTATGTGTGTTTGCTGTGTGGGCCCCATCTGCTGGTCACATTTGGCAGCTCCTCATACAACAGCTGTGTTTTTGTTAGTGAGCTCATTGCTGTGACCCCTCCTGACCCCTCCTGAGTTAAATCAGTACTTTGGCAGTCGGCCGCTCAGGCTCAAGAGCCCTTTTCTCTCACCACTTTAATGCTTCATTAAAATGGATGCAGAGTGACAAAGAGACATAATGAAAAGATGAATAATAAATGTTTGAGTCATTTTTCGATTTGCCATAAATATATTAAATAGCTACTTTACAGACATAACTGAAAGGCAGTCATTTAGCCATTAATCACATTACTCTGCCCCGCTTGGCACGTAATAACACTGATTTAACTTATACGTAGTTAACAAAAGCTGTTCTTCTCATGTTGCTATGATTGAATAGACAAAGGGAAGAGTGCTACCAATAGAAACCCAGACTTCTCAACATAAAACCTCAGTATTGTTATTATTTTAGTCACACTGTTTGATTGACAGATTATCTCTTATAATTGAAGTGCAGAGATGGTACAACAATGAACATCTTAATGACAAAGAAGGCTAAGAAGAGTGTAAAAAATAATCTTTTGTAAAGCACTTTGAGTGAATGATGAATCAGTGAAAGAGACTCAAAATCCTGTGTATGTTTCTCAGTCCCATTGTCTTGATCTATTTTCTACTGTCGGAGCTTTAAAACCGGATCACAATCAGAGTACTCCAGTATAAGGGTCATATTTGCATTTGTCTGCTACCATCTTAAGCACATCAGTGATAAGCATAGGGCCAAAATACTCCTGTAACCCATTTGCGGTTGAACCCTGACTCACAGCCAACCACTGGCGACCTGTCTGACCTGTGAATCCCTGAACTTGATAGTGTGAGTCTGTGTATGTGACAAAAAGACAAGAAATGCATTGTAAGTTACTTGTGAGGTGTACTGACTAAATATTAATGAACAGAGCTGTGATGTGGCTAATTTAGGTGCAACTTATATTTTCAGCATGCTACTTATCTAGGGAAATGTTTAGGTACAAGCAGATTTAGGGCTTTGGTTTGTGTGTTTTGGCTGAAATCACAAGGTTTTGTTTTGGGTAGAGGAGGTTTGGGTCACTGGCTGTCTGTGGGTCAAAGATGCAACTCTGCTTGATCTCTTTTTCCATGTCCCCTCAGCCCCTTTGGGAGAGCACTATTCACTTGAGATGCTACTAAAAGTTGAAGTGACATTTCCGGGGTTCCTGTTATCTTTTATCTCAAGCGGACTGAGGGGGCAGAGGGGGGCCCAGCTGACCAGCAGTATGAAAATCTATCTGCATTAGACCCTGCGCTGTACATACTGGGTATCACCTTGGATTATTTGACAGATAGAAAAACGATTAGTCATTTAGGACTCTGCTCTTAACGGCAATCTCCTGGCTAAAGCTTCAACCCCCAGCATAAATTAATGGAAAGACAGGGTGAAAAATATTTTTAATATTGAAAAAAATCACAGTAAGGTTACAGATGAGAATGGACAGATTTTATAAACAATGGTCCCCGTTAATATGGGTGACGCCACAACTCTAATTACCCCCACCTTTTTTTCCCCTTGATTTTGCTTTTGGTTTTTCTTTTTTTCTTTCTCCTTTTCTTTCTGTATGATATTTGTTTTAAACTTGAGTTAATATTTTATTACTATTATTATTACTGTTTTGTCTTACATATTTATATATTTTTGTGTTTTTTTCATTTGACTGTAAATGGTTATGTTTGGGGTATATGCCAAAATACTAGAATAATTTTGGGAAGTAATCACTAATGAAGATGGCACTCAGTGGGGTTGAAAATGGACATAAACAGACCAAAAGTACGATAAGTATGTGAACTTTATTGTAAACATCTCTTCTATGTTGTGATTTCTATGTGTTGTCTTTGTGTTAAATGGGTCAAAAATGAAAAAAGAGAAAATCTATCTGCAGCCTCTAATCGCAACAAAGCTCTGGCATGTGTCCACATGGGCAGAGCTGTAATCGCTGCTCAATGTTTGTGCACTGATGAGCTGAGGAAGAAAAGAGATGTAAACTGGTGCGCTTTGCCAATTGCCAGTTTACTCCTGCATGGAGGGAGTGCTGGACACAGCAAGTTCACTCGGGTACGACCTAACAGCGCTATAATTCAGGCCTGGCCATATTTAGGCAGGGCTCAGTGCTATGTAAACAGAGCTTAATGCTGAGGGGAGGGCCCACTCCTGCACTCGTGTCCGTGTCCATCAACAGTACTTGCACATAGCTCTGTTGTGAAAGGTAATAAGATTCTCAAGCTGCAAAAGGACAGTGGATCTGAAGAATTCAGAGACTCCCACAAGTGTCTCTGGGTATGTAGTGCATCATTACAAGACAGACTTGAGAGTTATTTCTTGAATACTTTTGAAGAATGCTGCTGCTTTGAGATGGAAGACCTGAACTACCTGTTAGGACCGCCAGGGTTGTACAAGTGATCTGCGTACAAGACCAGGTTTTGTCAAACCTTTACTCGGCAGCATGAGTGAGGCACTCTGGGAGAGCTCTGGGGAGGCCGGTTCCTTCCCACTCAGCAGCACTCAGCCCACCAAGCTGAAACCGCAATCAGCGTCTGGATCACCCTGTGGATCCCCAAGGATGTCCCCTTGCAACTCTCCTCGAAACTCCCCCCGGCACTCTCCTCTGCTGTTCCGCAAGCTCCTCATGAACCGCAGCATCGCCCTGCAGAGGCGCTTCACCTTGGCACACACACCCAGGTAGTATTAAAGAAACCTTTTGCATGAATAATACATGATCGTGGTTCACAAAACATCGTGACCCTTATAAACTTTAGTAAACTCAAGTTGTCTCAGGGGCTGATAGATAATGTGGTACATCTCAGTTTTACAAAAGCTGCTTTATCACATCATCAAATTGTGTGTCATGGGTTGGCTGTGGCAAAAAAAGCCCCATTGTCTGATGCGAAGGTAACTATGGAGAATCATGATTTTGGTGACGTCGGAGCTGATGTCATTTCAATGGACCTCATTGTTCCTGCAATGAAAGGGAGCGTCTTGTTTTGTGCCTAAGGTGTTCAGAGCTGCATTCAGCGGGCCTGACATAGGTCAAATAGTGACGAGCGAGGGTCATATAGAAGCAGCTGGACTGCTTATCTCTGACCCAAGTTTCTGTTTAGCAGAGACGAAGCTAAGTTCAGAGGGATTACAGACATCTCACCGCCAGGCTGACGCAGGATGCTGTGCCATTTGTTCCTCATGACTAAAATCAGGCACCATGTGTCTCTTACATTTTGTGGCAATAATGCCTAAATTGGTATTATCATGCCTCATATAGCATAAATGTCTTTAAATATGTTTAAAGATATTAGCAGATTGGATAACTCAGCCTATTGTGATGGATAATAAATAAAAGATAATAAAAGAATGTTAAGAACAGATATCAGACAGACTTTTCTGATTTCCAAAATAGAAACCAACCATGTCAGTTCGAGAAAGAGCAGTGCTTGCGTGTAGTGACGTATGAAATAGATTTTCCATGTACACAACCATGACCTGTATGTCATTTCAGGAAACTCAGAGAAAGCTGCATGAAAACAAAATCACCCTCATGTTGAAAGCCCTCATTTTTTAGTCTTGTCTGTAAACACACATAAAAAAGTATAGTTAGGGCTGTGCAAGTTTACACGTAGACAAATGATGTTCATGGAAAAACTAAATTTGACTTAAATTGAGTCATTTGTAGCAAATCATTTACTGAACTTTAACAACACTTAGGTCTTTCTCGTAGAATAACAATGTTCCAAAATGATCTGAGAAATTGCTGCTCTTACAGAGAACTGTTTCACCGTAAGAGGACTTTAATACTGACAACAGCAGCGTTTCCCACAGCTAGCTCAACAATGTTGTCCTAAGTCATTTGATATTACATGCTGTCACCATGAGCCTAAAGGGGACTCTTTCATGTGGCTACAAGCTGTTTGCAACAGTAGTGTTTGTTTTATTCCTGTGGTTTTAATTAGACCTCCTTATTATACATAAAATTACAGTTAAAGGAGGGAAATAATCTAGGTGTTAATGAACCTTTGAAAAAGGAATATGATGTAGTGTGGCATTCGCATTAGTTATTTTGATAACGTGCAAAGAGCGCAGCACAGACATCTCATGCACCTTTTTCTTCCTCTCATTACTCTTCATTAATCCAGTTAATGCTCAACCAACACATTTCTTATTAAACTGATGACAAACACTAACTCACAGCCAGTAGTCAGAGAAAAGTAATTAAAGTTAACCAAATCTCACCGTGTGTCAAAGAGTAAAGTCAGGCCATTTTTTTATAACTGGAAATCTTGCTGGCAGCTGGAGTGCAATAAAGAAGAGTGACGACCGGGAGAAAGCTGTAATGTTCTTGTAAAACTCCCTGTCATTACAGTGAAAAAAAGAGGAAGCCCTTAATCATAAGCTGTTGTGGTGGTGGACAGCAAAATATTAATGACTTATATTATTAAAAATTACACATTTCACAAAGAAATGCTTGAAACCTATAATAAAAAGATAAGAAAATGTAATATTGTCATGCTTTTCAGTCTCTTTGGATGAAATTGTGGGTTTAATTCCCTGCAAAAGCAGTGAAACGGTTGAGACAGCCGAAATATTTAAATGAATAAAATTGAATGCACAATAGAAACCAATAAGTAACACAAAGATAAGATGTTAAATTCCCCACAAGACATTAGTAGGACAAGGCACTGCATGAAGGTAGAGCACACAAATGTGCTTGGAGCATTCATATTAAATTGTTTAGTTTTAGGCTGTTATATGAGCCTCATAAATCTGTTTTGTATTGTGTTTCAGTTATTGTTATTATTATGAGGTTGTTCACATAAATACACCGTTCACATGACAAGCAGGTCATACCACATAGAGAAGATAATCTTGTACGACTGTACAGCATCCTCTTTTTAGATCGAGGTGTTAACGTAGTGCTCAGGGAAGTGGTTGTGGTGACTTTGACTGTTTCCACGTAACAAGTGTTCCTCCATATGAAGCTTACGTGTTTGAAACTTTTAAGTGCTAGCAGTTTAATATGTGGAAATAAAAATGGTACAATGAAGTAGCTGTACTTGGAAAACAAAAACAAAATGGGAGCCAGTTGAGCCAATGAGGCAAATCTAGTTAGGGCTGGTATCTGAAGTTGTGAAATATATATTTACACCAGCTTCTACCAATTCTGTCACTGGCAGACTCTTTAAGTAGTCGTAAGATTGTCTTTCCTGATTTTTCTTTTTCAGCCAGGGTTTGACAATGACATCAGCCTGTGGAGACACCAGCATCTTTATAACCTGTGCTTGGGCTGGATTGTGGTACTTGATACTCTGGGTATTGGTACTTGGTACTCTTTGATAACCCAGTACCAAGTAATATTGAACTTTTCTAGTCAAACAATACCTAATTTGATTTTTATTACTCCAGGTTCTGATCCCAGACCATCCTGTCTTGCCAAACAGCAAACTCTCTGTTGCTGCCATCTCTGGAGCTGCTCTCCTTCAGCAAATTGTCAGTTCTGCGTCTGCCCTGATGTTTTTGGCAGTTTGTGCTGTGATGTCACTAAAACTTTCAAAGTATGGCTATACTACATGACACTGCATCCACATTATGGATATCGAATGAAATATCACATTAAGAGTACAGGTAATGTTACTGATATCATAATTTCTTTAGCGCTGCCCAGCCCTAATATGTACAGACTTGTGTTAGACTCGACTTGGTTATTGTGCCAATATTTATTAAGTTGTGGTGACCCGCATCATAGAGCGTTATAGAGTCATTCACCAGAGAATGCTGCTCCTTTAAGAAGCAGAGTTGAGAGAAGGGGATTCTGGGAAATGGAGTTTCAGGGCTTTGTTGTTGGCCTTACCGGCTGGTTTACTGTGAGCTTATCCTGAGCTTGTGTTGTTGCTGTTTTGAAGTGAGAGTAAACAGACGCAACTGAGTCTCTTTGTCTCGTCATTCCGGCACTCTCACAAAGTATTCTTTTTTTTTTCTTACCATATTTTTTATTTTTAGCATTTAGGGTGGAACTGAGATGTTTAGTCAGTTATTGGAACTGACTGATAAACAGCCCCCCCCATACTACACTAAGTGTAGTATGTACACTTAGTTTAATGCAACATTGTGTTTATTTTGGTACTTGCGTGTATCAGGATTTGTTGTGCATCTTTGCATGCCATTTATGCCCTCCCCCCTCTACCCCTTTGCCACCCAGCCAGCACCAACTCCAACAATATCCCCCCTGTAATTATGTAGCTGCAGGGCAGTAGAAGGAGGGTGTTGGGTCAGGCGGACCATTGATCTCACGTGTCAATGAAGGCTGAGCCAAGCCAGCTCTGCCAGACACAAAAACACCCGCCAGCCACGCTGTAGAAGCAGATCTCCTTTTCACAAGTTGGGACACACCAAAATGTTCCTCTGTAACTTTCTGAATGTAGCACTATTTTCAGTCTCTCAAAACTCTTGGGATTAGATACCAAAAACTTTCATAAACGTCTTGATTTTGGATATCCTGTATAAAACTCCTCGACAATTCCAGAGGACTGGCTGTCCTCAGCAACCTCAGGGGACTCTGCATGCTCTCACACTGCTGGAGGAAGAGGTCAACCCTTGCTAACGCTACCCTGCGGTATCGTTGCAACAACTCAGTCCTTCCCCTTTTCTGCAAACGCAGTGAGTGACTGACAGAGGTAGAATCACAAAGCTACTTTGAAAGTCTTTAGACTCTCTTCAGATCTTCTACACAGTATGGAGCTGTGCTACTAAAGACCCCTTCAGGAATGTAATCATTGTCACGTCGGGGATTAATTTGGGTATTTACAACAACAACGAATCAGAAAGAGAGGAGAGACAACTGTGGAAGGTCCTCCGGTCCTCAGCAGCTCAGTCTTCAGCTACAACAGCTCCTTTTCTGCTTCTTCCTTCTTGAGAGACTAATTGAATACCACACACCAGTCAGCCTTGTTTAGGCTTGCCTGGGACTTAAGTGGAAAAACTCTGCAACATTCCTAAACCTTTTTCTCTGGTCTCGAGGCACTAAGGATTAATCAGATCTGTCCTCCATCTGACTGTGGCAGTTTTGTTATTATTTCTCGCCTGGAATCTTACTGCATTTTGGTTCAGAGTGGGTCAAATCCTCATGGAGGCAATCCAGGTGGTTAATGGGTGAAAAATAACAGACTGAGTTGGTTCAGATGTGCAGGTAATTTTCCTACAGCCCAGAGTGTCTTGTATGGCTCAGGAGCTCAAGGGACAATGAGCAAAGATATCCGATTATCAAGAAAAGGGGTGCCGACTGGTTTCGGACACGGTCGGAGACACTCGTGCTTGGGGTATGTTACGAAACTATGCATCCTGCATCTTTCCAGTGTTCATATTCATGAGAGGGAGTGTTCATACAGGCTGCAGAGTACATCTGCACACATGACTCACAGACCTGCAGTTATAGTTTCACTTTCTAGGCAAGGTTATCTTTAAACAGGACACTATAAAGTGCATTCAATAATTTGACTGTTATTGTTGATAATACCTGCAGGGTTTTTCTTAGGAGGCACTTTTATGTTAGTGACAGAGTGAACTGACTTATATGTGTTCATGGAAAGACACAAGCTTATACTGTACATACTTGGCTTGATATGCAAGAGTGAAGTTAGTGTGGAGGATGGATACCTGTATAGTCATCTACCCACCATCATGAAAATAGATCATACTTAAGCTGCAACACGACCCACGCAGAGACTGTAGCTTATAAATGAAATGTTCTTTGTTGTCTGAAAACAATTCAGAAAGCCAAATAACATCCACTGCAAGTATCAGGTTTTGGGGACAACATAAAAAAATCTACCTGAATGTGGAGTTTTACTGTAGTTTTCTCCATTTGCACAACATTCTTCACAACACTCTCAACATATTATCAGACTACTCAAGACAGTTGTATGATTGCAGAGTTTATCTCCTGAGGTGAAAAAAACTGTACATTGATTATGTAGCTTCATATCCATTAAATGTGGGTTTAATCACCTGAAATGCCACACTGTAGCTGATAAGTGCGATCCATGTTGGTTTTGTACTCAGGCACTTTAGTTTAATTAAGTGAGAAGCATGCAGCATGTATTTACTGTAGCAGCAGGGGTGAACTGTGTTTATCACTCTGTTGAATTTGAATATGTTCATCACAGTGAAGAGACTTGAGTAGGTCTGATGGGGAAATGTTCCACAGGAACTTTATTAATGAGTATTTTATAGATAATGCTAGTGGCAGGCTGTGTAGTAGTTTTAAAGGCTCATATAGTGTATAGCCTGAGCATTGAGGCCAGTGTGTGGCTAGGGTGCTGTTGAGTTGCACTGTTTTTAAAAAAAAATTGCTGGCATTTCACCGAATGGCTTATGAGAGGAAGCGAGTTTTGTTTGTGGCAAGTTTCATTCAACAGACTTCCTGTTTTTGTTGAAAGTCTCTCAGACATTTTTCAGCATGATGACCCTGAGACAAATTTTGCTTACTGAACACAGAGTACTCAAGTGAATGTTGGACCATCTGGAGGTGTTTGGGTTCAAGCAGTTTAAATGCAGATGCACGTGCAGAGCAGTTTGCATGTTTGTTAGTGTACATTAGACTACATTTGTTCATTATGCACTCTCCGACACTGTGTGTATGAATGAGTGTGTGCACATGTTGTTGTTGATGTACGAGAGACTGCCTATATTACACTGACAGCAAATACACGCTGCCTTCTGAGTGTTTGTGTCAAGTTATAAGCAAAAATGTGTTTTTATGTGTTCCATTTAGAGCTTGATATCGGTACTTAATACCTTAAAGGTATTGACAGAAATCCCCCAGCACCAAGCATCCAAATGTCTCCAGTCAAGTGATACCTGCGTCCAATCCTTTTTGTACCCTAACATAGAAAACAATGACTATTTGTATGGTTTTGCTTGCAGCTAATTGCCACAAGTTTTCTTTGATTTGCTGCAACATGTGATCAGACATCAAATGAAGAAGAAAAAATAAGCTATCAAATGAAGTACTCTTGTGTCAGTATCACTGGAAGGTACTGCTCTTGGTACTGGTTAGACCAATACCAAGCAATAACAAACCTTGTAGTTCCAATATGTTTTGTGTCTGCTCTTGCTTGGTTTTATACCTGCTCCTGTACTCAGTCTCAGAAGGCAGTAAAATGGGCTGGGATTGGTGCTCTCCACTCTGCTGCTTGGTCAGTGGTCGACTGGTCCTCCCATACCTCCCATACTTTACATTTATACATGGAGCAATATAATAATAATAATAATAATAATAATAATAATAATAATAATAATAATAATAATAAAAAAAAGGCAAAAAAAAAATAATAGCGTATTCATCTTATTAACTATTGTTTACAATTTATTGATATATTACTGTGTAATGTTAATTACATGTAATGCTTTGGCTTACTATTTTTTGTAATGGTCATGCCAATAATGCAACTTTGAATTCAACTGAATTTAGAGAGAGTGAGAGAGAGAGAGAGAGAGAGAGAGATAGGATGGGCTGTGAATCAATGCACTGCATGTATCCCTAAAGTTTAATACAATATTACTCATTTTAAATAGTAAAGGCTGTAAGTGTATGCAAAAGATGGTAACCTCCTGTTGGTTAAAACCTACAATACATTTAGTCTTTACAAACAGAAATGCTTCGCGTGTTTTTTTGCACATAGAGCAGGAAAGTGAGATCCGATTATGAGTGGTCACTTAAGTCGCATTGAGATGTATTCTAATGCCAGGTGTGAACAGACAGAGAGCTGCCCACTTGTGATTGGGTCATCTAAGATGCATGTTAATACCAGGTGCAAACAGGGTCTAAGTGACAGGCAAGAGTAACCATGCCCAAATCATGTTCTTCTGAAGTGAGCTACTTTGGGTTCCCAGGTCACATTTAAAATGTACTGTTTTGTATAAATCTTATATGGAAATGCTGCATGTCTGTCAAACAAATTCACTGGTCTAATGAAGGCTGAAGTAGATAAGGGGAATTTGGAAATGTTACTATGTCATGATTTGGTAGGTGTTAAAGTGACTTCCTCTGTTAAATGATGCATATTCCTGTTAACACATGACAAGTAAGTGTAAGTGTAAAATGTGTTGTCATATTGTTCCATCTTATCATGGAGTCATACAGTGCATTCCCAGTGAGGGACTTGTTTCTGACCCCATACGGCCACAGCTGAGCCCAAGCAGAGCAAGAGTGATAAGGGCATGGGGGGGGGCAACAATAACACAACAGACCCCCAAAATAAAACCCCCGAGCCTGGAATAGTTCCCTAGCCCCGCCAGCCTGGCTGCACAAAACACGTGAATGTGACATGTGTTTCTCATTTCTCGTGTATATACCCACACACACACAAACACACTATACACCCTGCCAAAGCCACCCGTCCCCAAATCCATATTGATTGTTCCACTAGAGAATTGCTGTTGGTCCTTTGAGGTCATGTTCTCACATTAGGTGTTGTGTTGTAACAGCAGTGGAAAACAACCGTTGAGAGAGGTGTTGAGTCAGTTTTTCTCTTGGAAGTTGAGGTGTGAAAGGTGTTTTTTGGGGGCTTAATGCTGGATAAAGTGTGGTCTGTTGGACAGAGGGCCTCTGACATTTTCTATACCATCTTTTCTGTTAAGAAACTTTAAGAGAAATGAAAAAAGTAGCTGTAGTGTAATTGACCATTAAAAATTCTCGGCATTTCTCTTGTTAACTGTGGTAATAAGTGCCTTGCCCTCCTGTCTTGCCTTGTTTCTTTGGTTTTGTGTGGACTGTTTGTTTTGTTCCTGCGTGTAAATATACAGTCGTTTGTAGGCACAGAGGGACCTCTACTGGATAGTCAGTTGAGAAGCAACACTCAGACTTTACTCACATATTGGCTAAATATCAGTGTTCTCTGATGTCTCAGATAGAACAGTTTAACTTTGCGTGAGCTCAGTAAATGTGGGTGTGTGGAAATTTAGACTTGGGCAACTTATCTTGAACAAATAAAGATGAAATAACAAAAACAACCAAATAGAGAGACACTGCCCTCTGACATAACACATTCTGGTCAGCTGCAGCTGCAGGTTGTGTGTTTTGTGGGAGGTGCGGGAGAAACAGTATATACTTTAATCCTGCAGGAGGATATCAATATGAGGAAGAACTAAGCAGCAACTACAGGTCACATTGCCACAAATCAGACAACATGTATCAGAGGACTGCGTGTACAAGCAGTACAAAATGTAATCGAAAAAGTCAGATTCAGTGTGATTCTTTGTTAGGATCGGTGATCTGACAGATGTTGTTGTACACTCTTTGGCGTGAATTAGGGGTGTGCCATATCATATCATTCACAATAAAGCCAGTAACATTTTTAATATAATAAAGTTCACATTGTGATACTGTCTAAATTACAACTTGTTGACTTAATGATATTTTTGCAGTTGAGAGCAAATTTGCTACCAGTTACTGTTGTTGTTTACAAACTAAAGAAATGAGAGAGAATTTTTGTTTAGTTTCAAAAAAAAATTGAAGGTGGATTGGTATATTTATGCTTACATGTAAAACTATAATACTTATTTAGTTGCAGTTGTATTTTTTTAACTTAATAGTAATATATACATGTATATGTATGTATGTATGTGTGTATATATATGTATGTATATATATATATGTATGTATGTGTGTGTGTGTGTGTATATATATATATATATATATATATATGTGTGTGTGTGTGTGTGTGTGTGTGTGTGTGTGTGTGTGTGTGTGTAATTTTTTTCAGTATTTTGTCATATGATCAAGAATATGATCATTGCAAAAATATCCTAAAAGTCGTGAAAACATTAGGGCCATATAGCATGAATGCAGATTTTTTTATTTTATTATTTTATTTCCAGCAGCTTTCTGATCAACTCCCCCTTTCTGCTTTAGAGAACGTTAACCATTGAAGTCTGACACAGTAGTTGCACAAAGATCCTGCAGACTGTATGGTTTGAGGTTATCAGTTCAAAAATTTCTCCACAAGGGGGTGCCAGTCTTTCTTTTAATTCTCTGTTAATGCAACACAAACATGCAGACTTAGACATAGCCACAAACACCATCCCTGATCAGGGTCGCATTACTGTCTTTAAATGGAGAATTAAATCACTCTAGTGTCATCAAAAATATTGATTTATGAGTGCATAATGATTCCTTCTTGTTTTCTATTTTCTCCAAAAATGAGTTGATAGATGTGCCCCAATAGCCCCACTTCCTTGTCTAATTTGCTCTGGTTGCATACAGGCTTTAACAGCTCAGTGTTTTTTTTTTTCACTTGTACTTTATTTCATTTTGAATGAATCTCAGAGGCTTTTGATCACATGCACTACCACAAGCAGAAGTTTGGATTATTGTTCATATTTGCTGCAGTCATTCTGCTGTTCTTTGCCACTAACTAAGAAAAGAAACGGTGTTGTTGTCATTTTATAGCCCTGTTTTATTTATCTCCACATAAGAAATTTAACTTGGATGCTCTAAATGTTGAATTTTCCCAGTGCCATACAAAGCCATATTGATTATCCATATTTTTCAAGGTATTCTATCAAGGTTAGAAATTTCAGTATGGTGACAACACTACTGTGAAACACAACTGAAAAGAAAGACTCACTGTTATTAACTGAGCTGGGATCGATTCCAGCCCCCGGCAACCCTCTAAAAGGGAAAGCGGTTATAGCTAATAGATGGAATGGATGGACAATTTCACACACATTTTTAGGTTTGATAAACTAAGCTTGATAAAGTTATTTATTAAAACTAAATACTTTTATTTAGACATGAAAAAAACAGGATATGTATCATTTTTAATGACAGGAAACTTCCAGTATAGCACATCTTCATTGTACTTAAAAATGGACACAAGCAGTGCAGTCTGTCGAGTTTGTTGGTGTTATTGTGCAGATGTTGTAATGTGGATGTGGTGTTTATTAACCAGGGGAAATAAAGAGAGCAAGTCCGGCAGAGAGCACAGTCAATCTTATAGAAGACCATATAAACTAATACGACTATACTATAACCTTCCTGTTTTCAAAAAACGAAGAATGAGGCCAAGAGCCTGAAGCCACATGACCTTATTTAAGTCTGCTGGAATGGAGGCTGCAACGGATTGTTATGTTTTAGCAACAATCAAACTGTCTGTGTTGTGGAAGTTGTGTATTGCAGGGTTTTAAAGTGTAGAAAACACATACATAAACAAGCTTTGAGGACTAAGTTTGGTTCACTTAAAAAGGACTATTTGTGAAAACACCTTTATAATGTGAGCAAATTAGTTTTATTACTTTCAGAACATAAGGAGAAGGCAACCAGCAACTGAACAAGACGTGGTACAAAAGTTATCAAAAAATGAAGAAAAGGTTACAAAAAATAAGCTGGAAATAAGCAAAAAGAAAAGTTAAAAAAAAAACACCAACAAACATGAAAATGACCCAGCAAAATTACTGTCAAAAAATATTTATTTTATATGTTTTATTACATATTTATTTATTTATTTTCTGTAATATGTATATATATATATATATATACACTTTTTGTTTTTTAAAAATAAAAACGCAACAACAAAAAACAATTTTTAGGTAATTTTCTTGTCACGTTTTTATTTTTTTCGCAATATGTGAAACAGTTCTTGCCCAGTTTTATGCCAATGCCTTTTTCCCCTCATTTTTCGAAAGAAATCAAACCCATTTGCTCAGATCAAATAGCTTGTTAAAGGTGTCTGAATGCAGCACAAGAAAACTGATATAGAGCCAGATTTCAAAGGGTTAATTACTAAAACCTAGCATATCATCAGCAGACAGACATATGTAATACATATGTAGTATTTTGATTAAAGGTCAATATAACTTTTATTCTGTATATCAGTGGGAACTTGGTACAGTCTCACACGCTCCCAAACGCACTTGTGCAAACACATGCATGACAGCTTATTCTCATTACCAGACGTTATGTTGTCATAGGAGCCAGCAGCCAGCTGGACTGTAGAAGTCATTTGGCTGCTGGATTCGGTTACACAGCGGCCTCACAAACACCTCATTCTCAGCAAACCTCCACCCCGGCATCTGTTTCAAGGGCCAACATGTTTCACAAGCACGTTGCACAGGCAGGGAAGAGAGCATTGGTGGAAGGGGTACAGGGTGTCAGTTTAGTTTGACTAAGTCAAAAAGGTAAATTGCTCAATGTGGTATTGGGAATCACCACATGAAAAACACAATACAAAAAAAAAGTTCTGGCTGTTTTTTTTCAATGCAAGTGAAGTATTGTAAGTCCATGCTTTGTCTGTCTTTGTGTGTTTAGTCCTGTCCAATTTAACTATTGTTTGATCCATGATTTTAAACTAAAGTCAGCAGGATCCGTGAAAGTTTGCAAGACAGAAATTTGATCGTCAGATTTGCATAAATCATCAGGGTGGAGGGGATTGCATGTGTTGTGACAACAGTAACTCCACCCAAAGGCAAAGTCACATGCAGGAAGGCATACCAATAACCTTTATGAATCAATGTCATTGGGAAAGAGAGTCCCTCTCTGAGAGTAGGGAAACATGGGTCCATGTGCTTTGCCAAAAAACACAGTGGATGATCATCACAGTGTGCAACCACCCGAAAGCACAGGTGAATACGGTCAATAGTGAAAGCATTCAGTGCACTGGACAGGTGACAGGAGGAGGCAGACGCCCTTGGTGGCCTGGAGGGTTTGCTCCAACTACTGGGGTAATCATACTGCTCAGCCTCCATGAGCTATCACTTGAGAATTTGAGAGTCTGTAGGGGTCATGCTGACTCTGTCCTGGTTGTGAGAGGGTGTCAGCTTATTGCTCTTGCAAGACTCTAGGAGAAGGAATAGCAGTCTAAATGTGCTGTGTGAATTTGGAGGAGCTTTGTCACTGTTTCCTCTGGGTGTCTTGTTTGGGGTGCTGCAGGAATATGGGGTATTGGAGACATTTGGCACTGCTTATAGGTTTGGTTACCGGTCACATTTAAGTTGACACCTGGTTTAAAAATTTTCAAACTGCTAAGTTTGATATTAAGCCAAACACCAGACCAGACTGGTATACTGAATTTTACCAGGAGACTCATATGATTCAGCAGTCAGTCCTGAGTGGAACAAAAGGACCCTGTATCCCAACACAAAGCAAGTGTCTATCACGTAGCATCGCGTAACACAGCAGCTCTCTGTCCACACTGACTCCATTAAATATGCACCTCTGTCACTTAATGTAAACAAACCACATAGCTGTCAGTTGTGCTCTCGAGATCAGACTGGAGATGTAAACACTTAAAAGATGGGGCGCCCAGTAGCTCAGCTGGTATATATGATATAAATATTAATCAAAGTGTCATATTGCTTATTACTAAGGCAATTTGACTTGGATTTAGTCCTGTAACTTGAGCGTGCCACGCTGCTCCACCAGAACAGACCAAAGACTGAGCTCTGGTGGTGCATGTTGTGCACACCACACATTGCGTTTAATAGAAAGAGTCTGTATTTGTGACGGTATTATAAAACATGCCTTCGGGGTTTCTTCATACCCTGGTGCACCATAATACCGCCCAAGCTCATTCGGTACCCAGCCTTAGTTCTGCTGGCTCCATTGAACCGTGACTGACAGCATGTGCAGGGGCAGTTTACAGCTGAGTGTGAAGTTGTTCATATAAAGGTCTGCACCTTTGAGGCCAACAAACTGTGGATTACTCCTTTAGGTTGGGAGGAAGTTGCTCCCTGCAAGTGAAGATGTTTAAGTGTCTTGGGATCTTGTTTATGAATGGCATGCTAATGCATTGGTGCAGCATTCACAGTGTTATGGACATTGTACCAGTCTCTTTGTGGTTAAGAGGGAAAATGAGTCTGACCCGGTTCCACTTAGGGTGAGATAAGGGTCAGTTTGAATGAATACAGTCACACACAACAAGTAGTTTAGGGTAAACACTGCAGTTTAAAAGATTGTGTGATGTCATAAAATGATAGAGTTGACTTATATTAGAAAAGGAGTTGTTTGTGGTCATATTGTCCAACCAGAAACCAGTGGTGTTAATTCCTAATTTAAATTGAAGATGGAGTGACAGTTTAGTGTCAGTAAGTTGTGTATGGGGTGGATGGCGTTCTGCAGCTATGTGACCATCTAACCAACAATTCGTACACAGTATAACGTTCCCTGAATTAAATTTGAACCAGCAAGTGAGCCTCTTTTGTGTCCTTAAATGCTGAGGAATCTTTGCCTGATTGCCTTGAATTTGTATTCATATTTCCAAACAGCTGACCTCACTCAGTGTGGAAGCACAGCTGGTATGATCTAAGATCTGCCTGCTGGTATAAAAACTGACCAACAGCAGATTTTAGTTGCAAAAGCATGCATAAATCAAATTGAAGCAAGTCTTGTAGAAAAGAGCTATGTATTAAATGTACAAAAACTACACCCTTTTTAATTTCCAGCTGGAGTGGAGAAAGAGTTCAGGCAGCAGCTTTCAGATGAACTTGATCAACTTCAGCAGGCTGAGAAAACAGCTGACGGCAAAACATCTGATTCTGCCTCCACATCCTCACCATGTCACTTCTTCTGATGGGCCAAGTCAGATTTTTAAACGTCTAACATTTTCAATCTGCACGCACTCCACCTCCTCTTTCATGTGCCTGCCAACATGTCTGATTCGGCTGCCTTCCCTGTTTCTTAAAAGACAAATATTTGTCTGCGATGTCGACAGCAGCGAGACGGTTAGCTGGTGAGATCATTAGGTCCATTAAGTCCATCGCTCCCTAAAGACTGACAGGTGCTCTTCTGCTGGAGCACGCTGTGGGTCGGAGCTCAAAGTCGTCCTGTGAATTGCTCTGCTGTATATGGTGCAGTTCTGAAAGCATTTATAAGAATATATAGAATAATATAAAACCATGGAAGTTCATGGATTATTAGAACGTTAACCTCAGTTTTCATGTGCTGCATTCACATGCTTTTCACAAGCATTTAAACCTTTAAAACCTGAGCAGATTAGTTTGATTTCTTTCAAAAACACGAACAAAACGCATTAAGTAAGAAATTGGTAAAATATGAACAGAAATCGACATGAACATTACTTTTGAAAAAAAAAAACAGAGGCAAAGAGGGAAAGAGAAAATTTTTAGAAAATCATAAAAGAAATAGGGAAAATGTTTTTTATGATTATTATCATTATATATTTTCAGGTAATTTCTTGTAACTTTTTACTTTTTTTGTTTTTGCTTATTTTTGGGTTGTTATTCTTTCGTTGCATATTGCCTTCATACCATATTTTTTAAAGAAATCAAAACAGTTTTCTCAGATTTCAAAGGTTTAAATTGTGATGAAGGATTTGTTTGTGATCATTTACCTAGGAAAAAGCTTTATCGTTTGTTTTTGTGCTGACCAGAAATTATTTATTAAGCCGATGCTGTGTGTGTGTGTGTGTGTGTGTGAGTGTGAGTGTGAGAGTGTGTGAGAGAGACAGAGAGCTGAGCCTGTTAACAGTTAAAATATCCACAGGAAGCTGCCACACTGCCTCATAGAGCCTCCCTGTTTAGTGATGCTGGTCTCTGAGACTCACACAGCATACATTCACCGCAGGTTTACCACATACTGTGCATATACATTACCACACACACACACACTCATTGCACAAACTCACTCTACACACTCGCATACACGTGATGCAACTACTACGACCACAGACCCTCCTCTTTCTCTCTCTCACTCTCACACACACGCGCGCGCGCGCACACACACACACACACACACACACACACATTCTGCACATGCACTCACACATAGTTCATGTCTTTTTTAAAGCCTCAGTAGTCCATGTGCCGGAGAAGACAGAGACAGCCATAGAGAGACAGAAGGAGGGAAGGAGGGAGGAGTGTAACTCCAGAGAGGAGAGAGAGCGCTTAAGTTAAAGGCACTGAACTCTTCAATGATTTGAAACCAACAGCTTTAGTTCTCCGCGTTCAGCTCTCCAAACCACATACAACAACAGCGCTGAGGAAATGACTCTTTAAAGCCCACTTTGCTTTGATCCCCCTTCCTCCTTTTCACCCTCGACTTGTTCCCGGACTGGAGGCATGCTGCTGAAATACACCGAGGAGGGCTTTCCTCCGTCTGTCTGCGGCTCAATGGAAACCTGGTGTGGTGTGGAGGAAGAGGAGAGAGCGCACAAGAGCCGAGGAGTAGAGGAGCGCGCGGAGGAAGAGGAAGAGGAGGATTAGTGCAGAACAAAGTAAAAGGGAGTTAAAAACAACCACAAACATGAGTTTACCGACTAACTGTGTGTATCTGGCTCCTTCAGTCCAGGATCGCTACTTCAAAGTGAGGAATGGGAATATCTGCGGCTCGCCGTGCGCTGTCAACCGGCCCATCGACATTGTGCAGAAACGCAGGCGGTAGGCCAGATGTGGTTTTAATCCAGATGTTGCAGTTGCACAGTTTTAAACACACTGCTGTCTGTTCTCTTTTTTAACCGTTTCGCATTTTTTTTAGCTGACAAACACACTACCTGACAATGAATTATGGTGAAATCACAATAACATTACCGTAGTAATAATAATGACATAGAAGTCTTATATACTGTTATTGTCATGACTCATTAGTGAGTTATTGTGTTTTATAATGATGAATAGTTTTCTTTGTAATAATATTGCTGTAAGCAGGGGTGCTCACAAGATCACAAAAATCCTAAATATATTGGAATCCAATCCTTTAGCCATGCAGAAAATTAATGTGACATTTATAGTGGCATAATTTATATATGTGTATGTATGTATGTGTATATATATATATATATATATATATATATATATATATATATATATATATATATATATATATATATATATATATATATATATAAACTTAAAGTCAGTGACTGACTTAAAGTCAGGGAGGCTTTAAGTGTCCATTTTTTTCTACTGAATCATTTTGTACATTAGGCCATCTACATGAAAAGTATTATTTTAAAACAGCTCTTATTATATTTTAACATTTTTACTCAACTTTGAGTTTATTATCATGACCATGTTGGCTGGTTAGTCATATGTTCTAATTGTGACTATATTTTTTACTGTGTCACTGCTGGGGTCTGTGTTGTGTGAGGGTGACTCAGTACTCAGTACTACTTGATAGTACTCAGTACTATCGATCATAGTAGGATCTGACTTCTACAGCATTATTGTACAGTAGTATTGCTGCAGTGATCTTCTTTCCAGGTGTGTCAGAGCGATTTTCATAATTTTTTCCTTAAAGATGTTTCTGTAATGTTCAAGACTCATAATATTTAATTGTTACTCTGTATGTTACATTTCTATTTTAATGATAGTCCTATCATTTGTGCGTGACTCACATTACAATGAGTTTGGCCTACTCAGAGTTTAAATTGACCTCTGTGTACTTAATGGTGTATGGGTATATTTTAATTTAACCCTGAAGTATCATCACAACATCCTTAATTTATCTTTTGCCTGTGCTACTGTGATATCTTTTTCCTGATGGTCGGAAGATTTCATTAGATAATCATAACACATCTTGCAAGCTGGCAAAATTAATTTGTGTCTGTGTATATTAAGTGAAGGTTGAGTCCCTTGACAGTATTTAAAGGGGTAGTTTGGGATATATGAAGTGGGGCTGTATGAGATACTTATGTATAGTCAGTGTAGCCTATTACATACATTAGCTGGTGGTCGGCACACTCCCAGGTTTGCAGAAACAGATGGGGTGATATCAAAATGTATTTTAACCACTTTAAAAAAGGCTTACCTAAAAAAATCAATATCAGTCTACGTGGACGCCGTATTTAGAGAATTTTCGCTGCTTTACCTCAGCCTCACATTGCCTTTTCCTTTGGCATTACATTTCTCATCCGCCACTGGTCAGCTGTTTGGGTCAGAAAGTGCTGTTAGTGACTATGATGCAATCCGACTAAAACAAAACATCACATCAAAACACTCTTAATACAGCGTCCACTTAGACAGATACTGTGTTTTTCGGCAGGCGTTTTTTAAAGTGGCTAAAATATGTTTTGATATTATCCCCTCTATACTCCATGGTGTTGCTAAGTTGTGGGGTGCGCACCCTGTCTGTTTCTGCAAATTGGGAGCACGCCAACCGCCATCAACTGTATGTAATATCTTCACTATACATAAGTATCACATACAGCCCCACATCAAAAATCCCAAATCATCGTTTAATATATTATCAATTACTGAACCTGAACATATGTGGAGACACAGTCAGAAGGCTGAGGGTAAGGGGGCATTTATTAGTAATAACAGAAAGTAAATGAATACAAAACTGAAGTGGCAGATATTAAATGTTCCCAATTAAATGTTTTAGGATAAAACCATGAAAGAAAAAACATATATACTAAAAAAATAATAATAATCAATGATGGTAATAGTTGTCATTTTAATGCAGTTTTTAGGCATTTGATGACAGACTAGAACTAACATAGTTCACTCAGTGATCATTGCATTACTATACACAACACGCATAATTTTCTTTCGCACCACATGAGTATACTTAAGTGGCTGCTGCCTTAAGGGTCACAGGAGGAAATGTGACTAATTTTGCAGTCGGCCTTTCAGAAAGCCATGACGACATCAGCCTTGTTGGGCGAGGAGGGGGATCAAAGTGTCTTTATAATGTCAGCCCACCAATAAAAAAATGTTCAAAGGAAGAATGCTAATGAACGCAGAGTTGGGCGTATTTATAGCCCTGATGCATCAACCACATGTGTGTAATAACACACTCAAAAAGCAGTGGAGAAAAGTAGAGTGCACTTTATAATTGTCCAAATCCCTTTAACGCTGTGCCCTGTGTAGTTTCCATTAATTCCAACATGGAAACATGCTGCTTTCATCGTCCTCGCTTCACTTTGTCAGTTAGAGGTTGTACAGTTAGTTTTGGCAAACAGAGATTTGTGTCTGTCAGTGCAGATATTTAGCTTCTATATTGCTGAATATGCTGGCACAGGAGTTCATTGTGTGTGAAATGGCATCTGTGAGGTCTCAGCCACCTCTGCTCTTCTAACTGTCTGATATAGTTACTACTCAGTTTGTCATAGTGTCATATTCTGTCTTTAACTTCCTGTCCTTTAACTTTCTGTCTTGTCCTGCTCTGTCACAGCCCATAGTGTCCTGTTTTGTTACTTTACATATGCAATTTTTTACTTGCAGATTACAGTACTTTTGATTTGTCAGTTGATTTGCTAACAATAACATACATTTACTTCAAGTTATTAAATTTGGTATTGCTAAATATTCATGAAGGATTTTATCAAAATCGGCCATTTCAGTTTTGTCTGTATCATTATTGCTCCTTTCATCTGTAACTTAACCCTTTGAAATCTGAGCAAGTTGACTTGATTTCTTTCAAAACCATGGGAAGAAGATGATAAGGAAGGAGGGAAAAAATTACCCAGAAAAATAACAAGAAATTTGTAAAAAGAACAAGACAGTTACCTGAAAATCAGTAAAAAAAAACAAAACAAAACATGAAAAAGAAAGTAAAAAAACCAAAAAGGCAACAAGACTCGAAGAAGTGTTTAAAATGTTTTATAATTCTGTAACATTTTACATATGTAATTATGATAATTATAAAAGTATATAAAAGTTTTTTACTTTGGTTTTTTCTTTTTTCCCCTTGACATTTTCCCCTACTTTTTAAAAAATAATTTTATAAATGTACAAATTTCTTGCAATTTGTGGAACATTTCTTTCAAAGTTACTCATTGCCTTTTCCCCGTGTTTTTTTTTTTTTTTTAAAGAAACCGCACAAATTTGCTCAGGCTTCAAAGGTTTAAATACTTGTAAGAAGGCATTTGAAAGCAGTACAAGAAAAATAATGTCTCTGGGTTTAAAAGGGTGATGTGATGAGGAGGACTGATGTCAGTCTTGCTCATCAAGTTTTACCTCCCAACACAAATCACTGATGTCAACCAGATGTTGACTCATACAGTGAGGAGAGCTAACAGCTCATCAATCCTGTATCAGTAATAACAATGAGAATGTAAATGTCACCAAAGTTGCCCAGCAGCCTCACGAGAAGCAGCACATAATGACTGAGTTAATGGAATCACCCAAACCAATCACCAATATAAAATAAAATATAGAAATAAAACATTTGTATTTTAAGGACCCTTGCCACTATTTTAGCACAGGTTGGTTTATCCTCAACTGTGATAGAATAAAGTTGTTGACCCCATTAAAAGTTCTTCAGTTTGTTTGAAGTATTAGATTAACTTAATACTATGAATTAAAGCTCTGGTGTGATATTTCTGGAAGGCAGTAGCAGACTGGATTTAAGAGGAAACCTGGTGCAACATCACTTTTCTTTTGCTGCTTTCAGACACCTTTCACAAGTACTTAAACATTAAATCCTGAGCAAATTGGTGCAAGTACTAATGAAAACATGAGGAAAAAGGCAATAGGCAACTTGGAAAAAAAGAAAGGCTAGGGAAAAACTAAAAAAATATTGATAACTAGTTATCCTCATTACATATTTAAAATTATTTTATTCTTATCATTTTAATTATTGTTTTTAAAGCATGATGTTTTTAAACCCAGCCAATATTGCTCAGGTTTCAAAGAGTTAACTGACTTTGACGAAGCTGCAGGAAGTGGTGAATAGGACAAAGCAGTATACTAGAACTGCAAACACGGTCGTGTTGATATGAATGTTTTCAGCTGTAGCTGACAACTGCAGTCAGCTGCTCAAGCTCTTTCCTGTGTGATGTATTGTGCTCATTCTTCATGACTTAGATATGAATGGAAACCCTTTTCGGGGCAATAACATTCTCAGAGCCCGAAGCCACAGAAACCTTAAATCATACTGGTGAAATTACTTTAGGGCTCTTAGCTTTTTTTTGAAAGCAGAATAACTCACAACTTACTCTGACTCTCTACAACTATGAGCACATGAAACACTGGGATACATCTCTGCTTTTAACAGGAGAATTAATCAAAGTGATTACATAAACACTGTTGATGAGTGCTAACAACGTACGCTTGTAGGTGAACTCGCCTCTCCACCCCCTCCAAGAGTGCTGAGAACGTTTCTCAGAATCTTCCTCTTTGCTTTCCGGCATAATCCCAGATGTTGCTCGCTCACAATGGTCTCTCCATATTTATTCCAAACTGTCAACATACCTACTATCAGAAGAAAACCTCAGAAGTACATGCATAAAGATGAAGCATTGAAAAAACAAACCAACAAAAAGTCTCTTTCACCTTTCGCTCTTGCTGGTTGACGTAAAATCGCCTCTAGTGCTCCACCACAATGCAGTCGCTTCAGACACCAAACCTCCCGGATACTGTGAAACTAAAAGAGCTTCCCCTGCTGGCAACAGGCTTAATCAGCATTGTGTGAACTTATTTGAGCTTGAATGTAACAGACGTTCATTTATATATAAAAATCCGGCATTCCAGCTTTGAACAAAATTTTAAGGTGAGTTTAATCAGTGTTCAGTGTTTTTTGTGCCTCTGGTGAGACAGAAACATCAGGATACCAGAGACTGATGTGATGTGATGTTATATTGAAGTCCAGCATTTGAGCTAGATGTCAGTTTAACTCATGTCGTCTCCATGCAGGTATTGTTTGACTTTTTGTGCTATCTGCATACAACGTGTCCCTCCCAACAGTTTAGACATGAGATGTGACCTTTGGTGGTGTCAGAGCAGGTTGGCCAGCAGTCAGGGCCTTGGCCCATATGTCAACACACTGCTACGTGACGCATGGCTCCCTCTACATGAGGTCAAAGGTCACTGTGAGCTGCCAGCATGTTGCAACGTAATGTAAACGAAAAAGTCATATTAGTTCTGGCTCACAGTGAGTATACGTCAGCTATGAGTACCAGCTGACGGTATCAGTGGGCTCATTATGCTGCTGCAGCTGGTTAGGCTTTACTGTCACAGGCTTCTCTTGCCTAGTGTATCCTGTATCTCAGTGATATTAATGTGATGGGTTCAGTTAGGGCCATTGTTGCTTCTTTCTGCAATAATTTCTGCACAACTTCACCGTCTCAGTAGCCAATCTCAAGAGTAATACATATTCTGTCAAAAAGTGTTTATGCAATAAATTGAGTTATATCCTTTGATTTGAGTATTTCCCCTCAGCACTGGCAGATGATGTGAAGAAAAGAGGCTGAGTTATAGAGTAAGCTACTGTAGAAACACAGAAGATTTCTGGCTCAATTTCACTGACTGTTAAGGTGCGTAGAGAAGGAAAACAGTCTGAAGAGGTCAAAACTTATATAGCAGGTTTATTTTGAGTGGTCTGACAATTAACTTAATTAAACTGTAGATGTTGCTGGAGTTTCTCCTCTTTGATTGAGTAGAGTGACAGAAAAAACTTTGAAAAACTTTTTTGGTTTTATCTTTTAAAAAAATAATTGATAATCACAGCAAAAGATAATCTAACCCCTTGACATCTGAGCAGATTGGCTTGATTTCTTTCAAAACATGGAAAGAATGCAATGAGCAACTTAACAAAAAACAACCCAAAAATTAGCAAAAAATCAATAAAAAGTTACAAGAAAATTACTGGAATTTAGCATCAAAAAAGAAAGAGAGAACTGAAAAGTAAAAGAACAAAAACAGGAAGTGACCTGAAAAAATGCTTGGTTAAAAAATGATTTAAAAAAAAAATTAGGATATTTCATGTCGAGTTGCTGATTGCCTCTTTTCCCATTCTTATGAAAGAAATTAAACCAATTTGCTCACATTTCAAAGGTTTAATGCCTCTGAAAGGCATCTGAATGCAGCACAAGAAAATTAATGTCGAGGTTTCAGGTTTCAACAGGTTAATCGCAGATCATACTCACTACATTGGTTGATTCGGTGTCCGAAGTGAACTCCGTTGCTCACCTGCTGAAGACTGGAAAGATTTTTGCCTGCCAATTTAAAATATTATAACTAAAGGCCACTTTTACCTGAGCTTTCAACCACATCACACTGTCCCCCTCAGAGGATGGAGTTTCTCATTTGTTATCAGAAGTATGAGTTAAAAGGTGGTCAGATGCGACGGAGAGACTGTAACCTGTCACTGTTCAAAGACAGTGTCTGGCGTCAGATGTAAATGGTCTTTTTGTCTTTCTGCTGCTGTTCACTGACTCCTGCTCGATGACTTTCATCTCCCCCCGGTCGCTGCTGTGACTGGTTTTGGTCAGATGTTCACAGACAGCTGTTGTCGTCCGTTTGTTCTCATTTAGTCTCTTGTCCGGGATCTTTGCCATTTCACAGATGTTGTGCTGTGTTCCCAAAAGTTATGTATGATGTTATCATGATGTCATACATCTCTTCCCATTCAGGAATATTTGTCTTTAGGGTTTAACAGCAGAGATCTTCAGGTCTTTATCACATATACATCTCTTTACAAAGATCCATCATCCCCATTGAAAAGTTCATACCCAGCTCATATATTCAGCTGATATAGTCCGAGGACTGACAGGAAATATTGACGTGGCGGTGGCTGTTCACTGGACTTGATCCCAAATCGTTCACGCAATTCATGGCTGACACCTCAACCCACTGAACCGCAGGACGCCTCTGCTCCGAGACTCTGGAGTCACTCCTCTGTGTTCCTACAACAAACACGCCTTAACAGAAATCCCACTGCATCCACAAGCTCAGCCAGCTGGTTTCCGGCTTGTATCTTTTTAGCATGTTTCATAGCATCCTTTGTTTTGAAGTCTCATATTTGGTGGAAAAACATAACTGCAGTGAGCAGAGCGTTGGGCTGGGGATAATTGCAGGCCTGAGAGCTGGTCGATCGGCATTGCAGTGACAGCCATGAAACCACAACTGACGTCAGCAGACGAGCGTGACTGTGTTTGTGTGACTGTGTGTGCTTGTGTCGAATATCACTTCTAGAAAAGTGGACTGAGTGTTATCCTGACATCTCTGTGACTCCAGGAATCATGATCAACTCAGGGACAGATGAACTGCACAAAGAGGCTCTGTTACATTATTTTGTTGCAGGATTAGACAATTGTGTGGTTGATGGACTTTTACTTAAATCCAAACGAATGAGCAAAGGTCTCCACATGCAGCCTGTTCCTGCGCAGTTTGTCACAGGTGAACTTGATCACCTGCACAGACCTCAGGGCTCTGCCTACGTAGCGGGATGCCAGGTAGGGAATGGCCTAAGGGGTTAGAGGTGACTTTATTTTGTTAGAGACTGCAGTGATATTTGTGTGTGAGTGCTTCATAGATGCTGTCATCAGTTTATGCTATATAATACATGGACATTGACTCAGGGTCATGTTGAAGCTCTGGTAGTTGCAGTTTGTTAGATGGTACACAGTAATTGAAAATAAAGGCTATTATGAGTATCAATAAGTTTGCAAGTCAATCAGATATTATCTAGTTTTTAGTGTGTATATCTAAAACTCACAGTGGGGTATTTATGCTAAAAAATATACAATTTGTTTAAATTTGTTTAAACCCTTTGTTTAAACCCTTTCACACCTGAGCAAATTGGCTTAAATGAGAATAAGGCAATGAGCAACAAAAGAAAAAATGTCCCAAAAATTAGCAAGAAATTAGTTGTTGTTTTTTAAGTACAAACAATGAAAAAATATAATAATAATTATAATACTGTAACATAATGTATACATGTAATTGATACACATATGATCATTTTAATTATAGTATTTCCCAAGCTTTCTTCCTTTCTCTCTGGATGTTTCCCCTAGCCTTTTCTTCGAATAATTTTCTAAATCTATTGTCGTTCAACTTGTGGAACATTTCTTACCAAGTTGCTCATTGCCCTTTTCCCATGTTTTTGAAAGAATTTGCTCAGGGTTGAAAGGGTTAATATTACATGTGAAATAAGAATGCATCCAACTTTTTCTCTTCTTGTGCCAATTCTGTTACATCAGCTCTGCTAAGTATCGAGCACTGATCCGGTATCAGCACTTATTTGTAAGCCTCACTGTGTGGAACTCAACTTGTTATTGACTATCAATATGTAAGATTCTGAGTGCTTTACATGACGTTGGCACCTAAAAACAATTAAGATAAAAAGTCAGAAAGACTTGAAGAAAACACACTCCCCCTGTTGTCTCCATCTTGATCAGCGATGTGACTGGCTGCTGCTTTGCCCACGGCTTATTAGAGGAGGAAGTGGCACACTCCAGTCTTACCGCCGGACTCAATCACTGTACACCGAAAGGCGCCAATTAGCGTCGTATGAACATGATTAGAGGAGCACTCGGCATGGCCTGTTGCTGGGCAAAGACAGTGTGTGTTTGTGTGTGTGTTCGTGCCCTGAACTAGCCTGTCCAGTTGCGCACCAGTGTGATGTAAGGTTGTTCGATTTTCAGATCGATGCTGGAGCCCAGTCCAGATCTCTACTGCTGGGGCTGTAATCACACACTGTCTGTGTGCGTGTGTGTATTTGTGTGTGTGGTTCCGGGTGGTTCTGGCCCAGTGTGTTACTCTCCTAACCAGTTTCTATTGATGTTAATGCTCATCAGCCACTGTATGGATTTCTTCCTGGCTGGAGGGACAGAGCTAATCACTGCACATAGACTCCACAATCAATACTCATCTGGAGGAGTGAATCAACCTTTGAGGTGCCCTGCACTACAAAAATTTAACCACTTGAGCACTCCCCTGGTCACATTTATATTTAAAGGGACAGTCTACTGAAAAGGCCACCATTGTTTTCGTAACTGTGTAGGCAGACCATCATCTTTTCAAACACCCATGACAGCAAACAACTGCCGTGTGGATGTGTATTTGACCAAACAACAAATCACTGCCTGCTCTGGCCAAACTCCAAACTCCAAAGTCCCAACACAAGAGAAAAGATAATATTCTGACAATGATCCCTGGATAAAACAATCTAACTTCAGAAACATATGTTCGTTTTTAGGTTTTATTCGATCTATCTACTCTGTACCTACAGCATCGGGTGGATTAAGAGACAGTAGGACTCTTGGCACAGATATGCTAAGGGCCGCACCACCTCTCCGAGGGTCAAGACACGTAGACTTTGTGGTGCTTTTTATTGCGCTTTTGTGTCTTCTTGTGGATGTTTTGTGCGTCTTTGAAGTAACTTATTACCTTTTTCTTTAGTAATTTAGTGTCTCTTTGTGGTTGTTTTGTGTCTTTTGTAGCCATTTAGGTCTCAGGGATAATTTTGTGCCCTTTTTGCACATTTTGTGTCTCTTTGGAGTAATGTGTGTCTGTCTCTCTCTTTCTCTTATCTTGTGGTACTTTTGCATCTCTTTGTAGTCATTGTGCATCATTTTGTGGTTGTGTGGCTCCTTGCTGATGTTTTATGTCTCTGTGGGGTCATTCTGGTTTTTTTTTTTTTTTGTCATTTTGTGTCTCTCTGTGTTTGTTTTTGTTTTTGTACTTCATCCTGGTTACAGTACATGTGTAATTAAAAACAGAAAGTTAATGCCTGTGCTCCAGGTTATCAGTAAGTCTACCTGAAGTGGAAGTGAAGAATGCACATTATGGTAACAAAACACCCCCAGTCTTATAGCTGTAGCATCAGCCCAAAAACTGTGAAAGCATATACAGATAAGGTAACAACTAGTGCAGAGACACTTAACACTTGGCAAATAGATGCACAACCGCATTAGTTGCAGGCATACTGTAGTGACACAAATACAGCAGACACACAAAGGTTGCAACTTTTACAATCTTCAGTAAGTCATGATAATTATGTACAGAGTTGCACACAGTTTCTGATATTGATCTATAAACATTTAGCCTCCAGCCATTTTTAGCGCACCTTCTTTATTCCTGTCTCTCTTTTGGTGGCAGTTAAAAAAAAATGTCTGTTGTTTTCAAAGGCAGGAGTCATTCCTCTGCCTGTAGGTCAAAGGTCACACAGAAAAATAATAACACAGCAGCTGGCTTGACTCGCTGCAACCTTCTCCTCCCCTTGGCTAAATTTAGAGAGACATGAGCTGCTCTGAGATCAGATGTTGATGTTGGACACAGAGTATATGCTCTCTTTGGACAACGATCCGCAGCCGCTGGTCAGGTGGATGGAAAGAGCAATTGGTTCTTCATGGAGGTGTGGCACTCTCAAAGAAGAGTAATATTTCATGATCTTTGCATGTTATAAAATGTTCCCTTCTCTCTGCAGTAGACTGATGTACAGTGAGACTACAGTCAAACTAGTGTTAAATAAATCAAATGACTCAACTGAGATATAACACATGTACCAAATTGCTTGTCTCAACAACAGTGACCAGCTGTTACAACAGTGGATGCTGAATTCAAAAGCTGTGAGTTGATTCTCCATGAGAATTCACAATGCATATAGTCTTTAATGCATTGCACTGAAAAAAAAAGATTTTATTTTTTCATTTTATTTTCTCACTGAAACTTAGAAGTGTAAGGCCCTGGTCAACAATTATCAAGAGTTAAAATTGTTGAACAACAAGAATCCATTTTATTCAATTGCTAAAATAAAAGGGAGATTCTCCGTACAGTGGCATTTCTATTGAATATCCTATATACATGGATGTATGATCAATTGTCATACCATGGTATACCTTGAAACTGGCATGCTCCTGTAACCCTAGAAGCAGGTGTGCTGCTCTTTTCTTTCATTGCTTTAATATGTACAGATCTGGGTCTGCATAAACAATTTTCCCTGCTTGTTCTTCTCCTGCCCTTTTGCCCAGCATCTCCTCTCTGTGTGCTGTCATCATGAATATATAAACACACGCAAAAACAAACATACAGAGTGTCCAAACCCCACACAGTGACAGCGAAAGGAAAGATCTGTTAGGCAAGGGGCTGGGTGAGGGGGAGCTGGGTTGTTTTTATGCAGTTTTTCTGATCAAATATACAATAGGTTTGAGGTGTAAAGCAAACAAACTCTTGTTACTTCCTGAACTCTCTCTCTCACACACACACGCGTGCGCGCACACACACACACACACACACACACAAACACAAAAAAACCACACACTGCCCTTCCGACAAGTTCCTCTCAAACTGCTCTTTTTTTCTTTTCAAATTATGAAAAATCATTAGTACATTTTAGAGATTTTCTTTTACTCTCCCAATCTCTCTCCCTGTCTCATACACACACACACACACACACACACACACACACACACACACACACAGTTTTCCCTGTCCTGTTTTGCTCTACTCCTCCTCACCTCTTGCCTTCTTCCTGGTGTGACGCTTTAGGCCCCTCAGCCAATTCCCACGCTATGAGGAAAGAAAACAGGGGAAAGCATGTATATATGTGTGTGGGTTGACCTTTGACCCTGTGTCTGTGTCATCCCAGATCAGAAAAAGCTAGTTCCTTAAATCCCCCGGCCCTGGTTCCCATGAGCACATGAAAAACATGTATTCATGGACAACAACGGGAACTGGTTGTACTTTGAGGGTTTTAAACATTTTGGTACACTTGCAGAAGCTAATCCTAAGAAAAGGCTTTATGAGGATGATATAAAGTCGGTCTGGGATGAAAATGTTGGCTCAAGGCATGGCCAAACATCAAAGTGGCTGTAACTCAGATACTCTGTGTGACATCAATGCAGTTCTTTGTTTCAGCAGCTTTATTATAGTGACATTTTTAGAACATTGTGTCTGTAGCTGTAACACTGTTTATCTGTTATCTGTTTATCCCATAAATTAATTTGATGTAAAAGTAAGATAAAGCGGATTTGTAACCAATCGTTGGTGAAAACAATCATCTCATCTGTAACTAATACAGTACAGCACAGTTTACTTTTTTCTTGTTTTTTAATCCTTTTTTGCCTGGGATTTTAAATGATACACTTGTTTTACTTTAGGATGTAAGGTTTACTTGTGTGGGCTCCAGGAAGAGTAGTTTCTACCCTGTTAGTGAGGGGTATCCAAAAAAATAAATAAAGCTGCAAAAACTCAGCTCTTTGGTATGATGAAAATAAGACTTTTTTTAATCACAACTTTCTGAAGCCAGAGGTGACTATCTAACCAGGGATGCACCAATCTAATATTCAAATTGGATCCAGATTTTGACAACATTGCTGGATCAGGTATTGTATTATTAGGCAGATCCATGGGGCCGATCCAGCAGTGCTCTGGCGTCTCTCAGCTGCCTGTCAGCCGCAGCACATCTAGAGAAACGTTGGCTCGCCGATTTTCTCCGTGTGCCGCCCACGGTTGTCAGCAGAAATAGACTGTGAAAATGGTGTTTTGATGAATATATTGACTCTATAGCACCTTTTACTTCAGTGTAAAAGTCTCTCTGTCACAGAGATGAGGAAATTCAAAGCTGTCTGTTTCACTGAAACTTCTCTGCTTCCCGTTCAAAATAAAAGTCTTCTGACAAGTCTCTGTTGAAAGAATCCCATTCGTAGTTTACGCAAGGCATTTTATTTTGAAAATATGCAGGACTGTGCTGTGGAGAATGCAGGAGATTTCACCACTTCATAAATGAGGGTTTTGTGCTTAATGTGGAAATACAGAACTCATAGCAGCAGGCAGCCCTGCAGAAGCTTTGCAGCCACAGCGCTGCCAATGTGATCACCACGAGTGAATATTTGACCAAGTTACTTGCAGGGTTGCCAGCTCTTACACTCCTGGCGTGTGACACATGCTTTCACCATCAGTGTCATGCTCTCGCGCCGCCCAGGCAAATACTCAAAGTAGCAAATTTTTGGCACTTTTTCTTGAAAATGACTTCAAACTAATAATCAGAATAGTTGGTTAGTCTTTTTCTTTTGATTGACTAATCAGTAAATCCATAAATTGTTTCTGCTCCAAACTGTAATCCTAATTCCATCTGATTATTCAGTTTCCTGCAGAGTTAATGCAGCAAACATAAATCCTACTGAGTGATAATAAAAGGGAATTGTTTTGGGTAACACTTTTAAACTTAAGTCTTTTCCATTTGGTTTCACGTTTCCCCCTCTTTGATATGTCAGTGAGACACAAACTTAACATCCTGGGAACAAAAGCAGGGGTTCGGATGTGAGTGTTAAAGTGTGTGTGTGTGTGTGTGTGTGTGTGTGTGAGAAAAGTTAAGTAAAACAGAGTTAAAGAGAGAAAAGGGAGCCATCATTTACGTCAGAGAATAGGAGAACAATGCTGTAGGCAGGAGACAGAGCAAGGTCAAATTTTTGTGTGCTGCAAATGAACAAGACGCCAGTCTGCCTGACTGTTTATCTCTATCGTCTGTCTGTTTCAAGGGAGAATGCCTGTCTTACCCAGCTGCAGAAGCAGTTGTCTAGTAGTGGCTTTAACCCTTTGACACCTAGATAGACATCTGATTTCTTGTGCTGCATTCAGATACCTTTCACAAGCTATTTTACCTTTTGAAACCTGATCAAATTGGTTTGAATTATTTAAAAAATGGGAAAAACGCAATGACCAACTTGTCAAGAATTGTCTCACACTTTCCAAGAAATTAGTTGAAGGTGACAAGAAAAAAAAACTGAAAATAAGGTATAGAAAAAGAGACGGGGAGTGAGAGGGTTAAAAGATTTTTTTTAGATTATCTTAATCATAATTAAAATTATGTTACAGAACAAAAATGTATGCATTTTTATCTTTTTATCTTTATTTATTTATTTGTGTGCTTTTTTCCAGTAATTTTCTCTCTCTCTCTCTTTTCTTTTCTTCTAACTTTCCAGTATTTTTAGCTGATTTTTGGAACATGTCTGTTAATTTACTTGTTGCCTTGGTTTTGGAAGAACTTTTGTCCTTTCTAGCTGTTTTTTTAAATATCCTTCACAATTGTTCTTTTTCTCTCCTACAGCAGAACCAAATATCACCTGATGTAAGACGTAATATCATTCTTTCTCTTTCCAAGACCACTTTAAATTTCTTGTGATGAGAAAATAAATCAGCACCAATGGATCTTTTCACAGAAAAAAAACTGAATGTATGTTAAGCTTGTTTCAGCCCTACTGTACTGAAAATAAAAATTCCAAACAAAATATCAATATGAATGTTAAAAAAGAGACACAGAAGCCTTGTTTAAGAGACATTGCAGTACCATATTTTCCTCAGTAGTGGGAGCTGTCTCCCTATTAGAAGCCCATTTTGCTACTTTTAAATGTGAGTGAATGTCATTGACAAACAGCAGACGGCAGACTGCTGGTTAACTGGAATGGTTAACTGCAGCTCCTGAAAAGCCCAGTGGTGATAATGAATCTGTGAAAACCTTACGCTGCCAAAAATATTTTAGAAAGACAGAAAAATCACAATTGGTTGACATTCCTAATGCAATATATTATCATTTTTAATCTGCTTTTCTCACTGCCATCAATTGCATTACTTTAGCAAATTTGTGCTAAGTTATCAGTTTTGCAGCAAATTCATTGTTACAGCCTTAAAGGTATACTATGTAGGAACTGTCAGTTAACACTTTCGCCTGTGAAAGTGAAAACCAACCCCAGATTCATTTGCATAATTGTAGTGCTGTGTCCTCAGTTTTTGTAGCTTTCTCATAGATGTTTATACAGTACTACAGTAGCTACAGTATATTGTAGGCTGTCTGGCACCACCTTTAAAAAGTCCTGACCTTGCCTGGGTGCGGTGCCCACAAACACAGCAAAATAAGAGGAAAATAAGAACTTACAGGTAGAGGGCAGAGTCCCTGCAGAAAAATACACTGTTGCATATGTATTAAGTAACTGATGATTTAGAGAGATTACTTTTCTATGAGTCTTAGCCCCTTGGGGCATATTTTGTTATTTGTGAATTTTGAATTAATTAATCTGCCAAACACTTTCTTTTTTGCCTTTGACTATGAAATATGCTATATAAATAAATTTGCATTGCCTTAAAGAACAAGGCATATCCAATATATTGAGTTAGTGTACTGTAAATATCAGTACCATCTCGGTGTCAGTGACGGATGAAAACTATGACTTAACCCTAAATTAATTGTTTGCTAATATATTTTATGGGTTAATTCTTCATTTAAAGCTGGTAAGAGATCGGACTGAATAGAGGTGGTAGGACACTGTCAGCTGTTAACACCAAAATGTACAAGTCTGTGTTTCAGTGGAAAGATTTATTGTCCCATCGTGGTCTAAACAGTCTTTCTAACACAAGAAAATAATGAGCGTAAATATTACTTAGGAAAATGTAAAAACTACAGACATAACTGATCAACAAAACAATTTAAATTCACAGCTGAATTACTGCCTCAAGGACATAACTCAGTACCAGTAGAGACCATCTGACTATGTTACATCTTTGTGCAGTGTCCTTGAGGAACATGCTTCAGCATCCTACCTGCTCACTCAGAGATTCGTCTGAGTAAAAGATTAAAATGAAAATCTCGAGCTTAAGAATAGAAGAGAGAATACTATGGTCTGTATGTGCACTCAAAGTCATCTAGAAGCTCTCAGCCAATACAAAATGACAAAGAAAATCCTTCATATATGTATTCATGAGAAGGGGAGAAATCATCTGCCTGGGGCGGGGGGTATCTGCGTAGCCTCCGTCACAAGTCTCCCAGCTCCCCTCTTTTATGACAGGCAGATCTATTTATAGTTTCTGACGTCACTGGTCTCCTCTGATGGAGCCTCGTCACAGCCGACTACACTGAGCCAGGTTGGGGGTGTAAAATAGGTTGGGTGAGGTGTAGTGGAGTGGTGGGGTGGGGGTGTTATCATTGAGGTAAGCCCTGCTCCAGCTCTGCTCCTCCTCTCCGCTGTGCCACACCAATCAGGTGTGAGATACTGAGCCACATCACTGTGCTGGATACAGCCTTCCTGATCACTTCCCCCCTTGCCCTCCTCCTCCTCCTGTCTGTCTCTCTCTGCTTCTGTGAATTGGGTCTTTCATTCAGCATCGATTGCATAATAGCCATCTTTCATTTATCAGGCACTGCTATTGCTGGAGCAGGCTGAGCTAAAAATAGAAACAGAAACAACCTTCCAGTGCTCTGTTGGTGCTCTGTTTTCTATTGTCATGACCAGGAAAGGAGGGGGGGAGTTATAACGGTTAACAGTGGATCTAACTGTTAAAAATAGGCACAAATACTTTTAAATTAGCACTCAAGTATCCACATAATAGTGCTTTAAAATCTAAACATTCTTTTAATTTGATAACATAGAAAACATTTTTGTGATATGATTCCGGTCAGTGATGAAGTGGATTTTGTAACCAAATGGTCACTGGTTTCAGGCTTTTTGAAAAAGAGTGCATTAGTCGAGTTGGTGTGTCCCAAAACAAGGCACAGCTTCTCTGGGAAAATGTGAACCATGGTGAGGCTGAAAAAATGCAAAGAAAATTCTGAAAAAAAATCTGTGTTCAGTCAAAAACTCAAAGTGAAGGTCTGCTCCATACCTCCTCGTTCATCTTTCAGTATTTTAGCTTTTTGCTCTTTTGCGGTTGTCTCACTAGTTTGATTCAAAGGAAATGCTGATTAAATGTGAATTTGTCAAGTGGATGTTTGTAATACCCTCAAATTCAGATCACTGACCTCATCTTGATTGGAGGGACTTCAAAGGTATTAAATCAGGGCAGAGTCGAGCTGTGATGCAGCATCCAGCTGGTTAAGAAGGGCAGATTTATGGAAATACATTTTATTTTGATAGTGCCAATAAAATCCAGATTTAATAAAATGATGCTGACGTTAAAGAACTTTGTGCAGTAACAGGGGTGCCTTTCAATGTGGTGGCTGCGATGGGGTGATAGCGGGAGTGGCGGGGGGGGGTTATGGGTAAGCAGCTCTACTGATGCACCATGCATGAAGTCAGTGTTGACGTCATGCAGCAATAGCGCAGGGAAAAATGTGTGTGTGAGTGTGTGTTTGCGAAAAGTGAGTAATCACAAGGTCACCTGTTTAAAAAGACGCTCGCAATCGGGGTGGAAAATTTGAATCTAACCTTTTTGTCCTTTTTATAGCAAGCAGACATGGCTTTCAGTGCCTAATTGCTATTTTGAGGATTTTTTCACACTGTCAGATTAATATTCACACACATCCTGCTCTTGTGTCCCTTTATAATTTCAACTGTTGTTATTGTCATTGTTTTGTTTTTAGAATTAGAAACATGCTGCAGTATATTAAAAAATTTGGACACGCAGCCTTCTGTGTCTTCTGCTCCAGTCACTCTGCAGAGGCTTTATTACTGCCTTGTCTTAACCTTATCTTAGCTTTGTCCTTTCTGTCTCCACATGTGTCCATGGTCAGCAGCGGCAGGAGCTGCTTCATATCAGTATCAGATTATTTGGGTGTCATGTAGCATGGTCATAGTTTCTATCAGTATGATTTTTCCAGTTGTATGCTTAGTACATGCATTTTGACTAAAGCCTTACAATTTACAAAGTACTTTTACAAATAGCATGCCTTGACAATGCAAGATTTTAAAGCATAGTATTAATACCACTAAAATAAGCAATAGTAGTAATAGTAGAATTATTTTGTTCTGTAAAAATAAGTACGTGCTATCAGCAGGTAACCTGATCAAAGATCAGCCAAAATAATGAAATTAAAGGAATAATTATAGCAGCCTAATAAATAGGTGGAAAGTATAACATTAGTATTCACGTATTTCTTCTCCGTTTCCCTCTCTGTAGTTTTGATGTGGAGAATGGCCTCTCGGTGGGTCGCAGTCCACTGGACTCTCAGACGAGCCCGGGTTCTGGTCTGGTCCTTCAGGCCAACTTCCCCCACAGTCAGCGACGCGAGTCCTTCCTCTACCGCTCCGACTCAGACTTCGACCTTTCACCCAAAACTATGTCCCGCAACTCGTCCACTGCCAGCGACCTGTGAGTATTTTAAAGATGCTCTCTGTATCATTTTAAAAGCAATAAACGGGTCTTTAGCCCGTGCTTTGTGTTGTTTTACAATGTGGGGCTGCTGATTAAGAGGGAAATATACTGGTTTGCTTAGCTGCACAAAAAAATGACTGGCCGCTGTTCTTCCAGAAGAAACAACCACAAACTTTCTGAAAGCAGCTGATGATTGAAGGCATGAAAGAGCTTATTAATATGACAATGACATATAAATGTTTAATGATGTGTCTGTGTGTAAGGTTATTATTTTTTTCATCCAGGTTCAGACTAGTTGCTGGATACCAACAAATCACTTGATTTCAGAGTTTCCAAAATCACTCAGTAGTGGTATGCCTTACTAAAATGAAACATTGATATCAATACGTATATGATTAAATAGATTTAAAATGTATTTGCACTGAACAAAACAAGAGAAATACAACAACAAAAGAATACAAGGTAGTACAGGTGAAATTAAGAAACCCGTAGGAGCTTATAAGGAATCTCATAATGATAATAAATACAAAAGTCGTATAATCAAGAAAAATACATTATTACATTGCTTTTATCACTGTCACTGGGATACATGTAGTAAATTCTGAAGCTCTCTAGTGTGACTCTCTCTTTTAGGAGAGAAACAGATTTTGCATTTCATGCCTTCATTTGATCTGCACATACAATATACAGTATATAGCATCAGATCACATGGGCTGTTTAACTAATGTTACAGTGGAGTTACTTTGAAAAAACTGTAATTTATTGTCTGTATTTATTCATGTCCTATTTACACTCTAAAAAGTGCATTTTTGGCACCTGGCTTTAAAGAGGCTTTTGGTAGCAGAGCTCAGGTTTTTCAGCATAAATAGCAATAAAGTTTAGTTGGTTAAATCTATAATCTTGGCTCAAAGCTAGTTTTTCATCCAGTTTCTGCTTGTTTATACAGCTTAAGATTTCTCTGCGCAGCTAGCAGTCTCTTTGAAGCCAGAGTGTAAATGGGGCCTCGACCACCAATAGCTGTCGCTCCTTTGTTTTGAAGGGAGGAGGGATTGAAGCATTGGGAAGTCAATTGGCTACCTCGGTGAGACAAAGTGTGAAAACTACTGTGATTTTGCTGTTCATCTCTTTGGGCTGTGCCATGCTGTCATGAGTCAAACCTATCACCCCTCGCCCCTCCAACACCCCCACCCCCACCCCCATTACCCCACTTATACGTCAACTTTTCCTGACCACATCCTGAATAGCATATCTTAGATGCTCAACTCCAAAATGATCACCCCTGCAAAGTTTGTGAAACAGTTCCAGCAAGCATTTGACAGATGGTGATCTGGTATCACAAGTACAAACATTCGCCAATTTAATCAGAGCTTTGATTTCATAAAACAGTGAAAACCAGTGAGCACAGGCTGTCATATCTATACTTCAACATGCTTTGGTTGGGGACCACTTCTGCAAAATGACGGAGGCCAGGGGCCAGACGCAGCAGCCCCATACATGTTTCTAGGATTTTAGGACATTTTTCTAGCACTGTAGGATGTTTCTAAGATTTCAGGAAATTTCAAGGATTTTAGGAACGTCCTAAAATCCTTGAAATCCTTGGATTTTATTATGTTTCTAGGACTTTAGGACAGATTAAGAATTTAATATATTGGATATTTGCACATTTCTAAGATTTGAGGATGTTTCTATGATTTTAGGACATTTCTAGGATTTTAGGACATTGGGTGCTTAGCTAGGACCTCTTATGGGAGGTTTGGGGGATTCTCCACAGGCACTTTTTGATAAACAAACTTTATTTAAAGCTGTTTTATGCACTATGGCAACATATGTATACTGAAAGTACAAAAACAATTCCCAGTGTGAAAAAAAAAAAAATTGTAAATTAGGAAATGGTTTGGGGGCCACACGGCAGCCTTTTGGGGGGCCAGGTTTGGCCTGCGGGTCATAAGTTGAATATCAGTGCTGTAATTATTCAAAGTCAAAATGTTTGCTGGACAGGCTGACTCTGATACTGTACTTTTCACTGGCAGCATGAATTTACCTTCAACTCTGAATGGTTATGAGGTGCATGTTGAGACCCTAAACTCTCAGAAAGCTCTACCTCTTCAAATGTTGGCCAAAAGTTGTTTTCCCAGCACCCGTTGCACTAACACAGCTCCTCACCTGCACACAGTGCTAGTTATACAAATATATATCTCTGAGGCATAAGAGCAACATTAAATCTGCATCAATTGATTTTAAACCCTCAAAGAAACACAGGTCTGAAATCTGGTTGTAAAGTTTTCATGGCTAACTTATTAGCAAATATTTGCCTGCGTTATCATCCCATTGGAGACAAGTTTCTGGTCGTCCAGTGACAGTAATTATAATATGCACTTGCCTTTTAGCTCCACCAAATCCATCAACAGTGTTACTAATAATCTGGATCCATTTGGTAGGTAGCAGCAGGTACTCAGCTTGTCTGGGCTTACTTGGCAAATTTAATAAGAATTAAAACATTAAGCTACAAATGATCTTTTCAGTCATTTATTCCTAAAAACATCACTCAGTGCAGGTTATTGTGACTGGTTAAGTTAAACTTCAAGGGGTAGATGCAGTATCGAGACATACTCCCCTGCTAGTGACGAGTCTTTGTCCTATTGTCTTCCTCCTCTCTCACCTCTTGTTTTACCCGCTGTACTGCAGTCTTATTGAAACTTGAAGCAGTGGTTCTTTGGTCATGAGGGTTGACTGATCTGCATCTTTGCCTCTAAGAAATCTTTGTATAACTAAAATAATCTCCTCTCCTTATGTCCTGTGTGATATTTGAGATCAACTATAGAAACTGAACTCTTAACTCTTCCTTT
The DNA here is from genome assembly GCF_026936395.1 of Plectropomus leopardus. Classification (NCBI taxonomy): domain Eukaryota; kingdom Metazoa; phylum Chordata; class Actinopteri; order Perciformes; family Serranidae; genus Plectropomus; species Plectropomus leopardus. The sequence continues at coordinate 16,098,593 of NC_142180.1, forward strand.
ACAGTCTTCACAGTAAGATGATGACAACAAACTGAAGTACCTGTTGTCATTGTTTGTGTGTTTGTGTTAGCATTTTTGTATCACATGGCCTTTTCACTGGATATCTCCTTGTGTTTGTCTGTGGTTCTTGCAGGCATGGAGAAGACATGATCGTGACTCCATTTGCACAGGTTAGTTGCCTCTTGCGTAGCTGGTTTTATAAGGCCAGGAATTTCCAAAGTGTGCTGGCCACTTAAATTAAATCTGACAAGTGAATAAAACTGAATCTCAACCCAGCTGTTTGCTAGCATTGATTTGGTGACAGGTGGAAACCGACAACCTGTAAAACAGGGGTCAGTAGTTTGGTTTGACGTTAAGGACAGTTTATGCTAGAAAGCACAGTTACACTATACATTTTTAAAAAATGATTTTTATTTTATTTATTTTTATTTTTAATGGTTTTGTTTGCATGGATACCTAAACTCATTTGTGAATGAAAAAATGTCTATAACTGTTTCTAAAAATTGTTTAAACTCAGAGGAGTCCTGACTGAAAGTAGCTCATTGTAGAACTAGCTGCTGAAGTATGCAGTAACCACATTCATCTTCCTCTGATGAAAACTTGTCATTTGATGGATTCATTAGTCCAGCCGTTAATCTAGAATACAATAATTGACAGCACCTCCTGAATAAAGACATCTCTCAAAACCATGTAAATGTAAAGTGGGTCATAAAAACATAAAACAATGGACAGGGGGTTCTGTCCATTGTGTGTTTATTCGATTGCCTGATAGGTAGAACAAACTACATGGAGGATATTGATTATCAGTGCTCCTTTTAATCCATTTTCACAAGGATTTACTGTGTATGTATAGTTATTTCATTGTGATATCCTAGGACATTAACTCCTTTCAGCCGTGCTCTGACAACTTTAGGAGGGCACCATAGATTTCTTTACAGGCAATATTTATTTATTTATTACATTTCTGAAAAATGCGATCATTGAAGTTTTAATGTTGCAAAGAAATTGGGTTCTCATGTAATGTTACCTGCTGTTCGCTATTGTATTTGGTCTGCAGCAGTGTTGTCTTTTAGCATTGAGCACTAGTTAACACACACACATCCTAATGTACACTGCGGTATTTCCATTCTAAGTAATACACTAGCCCTTACTCACCAGTTTAAGGAATAAGAGATGGTTCAATTTTCACAGATATACACCCACACACACTTTGTATTGAACAGCTTGCTCTGAGTCTTTGTGTGTGTGCGTGTGTGCATGTGTGTGTGTGCGCGTGTGTGTGTGCATGTGTGCTCTTCAACATTTGCTCATTATTAACACAATCTGTGTATATGTTTTATTTCCAAACTGATATCTATAATTTACTTTTGTTTTGCTTTAGCTTATCATTTGGAATGACTTTAAAATAATGACATTGCTGTTTTAATGGTGATGAATAGTTGTCTGTTTCCTCTTCAAACTAATTTACCTGACAAATTCTTACCCGTCATATTACCACAATTATTGCACAACTTGATGTTACCCATCGTGTTTTTAATGCTATATATTACAAGTAAGCATCTAAGTGCAGTTTTAAAGCTTGAGCTCGAGCAAAGACCAAAGACTGCAGTAACACATTTAGGTATCATTGCCTCAAAAGTTACTGTAAAAAACAGTTTTGACCTGCACTTATCGCAAATTGCACTACATTTTTGCGCAAGCTGCAGGTTGTTAACCATGTTTGATTTGGCGTTCTAACTAAATATATAGGCTAGTGTACCTCCAGAGCTACTGCCGTTCAGTCGTTTGTGCTCTAATTTGGTCAAAAGAATCTTTACCTGTAATTTGCACTGTCTTTGTAGATTTCAGTTAGAGTTTGTCCCAAGCGTTCGGCCAAGTGTTAGACCACGAGGGACATGTCTCAGATGTGGCCTTCCATTCCCATTCATTCCCTCCAATACTCACTCCTCTCTTTTTCTCCTTTTAGGTTCTTGCCAGTCTACGAACAGTGAGAAGTAACTTTGCTGTTCTGACCCATCTGCAAGATCGTGTGACAAACAAGTAAGAACAAGAAAACAGACTGGATGACTAACTGCTTGTTTTCTTCTTATTCTACTAACACCTCCTGTTCCTTGTTACAGGCGGCCATCAAGCAACAACCAGCCACCCATGTGTAAGACATGTCTTACAGGTTGGTGTTAATATGCCTGTATGATGGGACAAACTGCAAAATCTGTCATGTTACTTTTTCTGAAAATGGATTTATGCTGTTTATTTTGATGCATCATGTACAAACATGGTGTTAAGCGCATTATATCACGTAGCTCTGATTTGAACTGGGAAAGTTGTCTATGAATGTTTTCATAGCAGTCTTACAACTGATCTGTAACGTGTTTGTGTGACCTCTGACCTTTCAGAGGAGCCCTACCAAAAGTTGGCGGTGGAAACTCTGGAAGAGCTGGACTGGTGTCTGGACCAGCTGGAGACCCTGCAGACAAGACACTCAGTCAGCGAGATGGCATCCAATAAGGTGAGAGAACATTTGACTCAGCTTCATGCAGACACTTAAAGGTACACGACACAGAAACTGTCAGTTAATCCCTGTAAACAGTATTTCCAGCAAAAGTGAAAGTAAAAGCCAACCCCAGATTCATCGAGCTTGGTGTTTCACTTCACTGTATTTGTGTTTTTGCAGCACTGTGTGATTATTGTAGCTTCCTCTTGGATGCGTGCTGCTTATGGTCTGGCACCTGGTCGCTACGTTTATACAAAGTCCTGACCTAACCTGTATGCGGTGCCCAGATACGTCCTAAATACATTACCACACACGTCTAGGGGGTCATAAGTGATGATTGAAATGCCCTATATCTGTATTGAGTCTATACATCGTTTTTAGGGAAATTCTGCATAGGATACCTTTAAAAATGAGTCCCTGAAGTTGTCTTAAAACATTTCATCACAGATCTTAAGCGGTCTATGAGAGCAATCCTTTCCTTTATCAAAAATATATAGATAAATAAAGTTTCTAATTCATTACAGTTAAAGTGGTTTGAACCTGATCTTTGTCCCATTTTGCTTTGAAAACCTTGGGAACATTATCAGATGATGGCACTAAGGTTCCAAAGCCCAAATTCAGAAAGAGATTGAGTCCTGTTATCATACTCTCTTTCGGCACAGACACACCAAACTGACAGCAAAGAACTTGTGGCGACAAAGGCCAACTGTTGCGCCACCTCTCGTCACCTGTGTTTTAGCCAATACGTTTTACCTAAACATATCACAAAGACAACAGCCAACAGCTATTTAGCATGTACGTTTTGCACCTGCATGAGAGTTCTGGATGTATGAGGCTCAAAAAATCTTAAAAGGCATTAAATTAATTGATCTAAAAATAAGGCCTTAAAAAAATTTTCTGATGTTGGAGTGTGAAATAATTGGTATCAGGCCTATTTTGTTTTTTTTAAATTTTTATTTATTTATTTATTTTACCAAGTTTAACATCATGCAGATCAGGATAAAGGAACCAAAAAACACCAGTATACATTTACTGCGCCCAATCAGCTAAGAAATTAACAAGCTTTTTCAATTTTAGTTATCTTAAATTGGTCTTAAATTTTTCTTTGAGTTTTAAAAAGTCTTAAATCTAACTTGCCTTAAGCTGTAGGAACCCTGAAGTAAGAACATAAAAACTCACATAAATCACAAACAGCTGTGATGTTTCATCAGCAGAGGACAGAGTTGGTGTGTCACTTGTTTTTGGAGTAATTTCTTCAAAAACTTTATTTGGGTTAGGTCCTGTCCATGTGTGCAGAGCAGCATCGACAAACTGCAAGTCCTGGCAGCTTTTTCCAGTTTCTCCATGTTAGGAAACATCATGAGGGGAGAAAATGAGATTTTATGAGACATGCAGCTGCAGTGCAAATGTGGCCAAAAACACTCGGGTTCCCTCCATTGAGAGTGTTAATGAGCATCTCCTCACTTCCCTCCTCTCTACCTCTCCACCGTCTGGCTGCTACTCTCAGACCCCCCTTCGCGCCCAGTCAGCCAATCAGATCCCTCTCCTCCGCCCAGCCCCTGAAGCCAGTCTCATGTGATTGGGTGGAGAAGAGGGAACCGCGTGCAGGGTGGGGGAGAGGGGTTCCTCACAGCCCCTCTGTCTCCCTCTCTTATGTTTCTCATTGACAGTGTGTGACAGCAGTTGGATGGGCGACTGCAGTCCACACCCTTTCTCCCCCGATGCTAGACCACATCCCCAGCCTCCCCCCACCTCCCCCCACCCCTCCCCTCCGACCCCTCCCCTCACCTCCAGGACAGCACATGGGAATGTGGGAACTTTGATTTCCAAACGGACTTCTTTTCATGTTCACATCGTCCATGCTGAGCGTGGAGCAGAGCTCAGCCCGTCACTAAGCAAGACAACTTGTCTGCTTGTTGTTTGGGATTTTTAGCGACCTCTAACATCAACATGCGTGGGTTGACATGCCTGCGTCGGCTCTCTGCGTTTGTCTGTGCTGGAGACTCAGACAGGTGAGCGCTGCTGGCTTGCCTTGTTTACATTGGGATGTATTGATCGGCAGAGCAGGCTTTGCAGAGGGGCTGGATGTTGAGGGAGCGCGCCCGTCGGATTTGACTGAGGGCTGGATCTACAAACGTGGCTGAATGTTGAGATTGTGTGTGTGCCTGTGCATGTATGTGTGTGTATATTTGAAACTGAAATAGAGAGAAAAAACACATGCATGTTAGAGCTCTCTTGATTTTGTAATGTAAAACAGATTCTTAGGAGCTGTGACTTAAAGCTGCAGAAATATGCAGTTAGTATTATAGCCCATGTGATTGTGTATAAGAGAAATGATGTGCAGAAAACCTGAGGAAAAGCATGAAAGAGAGGAGTTGTGTTGACAAAGTAAACCAGATAACAGACATGATTTGATCAAAACTACAAGATTATGTTCCTTGCAAGTATGTGTGTTTTTGTTTGTGCCCATATGTGTGTCACATAGTAGCCACTGCAGCATCACTCTCTCACACAGACCCCCCCCTCCCTCCTTGCTCAGGCACCACGTGCCAGAGTTGTTACATAATCAGTGTGGAAGCTGCTGCTGCGATAAAACTCAGGGGGAACACTGAACAGTTCTGTTTTTCAAAAACTTTTACCAGTGAGTTTTTACAGCTGCAGAACATACGTATGTCTCTTGCATGTCTGCAAACAAACAACACAGTGAGAGATATTAGAGCTCGAGCTCGTGCATTTTAAGAGGGGTAACATTGACTGTGGACTATAAAGACATAAATACATGCGATAAATCAACACCAGTTTTGTCATTATCAGTGCTGCAATGCCAGAATCTCTTACATTTTGTTTAAAACCTGAATAAATAGGCTTGGTTTCTTTCAAAAGTATGGGAAGAAAGCAATGGACAAGAAATGACCCCAGAACTAGCAAGAAAATTGTAAAAAGTGCAAGAAAATTACCTGATACCATATTAGTTTTTAAAAAGAGAGAGAAAGAAAGTAGCAAACAACAAAAACAAGGGGGTGACCTAATGAATTAATCATCCAAGCAACGTTATTGGAAGCACATGACTCATATTTAAGTTAAGTTAGGTGTACCCTAAAACTTTTTGTTATTGCATCTAACTTTGCACTATTTTCCATATTCTAAGAGTGTGCAGTTTTGTACTGTATGCCACTCAAAAAAGCAACACAGAAAATATTCAGTACATTCATTCCAGGGATGAGTGAGTGCACCTTTATCTGTATCTGTTCAACCAACTTATAAATGTTTATAAGTAGTTTTTCCCTTAGCTTTTTCATTTTTCCCTAGACATTTCTCCCTAGCCTTTGTGATGATAAATATTTATAAATATTAATTTTCTAAGTCTACTAATTTCTTTCAATTTGTGAAACATTTCTTACCAAATTGCTCATTGCCTTTTCCCCCGTTTTTTAAAGAAATCACATCAATTTGCTCGCGGATCAAAGAACTTAACTGGAGTCGGTTGGACCTAACCTGAAGTTGTTATTTTAAACCTGTAACTGGAATGTGTTAGTCAGAAGTTGATATAAAGACAGACAGTCACTCTGTCACACTAACCACAACAGTCACATCCGGGTAGACAACTGGCAATTCAGCGGAGCCATGTAAAATTGGCAAACTTGTTTATTTCTGTCGTCACAATCAGACGTAACTGTAGCATTTAAAGTTATAGAGGTAAACACTGTGACCCACCTGATGTTTCTGCTTTGCATATTTTATTTACTTTGTAGCTTTGTTATTATCTTTGATAAACCAAAGCTATCAGCACAGAAGCTATGTAATGTACTGCTGTGGAAGGGGGCCACAGCATAGTGTATTTTATCTACCTAAAAAAAATCAACATCAATGTAACTGTACGCTGTATTTGAACATTTGCTCCACTTTACCTTACACCCTGACCAGGCAAGGCCGCCGTATAATAACAACCAGTGTTCTGCTGAGTGAAATTGTCACTGGAGTCTAGTGGCTTTCCTATAATGGCTTTAATTCCCTGTCCACCTACACTGATGGTAGGCCTGTTTTTTGAAAGCAGCTAAAAACTAATCAGTTGAGGCAGTGCTTGTGATGCAGGGTTTTCTTTCAGGAAATTATTGTAAATACATGTTGTGATTGTCTGTTTCATATTTATTAAAATTTATTTACAGAACAGCCTCAGAATTGAGCTTCAGATCATGTGTTATCAAAAAAGTAAAGATTGAACACAGCTGCCCAAATTAGGATTTTCACTTCATCACGAGGATGATATTCCTGCTCATTAAAAGTTGATTATCTGTACCGGACACTTGTTTCATCCGAGTACACGGCTCAACCTTAAAACATTGTCTGTAAAAGTGAGTTTTAATAGCTGGATTACATCATCTGAAGGCAGATCGTGAAACAAGTGAAAAATCCCTTGAAGCATATTTATCCTCCTCAAGGTGAGGAAGGGGGGCGAAAGGCACACAGGGGTTTGAAATGTGGTTTTGTTTTGTTGAAAGTAATGTCATTAGTATTCTAAAGGCATCATAATTAATTTTACTGCTGTATTGATGTTTAACCCTTTAACACCTGGATCGACATCAATTCCATTTTGCTGCATTCAGAAGCCTTTTATTAGCATTTAAATCTTTGAAACCTGACCAGAGCGGTTTGATTTCTTTAGAAAACATGCAGAAAAGGCAATGAGCAACCTGACAAGAAAGGTCTCACAAATGGCAGAGACAAGTAAAGAGTGACAAGAAAATTACCTGAAATTTAGCCTTAAACAAAAAGTGAAAATGTCCAGTAAATTCTATTTATAATTTGAAATAATCCAAATTATATTTAAGAAAAAAAAGTTGTTGTAAAAAAAAAAAGTAATTTATTTCTGCATGTTTTTTCAGGCCATTTTCTTGTATGTTTTCAGTTAATTTTTTAAAAACTTTTTTCAAATATCTTAATTTTTGGGCAATTTTTTAAGTTGCTCATTGCCTTCTTCCTGTGTTTTTGAAACAAATCAAGTCAAGTTGCTCAGGTGTCAAAGAGGTAAACATGATACAATGCAGCGTTTGTGTGTATGTTTTTTTTTAACACGTTTATCTGCAGTCTTTCCTGGACTCATTTTTTGGTTATGGTTTTGTTGTGTCTGTGCAGTTCAAAAGGATGCTGAACCGCGAGCTGACGCAGCTATCAGAGACAAGCCGCTCAGGGAATCAGGTGTCAGAGTTCATCGCCAACACCTTCCTAGGTGAGTTTTAATGCTGACGTAAATAAATGAAAGGAAACCAATGTCACGGAGGGGAAAACAGTTTTCAAGAGAGAGAGCTTAATGTGGCGCCTTATACTGAGAGGTGTTTTAAATAGTTAGTCAAATCCTATTGATATAAATCGGGTGCACAACAAAATACATTACAATGTTAAAAATTACATTTGGTACTATTTCAAACACGTGAGTGTCTGTGAGTGAGGTACTGCCCAGCTCTTCTAAAGATCATTTATTTGCTTAATTGCACCACCAGGCTTTATTGATTGTTCTGCTGTCAGCTGCATTATATGCAATATATATGTTTAAGAAGGGGAAGGAAAAAGGAGGGAAAGGTGCTTTTAAAAGGATTTTTCAAGTAAAGACAAAAGCAGGCGAGAAGGTTTAAAGAAAATATGAGAAAAGAAATGTAGAAAACTGAAGGATATTATAGAAAGGAGCAGAAGTTAGATTTATAAAATACAAGATTTCTTTAAAAAGGGATAGGGAAGAGGTTGTTTTAAAAGGAAAAGAAGTGAATGGAAGGATTTATAAAGAAAAAGGGAGAGGGGAGTTTGAGCATTTTGAAGGCAATGACTGAGAGAAGGAAGAATTGTTCACAGAAGGAGGATTTTACTTAAAAAAAAATTCTAAATGAGAGGAAAGAGGATAGGAGTGTTTGCAAAAAAAGAGGGATGGAGAAGGTGAGGATTTTTCCTTTCCTTAAAGAGAAGGAGGCGCGGCAACAGACAGCATTCCCGGACACATTGTGTGGCGTTGTCGTAGCAACAGGGTGCAATATTATTAGACGGTGTGTTGCATCAATAGGAGGCTCAGTCTTCAGTAACCACGCCGGCAGGATGGAGGACCAGCCGAACGAGGATGAAGCTGTCAGTCGGTTGCCTTTTTGACATGAGTGCCTCGGCATCAAGCCCGGCTGCTTTTAGAGATGAACACCATGGTTTTGGGTGTGAGGAAGAGGAGGCACTGTGAGAGAGGTGAGAGAGGCCAGACAGCGCCTCGTGTGACGCTGCCACTCAGGCCGCTTTGCATCCTTATGGTGGCGTGTCTTTGGGCTCAGATCTGGATATTGTTCAAGCAGTCATTCCTGCCGAGCTAGTAAGAAACATGGATGTGAAGTCCTACGGATGATATGTGGACGTGAGGTAAAGCAGGCTGTCTGTGATGTCAAAATGGGATCATTATTTCCTCAGTTTGTTCAAATATGAATATGGATGAGTCATTTCCAACACTGTCCTGTCTGCTGGGATGATACCTTTGTGTCAACAAGTCATATGGATATTGTGTTGGTGCTGGTGGTGGAAACCTGGTTTTGATGATGATTGTGTTTTTGCTCAGAGGATTACAAGCCCCACTGAGGGTTAAAAAACTAAAGCTCCAACCTGTAGATGTGATGAAGCCTTTTGTAACCCACATTTGGAAAAACACGAGAAGCGCTTTGTCATCAAGCTCAGTACAATGCTGAGCTCCTGAGAAGCTGACAGGTTTTACCCATCATCCTTAGTTTTCTACTACTGGTGTTTTGCTCCTACTGCGATGTAGTCTGCTCACATACATTCATGTATACCCTGTTGTGCTCTGATAATACTGCAGGTGCTCTTAATTATACATTCACACATTCCTGTTTGTCACTGTCCATTGTCTTTATACAGCAAATGCAGCATACATGAATAACATATTGCTTAAATTTAATTCTATTTTACATTAAGATTATATTGTACATACTTTATATATTTCCTCAAAAATGTCTTTAACTCTTTGAAACCTGAAACGACATTAGTTTTCTTGTGCTGTGTCAGGAAGCCTTTAAAAGGACTTTAAACTTTTGGAACCTGAGCAAATTGGTTTGATTTCTTCTGAAAACATAGCTAAAAGGGCAAGGAACAAATTATTAATGTTATTAATATTATAAACATCATCGTCATCTTCATCATCATCATCATTATCATTATTTTTAACTTCAATCTCTATATTTATTTTCTTATATGTATTTATTTTTGTCCCTTTGTCTTTCTTTTTTTTAATTAATTCTTTTTCTTCCCTTTGTTGTGCTAAATGCCAGGTAATTTTCATGTAGTTCGCAAAATCCAATTAAACTGTAAAACTAGGCAGTGCTGATTAAATATAAATCAAGCCTATGTCACTGCTCTGCTTATTTCTCCACTAAAATGTTGTCAGAAACACATTTGTTTTGCTGCGTTAGCAGGAATTTGTGAACAGGGAGTGGGTACCATAATGCTTCCTGCACAGTGAAAACAGGCTGAAAAAACTAAACCACAAACACTCTTCAAGGTGTGCATGACCATTTGATGCTGTGTTTCTGTTAGTTATTAATAACTTATTCGAAACTAGGGGTGTAACGATCCATGGATCTTCATCTATATATTGTTTAAATGAGCTACGATCACGTAACATCAACGTAAAGTGTAAACATCAATCCATATCATCCTCTTTCAGGCGCGCCCTTATTTTGAAAGTCTGTGTCACGTCACACAGCGTCTGGCAGATGATAGCGAGCAGCCAAGAGAAAGATGATGAGAATATGTTACTATTATTTACTTGGGAATAAGTCATCAGTGTGGAAATGGTTTAATTTCGGAGAAACTGCAAGTCAACAGACCTCACATGTCATATGTATATTGTATATGTGGGGGAAATGTGACCTACAAAAGACCTTTAGGTCACATTTCACAGTTGTTTTGTCTATGATCCTTGACAGTAATTTTTGAGTGTTTCACTTTAGTGAAAAGATCTTAAGATCTTGTTGTTAATCCATGTTTTGAGGATGTTGGGAGAAGTTCGTCTTCAAGGGCTGAAGTTTTAGGAAAAAATATCATGGTTTGGATTAAAATGAGAACATTTTTTTCCAGAAAGCGTTTTCAAACAGAATGAACCAGTATTAATTATTTCAATTATGTATTTTGTTTTTAGTTTATTTTTGTCTTTTCTGGCAAAGAGCAAAGAAATGGGTGGCAGCTTCTCCTGTAACTGACTGTGTTAAATGAGCAGATAATATCGGCTCACATAGATTGCAGGCCCCTAAATCGAACCGAATCGAAATCATATTGGGGTAGACTTTGTAATTTCAGCAAATATCGTATTGTTGACCAAAATATCAATATAATTTCATATTGTGATGAAACCAGTGATTTACAGTATAAGTTTAAGTGTAAGTTTGCTGTATTTATGTCAGAGTAGTGGTGTGGATACCTGCTTGAATCTGACACAGACAGTTTAGCAAAAGTGAAGCCTTTAAATAAGGTCTGAATATCTGAAATCACTTGAAGACACACATATATAGTAAAATTTAACAGTTTGCGTCAATGTCTGTTTGTACACATTGCAGAGAAACAACATGACGTGGAGATCCTGTCTCCACCCTCAAAGGAGAAGGAGAAGAAGAAGAGGCCGATGTCACAGATCAGCGGTGTGAAAAAGCCCACACAGAGCCCCAGCTTAGCACCCGCCTGCATCCCCCGCTTTGGAGTGAGCACCCCCCACGAGAGCCTGCTGGCCAAGGTGGGTTCACACACACTGGCAGGCACACACACACACACACACTGACCATTACACTGTGACTCATAGTTGTCCTGTTTTACTTCTCCAGGAGGTGGAGGACATTAATCGTTGGGGTCTGGATATATTCAAGATAGCAGAATTTTCCGGAAACCGCCCTCTGACGGTGATCATGTACTCCGTCTTCCAGGTAAGAGGATCCATCAGCTCAAAGTCTGCTCACTTCACAAGGAAAGAGAAAAACGATGAGGAGGTGATCCATTATAAAAGTGTAAAAGCTGTAAACCCAGTCAGTCGGTTGCAAGTCAACTTTAAGAAACTTCCCCAGTCATTTGAATCAACACCACAGAAGAGAAGAACTGTAATTTTAAGTTTATGTGACTCTGATTCCCTCATCCTCTTCATCCTGTCAGGAGCGGGACCTTCTGAAAACCTTTAAGATCCCAAGTGACACCTTCATCACCTTAATGATGACCTTGGAGGACCACTACCATTCAGACGTAGCTTATCACAACAACATCCATGCAGCTGATGTGGTGCAGTCCACTCACGTCCTCTTGTCCACCCCCGCTTTAGAGGTGAGCTGAGAAAAATGCTGTTGTTGTAGCGTCTGGTTAAATCATAGTGACATTATAGGTAATATCAGTGTAATGTTCTATATTTAGGGGTTTTCTGTTTTTTTGTCTGTCCCAGGCGGTGTTCACAGATCTGGAGATCATGGCTGCTCTGTTTGCCAGTGCCATCCATGATGTCGACCACCCAGGAGTCACAAACCAGTTCCTAATAAACACCAGTACGTCCCTCTCACTCTGCACACAACTGCCGCACCACAACAAGATTCAGAACATCAGATCATATATCTCCTGATATACACCTGAGGGGTTTAAGATTTTTCTTAAAGGGGACCTATTACGCTTTTCTTCATTCTCTCTATAAAATAAAAAGTTATAATGTTAAAGTTACAAAAAAATTAGGTAAAGGTGTGGAACATTGTGTAGTGTACGCTGCTACATGTTACTACTTACTAATGTCAGGGAAACATTGTCCGGTTGTCCGGTTGTCTGGTTGTGAAGAATTTGCATTAGAAGCTTTATTTGATGATCTTCCACAGTAGAACGTGAAGCTATACCACATTAAAGTATTTCCCCCGGCTGCAATGACAATTCAGAGACGCAGACATGCTTGAAGCAAAATGTTTCAGACAGAGGGTGAATACAGGTGTTCCAGCACAGACAGTATATGAGGAAAATAGTGCTTTTTTAACATTAAAGCCTTTAAAAAAATGTTATAGTAGAAACCCAAACCACAAGTATTAATCTACAAATGAGCACTATAGATCCTTTTTAAGAAACGTGCAAAATGTTTTTTTACTTTGAGATAGACAGATTAACATACTGTTTTTTAGGATACAAAAGTTAAAACATTTTAAAGATGGAACATTTGGAGATACACTTAAATGCTGCAAAACTTTTAAGACTGTTGCAACAGGAGACTTTAAAATAGTTTAATTTTGCCGTGTTCCTTAGTAATCATGCTGACATATTGATCAATTCTCACTATGGCTGCACTTGAGCTAGCTGTGGTTCATTTTGACTGGGTTACCATTAGCATTGATTTAGAATGCTGTATTAACTAGAATTGTGTTTGAGGTGTCCTTTTATATGGTTTTAGTCATTTCAATCTACATCTCTGCAGGTTCAGAACTGGCGCTGATGTACAACGATGCCTCTGTGCTGGAGAATCACCACCTTGCTGTGGGCTTCAAATTGCTGCAAGAGGACAACTGTGACATCTTCCAAAACCTCAGCAAGAAACAGAGAGACTCCCTCCGCAAGATGGTGATAGACATGGTGAGACTACTGCACTTTGTACATGACATATTGATAGAGTATTTGGCCGTGCTGTACCTGAACTGTAACTCAGCAGTGTGGTTTTATTTTGATCATGGTTCAAATAAGTTTGTATGCAGTAAAGGCCTGCTGATACGGTATAAACAAAGGCTTATCGCATTATGAGATGGCAGCACCTAGAACAATCTGAATTTTAAAGAAAACTGACCCAGTGCAGATTTAACTGCTGTAGCGAATCTAAAGTGGGATAAAACAGTTTGTCTTTGTTTTTTCAGAATCAAATTTAGTAACTTTGCAATGTGGCATAAATGTACAGAAGAACAAGGACAGGCAAACACAAACTGTCAGTCACCTTACATAATTCCTCTTCTCTCTTCAAGACATCAACGGCCTACATCATTTCATATACACACTTGCTGTAAAAGCCAACAAAAACAGTTGTCTTTAGAAATACAGGAAACAAGAATGCCACATTAAACAGATGGGTACATATACAGGTCGCATGGGAAGCATGAAATGCGTCATGTAATTAAAAAAGTGTGTAATCTCTTCATTAGGTGCTTGCCACAGATATGTCCAAACACATGAACTTCTTGGCGGACATGAAGACAATGGTGGAGACCAAGAAGGTGACCAGTCTGGGAGTCCTGCTGCTAGATAACTACTCTGACCGCATCCAGGTGAGAACGCCCACTGCTGACACTGAGTCATCATATATGCACTGTTTAATATATAGGATTCATTAGTACTGTGGAAGCAAAAGCTGCCAAAATCAAAAATGTCAAAATAAATAACTTGATAAAAAAAAACCCTAATATGTGAAATCTATAAAAAAAAAAAACACAATATACATTTAATAAATAGAAAATATAATATAAAATAAATAAATAAAAGGTAAAATTAAATAGGAAAGTAAATAAATAAGGAAGTTAATACAAAGGTATATGAACTAATTAATGGTTACAGTTTTTTATAATATTTTTTGTGCCCACAATGGCAGATTCCTTTATTTATGGATTTTTTTTGTTCATTTTGGCAGTGTCCATTCTCCAAAAGTACATGATGCTTTAGAATTACCATACAGACAAAATCTAAATATATAGCTATTTATACTGTACAGTTATTCTAAATTTGCACCACCTGCTAAATAGAACACTATCGTAACACAAGAATCTGATCAAATGTATGACTCTTCACATTTGAACCACATTATGTAAACAGTATGATGAATAGAGATGTTATAGACTTCATATCTCTGTTCATTTTTATATTGCAATGTCAGTGGAGAGACTGAAATGTGTTGAAACATGTTGCAGCATCAGTGAATTGAGTCAGGTTCAGAATATTCATTAATCTCTTGCCATAGTCAGAAACTTCAAGTGATCTATTAGCTAAAAACCTAAAAGTGAGCAGTAAATAATAAGCAGAGGATCTCAGACTGACCTTCACACACAACAAATTGAACTGTTTTTATGTTCAGCCATAGAGTGTGTGTGAAAGTGCTGCTGCCTGCTGGATACATAGTGGCCATTGCATCTTTTTAAATCTGGTCCAATCTGGACTTTGCATTGTTGTGGTATTACCAGAAAAAGGACAGGTTTAAAAATATCTACCTTTAAATTACAAGGAATGCTAGTTAGATTTCTGATCGCTGAATTGTTGGAATAATTGTTGATGAGGTTTTTGAAAATAGGACACCTCACCAGCAGAGTCTGACTGAGTGTGTGTCTTCTCCAGGTCCTGCAGAACATGGTCCACTGTGCCGACCTGAGCAACCCAACCAAACCACTGGAACTTTACCGCCAGTGGACGGACCGCATCATGGTCGAGTTCTTCACCCAGGGAGACCGAGAGCGGGACAAGGGCATGGAGATCAGTCCCATGTGTGACAAACACAACGCCTCCATTGAGAAGAGCCAGGTAATGCCAACTGACTTACAAGGATGTCTGAAAATAGCAGTGATGGTATAAATTCAAGTAGTGTAAGGTTATTTTCAACCTCCAGGTTCACATCAGAGAGCACAGAAACACAACTTTTAGTAAAATTATCAAAAGTAAACATTATTAAGCCCATCTCAAGTATGAAGACAGTATTTCCTCTACCTTTGCTAATGTTTACAAACTGATCAGCCAAAAATAAGGACACATAATTATCATCCTGCATTTATTAAATTAAAGTAACTGTTTTGATTTATAGATATGCCCAAATTCTACACGTTCTAACCAGCATGCCCATCCTTTGTCATATGAAGCTTGCTGTTGCAGGTCATCAATATTCGTTGTTAGTTCGCTTCATTACTATTTTATTACTCTTTTGTTTCTTTTTGTAATCACTTTATTCACCAGTCAGTGCATACGCATGTTGACAATATGGACATACTAACAAATACAAAAACATACAAATGAACAAAAGGTATCAGTAGATGTATAGATGTTATTGGTTCACAAACTACAAAAGGGCAAAGATAACCAACAGGGGTCAGTGTGTGAGGAAAAGCAAAAAAACTCCAAAAAACTTATAATTAAACTAAAATTAAAAAAGGAACACCCAACGGAGTGTATCTGAACACAGCAAGGTATGATATGTTTCCTGGGGGCGTTCAAATGTCTCTTTTTCATACAATGGGGCTGATATGACCTCTGGTCCCATCATGGCGATTATGTGCATGCCTTTGTTACAAGGACAGCACACTTAAGGTCAACTAACAGTGTATTTGATGTACATATGTGGTTGTCTGTGGAAACTTGTTGCAATTGAATTTTAAAAATAGGATATGCCTGCAGTCAAAACATTGTCTCTGTCCCACTGAGATATTTCACTCAAAATGCTCAATATTGACAGAAGAGTCTTGTTTAACAACTTTTTAAATTTAAAGAACAAAATCCATTTATTTCCTCCCTTCCTTCCCTGTTTTGTAGCAGGTAAGTAAGATGCTGAGGGGAAATGTAGTAGAGTAAAAGTGAAAGTTGACAGAAATAGAAAAGCCTAAGTGAAGGGGTGTCCAGTAGTTGCCGCAGCGGTTGTTGGTTTGATTCCATGCTCGGACCTTTCCTGCATGTCACCCCCTCTCTCTCCATCTTTCACACTGTCTGCCAAATAATGAAATAATCTCCATCAAAATAATACTAAAAAAATAAAGCATAAGTTAAGTACAGACACTCAAAAAAAATACGTAAGTGATGTAATGAAGTGTTATTACTTTGTTACATTACAGCACTATTATTGTTGTTATTATTAATATAATTTCTATGACTAGGTGGGCTTTATTGACTACATTGTCCACCCTCTGTGGGAGACATGGGCAGACTTGGTTCACCCTGATGCCCAGGACATCCTGGACACGCTGGAGGACAACAGGGAGTGGTACCAGAGCATGATCCCCCGCAGCCCGTCGCCCTCCAGCCCCGAGGAGCACCATGCAGAGGTGATGCCAGGAGAAGGAACTGTGGGAGCAGGAGAGGCCGTTCCTTCAGGAGGAGGTGGAGGAGGAGGAGGAGGTGGAGGGGACAAGTTCCAGTTTGAACTGACTTTAGAGGAAGAAGAAGAGGATGAGGAGGAGGTGGAGTCTGACCTGGAGAGCCCCCTAGAGGAGGAGTCCCAGTCAGGTGGGGAGCAGCACCGGGACTCCTCCTCCCCCTCTTTGTCCCCAGACCCCCGCAGCAGCAGCAGCAGCACCAGCAGGTACCGTCCCCCCTCACCTCACCCGTCTCGGACCCTGAACCTGGCTGCCATGTCAGTGCGGAGCCCCCACAGGACGCTGGCCTCACCGGGAAGGGAGAGCGCCGACAGGGACAGAGAACTGAGTCAGGAGGGTGACGGGGTGGCGTGCCTGCGTATGGGCACGTAACAACCAGCACAACCTGCCCTGCCTGAGAGACACGAGCACTGGATGTGGAGAGACAGAGGCAGGGCAGGCCTTTACCAATAAAGTCTGTAAAATCACTACAGTCCCTTTACACTGGAGACACCCGCTCTGGAGAGCAGAGGGACGTTCCCCCTCTGTTTAATTTTCTATTTTAACAAGAAGAATTGTTTCAGCCGCCGTTTGGGTGCCTGATTGGCCTTTATGTCCCGTCCTGCTTTGTTGTAGCTTCAGTCCGGGGTGTCCCAGACAAGGACTGCTGCATTTTAACTGGGAAGAAGAGTGATACTCTAACAAGAACAAAAGGTAAAGGAAACGTCTTCCTCCAAAATAACTGAGACAGTCAGACATGAGAATGAGGATCGCGGTGGTCTGACATGGTCATGGAAATTATTTTGCACCATAGTTTTAATTTAGGATATGAAATGACTGAGTCTGGTGGGAATATGTGAGTATGATTTCTTTGTTTGAGAATGATGTGAGATATAAATCACTTTACCAAATACAGGATGTAGATGAGAGAAAAATCCATGGACCTAAACCTCAGGGTATGAAGAGAAAAATAAATCTAATGTAGCACGGATGTAGTGGGTAACCCAAACTGTCTTTCCTGTTTGATTTACCTCCAAACCAGAGACTTTATTTAACTTGCGTGTCTCTACATTGAATTAAAACCCTTTAATAGAAAATTTGGCAACTGAAGCAATCAAATATATTTAAACCAGCTTGTAGCACCACAGAGATTGAATACTGAAGAGGACTGCGCCGCAGTCTCACCTGTTGAAAATGAAAAGACACCACCTGTATAATTAGTTAGTTTTTTGTTTTGTTTTGTTTTGTTTTCTACCTAAGATGATTTTAAATGGTGTCCTTGTTTTAGGATTTTGAACGGTTCTTTGTTGTACATTTGCTAGTCTCGTCTGTGTTTATGTGCTTGAAAAGCATTTTTTTATCAGGGTGCCTCCGGTCCACAGTAGCACTTTACCGTCTCTGCCCTTCAGCTCTTCTATTCAGTCACACAAAGGGCTTCGTCCACTGGAGGGCCTACTGATCACACGGTCACAGCACACAGGGCAGGGCAGGAAACTTCACGAACTAACTTAACCAACAATATTCACAACCGCCTGGTGGTCAGAAATATTAGAATTATAAGACTTCTTCTGTTTTGCGAGAAGCTTTAGTTCCTCAGATCCAGATCCATTCAGACTGCGAATTTGCACCTCAGTTTTTTGAGGCTGAAGTTCAACGTTTTTTTATTGGCAGTAACATGAGTAGGATGTAGAAAAGAGTAGGGTGGCTTAGATTGATTGATTAGTCGATTAGTCGACAGATAATTAATTGGCAACTATTTTGATATTTTAATAATCATTTTAGTATTTTTTTAAGCAAAAAAATCCAAACATTTCTTGGTATAATGCTTCTTAAATGTGTGAAGATAATGTATTTTTTGTCATAGATGATAATGCACTAGATAGCTTTGGATTTTTACACAGGGTATGTTTCAGTATTTTCTAACATTTTATTGACAAAATGATTACTCAACAAAATAATGAGCAGATAAATTGATAATGAAACGAATCATTATTTGCAGCTCTAAAAAAAGCTCCAACTGATGGCTCCTTAATCACTAAATTCAGGTGCAACCAGCAATCCTCCTACTCTGCACTTTGTGTAACTGCAGTGTTCTCTGAAATGATCTGAGGCTCGAAATTAAAAACAATAAGCGCCGCATCCAGCAATGACAGCAGCCTTGCTAAATCTACAGAAAATACGTTTTCAGATTCTTGATGCCTCTGCCATTTTATCCACCACCTTAATATTTTTAAATAATACTTTGAAAATAACATTTAATTTATTCATGCCTTAAGCTTTGAGCGGCACTTTTAAGCAGATTGTTTCTTTTCTAGAACAATTTTAATTGACATTTTCATACAAAAGTTAAACTCCAGCCACAGAGATATTGGCCTGTTTGTTTTAAATGTACTATTTTCTGTAAGGGTCTTATAATTCCAATATGTCACCGTAGTGTTGCTCTTCTGCCCTGCCGACAGGATCTGATGTAGAGATAATCAGATCCTGTCGCTTACAGAAATGAATCCAACTAATGGGATTGTGTTCCATCAGGTTATCAGTCTTATTTGATAGATAGTGCTTGACTGGGATAACTGTGTGCCATAAGTGTTGAAAACACACAAACACCTGCCAGCCTATGATGTTGTACATTTTTACACTAGAGATTTTAACCTGATGATTGTATCGAAGTCATTGACTTTATAGTGTTAGTTTTTACGAATGATATGTGTTAACAGTATTTAAAGCAGACAGTTTATTAGATTTTTGTGCAGCTCATGATCAGTCTGTTCAGTCCTCTCCTTAATCATATAGCTGAGACTTGAGAATGTGTGTACTTTCAGGAGTCCGTGTTCGGTCTAGAGCAATGTCTGTCGCCATCGCTGAGGTAGAATGACCAGGAAGCAAAGGAGCACTACACAAAGACATGATGCACTTCCTGGTCCGGCAGTTGTAGAAAACACTAGTCTAACAACATTTTATTAACTCAGCTAGTAAGCTTTATTGATCAGCCTTACATGTGTAGGAGTGGTTAGAGCCTAGTGTTGAAGGACCATTATGCTGTCTTTAACATGTCGAGCCGTAGAGGTTTGTCTCATCTGCAGCAAGAAAACTGCACATTTCCCGACTTATTTAAAAAAAAAAATTCAAACAATCAAAATACATATGGAATTTAAATTTCCTATGACAGCAGCAATAGACTGAATCACTGTGTGAAATCAATGGCAGTTGTCTACAGGTGGGTAGACAGCTGGAAAAGTGAAATAACTGTTTTTGTCAGTGGAGTTTGGTGGCTTTTAGATAACAGCTTAAGTTCCCTGTTGGAAATGGCTGTCTGACGTCAAGATCAAGTGGTGAAAATATTCTAAATATAGCATACATCCTTACTGATATTGATTTCATTTAAGGTGGCTTAAAACTAACAAATTGAGGGAGTGTTTGCTCAATGCGGTTTTATTTTACGTGTGTGATGTAAAGGTTGTCCACCGGAAAGTTTTTGTAAGCCAACCTTGTGATTCGGTCTATATTCTGCTTCTTAGACACATATTCTAGGTCTGTTTGCTGTGAAAACAATCAAATGAAAAATTAAGCTACATTCAAATAATTGTCAAGTTTTCATGCTTTGCTGGTTACACACTCTACTTATCCTGTGTCAAAACCTCTTAAAACTCCATGTTGAAAATGCCATGTGAACGTCTTCAGACTGTTTGGATCTAATGTTCTGCTTATTCACAAACCTCAACTCATCAACAGGCCGAAGTTTATACTTGCACACAAGAAATGTCAGAATCAAGAGGGCAGATTGAAAGCCTTTTCTATAGTATCACCCCGACTGTAAACCTTTTTTTGATTGCTTTACATGAAACACTTTCATATTGTGTTGTGTACTAATGAAGACTGCATCTTAGTTAGGATTTAAACTTTCAGTCTCTTTCTGAAAAGCGGCCCTGTAGTCCTGCAATCATCCATTAAGCTTCCTCTTCCTTTCTAAGCTTTGGGTCTCCAAATGTATGTAAATATTTATTGTGTGCCCAGTATAAACCTCAAATCCACCCAGATCACTCCAGCTCTTTTAACAGTACCCACTAAACACCGGTTAAAAGCACATTAACTGAAGTTACTACATAAAGTATGAAGAGTTCAGACAGACAGCATCAGCACTTTTAATATATTTAAAAACATGAAGCTGTTGTCATTCAAAACTGATAAAGGACAAAGAATATGATTCTTCCGCATTTTTAATCTGTGATTCTTAAGATTCATCCAAATATGTCGTCAGAAAATATAATTTATGTCAAAAACTCATTTTTATTAAAAAAAATGCTGTTTTTATATTTCCTGTTAGTTTGGACACACTGAAGCAGTCATAGTCACCATGGAGGGACAGAAAAACAAAGTACAACAGAAAGTAGAGTACAAATGCATCATTTTAGCCTTTTATTATAAAATTCCTCCTTTTTGAAGCAAGAAAACTTGTAAAATTCTTGAGGAAAACATACATTCAAACATAAGTTCAGCATGGCATTTTCATCTTGTCATATTACTGCAGATTTGAAACATAATTGATTTTCAGTCAGCTGAATGTAGTCCAGAGGTGTGAACAAAGGCATGTTAAAACACAGCAGCGTGGCTCTTTACAGGAAGACATCTGTGCCATAAAGTGTTAAATGTGTTAATGAGCAGGAGAGTCCCTGCTCTCTCTGTTATTGTGTTGCGCTGATACTGCCACCATTAATGTCCATGCTGTTTTTTCAGCCTCTGTGTCGTGCAAACTTCTATAAAGATATTTATTCTTCAAACATGTCTGTCGAGACAAAGTACTGTAACATAGGACATTTGATTTTATGTTCTGGAGCCTAAAAATCATGTATACTTTACAAGTATACACTTGCCACTCCAATGTTTTTGTCAAACAAAATAAAAACTATATTTTTGTTTTTCATTCTAAGCCAAAAGACTCTTGGGAGTTCAGGGTGTTTCAAGTGGAAAATGCCAATAAATAACATGAAAAATTTATCAGACTTTTGTTTTTGTTTTTTTTTGTTTAATCACAACTTTTTCAAATGTATATACTTTAATGAGTACAGTACACACAAGACAAGACATTTATTCCATTTTGCAGTCAAAGATGAAAAATGTTAATATGATACTGAAGGTGTTATTGAGTAGATTATGCATATCATGATTTGCTGTTTTCACATGTTAAAGTTGTTTTTGTTGTGTTCAGCAGAAGCCTCTGTTCAGTCTGACCGGGGCTCCTGTGCAGGCTGGAGGCTTCACTCCCTGAAGATGCAACACAAAGTAATAGTCACACAACACAAAACTGACTCTTGCAGGTTAATGATAACTATCAGATATAGCTACTAACAGACACAATATGCATTTTAATGCAGAAACATCTCATATTGATCACATGGACACATGGACAAAAGCATAGAATAAATTATCTGTTTTATGTTATAATTTCCTCTCTCACTCTCTCTGGCTTTAAGTCCTCACCTTGTAGAGATGGCAAACTAACATGAAAAGGGACGACATTGCCTTGTCCTCGTTCTCTTCTGTGTATTCCTGAAACACAGAAACAGCTGATTATCTTTAAATCCATTAGAGCTTTCAGTCCTCATAATAGATCAGTTGTTCAGAGCTTCAGCAGCAGCCCTTGAATAAAGAAACATATCCAGACGCCTTGTAAAGTGTAAGCAAAAAGAGAACTTTTAATTGCCAACTTCTATGTATTCACTGTATATCTGTCTTTCATAATAAGAAGAGTGTTTTACCCCGTTGAACGTGACCCAGGGGACATGTGTGTGCATGGGGCTCAGTGCTCTGGTCATGACAGCGTTGGCGTGCATCAGCTGATGCCCCAGATCTCCCTTCAAACAGGAGTCGACACTTGACCAGGAGACGGAGGGAGCGTACAGCTGGAGACACTGAGACAACAGAGCATCAGTGACACTATCCATTTTACCTGTATTAAAATTCCCAAATCCCTGTATCCTGGAGGCCTCGTCACCATTAGCTCTACTGTAGACAGACGTGCCACTTTAAAGACTTTTTGTCTGACATTTTATACTCTGGTGCTAAAGAAACATTCCACAGTTTATTTGTTTTTACAGCTAAAAGAAGACCTTGAAAACTTTTTATTTTTAACTTTTTTCTCAACGAGCTTCTCACTATGATAGGCTGTGGATGAACATTTCTGGTATGTTTCCCTTTGTTTTTACTGAAGAAAAATTGGGTATACATTTAAATACAATAGGTTTATTTTGTTTTTACTTGTCTGACCATTTGACAGCTCGTGTTTTGTGCCATGTTGCACTTTATCTTGCAGATACTCACAGACTGGGCAGCGTTGAGAACATTTGCAGAGGACTCCATGCAGTAGATGATCTGAAATGCTGAGTGTCCCGTTAAATGGATGATGCAGGCCTGAAGAAAACATCCATCCAAAGTCATCATGTTGTATTGTATCAACTGAAATGTGACTGAGTTATGTGACTGCAGGTGATGAAACACTCAAACCTCAATCATGTTTCCTCTGCATTCAGGCTCCCCATGCTGACAGGTAAAGGGAGCATCTGCTGAAGGAAGCTCCTACAAGACAAGTGCCAACTTTCAGTAGATGTGATAATATTTATTCACATCTATATGAACAGAGGGTAAGGATCAGTGTACCTTAGCGTTCCCGTAGGGGACCAGAGTGACGGTCATGATGTCCTGCAGCATCGTCCAGGTGGGGAAGAGCTGCTGGGTGATGAAGACTCTGCAGGCCGGACAAAGACTCTCATAATACAGAGTGACAGATACTGGAGGAACAGCATGGAGAGGTCGGGTAGCATTCACCTCCATACACTGCTTCTGAACCTACACAAGGACAAGACAACACAAGTCAGTAGCTTTTGTTTCTGATTTTTTTTTTTTTTTTTTTTTTACAGATATAAGTTAACACTTTGTAGGTTAAAATTTTGATTTAATGAAATCATTAAATCAAAAACACAATGTTTATCCATCCAGTGATGTAAACAACATATTAGATGTTTTTAATTCAAGGGGGGAACCTAATTCAACAATTTAATTTAAAAACAAAGAGAAGATTAAATAAGTAAAACCTCTAAAAGAGCAAATTGATTCACTAATTACAGCTTGTGATTGCTTGTCTTTGTTTCATTTCTGCCTCTGATGTCTTGCAGGCATTTTATTCTTGGTATTTTATTCACTAGAGATCTAAACTGACTATAACATCTGTGTGTCTCTGCTCAGTAAAGACAGTAACCCCCCCCCCCTTAACTTTAAACTGATTAAGTGCTTGCATGATTTGACCTGAGCTGCTCTGCTCAGTCATATGAAGAACCACTGGTGTTCAATTTCTGAAGCATATGACACTCATTTTAACACAGGCAGGGTTTTTTTTTTTTGGTTTTTTTTTTCATGTGTGGGACAATCATGCTCAGTGATATTATTTATAATCTACTATAGTTCTCATTATTTATTTTAATAACAATTAGTGTTTTTAATTGTATTTACTTATCTGTAACACATATAAACTGTTTGGTATTTCAGCTATTGAAATATAAGAACATGAAATGACTTAAAAAGTCACACTAGAATAAAACTCAATCTGTAATTTTTGGTCTGTAATCTGACCAAAAATTTAAAAAGAAAAGAAAAATAATATGATGGTCTTCCTCTCTCGCAAGACAGAAAAATAGAGGTTTAAAACACTTTTTCTTAACAAAAACTTTTAAATAAGTAAAGTACATCACTCAGATATAATAATAATAATAATAATAATAATAATAATAATAATAATAATAAGTAAGTTTGTGTTTACTAATAATGTGACTTTTTAGTCATTTTCTTCTGTGATCCAAGATGGTAAACGATGTAAATAGACTCCAGTGTGTTTATTTTACTCACATTGCACGCTATTGCAATCTCCAGGGAGCGGCACCACTGAGACGGCGGGTAACGGCAGGACGGTTTGGGGTGAGACCCGGAGCTCCTCCGGTCAGTCCACAGGAGGAGAAACACAGGCAGCAGCAGTCCCGACAGCTTCATGTTTGCTCTGAGGGGCCCACACAGTCTCAGAGGAGGGACGACTTGAAGCTGCTCCTCCCGGTCATCAGCTGATTACCGCCAGGTGTGACTGACCGCTGCTGCCTTCAGGGATCCTCGGAAAACTCTGGCTTCTGGTTCCGCGAATAGGAGGCAAAATATCTGCAGCTTAGGTTATTATTGCGATTGCGCTCTCTTGTGGTCAAACGTGAGCAGGACGGGTTTTACTGGTGCCACGTATTTCCCTGTTATTTTCGTGTAATACACGTTTTGTACATTGGGCGGCAGTCACCTAAAATGGAACAGCATCTGAACAGGAAGAGTGGTGCACACAGGTGTGTTGCCAGCCAAGGAAACGGTTTTGTGTTTTCTGTAGGTTACATGGCACTGAGCTGTGAGATTAACAGGTTACTGTTGGACCTGGATGAAGCCTAAAAGTAGCTGAAAATGTTTGTGACTAAGGCACGAAGTGGCAAAGAGCAAATGTGATCGCCTATGGACGTTTATGTTTGTGCGTGCAGCTGATCCACATCGAGTTCGCATACGCTGCGGCATCAGTTAATGAATAGCTAATATATTTGGTCAAAAACGTGCTTTCATGAACTTTGAAACCATCTTCTTTGTCATTTTTGATGACTGTGAACTGATGTTCCTGTCCGCGAGCTGCCAGAGAAGACCGGACTTGTCTGTGGACTAACCAGCGGGAGACACCGGACCAGTACTGTGGCCAGATCTTTTGGATTGGATCAACACGGATTTTTCTTGGAAGTGAGTAGCGCTCTTAAACAATAGCCGTTTGACTTTGTGTGCGCGCATGTTTTGGTGATGTAATTCCAAACTTGGTTATAGAAAGGAAACAAAACTTTAACTTTGATTGCCTTACTGCAGGATTGTTGCAGTTGCAAAAGTGAGCAACGGTGATCATTAGACTTTCCTGCAGAGGTTCTCAGGGCCGCCGATTATGATTTGATCTACAGATAACTATCTGACTCGGATGATGATGGACACGTAAGAGAAACCAAACTAGAAAAGTAACTTGCAACGCTCTCTGTACTTTGTTTCCGCACTGTGGTATTGCTACTCTTGCTTTGCTTTCCATCACTGCAGGTTGTACATCCTGCGTCCGTCTCTTTGACTTAATAATCATACACTGCTGTTTACACGGTAACGCCTGGTGTATTGTGTTTGGTTGCCCATCATTGCTTTGTGATAGTGGTTAGGGTTTTTGAGATGCTGTGTGTGGAGCAGCAGCTGTTCAAGGCGTTTAAGCAGATGTGTTAAACCATTACTATGTG
Organism: Plectropomus leopardus; assembly: GCF_026936395.1. Lineage (NCBI taxonomy): Eukaryota > Metazoa > Chordata > Actinopteri > Perciformes > Serranidae > Plectropomus > Plectropomus leopardus. The sequence continues at coordinate 16,124,479 of NC_142180.1, forward strand.
CACTACATGTCTAATTATAGGGTGTGAACTATGTTATTTAACAGCATAAACAGTCAAGCTACAGTCCAAACCATTGTGCTGTTACATTTTATATTGTACTATATGAGTACTATTATTCTATTCAACCAGGTGATTCCTGTTTAGGTTGGCTGCCTCTTTTTTCAGGGAGAATTACTTCTACACGCAGTAAATACATATTCATTAAATACATGTGCAGTTAATAAATGTGCAGTAAATACATGTTCAGTAAAAACATGTGCAGTAAATCTGTTAGATGCGTGTAAAGCCACAATATGTGGTACTATGATACAGTCTTCCATATTTGCAGTGTTTTTCTCTCGGCTTATTATATAAATAGTAAATGGTATTTGTGATGTATACCCTGGGCTTATTATCTAAGTGGTTTTTGTGGAGAAAAAAACCCTCTAATGAACAGTGTTGACATTTTCAAGATATCAAACAATGCTCACAACAATAATTTGAACCATCATCTCAAATTTATTTTGGGATCTAAAAGTGCATACATGAACAATAATGTTCTGAAGTGGGTAAAGTTGGGTTTTACACAAAAAAAAAAACAATTTGAAAACATCAATTTACTCAAATATGACTTCTAAATGAAATACAAGCTATTTAAAAAACTGGATGTTATTGCATATTCAATACAGTAAATAAGCTTTTACAATAAGAGTTTTTCTCACAGCAATAGGCTATAACAAAGGGCAGCTAAATGCTTTAGATCAAAGCAGAAAGACGACTTTATACAGCCACGATGGAAAAAAAACATAAGAGTTACAGAAACATCAAGTACTACGCTGAATGTGATGCAGAGAAGTAGAGGTATTTGATCATATGCACAGCTGAACGTGAAACAAAACCTCTCTAAATATATCAACTCCCTGGATTTAAAACATTTAGAAACATTGATAAAGAAACTCCCATTTAACTTGGGATGAGATGAAAAACAAATCTAAAATGTTGGGGATGATGGTTTGCCTTTGACTAATCTTACCGCTGGATCACACCATGTTCATGGCATTGGGGAAAGTTTGTGAAGCCGAGCACTTTGTGAATGAACAAATAAATTACTAACCAGTCTCCTCCTTAACCCTAATCATAACCACACCAAACCCCTAATAAACATAAACCATTCCCATACTTACTTAACTTACGTGTTGCCAACATAATGCTCAACACGTACCTAACCAAACCCACCAGTTTCACTTACTGTCCCAACAAAACCAGTTCCTTTACTCAACTCTATACCTTGTACCTAACATAGCCACTTCTGAAATCCAACCTATTCAAGACACAGAACATTGATTACGACCAGTTCTGCAAAAGACTTGAACTTGCATTCACTGCAGATATTTTTTAACATTTAGTGCAAACAGTTTTTAATAAGCATTCATGCAATATTCATGCCAGACATGATTGATTGGGGGCAAGTCAAACTGCTTCATTAAGGAAGGGGGAGAGATTGTCGTCATTTTTAATTGTAAAATTTAAAAGAAAATATTATGTATTATGTTAAGTTATGAAGCCAATTTGACAAAAATAATAATTCCATTACAACACAAAACTTGAGGTTATCTACTTGTTCAAAACAAACATCAGTTAGGTTCACTGAATCATTCTGTGCCACAAATCCATTGTATCTAGCACAAAAATTTCAGCAACTTTTCTAGAGTTATTGGCTCAGGAAAGAAGAAATCATAATAATTTTAAATCTCTCTGATTGGAGGGTCTATGGAGCATGTGCTAGACAACTGTCAAATAAAAAAGACAGAAGTCTAAACTCCATATGGCAATCTTTTTTTTCCTTTTAATTTGGTCAAACATTTACAATATTGGGAGTTCAACAGATTAGCTAAATAGCTCACCAGGATTGCTGGTACTTGGATAATTAATTAGATAAATATTAGTAAAACATAGAATTTAAAATGCTTGTAAGGTTGTTTTTTTTCTTTCAACAAAACAGCATTTTTATAGCTGTGTATAATTCTGTTAATATACAACAGCAAAAGTATCATGATGACAGCAGTTATAAAGCTTTAGGAAATAGGTTATGAAGAATTAGTTGGACCAAACTACTTAACATGATTGCAGCTGAAAGTACATCATAACAAACATTTTATGACGTGAGACACAAATGATTCTCCTCAAACTTCAATCTTGAAATGTGTTTTCCTCCCAAAACAGTTAAGTTCCAAAAAGAGACAGTGACGACAGAAAATGACCAATTGATGCACGTACAACTACAGAAAAGATGTCTGACTTTACAAAACTTATACTACTAAGTGGTAGCTCAGCTCATTACAGACGGAAAATAAAAACTTTTTAAAACTCATATCAGTGCTTTATCAGTGCTACGACGTATCAATCTCATCAGCAACGCGTCCATATTTAGCACCACCACCTGCTTCAGTAACAGGGTGGATGTACATGAAGACGGTCGTAGTATCTCCACCTCACATGAGATACTCGTGTGCAAATACTATGCTTTGAATTTAAACCCCACAGAGCAGTGGTGTAGTCTGTGTTGTGTGTTTGTGCACATATAACCTTTTCTGCATTCCTGCTACAAAATATGCTGGGATATGTAAAGTTTCTTTCTTTTTCTTTTTCTTATAATTGACAATATTAAATGCATTTATATTTGACTTACATTAACACTTATCTATTCAGTGTGTAAAAAGAAAAAAAAGACAAGAGACCGATGCCTACGTTTTGCTTCCACATGCCAGATGTGCACCCCGTCATGCCTCACATAATGGTAGTAATTTAGGTGCATCCAACCATGTTTACTGTATAACAAGTTCTAGGATGAAAAAAAATAGTGTTTTAATGAACATCCTGTAAAGCCGGAAATTCAGGCTAGCAAAGCTCAACGATTTGACAGCAAGTGTGAGTCATTTGTCTCTTTAACTTCACAGTTTCCTCTCTGTTTGCTTTAGGGCTCATTTATACTCCCTTTCCATTCAGAAATAGATATGGTGGTTTAAATGTTGTAACCGTCACTGCCCACATATTTCCATGCATCCTTTATAGCACTAGAGGGCAGAGTCGATAATGCTGACAACAACAAATGAGGTGATGGTGGAGGAGGCCATAATAATGTAGCGGTGGTCTGTGAGGCCCTTAAATACATCGTGATAGGTGGAATTCTTTAACCACTGATTTGCTCTGTTCTACCTCGTGTCCTACAGTGCATCTCGCTGGAACTACATGACCCTGCCCTAATGGTCGCTGGTGGTACTGTCGGTATTTTGTCCGTATCAGTAAACTTTTCCAAAAAGTAAACAGTGTTTCCCACAGAATTAAAATCTATCTTTATCTGCGCTGTAATGTGAACACCGGTCTGTGAACACAGCACGGGCAGAACTCATCAAGATCTTCCTTTCCTTTCAAAAAAAAAGAAGAAGAAAGAAAGTTTGAGATTCAGAGTTGATAACCAATATGTAGACGCAAGTGAATTAAACTTTTAGCCCCAGCGGAATGAACGGTTCAGTTAAGTTGTGCCTGGTGCTCTGGAGCTCCATCTGTGCCCAGAGTGCACTTAAAGCTCTGAGAGTGTGGTGCAGTGAATACCAAACGACAATTCCAGTCGCACTCCCACTGAACAGTCTGGCTCCAAAAATCGGAAATCAGTATATGGTGACAGATGTTTTAATCGTGGCGGGCCATCCCAAATGAATTAATGTGTGGAAAACTCTGGAAAAAGAACATAAACACAGACGAAAAGAATGCAAAGTATTGCCAGAAGGCTCCATCTCTGTCCGCATAGGAATCCTATGGTTAACAAAACTGAGCCCTTAGACTACACCACTGTGACCACACAGTGTCCTAATTTCTACACAAGAATGTATCACTGCCCGGCCATAAGCACTGAGTATTACTAAACAGCACGAGAAGCTGATCACAATTTCAAAATTAGATTCTCCACTTTAAGAGTTACTTCACACTGGTTCAAAGTCCTACATGTACCGCTTTGCTCTGTGATGATGATGTGATGCAGCACTTTACATTTTACTACTGTGCAGCACTATATCACAGATTGATGTTGTCAGTCACAAGCACAAGGAACCACACCAAACATGAAAGCGTTTCCTTTTGCTTTGATAGAGAATATACGTATCACAGTATCACTCATAGTGTTTGAGTGGCAGGTGATCTCAGAGAGGTGCGTTTAAGGAAAACTACAGCAATGAGTGCTTAGCACCAGTGTTGGAGACAAAGCAAAAAAGAAAAAAACCTTCACAGAGTACGGCTAACCCATCAAAGAAAGGTAACAAAACAAATCTTTTATAGCTGGTGGTGAACTTATAGTACCCAGAACCGGTATCAAAACAGTATCCAGCCGTATATTATAAATACTAATACATATAATACCAAGGTAATCTGTTACACGATGGCATGCAAAATCAAACATTTACACCTTTTAACAGCCACAAAGTAGGAATTGGACACAAATTTTCCAAATCCTTTTATAACAATAAACAGTCCGACAAAACTGATATTTTCAAGTGTGCAACGAGCATCAAGCACATGTCTGACTAATGACCGCTAAGAGAGAAGTGCATTTAAAGTGACCCATTAAATACATACAGAGAAGTGACATTAATGGGCAACCAAAACTTACAGCTTCATATTTAATGTATTTTTGTCTATAAAAATAGTTTAAATGATTCACCGTAACTCACTATAAGCACCACTTCATTTCCACTCACAAAGTGCACAATCAAAGGAGTCCCTGTTGCCGCCTCAGGGCCGGAGGCTCCTGGATAGGCCCGAAATGTAAACAACTTTGATTTCAAAATGAAATATATATAATTATTTTTGATATACCTCACTCTTAAGGAGAAATAATAATAATAAAAAACTCTCAGGTATGTTCTGCTGCTGTGTACCAACATTTATCAAACAATTCCAAAATCATAACTCTGTCACATTTTATGGTAATAAACTATTATTTGGTCCACAATAGCTGGAATCATACCCTAGGTAGTCTCTAATTTGCCAGCAAAACCAGCTAACAAGCCTGTAATATTTAAGCAGTGATGACAATAATTTTAAGTAAAACTAGTTCTTTACATATAAAAAAAAATACAGTGCATCATTTTCAAAAACATTTCAGCATCATTGTCTTTAGTTTCACTTTAGGTCATGGCTAACATTTTTCTGTTTTCAAAATTCTACGCTATTGAAATTATAAGCCTTTGTTTTTCTAATTATGTAGTATTAAAATCTTCATTGAAATTTTAAACACCTGGGGACAGATGATTAAACAATTTGTACGCTCAGAAAACACATTAACTAGTATTTATAAATGGAGAGTGCGCACTGAGATACCTGTGGATGATGTGATAAAGATGAGATTGAATATAAATTACCAGACATAACATTGCTTTTCATTTTTTTGACAATATCACTGATTATATTATTATTTTTGCAGCTTGCACAGCATTCTGTAATATCTTAATCCATGGCACGTCCATAAATGTAATTTGAAATTATGAGAGATCCATTTCAGCATTATTTTTATTGAAATTCCCTGTTTATAATCATTTAATGTCTTCCTATGAACAAATAATTGATCATCCTTTTGATGCTTAATAATAATGATGATTGAGACTGTGATAGTGGTTTGCAGAAATGTTATTAGTCAGTGGTACTGACGCTAGAAATCGCCACAGCTGTGTATTCACATTTCTGCCTTTGAGTGATGGATCTACACAGTTTTATGCATCTCAGCTGGGTAAATAAATGTTACATGCACAGCATCTCAAGTGTGATGTAAGTTCAGTGTGGCAACTGCTGGGAAATAAGGTCCATCTGACACTCACTTTTACAAAATAGCTAAATATAAGATTTTGGGAAATATAATGCTATTATGAAAGCAACTACTTTCAGTAGTAATAATCTCTGCGGGTACTTCAGAGTATTTGTGCTGTTGTCGCCATGTATCCAACTAGACACACCCTCAGTGTTCGGTTAAACAAAATGTTGCTTACGCCAAACACTATACTTAAGCAGGGCACGAGACATCTCTCCTGAGAGCAACACAAGTTAAACGATGACGGCTGGAGCAGGAACACTTAAGGGCACTTTTTAACCAGAACCCAAAATCTAAAAAGAGCTGTATATTATCACTCCACATCAGGCTCCAGAGACTCATTAAAGCTTCTGGCTCACCACACCAACCAAATTCTTCAGAAATAATAAAGAAACTAAAAAAACAGCCTACTGATTCTGTTAAGATTAATCTAAAACCAGATTGATATCTCCCATATTCTTAGAAGTAATTGTGCTTACTTTGGGTTAATATTTATATATGTGCATGTACACAACATAGAAATGCTTTCAGTATCTTCCTGTACCTCATTTCTGCTGTTCCACAGTTAATACCTGCTCATATATTATTACTAGCACATGAAAGTGTTAATGAGTAAGCTGAAAGCAACAATATTACACAAACTTCAACATGATTGTCCTATTTCTCTATATAAACGAAAGTCATCTGCCATTCGTTTAAAAGATGCTATAATGACAAAAATATTCTACACATAGGTGCTATAAAGCATAAACACACCCAAGAGGTAAAATCCATGAATTCCTATTTTGTCTAATTTGTAATGTCCTGAATATAATGTGCAGAATAAAGATGACAGTAAGAAAATAATTTTTTATATTCATAATCACTGAAATAAAAAAATCTCTCCGAACAGCAACATCATTACGTAAAAATCACTGTCTCACAAGTCTCCAGCTCTCGTCTGTGTGCTTGTGTGTAATCTAGTTGTCTTGTTTTGGATAAAGTGCTTGTGTGTTTCCTCCCTTTCTACACTACATTACCCATAATGCACATGTGCTTGGTAGTGCAGAGTCCCATCCTGAGCTCATTTTCCCAGCTTAAACACTGCAGCTGCAATAATAATATCGATTATAGATATGCACTGTGGAGGTAAGATAGTCGATGCAAAGCACTGATTTGGATTGTTGGAGAAAAGTGTTTTAGAAATGTTTGAGGCAAGAGTGGCCAAATCTATAGACCACGACTTCAGTACTTAATGAAACCTGTTTCTCAGAGATCCAGTGTGTAGGATTTAGAGGGATATTTGCAGTATAATATAATACGTTAAATAAAAAGTATTTTTTCTTCAGTGTATCTGAAAAAATTGCTGTGTTTTTGATATCTTAGAATGAGCTGTTTATATCTACATCCATGTTCACCACCATGAACACTGTCGCTGTTTACTGTTTACTGTTGGCTCCAGATGGGGCCCCGCATTTTTGGGTCAGCTGGCATAGTTCAAAGCCCATCTTCAACAAGCAGTGTCGTAAAAACACGGATTTGTAACGTGAAACTGTTTTATTGAGTGTTTTAATTGGTTTGAATCACCGGTCTGTTTGTTTTGGAGAGGAGGTTGAGTGGGTTGTCCTCTAACTGGAAGGTTTGGGGTTAAGTCCCTGGCTCCTCCAGTAAACATGAAGTGTCCTTGGTCAACATACTGAACCTCAAATTGCTCCTGATGGCTGTTCCATCGGATGAGTGTTTAAAGAGTGAGTAGCAGGTGGCACCTTGTGCAGTAGCCTTGGCCACCATTGTATGAATGTATGTGTCAATGGTCGAGCGTCTGTAACTCGTAGTGTGAAAGTGCTTTGAGTGGTCGAACAACTGGAAAAGAAAAGGATAAGATCGGGTCCATTTCATTTTCAGCTGGTTGCAGTCTCTAATAATCCTCTCCTCTAAACGTCACTAAATCCCCCTAAATCTTGCACACTTTGCATTTAAATTTTTTTGATGTCTTGCCTTTCAGAAAACTTAATACCGTAAATATATGTGATGTATGGATTATAGGATAAAAAAATCTAAACTTCTCTCCACCATACCATCCTTTTTTATACTTTAAAACAGAAAGCCAAGCTATATCTCTCTGCTTTGATTGTTCCACTTACAATTAGCAGTTACGTATCAGTCTTCAGAGAGCTAGATATTGGTATCCCGTGTTACCCTGATATGATTGTTATAAACCACTACACTGTTAAGATTTTTGCAGCTTTCACACAATCAGCAGTTTAGGAAACTTGCTGACATCAGCACTGGCGTTGCCATGATGAGGCAATATTTCAGTACCACCTCAGCACTGCTGCAAAAGATTTAATTCAGAGCTGAGTACTTAATCAGCTCTGAATTAGTACTTAATCCCAATTGTGTTCTGCAAGCTGTATGTGCAGATGGCGAGTAAATGAGATTTTTAATATTAGGAATAATAGCTTTAAAAAGTCAGATTAGAGCAGAGCTGCCTCTAACCTTTCTATTTAACTAGCAGAGCTTACAATGAACTCAACTTTAAACTACTTTTAAAAAGCTGTTCAAAATCTCTTACAAGTAATTTAGCATCTGAGTGACTGTTTTTAATGTTTTTTGTTGGCCGTTAAATCTTACCAGTGTAGGGTTTTTAGATATCCATATTTAAGCACTAAAACTGGAAATTCCAGTATTGTGATGACACTAACCGGTACCCTGTTAGAGCCTGGCAACGGTGTCCATGGTGGTGTGTCTGTGGTGCACGTACAGTGAAGCTTTGGAAAACTGCCATCAGGGTGGCGTGCTGGTGTGTCTCAGCTGGGCTGCTGGCTGAGAGCGGGCCAGGCCAGGGTTACATTCAGCTGCTGGTTGTGCTGGATCAGGGATGTGTGTCGATAGTGGAGGACCAGCTCTCTCAGAGATGGGTACAGGTTGTAGGGCTCAGCGAAGCCGTAACCTGTTGATGTCCTGTAGATCACACAGTGCTTCACATCCCCATCCACACTGCATGAGACGAAACAATAATAATAATTGCGTGTGGATCTGGATTGTGATTTATAAATATCCAAAAGATGCAAATCTGACAGTACTCACACAACAGAGCAGGCAAAGGAGCCTCTCTGAGTCTGGCTGTCTCTGATCAGGAAGGTCCCGTCCCTCCTCCCCCTCAGTAGCTCCTCTGCCTCCTTACGTCTCATACCACCGGCGTACCAGCTCCTCTCCTCCTGCTCGATATCATCTGCCAGAGTGTACGGGCTAAAGCATGACGGGAAGGTGGAAGGGTTAGATTAGTTATAAAAGTGTTTCACTGCTGGAGAAATATGACCAAATAAAAGAGCCAAAAGGGACTGTGGCATTAGCTTATGTTTTTATTCTGGTATTTGGCTCATCCAATAACAATATGGTGGCCATTTGGTACCAAACATATTTAACATAACAGTTAAACAGTAAGCTAAAATATATTTCTGAAAATATTGAGCGGGGTCTGCCTGCAGGCCTTCACTGCAAGTCACCTCCACTGTCAGACACTGGAACGGTCTTCCCGGTGGAGGCCTGCAGGCAGACACTCTTGAAAATATTTGAGGGGAGAAATAGATAATGCAGTAAAAGAATCTTGGTTCATATTTGATCAGTGCGAAACAGGAAACAGCATGGCGCCCACTTCCTGTTTACAAACTTTTAGAATACACGCAAACGGTGCACAAACATATTTCTTAAAAACTTTAGGTGAGAAAAGGCAATACTGTAACACACTCTTAGTTCATAATTAATCGAAACGGGTGAATTTCTCGGATCAGGTTCCATACTTCTCCGCAGTGGCAGGCAAAATGTGGAAGTACAGTGGTTTGATACTTCTGACTCACATTGATATTTTCCATGGCACAGATGTTTGCATGTTTCAGATTGTTGTGAGTGGCAGATTGTGTGATGTTAAAAATAGAAATAGCAATATTCTTGTACATTTTGTACATTTCTGTTTAGCTCAGTTGACCAAGATAAATTAGCATACTCACTCCTCTTCTTCATTCCTGATCCCAAGCCAGTCATTAATCTGGCTCTGTCTGGTGCCTTGCTGGGTGAGCCAGCTGAAACATGGACAAAATATCGTAAAAAAAAGGCTAATATTTTGATCTTTAGAAAAACATTCAATAAGACCCTATCAGTTATTCTGTTTCATTATGTAACATCATGTAAAAGATTATACTGAGGGCTAACAAGATAGAAGAGCTTTGCAAAAAGCTATTTATATCAATATCCAGTACTGTGTTTTGAATTTGCAGCACTCTCGTTATGCATTGCCATGCATCACACTTGTGTGAAATTGTGGCAATTTATAAAGATTTTTTTTTTTTTTTACCTGAGAGTTGTGAATGCATTATAACAATGTTAGCACTCAGTAGACCTTGAGTGTTGCTTTACTTGTTTCAAAGTAACCAGTCTGTGTAAAGACACAAGGCTGAGTGTGTAAATGTCTCATTCACAAAAACTCAAGAGCAAACATCTGCTCATTTGAATGTACTCAAGGCAGAAAGAGTGAGCCAGAAAGAAACAGTCTTCCATCAGGCTCATGATAAAGCCTCGTGCTGAGCGTACTGGAGATTCACAGCTGTGGCAACATGGATGAGAACAGCTGATTGTTTTTTTCTATGTTTACAACTCAGCTGTGTCTCTGGCATGTGACTGACTCTTTTGAAACATTATCAGATAGATTTCATCCGATTAATATCTTGTGAACTAATCAACCATTAGCTGACTTTACATTCATCTTGCAGTTGCTGCCCCTCTGCTATGCAGTACATGCTATGCACAAAACGTTTTCCTGTTTTCTGTTGTCCTTTCGTGTCCTTGATATTTATCAAATGAAAATAGATAGAATTAAGATATCAAATCTATAATAATTGTCTATCATATGTACAGACCTTGACCTTCACTCTTAAGAACATGAGGTACTGAAGGGTTGAACTTACAGCAGATATTGATCTCTGATCTTTCTAAGCTGCACAAGGTCAGGCTTCAAGCTGCTCATTTTCTTGTCGACCTCCATGTGAGTCAGCGCCTTCCTCCTCAGCTCCTCCTCCAACTTCTTCTTGCTGTTGTGGATCTCCTCCACCCTAGACTGCAGCTCATCTGAATTGCTTTGAATCCTGGGAGGATGAGGAGGAGGAACAGAAAAAAAGCTTAAGTAAACAATTCAGTCTGGATTTTTGTCTTTTTTACTTTTCTTAAAAACTGAAAATTACACAAAAAATGACAAAATTGGAAGAAAAAAAAGTTGTTACTTTGAAGCATACTTGTCTGACTCTGTACTGCTATCAAGTGTGAGGAACATGTCAATGTATTCTTTGCTGTAGCGTTCTTGAGTTTCACACTCCTCCTCAAAGATCCGAATGATTTCGCTGAAAGCCTCAATGGCTGTGCGCTTGCTCTGCAGCTCCTAGGAGGGAAAGGCAACACATCTTTACTTTTACATTCAAGGCCCTACAGTTGAGGCTCAGTTGTAGAAAGCAATTTTACCAAGATTAGTCCGTTGTCGTACCTGGGAGGTTTGATTAAACCTCTCAAACAGACGGTCGTACTCTTTGCTCTTCTCTCTGTATTGATCCTGAAATATCCTCAGCTGTTCTCCAACTGCCTCAATGTCAACTTCCATCGCAACCTGCTGCTTCACACGAGAATGTAAACAATATTTTTTAGCTCCTATGATGTCTTTAATCTGATCTGTTTTGACATTAAAGACTGTTTGGGACTATAACATTTAGCTAGATATTCCCACTATTGCAAAAAATTAAAACAATCAAAAGTGTCCTTGAAATAATCTCATTATTCATTGTCCGATACTAACTCTGATGCAGACAAACTCACGTGTAGTTCAACAGAATTTCAAATAAAAATGCAACAATAAAAATAAACTTAATTAAACTTAATTAAAACCAAAATGGATTATGTTTTTATATTTAGTAATTTGTTGTACTCTAAGGAGCATATTCAGATCTCAAGGCATCTTAAACCCACCTGCTGGTATCTGGTTATGGGGTAGAGTAGCTGTGTGTCCAGTTTAGAGTTGTACTGGGCCAGAGACTTGTTCTGGTAATACTGGATAAGGTCCACCACAGAGGGAAAGGCCAGTGGCTCAGAGAAGCCATACTTCCCCCCATGATGGAAGATCTTTATCAGTCTGTTGGAGCCGTCTTTCCTGCAAAACGTTTACAAGTGGGAATTCACGTGCCTGGTATCTTTAAAGTGTGTGATCCACACACTTCACAGAGTCTGCAGAACTCAGCACAAATGTTGGTGGTGCAGGATATATTTACTCTAATGTGGATGGGAGCAGCCGGTCAGCATCGTACTTGTGGGATCAGCGTAGGATGAATTTCAGATATGGAAATATGAGAGGTGTCTCTTATGAGGCTAAACCACTGATATAAATGCTTTGTCTTCAGCACCCAACACAGTCCGGCACATCCAGCCAACACAGTAAACCAGCATTAACTGAATTTGGAGCGTGTCTGTTCCTTCAGACAGATGTGAGACGGACGAGTGGAAAAACATGTCTGAAATGCATTCGCTGTAGAAAGGGTATTATGTTGCTGGCCGCTAGAGTCCACGCCAAACTCTTATCAACAAAGCTTTATATCTGAAACCCAGTCTGTCCTGATTCAACTAAAATTAGACAGAAACCAGGAAATGTATAACGTTACATTATAAAACCAGTAAAACTAAATATAGGCTTCTAAACCAGACAACTAAAGTTAGAAGTTGAAACCAGGAAATAATAACTGACCTCTGACTACACACATTAGATCTGGAGAGAACATAACCTTTCCACTAGATAGAGTACTGATTATTATTAGCAGCTCAACGCTGTATGACACACACACAGACCATAACCAGTTAATGAAATGCAACATGTGCATAATCTGTGCTCACAACACACAAGTGATAAAAAATAATTTACCTCAGTGTGAGAGTGTATTCCCCCTTAACTTTACTGGAAGCATCTCGGACCAGGAACGTGCCGTCAGGAGTGTTTCTCATCAACTCATTGACTTCATCTCTGCGAAACACAAAAACATTCAGGTGACAAACAACTTAAGAAGGAGTTTTAGGAAAACAACTTTCAAACAAAAGAAGTTTCAACACTTTAAAACGTATATTTACTGTGATAAAATGACAGTTGCAAAGTCAATTTAGTTCATTTTATTGATATGGATGCCACAATAGCATTAGAATTGTACATTTATGCACAGGAAACAGGTGCTCTGACTTAAGTGTTTTTAGCGAAACGCAAATTTGCGACGCCTGTCCACCAGAGGCTTTCCAAGTAATAAGATATAGTAAAACGAGAAGAAAATATATCCACAAATACATACAAAAACACAAACACATAAGTTAATAAATGTTAATATTGATGCGCTTTATTGGTTTTAGCAGGAGCTAATCACCAACACACCATAAGAAAAATATTCACTACCTTGAGGTATTTCCCCAGTACCACTCTGCATCGCAAAGATGTTTGTCATCAGAGCTGGACTCACATGCTGACATCGCTTTGGTTATGTTATTTTTGGGTTGAGGTTCTAAAAACAAAGGCAACAAAACTTATAGTTACAAATACAGTTTTATGAAGCCAAAAATATTCAAGTGTGTAGAGGTGTCATATTTTTTTAATCATAAAATAAAGTTTACCAAGTATTCTTGATAATGATGATAATAATGATAATATAAATATTATTATTATTGTTATTGATGATACTAACAATAATAATAAATAATAATACAGCATAAGAAATGATAATAAAAATAGTTAAATCGTGTCTGGATTGTTGGATATATCAGGTCTCGTTTTATTTTTAAAGATTGAAGGTGCTGGAAGCAAATCTGGAGAAACTAGTGGTTTCAAATGCTGACGCTTTGGTTTGGTGGTTTGGTTCCTCTACCCTTACAAAGTGTCTGTATTCTACGACCTGATATTGAGACTCGACAATCAGCTATCTTTCTCTAGAGGTACAGCGAGTTGATTCAAATGACAAAAGTCAAAAAAGCAGTATTTGTCATGTAAGGGTTGTATATTGTGCATTATTTTGGACCATAAGTAATAAAATATGCTACGAAGGATCTGTTTCGCCTCTAACGAGCCAAACAAAGAGATGCTGCAGAGTACCTCCATCGTTGACATTGTTGGTTTGTAGCGGAGGAATCACATCGCCATGATCAACTGGGGAGGAGAGGTCCTGCAGGAACGCCGTCACGGTGTGAGAGCGAGCCTTGCTGTCGTTTTCGCCCATCTCGAACTCCAAGAACTCTGCAACATTACCCACACGTTGACTCAGTGTTACTCCAGACTTCAGCTGAGGCCAGTCTGTATGTGGCTATCTGCACTTTGTGGCTGTTCAGCAGACACTGCTGGCCCGCTGACAGGCACTCCTGAGGGATATATCGTTGTGTTGCTTAGTCTTGCACCATGTGGGAGAGTCTGTCCAGACTAGTCTGCTGACAGGTGACACTGTCTGACTGCCTAAAATACCAGAACGGGCACTCCTCGACACTCAGGCACACTCGGCCACGCTCGGTGCTGCTTAGTGATCGACCTCGCTTTGCCTCGCCTTGCCTCGCCTCGCCTAACAAACAACAGCTGTCTGCAGCGAGATGCCATGTGGGCCCGAAGGACTGGAGCTGATGTGCCACACTGTTTGTCTTTATTGTCCCTGTGTGTGTTAATGTGGCATTAGAGCAGCAGCAAAAGGTGAGAACCTGTGCGGCAGGCATCTCCTGAAAGCATGAGGGAATTGTTTGTGTTTACTAGAATGTGGCTATGCAACACATATGCTGATACAAGTGTGTGTGTGAGTGAGTGAGTGAGTGTGTGTGTGTGTGTGTGTGTGTGTGTAGTGAGAGGCATGCTGTTAGCAGTTGATGTAAATCATCCCTTCAGCACTTGTGATGGCATGTCTGGAGATGCATTGAATCGCTGCTGTGGACAGAGCTGTATGTTGGAGGAATCGTATGTATGCTGCTGTAAAATTAGAAAGGGCGTAAACTCATTAACCCCGAGCCAAGTAGAAGCTCTGTCAAAACTTGTCTGCTATAAAAACTAATAAATCAACTGTAAATGTGCTTTAACTGAATCGTTTAACTCACTAAACCTTTGGAACTATGTGATCCCAACTGCTGGCATTTCTCGTGGAGTTTGTGAAATTCTCGGTCTCTAGAGCTAAAAGGATTAGGTGAACAATTGTTGAACAGAATATTAATTAACAGCATTTGTGAAAATTGATGAATTGTGTGTAATTGCTCAAGCAAAAATGCAACACATTCCCTAACTTTTTAATGATGAGGATTTGCTTATTTCTTTGTAGTCATAGTAAACTGAATATCTTATACTTATATTGGATCTTCGTTGCTTCTTGGGTGTTGTAGTTGACTTTTTCTTTCAGTCTCTCTGTACACAGCCTTCTATCTTGAATTTTAAATCAAAAAACATATTAAAATAATATCCACTCATTTATTATGTTTCATGCTTTACTGTAGACTTCATAAAAAGATATACAACATGACAACTCAATGCTCCCAAGAACAAGACCTGGCTTTTAAGCTAATTTTACATTTACAAGTGTTCAAACCATGATGTCACTTGGCCCAGAAACACTTCTTCTGTTAATCAGTGGGTACTACACTATTAAATAATTTTATTCCCATTTCGGTTAGCGTAGTGCTAAACCATTAAATGCAGCCGGTGGAAGTCTGACTTGCCCTATGGGCCCAATGACCTGGAGCAAGAACATCTCAATTACCCCTTGGTGGGTGGCTGCAGTATAGGCCAAAAACCCCGTCGCCTCCATGTTAGCGGATGGAATATGGGACGGAAAAAATCAAAGCACATGAAAAAAAAATCCCAAATATGATATCTTTCATTTTAGGTAATTCTTATCACAATGATGTATGTTCAAGTGTTATTTTTTCTCATAAATTTGGTTTTAAATTTCTATTTGATGAGAGGGGCTCGGACCTCATGACTGACAGCTGTGTGCATTAAATGAGTGTACTTGGAACTGAGATGGGCCAGTGCTTCTGAGTCAGTGTTTAAGAAATTATTTAAAGTGCCTCGCCTGTTTTGCACCACACTCTCCCCTTTCATAAATAATGAACAGTCCTTAATGCCACTCTCTCCCTTGCCAAAATTTAGCCAAACTTTGGAGCGTTATTACGCCCCCTTCTCGACAAGATAGCATGACATGGTACCAACGAGAACCTCAGGTTAGCTGCTTTAATATATCTGTATCCTCACTGTAGCCTTAAAACTGAGCAGTTATATCTGCTAACTTTAATCTGCCCAACTCCTCACCTCCTGCTCTGTCTGTCGTACCTGCTGCTTCTTCACACTTTTTGGTCTGACATTTGGCCACTGCTTCTCTTTTCCTTTCATTTTCTTGTTCTCTCTGTACCCTGGCTTTTCTTTTGGGGCCCCTGATATTTGGTGAGGCATTTTGACCGCGCTAGTCAGACTGCAGTTTGCTTCACATCTTTAATCTTTACGTCAGCACCACACTTCTTCTGTGTGTCTCTTAACTATGCTGTCATTTATATACACATATATATATATATATATATATATATATATATATATATATATATATATATATATATATATATATATAATGGTTAACTACAGACTCTATATTACCCATATTAAATTTAAAATTCTGTCATATTTGGAATAATAATAATAATAATAATTTCAAAAAAATAATGACAGGGTAATAGTAGTGTGCAGGTAAAAATGCTCATTTACTATTATCAAAATGATATGAGATTTGATGCTTGAATATGCTTAGTATGTCACCTTTAATCTTACCTGGAACTGCTGGTGAAGGCTCAGGCCTGGTAGCCATGGATATGTCTGTCTGCTGTCGTGATTGGTTAAGTGATGATGACATCATCACAGGAAATACAGAATGAGGCTCAGGATTATCCTCCATATGGTTGGTGCTCTTGTTGATGACCACAGCCTCGTCCCTGAGATGGAGGGATGCTAGTGATGACATTGGGAAGTCGGCTGGCTGGAGCTCATTGTCCTCGGTGCTGTTTAGAGCTCTGAACTTGAAACCCTTTTCTGCCATTTTCACAAAACAGACTGGAAAGGTTTTATTGAGGTGGTGAAGCAGCAGGATGTCGGGTGCCACGGTGCTGTTGATCACATACTATCAGCTTACGGTTACACTCATGGCTGAGGATGGAGAGGGTGACGGTGCAGAGTTCAGGGCTGTCCTGTGTTGTGGAGGTAGAGCATGTTCCTCAGCCTGAACCGCCGGTTTAACTTCATCACAAAGCAAAGCGACATTGCCAGCAGATCCTGTGTTTTCACTTTAATGTACTCAGTGGTAGTTTTTTCTGTTTTGCTTCACAGTCATTTGCTCAAAGCGACTCATACCTGGGAGCTACCCAGAGCACCCACAGTTTGTTTCTGAACAGCTGAGTGTCTGCTTCATGTACACCTTGACACTAGTTATTTAGCTGTAAATTCACTGGACAGTGACCGACTGAAGCACGACTGATTTCTTCCACAAGGACCCGTGCATCACCTCATGTCAGAAAACCTAAAACACAAAATGAACAAATACATTTTGAGAATCAGCTCTGTTTTGGGAAAATATGCCTTTTTGCATGGAAACATCTGGCCAAATACCGGTGTAATAGTCTGCATTGTTTTACCACTCCATCCCTGTCCCTGATTTGATATTTGGGGCAGTTAAATCCCTTTTTATTAACTTCATGTTCCAGATTTGCTGCATAGTGTGAAGATGCTAAGCAATTATGAAATACAACCTCTGGCATTATCAGTCTTGATTACTTATAGGAGCTTCCTGCAAAACAGGTTTAGATAAACTCAATAGGTGTTAAATACAGCTATAAAACTGTCAATCGTCAAGAGATTTTCTCGTAAAACAATTATTTGACCTCTCATATCCACTTACACATCTGGTTGTATCTGACCAGTGTGGGAAATACTACGAATAAATGGCAGGATTGCTTTATGGCATTATTGGGTGTTCTTATCTTTTATTGTTGGTTGCCCAGCAGTGTTTTTGGGTGCTGCTGGACATCAAATTTATGATTATTCTGACGATGGGAATTCACCACAACAATCACTGTGACGGCTTCTTTTATCATAATCCACTAAAAAATTGTACATTGGCCCATTCCTAATTATAAAATGTATATCTTAAATGACACATACTGCAACGTGCTTAAAGACTATATCAGCATCACACACTCTTAATGTTCACTGTGATCAAGAGGAGCAGGTTAATTGCAGACAGAGATATATGCAGAGGCTGCTTCGACACGATCCAGACTCTGTGAGCGCTGTGGTAGCGAATATCTTTTTTTCCTATATCGTAGAACTTGTGAGGAATACACAATGCTAAACACAGAACTGGAAATATATTCAAGCAGATATTTAAATTTTATTTTTTAAAAATTAGAATTTCTTTTTTGCCGGGGAAGACAACTCAGACACATTTCCCAAACATGTACGTTTTTACTCGAGCGTTGCCCTTGTAAGTAATAAAGGAAAACAGTCTTCATGTACTGTCCAATAGTGGAGGATATCGTGTTTTGGAATTTCATGGATTTTGTGGGATTTTGGATTTTGGGGAGTCGGCGTCAACAAATTTTTATGTAATGACTGTACAGTGTTATATCATGAAGCCCATTACATGGTAAAGAATTCAGGGGACTATGTTTAAATCCTCTTCCTCTCCAAAGCATCTGGGATTAGTCAGCGCTTTATTATCCTCCTATACCCTTTACAGTGTGACATCCTATTGAAGAGACATGAGGTGGGGGTATCGTCTCTGCTACAAAGGGAAAATGACAGTAACTTAAATTAAATAAATTTTGATTAAAGACCAGATTTTCTGCAAACATGATTGATCTGATCCCATCACAATTGATTTGTTTTTAACAAAAAAATAAGAGGTCATCGTCACTGTAACTCTTATTTGCAGCTGAAAAAAACATAACCTCATTAAATTTTTCATTAAATATTGTTGTCATTTGGAATATCTGGACATCTGATGCTTCTCAGTACTGATTTCAGTATCAGAGGTATCTTTAAAAAAAATACTGATTGTGTACTGACTCAAATTTACTTGATCTGTTTTGGTGTTGTCAATAGACAGATGACTTGGAATGCAGTATTTTTTTCTATAAAAGAATCATATGGTATCTAAAATTACTAAGTGGTGCAACATTGCAGATCAAAAGTCCAAGTGTTGGAAATGGTGTCGGCATCAAAGTACTACCAATGGTACGCAGTCATGAAGTCTTCACGGCTCGATGTTCCCGGGACATTTTGTCCAGTTTCTGTTGAGCTGCTGCAAGACACTAAAGCACGATTTCGATAAAGTCCTGTGTTCTTTATCTCATAAGCCAGTTTTCACGTTTTAATAATTTCCTAAAAAACATTGGAAAAAAATGTCCATCCATTTGGGACGATACACGGCTAGAATATTTCATTTATAGCCTTTTTTGTTATAAATATCAATATTGCTAAGCCAGTTGTAAGTCCAAAATTGTGCTGTCCCAAAGAAGGTTCTGTTTTTGTGATGATGACCTAATCAAAACAAAGTAAAGGGTGTTTGCTCGTCTCATGCATTATTATTGGATTGGTGGATCCATTAGGAAAAGCACTGGTGAGAAATTAAGTTGAAGCAATTAAAATCTCTTTACATATGTTGCATTTTATAGCAGCGCTCTACTGAAAATGTCATGTACTTTCTCAACGTCAAGCAATTAGAATCGTCAATCCACCATCTAACAGAAAAGAAGAATGCGGCATTTATTTTGCTGATGACTCTTCTCTGACCGTGTTTTTGTTTTTGTCAAAGATTCAGTCGTATCTGCTATCGATCAGCGTTGCATCCCAAAAGCGGGACGGCTGATGTACGCCATATTTCCCCCAACGCCTTCAAGCTTTCCATCGTCCCATACCTAAGCTTGGAATGACGACGAGATACGAAGGCAGAACATGCACGCAACTTTCAAAATGGAAACTTCTGATGTTGATAACGTCAGGACAGCCTGAAAAAAAATGAAACATCATCAGGAAACTTGGCAGGACGGGACAGTGCGCACCTACCTGGGCCAAGACAGAAGGGACCGGGCAGCAGGGGAAGACAACGTTTCATCGACATCCATGAAGCGGCGAAGAGACGTGGCTGGACGCACACGTGGCTCAGATCAAACCAACCACCGGCCTCGGTCCTCACGCCATCCAATGTCCCTCCACCCCTCCACTCCTCCCATCCTGTCCTGCCTCTCCTCCTGTGTCCTCCATCTTTTAAAGATCCTCTCCACTTGGTTGATGTCTGTCCCCTCTGAGTGCCACATTTTCCCACGATGCCATTCCTCTGGGTATTTCCTCTCCTCTTCACCGAAACACGTCATGTCGTCATAAAAATCAAGCCTTATCCAAGACATTTCCACTTTTTTTTCACTTTGACATGCAATGCACAGAAAAAACTCCACTGATCTGAAGGTGCAGTTAAAAAAACAACCATAAAAATATTTGCAAGTATGAAAAGAAATCTCTAAAAATGATGCAGGTTTAAGAGCTTGTGCAGGTGAAGGAAAGGCAAACGTAAAAGCAGCTCTACTCTTCGCACCGTAACTCTTTTTCACAGTTTGAGAGCACAGTGTGGATGCACAGTGGGGGGACAGAAGCATGAGAATGAGTCGGTGGGAAAAAAAAACTCCTATATAAATAAATAAGGGAAGGATGCCACTGTTGCTATACAGAGCGAGGGGCTTAGTGGTCTCCTGAAATCCTATTGGCCGGCCTGTTGCCATGTGCTTGGGAGTCAGCAGAGATGCTGCTAACAAATCAAGGAAATGTTCTAATATTAGACTGTATGTATCTAGGCAGCGGGAGCCCCTGACCTCTCAACTCAGCCAGCGTTACGTTCCACTTCACAGATCAGCATAATGAAAGAAGTGGTGTGGAAGTAACTGGTTAAAAAAAAAAAATGTTACGGCACTGTAGACAAAACAGCAGACACAGCCCCCCACCATCCGGACTCCCTCCATGATCTCTCCGTCCGTACATAACTGTACGGACGGAGAGGGAGAAAACATTCATCTTCTGTTGATCGCTGATGTTTATGAAATCCAGATACGTGTTTTTACTGAGCTGCATCTGGTTCTCTGGGCATTTAGTGGAGCATGCAGTTTTTCAAATAGATATTGTTAGGTCGGTGAATTTTAGTGGTCTCATACTTCTGCTGTAATAAACTGGTCCACTCATTAAAAATTAAACAAATTGTAACTGGTGAACAAAGAAAAAAGACATTCATTTTTAAAGCATGCTGGTTATTCCTCTGCTGCTGTGTTTTGTTTTACCCAATACTTTCATACATTTTACAAATAATATTCTACCATACATTATCATCTTGGTTATTAAGTTATTTTTACTGTCTGTGTTGTTATTTCTTCAGAAACCCCGTTATTTTTCATGCACAACTCCTTCTAATGTATTTCCAACACATAAACATAGTGAAAAACATAATTTTTACTGCAAATAAATCTAACAGGATTCCATAAAAGGAGCCCATAGATGTGTGGAGCTTTCCTGAGAGAGGAAATAATTCCATTATACAGTAGCATTCAATATGCTATTCTTCTAAGGCTCTTTCTGAAATCAGACAAGATATGTTCATTCATAAAGTATGTGGTGTTCCTAAATATCTACTCATAATTCTTGTGTTTGTAGGTCTGTTAGGTGATGCAAGTTAAATTGGGTCGTACTGTATCCAACTGTTCTTTCTGTCAGTAACAGACTTAGATTGGTTGGGGATTTTCTTTTTTTTTAACTGTGTCTCCATTCAGGGTTAACTGGTATGGATAGTTTAGCGGGCTGTTTTTAAGTTATTTTCTTGTCTTAGTTTACTAATTTATTGTGTGATTCCTCTGACACATTAGTCAGCCAAAAAAACAGAACATTATTATCTCACTTACTTACAAAGATTTTGCCATAAAGTAAGTAAACACAGCTTTACATAATTGTACACTAATGTAAACAAAACAAAGCTTACACAAAATAATGTGCACATTATACTTTAATCAACTTTAAATTAAAAAATACCATGTCATAAATTATTTGTATTGTTGACAAACCTTTTTGAAATCCCACAGAGCATACTTTTAGATAATGTCTAAAGGTCCTACCTCATTTCTTATGAAATCTTGATTTTGGCAAATTGTGAACAATATTTACACCAAAACATATACAGTAGAGAATTAATTTTTTATTTCATTTAACACCTCATTTTGCTGAAAAGCTAATCTCATCTTGAACAGGGAAATGGATGGATTTTCAGGTTTCCAATTGTAATTGTAATACCAATTGTAGCAGTAAACCTTAGACTTAAACTTAACCTTAAACCTATCTTATTTGTACAGAGAATGATGTTTTGCTTTCAACAGATTATACCTAACATTTTGTTTCATGTTTATTACAGATTGTCTTTTGTTTACAGATGATTAGGCTGCATTAGATCTCTCCACAGTATTGGTCTGCAATAGCTGCTGTGTAAGTGCTCCCTATACAGTGGCGACTAAGGAATTCAATTTAATGGCATGCTAATTAGATGTAAATAGGTTAGAAATATTGTTTATGAAATTCTACTTGCATGCAAGCATGTAAATATATTTTACATGAGTCTTTCAGTTGCTTAAAGTTAAAATATTATGGTGTCTCGCAACCAAGATATTATTGTCAGTCATGCTGTATATATGTCAACATAAATGTAATCTCATGTCAGGCAGGAATAAGACTCATACATATTATCTGCAGACTAAATATGGCTGAGAATAACCCAAAATACAGAGTGGTTAATCCTTCCTTCTAAAAACCTGAATGTTTTTTACATCTTTAAATGGAACTTCTTTAAAAGTCCAGTGTTTAAGATATAGTGGTATCTTGTGGGAAGTTCTCAGATTACAACCAGCTGAAATTTATCCTGTAGGCCAAGTATTATTATTTTTATTTTTGCAATTGCATGACAAACGATAGAAGACCAACATGACAAACACAACATGAAATAAGAACAGTGAAAACAGGGCAGTTAACAAAATATCCACAAGGGTCGAGAATGTTGATTTGATGTCAGTGAATGCAGGGTGAGTGTGTATGTGTGTGTAAGCATGTGCCTAAATTCTAATTAATTTGTAAATATATAACTAAAAAGAAAAAAAAATGAATGAATAACCAAATAAATAAATAAAAATGAATAAACTAAATAAGAGAAAAAAGAGGGGAGGTGAGAAACATGCTGCTACTGCCATCATAAAAGTAATTATAGTAGTAAGTTTAAAGGAGAACTATGGCGGCCATTGTGAAAATGGCTCTACCTAGACCCAGCATTTGGTTTGTCCATTCTGGACTAGTGTAGAGCAACATGTTGAAGTCTGTAGGAGAGGGCTCGATGTGTATTTGGATTAAAGTGGCTGATTTTATATTAAATTTCTACCAACATATGTCATCCAAAATCACCTAAAAAAGTCATACTATTGAATGTTGCTCAAAATCACCCCAAAATGCCATATTATAGACACTTCCAATAAGAGAAAGACTGATAAACTGTCATTGTGATCTCATCTCAGCTACTTGAGGTGTCAGAGAGAGACATGGAGGAAACAAACTCAAGCCGAGTTTGCAACGCTTAAACCGACCGAGGCCAGCCACCGGAACCTCATGAGCGTAACGGAGCTGCCCGTCCAGTGTCCTCACAAGGACCAGACTACAACTTTACAGAGTGAACCTTTTCCCTGGCATTGAGACTTTTGAGGAAGATGAAACGATCTTATCTGTGCTTTTATGGGGTTGATGCTCTTAAATGATAGGAACACATAGAAAGTGTTACACCTAGGTCAGGGTCTTCCATTAATGCAATTCTGGGTTATTCTCAGGTCTCTCCTTTATCTTTTCCTTCAGTGTTTTATGGGATAGGTTTCCTCTCTGCTGTTGATCAATGCTTGACATTGACTTTTCTTTGATCTTAACTTTTCATATGCTCGATCATCTTACACTGTTTCAGTGAACTGATCAAGTCCAGATGTCACATCTAATTCAGATTCTCGCTGGTTTTTGTCCCCTTTTTATCATCGCTTCATTTATGTGTTTGTTGTTCATTTAGTAATTTTATCCACTTTGTGTCTTTGCTGTATTCACTGTTTCATCATTTATCCATGCTTATTCTTAAACTCATTAATTTGTAGTCTTTCTAGGAGTAGTTTTTCTGTATAGTGAGAAGTTTAATAAATCTTTCATTTATAAAGACACTTGATCTTGTGATGTGTGTGTGTGTGTATAATGTCGAGTCCATGGACAAAGTTCAAATTATGAGACTTATGAGAAAATCAACCTTTCTATTTAAATGGGTTCTGCTTTCTGTTTTCTGGGTTTTTAAACTCTACATTTTGATGTAAACTTATTGCTCCTGATAGCCGAAGTTGAGTCCCATTACTCCACTTCGTCTATCTATCTATCTATACCAATTCATTGCATTATGAGTTATAGTTAGGTATTTTGGTATTGATTTCTTAATTAATTAATAAATAATTTGAATTAATTGCTAATTAATAAATAAATCCACTATTTAAACCACTGCAGTCGTTTTGGATGTTTTTTCAACATGCTTTACTACGACATGGCTCTACAGGCTTATATATGTTGTTTTCAGCCTTTTTTGACAAGTCATGTTTTGGCATTTTTTCTCCATACTATACTGTGTTGTTTTTGGTTGTTTGATCACCATGCTATAATATGTTGTTTTTGTAAGTTCTTTAAGCATTCTATGCTATGGCATGTCTGAGAACGCAATTTTATGCTGTTCTCAACTGTTTTGGTGACATGTCATATTTTAACATTTTTAGACATGCTATAGTATGGAATTTTCAATTGATTTTTTTCGACATGCATTTTTATGCTGTTTTGGATGTTTTAGCATTAAACTATGCAATGGCGTGTTTCTGCAAACTCTTTATGCTGTTTTGAGGAGTTCTCAGCTGGTTTTGGGACATGTCATATTTTGACATTTTTAACCATACTATAGCCTTGACTTTTCGGTAATTTTTTCAAAATACTATATCATGGTATTTTGGGCCATTTTTGCAACATTCTATGCTATGGTGTGTCTCTGCATGCTATTTTTATACTCTTTTGAGGTGTTTTCAGCTTTTTTTGGGATATGTCATATTTTGACATTTTTGGCCATTTTTTCAACATGCATTATTATGGTGTTTTTGGTCATTTTTATATTTGAGGTGGTTTTCAACTGTTTTCAGCTGTTTTTGGGACGGGTCAAATTTTGACATTTTTGCCTTACTATAGCCTTGCATTTTGGGTCACTTTTTCGACATGCTATATTATGGTGTTTTTGGCCGTTTTTGCAACTTTCTATGCGATGGCGTGTAATGGTATGCTATTTTAGGTGGTTTTCAACTGTTTTTAGCTGTTTTTGGGACGGGTCAAATTTTGGTATTTTTGCCTTACTATAGCCTTGCATTTTGGGTCACTTTTTCGACATGCTATATTATGGTGTTTTTGGCTCTTTATGCAACTTTCTATGCTATGGCATTTCTTGGCACCCCATTTTAGCTGGTTTTCAACTGTTTTCAGCTGTTTTTGGGACGGGTCAAATTTTGACATTTTTGCCGTACTATGGCCTTGCATTTTGGGTTACTTTTTCGACATGCTATATTATGGTGTTTTTGGCCGTTTTTGCGACTTTCTATACTATGGAATGTCTTGTGTCCCTATTTTAGCTGGTTTTCAACTGTTTTCAGCTGTTTTTGGGACAGGTCAAATTTTGGGATTTTTGCCTTACTATAGCCTTGCATTTTGGGTCAGGTTTTTGACATGCTATATTATGGTGTTTTTGGCCGTTTTTGCATCTTTCTATGCAATGGCATGTAATGGTATGCTATTTTAGGTGGTTTTCAACTGTTTTTAGCTGTTTTTGGGACGGGTCAAATTTTGACATTTTTGCCTTACTATAGCCTTGAATTTTGGATCAGTTTTTTGACATTTTTGCCTTACTATAGCCTTGCATTTTGGGTCACTTTTTCGACATGCTATATTATGGTGTTTTTGGCTGTTTATGCAACTTTCTATGCAATGGCATTTCTTGGCACCCCCTTTTAGCTGGTTTTCAACTGTTTTCAGCTGTTTTTGGGACGGGTCAAATTTTGGTATTTTTGCCTTACTATAGCCTTGCATTTTGGGTCACTTTTTCGACATGCTATATTATGGTGTTTTTGGCTCTTTATGCAACTTTCTATGCTATGGCATTTCTTGGCACCCCATTTTAGCTGGTTTTCAACTGTTTTCAGCTGTTTTTGGGACGGGTCAAATTTTGACATTTTTGCCGTACTATGGCCTTGCATTTTGGGTTACTTTTTCGACATGCTATATTATGGTGTTTTTGGCCGTTTTTGCGACTTTCTATACTATGGAATGTCTTGTGTCCCTATTTTAGCTGGTTTTCAACTGTTTTCAGCTGTTTTTGGGACAGGTCAAATTTTGGGATTTTTGCCTGACTATAGCCTTGCATTTTGGGTCAGGTTTTTGACATGCTATATTATGGTGTTTTTGGCCGTTTTTGCATCTTTCTATGCAATGGCATGTAATGGTATGCTATTTTAGGTGGTTTTCAACTGTTTTCAGCTGTTTTTGGGACGGGTCAAATTTTGACATTTTGCCTTACTATAGCCTTGAATTTTGGATCAGTTTTTGACATTTTTGCCTTACTATAGCCTTGCATTTTGGGTCACTTTTTCGACATGCTATATTATGGTGTTTTTGGCTGTTTATGCAACTTTCTATGCAATGGCATTTCTTGGCACCCCCTTTTAGCTGGTTTTCAACTGTTTTCAGCTGTTTTTGGGACGGGTCAAATTTTGGTATTTTTGCCTTACTATAGCCTTGCATTTTGGGTCACTTTTTCGACATGCTACATTATGGTGTTTTTGGCTCTTTATGCAACTTTCTATGCTATGGCATTTCTTGGCACCCCATTTTAGCTGGTTTTCAACTGTTTTCAGCTGTTTTTGGGACGGGTCAAATTTTGACATTTTTGCCGTACTATGGCCTTGCATTTTGGGTTACTTTTTCGACATGCTATATTATGGTGTTTTTGGCCGTTTTTGCGACTTTCTATACTATGGAATGTCTTGTGTCCCTATTTTAGCTGGTTTTCAACTGTTTTCAGCTGTTTTTGGGACAGGTCAAATTTTGGTATTTTTGCCTGACTATCGCCTTGCATTTTGGGTCAGGTTTTTGACATGCTATATTATGGTGTTTTTGGCCGTTTTGCATCTTTCTATGCAATGGCATGTAATGGTATGCTATTTTAGGTGGTTTTCAACTGTTTTTAGCTGTTTTTGGGACGGGTCAAATTTTGACATTTTTGCCTTACTATAGCCTTGAATTTTGGATCAGTTTTTTGACATTTTTGCCTTACTATAGCCTTGCATTTTGGGTCACTTTTTCGACATGCTATATTATGGTGTTTTTGGCTGTTTATGCAACTTTCTATGCAATGGCATTTCTTGGCACCCCCTTTTAGCTGGTTTTCAACTGTTTTCAGCTGTTTTTGGGTCGGGTCAAATTTTGGTATTTTGCCTTACTATAGCCTTGCATTTTGGGTCACTTTTTCGACATGCTATATTATGGTGTTTTTGGCTCTTTATGCAACTTTCTATGCTATGGCATTTCTTGGCACCCCATTTTAGCTGGTTTTCAACTGTTTTCAGCTGTTTTTGGGACGGGTCAAATTTTGACATTTTTGCCGTACTATGGCCTTGCATTTTGGGTTACTTTTTCGACATGCTATATTATGGTGTTTTTGGCCGTTTTTGCGACTTTCTATACTATGGAATGTCTTGTGTCCCTATTTTAGCTGGTTTTCAACTGTTTTCAGCTGTTTTTGGGACAGGTCAAATTTTGGGATTTTTGCCTGACTATAGCCTTGCATTTTGGGTCAGGTTTTTGACATGCTATATTATGGTGTTTTTGGCCGTTTTTGCATCTTTCTATGCAATGGCATGTAATGGTATGCTATTTTAGGTGGTTTTCAACTGTTTTTAGCTGTTTTTGGGACGGGTCAAATTTTGACATTTTTGCCTTACTATAGCCTTGAATTTTGGATCAGTTTTTTGACATTTTTGCCTTACTATAGCCTTGCATTTTGGGTCACTTTTTCGACATGCTATATTATGGTGTTTTTGGCTGTTTATGCAACTTTCTATGCAATGGCATTTCTTGGCACCCCCTTTTAGCTGGTTTTCAACTGTTTTCAGCTGTTTTTGGGACGGGTCAAATTTTGGTATTTTTGCCTTACTATAGCCTTGCATTTTGGGTCACTTTTTCGACATGCTACATTATGGTGTTTTTGGCTCTTTATGCAACTTTCTATGCTATGGCATTTCTTGGCACCCCATTTTAGCTGGTTTTCAACTGTTTTCAGCTGTTTTTGGGACGGGTCAAATTTTGACATTTTTGCCGTACTATGGCCTTGCATTTTGGGTTACTTTTTCGACATGCTATATTATGGTGTTTTTGGCCGTTTTTGCGACTTTCTATACTATGGAATGTCTTGTGTCCCTATTTTAGCTGGTTTTCAACTGTTTTCAGCTGTTTTTGGGACGGGTCAAATTTTGGTATTTTTGCCTTACTATAGCCTTGCATTTTGGGTCAGTTTTTCGACATGCTATATTATGGTGTTTTTGGCCGTTTTTGCAACTTTATATGCTTCCGCATTACTTGGCACCCCACTTTAGCTGGTTTTCAACTGTTTTCAGCTGTTTTTGGGACGGGTCAAATTTTGACATTTTTGCCTTACTATAGCCTTGCATTTTGGGTCAGGTTTTTGACATGCTATATTATGGTGTTTTTGGCCGTTTTTGCATCTTTCTATGCAATGGCATGTAACGGTATGCCATTTTAGCTGGTTTTCAACTGTTTTCAGCTGTTTTTGGGACGGGTCAAATTTTGACATTTTTGCCTTACTATAGCCTTGCATTTTGGGTCAGTTTTTCGACATGCTATATTATGGTGTTTTTGGCTGTTTTTGCAACTTTCTATGCCATGGCATTACTTGGCACCCCATTTTAGCTGGTTTTCAACTGTTTTCAGCTGTTTTTGGGACAGGTCAAATTTTGGGATTTTTGCCTTACTATAGCCTTGCATTTTGGGTCAGGTTTTTGACATGCTATATTATGGTGTTTTTGGCCGTTTTTGCATCTTTCTATGCAATGGCATGTAATGGTATGCTATTTTAGGTGGTTTTCAACTGTTTTTAGCTGTTTTTGGGACGGGTCAAATTTTGACATTTTTGCCTTACTATAGCCTTGAATTTTGGATCAGTTTTTTGACATTTTTGCCTTACTATAGCCTTGCATTTTGGGTCACTTTTTCGACATGCTATATTATGGTGTTTTTGGCTGTTTATGCAACTTTCTATGCAATGGCATTTCTTGGCACCCCCTTTTAGCTGGTTTTCAACTGTTTTCAGCTGTTTTTGGGACGGGTCAAATTTTGGTATTTTTGCCGTACTATAGCCTTGCATTTTGGGTCACTTTTTCGACATGCTATATTATGGTGTTTTTGGCTCTTTATGCAACTTTCTATGCCATGGCATTTCTTGGCACCCCATTTTAGCTGGTTTTCAACTGTTTTCAGCTGTTTTTGGGACGGGTCAAATTTTGACATTTTTGCCGTACTATGGCCTTGCATTTTGGGTTACTTTTTCGACATGCTATATTATGGTGTTTTTGGCCGTTTTTGCGACTTTCTATACTATGGAATGTCTTGTGTCCCTATTTTAGCTGGTTTTCAACTGTTTTCAGCTGTTTTTGGGACGGGTCAAATTTTGGGATTTTTGCCTTACTATAGCCTTGCATTTTGGGTCAGGTTTTTGACATGCTATATTATGGTGTTTTTGGCCGTTTTTGCATCTTTCTATGCAATGGCATGTAATGGTATGCTATTTTAGGTGGTTTTCAACTGTTTTCAGCTGTTTTTGGGACGGGTCAAATTTTGGTATTTTTGCCTTACTATAGCCTTGCATTCTGGGTCACTTTTTCAACATGCTATATTATGGTGTTTTTGGCCGTTTTTGCAACTTTCTATGCTTCCGCATTACTTGGCACCCCATTTTAGCTGGTTTTCAACTGTTTTCAGCTGTTTTTGGGACGGGTCAAATTTTGACATTTTTGCCTTACTATAGCCTTGCATTTTGGGTCACTTTTTCGACATGCTATATTATGGTGTTTTTGGCCCTTTTTGCATCTTTCTATGCAATGGCGTGTAATGGCATGCTATTTGAGCTGGTTTTCAACTGTTTTCGGCTGTTTTTGGGACGGGTCAAATTTTGACATTTTTGCCTTACTATAGCCTTGCATTTTGGGTCAGATTTTTGACATGCTATATTATAGTGTTTTTGGCCGTTTTTGCATCTTTCTATGCAATGGCATGTAATGGTATGCTATTTTAGCTGCTTTTCAACTGTTTTCAGCTGTTTTTGGGACGGGTCAAATTTTGACATTTTTGCCTTACTATAGCCTTGCATTCTGGGTCACTTTTTCGACATGCTATATTATGGTGTTTTTGGCCGTTTTTGCAACTTTCTATGCTTCCGCATTACTTGGCACCCCATTTTAGCTGGTTTTCAACTGTTTTCAGCTGTTTTTGGGACGGGTCAAATTTTGACATTTTTGCCTTACTATAGCCTTGCATTTTGGGTCAGTTTTTTGACATGCTATATTATGGTGTTTTTGGCCGTTTTTGCATCTTTCTATGCAATGGCATGTAATGGTATGCCATTTTAGCTGGTTTTCAACTGTTTTCAGCTGTTTTTGGGACGCGTCAAATTTTGACATTTTTGCCTTACTATAGCCTTGCATTTTGGGTCACTTTTTCGACATGCTATATTATGGTGTTTTTGGCCGTTTTTGCATCTTTCTATGCAATGGCATGTAATGGTATGCTATTTTAGCTGGTTTTCAACTGTTTTCAGCTGTTTTTGGGACGGGTCAAATTTTGGTATTTTTGCCTTACTATAGCCTTGCATTTTGGGTCAGGTTTTTGACATGCTATATTATGGTGTTTTTGGCCGTTTTTGCATCTTTCTATGCAATGGCATGTAATGGCATGCTATTTGAGCTGGTTTTCAACTGTTTTCGGCTGTTTTTGGGACGGGTCAAATTTTGACATTTTTGCCTTACTATAGCCTTGCATTTTGGGTCACTTTTTCGACATGCTATATTATGGTGTTTTTGGCCGTTTTTGCATCTTTCTATGCAATGGCATGTAATGGTATGCCATTTTAGCTGGTTTTCAACTGTTTTCAGCTGTTTTTGGGACGCGTCAAATTTTGACATTTTTGCCTTACTATAGCCTTGCATTTTGGGTCACTTTTTCGACATGCTATATTATGGTGTTTTTGGCCGTTTTTGCATCTTTCTATGCAATGGCATGTAATGGTATGCTATTTTAGCTGGTTTTCAACTGTTTTCAGCTGTTTTTGGGACGGGTCAAATTTTGGTATTTTTGCCTTACTATAGCCTTGCATTTTGGGTCAGGTTTTTGACATGCTATATTATGGTGTTTTTGGCCGTTTTTGCATCTTTCTATGCAATGGCATGTAATGGCATGCTATTTGAGCTGGTTTTCAACTGTTTTCGGCTGTTTTTGGGACGGGTCAAATTTTGACATTTTTGCCTTACTATAGCCTTGCATTTTGGGTCAGGTTTTTGACATGCTATATTATGGTGTTTTTGGCCGTTTTTGCATCTTTCTATGCAATGGCATGTAATGGTATGCCATTTTAGCTGGTTTTCAACTGTTTTCAGCTGTTTTTGGGACGGGTCAAATTTTGACATTTTTGCCTTACTATAGCCTTGCATTTTGGGTCAGATTTTTGACATGCTATATTATAGTGTTTTTGGCCGTTTTTGCATCTTTCTATGCAATGGCATGTAATGGTATGCTATTTTAGCTGCTTTTCAACTGTTTTCAGCTGTTTTTGGACGGGTCAAATTTTGACATTTTGCCTTACTATAGCCTTGCATTCTGGGTCACTTTTTCGACATGCTATATTATGGTGTTTTTGGCCGTTTTTGCAACTTTCTATGCTTCCGCATTACTTGGCACCCCATTTTAGCTGGTTTTCAACTGTTTTCAGCTGTTTTTGGGACGGGTCAAATTTTGACATTTTTGCCTTACTATAGCCTTGCATTTTGGGTCAGTTTTTTGACATGCTATATTATGGTGTTTTTGGCCGTTTTTGCATCTTTCTATGCAATGGCATGTAATGGTATGCCATTTTAGCTGGTTTTCAACTGTTTTCAGCTGTTTTTGGGACGCGTCAAATTTTGACATTTTTGCCTTACTATAGCCTTGCATTTTGGGTCACTTTTTCGACATGCTATATTATGGTGTTTTTGGCCGTTTTTGCATCTTTCTATGCAATGGCATGTAATGGTATGCTATTTTAGCTGGTTTTCAACTGTTTTCAGCTGTTTTTGGGACGGGTCAAATTTTGGTATTTTTGCCTTACTATAGCCTTGCATTTTGGGTCAGGTTTTTGACATGCTATATTATGGTGTTTTTGGCCGTTTTTGCATCTTTCTATGCAATGGCATGTAATGGCATGCTATTTGAGCTGGTTTTCAACTGTTTTCGGCTGTTTTTGGGACGGGTCAAATTTTGACATTTTTGCCTTACTATAGCCTTGCATTTTGGGTCACTTTTTCGACATGCTATATTATGGTGTTTTTGGCCGTTTTTGCATCTTTCTATGCAATGGCGTGTAATGGTATGCTATTTTAGGTGGTTTTCAACTGTTTTCGGCTGTTTTTGGGACGGGTCAAATTTTGACATTTTTGCCTTACTATAGCCTTGCATTTTGGGTCAGGTTTTTGACATGCTATATTATGGTGTTTTTGGCCGTTTTTGCATCTTTCTATGCAATGGCATGTAATGGTATGCCATTTTAGCTGGTTTTCAACTGTTTTCAGCTGTTTTTGGGACGGGTCAAATTTTGACATTTTTGCCTTACTATAGCCTTGCATTTTGGGTCAGATTTTTGACATGCTATATTATAGTGTTTTTGGCCGTTTTTGCATCTTTCTATGCAATGGCATGTAATGGTATGCTATTTTAGCTGCTTTTCAACTGTTTTCAGCTGTTTTTGGGACGGGTCAAATTTTGACATTTTTGCCTTACTATAGCCTTGCATTCTGGGTCACTTTTTCGACATGCTATATTATGGTGTTTTTGGCCGTTTTTGCAACTTTCTATGCTTCCGCATTACTTGGCACCCCATTTTAGCTGGTTTTCAACTGTTTTCAGCTGTTTTTGGGACGGGTCAAATTTTGACATTTTTGCCTTACTATAGCCTTGCATTTTGGGTCAGGTTTTTGACATGCTATATTATGGTGTTTTTGGCCGTTTTTGCATCTTTCTATGCAATGGCGTGTAATGGCATGCTATTTGAGCTGGTTTTCAACTGTTTTCGGCTGTTTTTGGGACGGGTCAAATTTTGACATTTTTGCCTTACTATAGCCTTGAATTTTCGATCAGTTTTTTGACATTTTTGCCTTACTATAGCCTTGCATTTTGGGTCACTTTTTCGACATGCTATATTATGGTGTTTTTGGCTGTTTATGCAACTTTCTATGAAATGGCATTTCTTGGCACCCCCTTTTAGCTGGTTTTCAACTGTTTTCAGCTGTTTTTGGGACGGGTCAAATTTTGACATTGTTGCCTTACTATAGCCTTGCATTTTGGGTCACTTTTTCGACATGCTATATTATGGTGTTTTTGGCCCTTTTTGCAACTTTCTATACTATGGAATGTCTTGTGTCCCTATTTTAGCTGGTTTTCAACTGTTTTCAACTGTTTTTGGGACGGGTCATAATTTTGGTATTTTTGCATTACTATAGCCTTGCATTGTGGGTCAGTTTTTTGACATGCTATATTATGTTGTTTTTGGCAGTTTTTGCAACTTCCTTTGCTATGGCATTTCTTAGCACCCCATTTTAGCTGGTTTTCAACTGTTTTTAGCTGTTTTTGCGACAGGTCAAATTTTGGTATTTTTGCCTTACTATAGCCTTGATTTTTTTTGGGTAAGTTTTTTGACATGCTATATTATGGTGTTTTTGGCCGTTTTTGCATCTTTCTATGCAATGGCATGTAATGGTATGCTATTTTAGGTGGTTTTCAACTGTTTTTAGCTGTTTTTGCGACGGGTCAAATTTTGACTTGTTGCCTTACTATAGCCTTGCATTTTGGGTCAGGTTTTTGACATGCTATATTATGGTGTTTTTGGCCGTTTTTGCATCTTTCTATGCAATGGCATGTAATGGTATGCCATTTTAGCTGGTTTTCAACTGTTTTCAGCTGTTTTTGGGACGGGTCAAATTTTGACATTTTTGCCTTACTATAGCCTTGCATTTTGGGTCAGTTTTTCGACATGCTATATTATGGTGTTTTTGGCTGTTTTTGCAACTTTCTATGCCATGGCATTACTTGGCACCCCATTTTAGCTGGTTTTCAACTGTTTTCAGCTGTTTTTGGGATGGGTCAAATTTTGACATTTTTGCCTTACTATAGCCTTGCATTTTGGGTCACTTTTTCGACATGCTATATTATGGTGTTTTTGGCCGTTTTTGCATCTTTCTATGCAATGGCGTGTAATGGCATGCTATTTGAGCTGGTTTTGAACTGTTTTCGGCTGTTTTTGGGACGGGTCAAATTTTGGTATTTTTGCCTTACTATAGCCTTGCATTTTGGGTCACTTTTTCGACATGCTATATTATGGTGTTTTTGGCCGTTTTTGCATCTTTCTATGCAATGGCGTGTAACGGCATGCTATTTGAGCTGGTTTTCAACTGTTTTCGGCTGTTTTTGGGACGGGTCAAATTTTGGTATTTTTGCCTTACTATAGCCTTGCATTTTGGGTCACTTTTTCGACATGCTATATTATGGTGTTTTTGGCCGTTTTTGCATCTTTCTATGCAATGGCATGTAATGGTATGCCATTTTAGCTGGTTTTCATTTTTACCTTACATTATGGGTTGTCATAACCTGGATCTTGGGCCATGACAAATCAGAGAGACATACCAAAACAACAACTTAAAAGTCAAATCAATTTATTTAAGAAATCAAGTTTATATACAACATAATCAAAAACACATTGAATGGCATGTGATTTTCAGTAGATCAGGAATGTAACGTGTTGTGTGAGTGGTAATGTGATGTATGGGGTGTTGTATGGTGTACAAATTATATGAATGAAACCAAAAAGCATCAAAAGGGCCACATGACCAGGGAGGGGTGCCTGTTGGAGAAGAGAAAGAGAGAATTGTTAACTCGGCTTACTTACAAGAATTTAGGGATCAGGTGCTTAAAGGAAGCACTGATTGACTATTAATAAAAGAAAACACAAGCAGACCCTGCAGGCAGGGCTGAGAAAAAGCAAGGGACATCACAGGGTCATTTCTTTGATATGCTATATAATGTTGTTTTTTTTTCATTTTTCAAGGTTCTATTCTATGGCATGTCTTGGCATTGGCATTTCAGGTGGTTTTCAACTGTTTTCAGCTGTTTTTGTGACGGGTCAAATTTTGACATTTTTGCCTTACTATAGCCTTGCATTTTGGGTCACTTTTTCGACATGCTATATTATGGTGTTTTTGGCCCTTTTTGCATCTTTCTATGCAATGGCGTGTAATGGCATGCTATTTTAGCTGGTGTTCAACTGTTTTCGACTGTTTTTGGGACGAGTCAAATTTTGACATTTTTGCCTTACTATAGCCTTGCATTTTGGGTCAGTTTTTTGACATGCTATATTATGGTGTTTTTGGCTGTTTATGCAACTTTCTATGCTATGGCATTTCTTGGCACCCCATTTTAGGTGGTTTTCAACTGTTTTCAGCTGTTTTTGGGACGGGTCAAATTTTGACATTTTTGCCTTACTATAGCCTTGCATTTTGGGTCAGTTTTTTGACATGCTATATTATGGTGTTTTTGGCCCTTTTTGCATCTTTCTATGCAATGGCGTGTAATGGCATGCTATTTTAGCTGGTTTTCAACTGTTTTCGACTGTTTTTGGGACGGGTCAAATTTTGACATTTTTGCCTTACTATAGCCTTGCATTTTGGGTCAGTTTTTTGACATGCTATATTATGGTGTTTTTGGCTGTTTATGCAACTTTCTATGCTATGGCATTTCTTGGCACCCCATTTTAGGTGGTTTTCAACTGTTTTCAGCTGTTTTTGGGACGGGTCAAATTTTGACATTTTTGCCTTACTATAGCCTTGCATTTTGGGTCACTTTTTCGACATGCTATATTATGGTGTTTTTGGCCGTTTTTGCAACTTTCTATACTATGGAATGTCTTGTGTCCCTATTTTAGCTGGTTTTCAACTGTTTTCAGCTGTTTTTGGGACGGGTCAAATTTTGGTATTTTTGCCTTACTATAGCCTTGCATTTTGGGTCAGGTTTTTGACATGCTATATTATGGTGTTTTGGGCCGTTTTTGCATCTTTCTATGCAATGGCATGTAATGGTATGCTATTTTAGGTGGTTTTCAACTGTTTTCAGCTGTTTTTGGGACGAGTCAAATTTTGACATTTTTGCCTTACTATAGCCTTGCATTTTGGGTCAGTTTTTTGACATGCTATATTATGGTGTTTTTGGCCCTTTTTGCATCTTTCTATGCAATGGTGTGTAATGGCATGCAATTTTAGCTGGTTTTCAACTGTTTTCGACTGTTTTTGGGACGGGTCAAATTTTGACATTTTTGCCTTACTATAGCCTTGCATTTTGGGTCAGTTTTTTGACATGCTATATTATGGTGTTTTTGGCTGTTTATGCAACTTTCTATGCTATGGCATTTCTTGGCACCCCATTTTAGGTGGTTTTCAACAGTTTTCAGCTGTTTTTGGGACGGGTCAAATTTTGACATTTTTGCCTTACTATAGCCTTGCATTTTGGGTCAGTTTGTTGACATGCTATATTATGGTGTTTTTGGCCGTTTTTGCATTTTTCTATGCAATGGCGTGTAATGGCATGCTATTTGAGCTGGTTTTCAACTGTTTTCTGCTGTTTTTGCGACGGGTCAAATTTTGACTTGTTGCCTTGCATTTTGGGTCAGGTTTTTGGTATTTTTGCCTTACTATAGCCTTGCATTTTGGGTCAGTTTTTTGACATGCTATATTATGTTGTTTTTGGCAGTTTTTGTAACTTCCTATGCTATGGCATTTCTTGGCACCCCATTTTAGCTGGTTTTCAACTGTTTTCAGCTGTTTTTGGGACGGGTCAAATTTTGACATTTTTGCCTTACTATAGCCTTGCATTTTGGGTCACTTTTTCGACATGCTATATTATGGTGTATTTGGCCGTTTTTGCAACTTTCTATACTATGGAATGTCTTGTGTCCCTATTTTAGCTGGTTTTCAACTGTTTTCAGCTGTTTTTGGGACGGGTCAAATTTTGGTATTTTTGCCTTACTATAGCCTTGCATTTTGGGTCAGGTTTTTGACATGCTATATTATGGTGTTTTGGGCCGTTTTTGCATCTTTCTATGCAATGGCATGTAATGGTATGCTATTTTAGGTGGTTTTCAACTGTTTTCAGCTGTTTTTGGGACGAGTCAAATTTTGACATTTTTGCCTTACTATAGCCTTGCATTTTGGGTCAGTTTGTTGACATGCTATATTATGGTGTTTTTGGCCGTTTTTGCATTTTTCTATGCAATGGCGTGTAATGGCATGCTATTTGAGCTGGTTTTCAACTGTTTTCAGCTGTTTTTGGGACGGGTCAAATTTTGACATTTTTGCCTTACTATAGCCTTGCATTTTGGGTCAGTTTTTTGACATGCTATATTATGGTGTTTTTGGCCGTTTTTGCATCTTTCTTTGCAATCGCGTGTAATGGTATGCTATTTTAGCTGGTTTTCAACTGTTTTCGACTGTTTTTGGGACGGGTCAAATTTTGACTTGTTGCCTTACTATAGCCTTGCATTTTGGGTCAGGTTTTTGACATGCTATATTATGGTGTTTTTGGCCGTTTTTGCATTTTTCTATGCAATAGCATGTAATGGTATGCTATTTTAGGTGGTTTTCAACTGTTTTTAGCTGTTTTTGGGACGGGTCAAATTTTGGTATTTTTGCCTTACTATAGCCTTGCATTTTGGGTCAGTTTTTTGACATGCTATATTATGGTGTTTTTGGCCGTTTTTGCATCTTTCTATGCAATGGCGTGTAATGGCATGCTATTTTAGCTGGTTTTCAACTTTTTTCGACTGTTTTTGGGACGGGTCAAATTTTGACATTTTTGCCTTACTATAGCCTTGCATTTTGGGTCAGTTTTTTGACATGCTATATTATGGTGTTTTTGGCTGTTTATGCAACTTTCTATGCTATGGCATTTCTTGGCACCCCATTTTAGCTGGTTTTCAACTGTTTTCAGCTGTTTTTGGGACGGGTCAAATTTTGACATTTTTGCCTTACTATAGCCTTGCATTTTGGGTCACTTTTTCGACATGCTATATTATGGTGTTTTTGGCCGTTTTTGCAACTTTCTATACTATGGAATGTCTTGTGTCCCTATTTTAGCTGGTTTTCAACTGTTTTCAGCTGTTTTTGGGACGGGTCAAATTTTGGTATTTTTGCCTTACTATAGCCTTGCATTTTGGGTCAGGTTTTTGACATGCTATATTATGGTGTTTTAATGCTTTTTGCATCTTTCTATGCAATGGCATGTAATGGTATGCTATTTTAGGTGGTTTTCAACTGTTTTCAGCTGTTTTTGGGACGAGTCAAATTTTGACATTTTTGCCTTACTATAGCCTTGCATTTTGGGTCAGTTTGTTGACATGCTATATTATGGTGTTTTTGGCCGTTTTTGCATTTTTCTATGCAATGGCGTGTAATGGCATGCTATTTGAGCTGGTTTTCAACTGTTTTCAGCTGTTTTTGGGACGGGTCAAATTTTAACATTTTTGCCTTACTATAGCCTTGCATTTTAGGTCAGTTTTTTGACATGTTATATTATGGTGTTTTTGGCCGTTTTTGCATCTTTCTATGCAATGGCGTGTAATGGCATGCTATTTGAGCTGGTTTTCAACTGTTTTCGGCTGGTTTTGCGACGGGTCAAATTTTGACATTTTTGCCTTACTATAGCCTTGCATTTTGGGTCAGTTTTTTGACATGCTATATTATGGTGTTTTTGGCCCTTTTTGCATCTTTCTATGCAATGGCGTGTAATGGCATGCTATTTTAGCTGGTTTTCAACTGTTTTCAACTGTTTTTGGGACGGGTCAAATTTTGACATTTTTGCCTTACTATAGCCTTGCATTTTGGGTCAGTTTTTTGACATGCTATATTATGGTGTTTTTGGCTGTTTATGCAACTTTCTATGCTATGGCATTTCTTGGCACCCCATTTTAGCTGGTTTTCAACTGTTTTCAGCTGTTTTTGGGACGGGTCAAATTTTGACATTTTTGCCTTACTATAGCCTTGCATTTTGGGTCACTTTTTCGACATGCTATATTATGGTGTTTTTGGCCGTTTTTGCAACTTTCTATACTATGGAATGTCTTGTGTCCCTATTTTAGCTGGTTTTCAACTGTTTTCAGCTGTTTTTGGGACGGGTCAAATTTTGGGATTTTTGCCTTACTATAGCCTTGCATTTTGGGTCAGGTTTTTGACATGCTATATTATGGTGTTTTGGGCCGTTTTTGCATCTTTCTATGCAATGGCATGTAATGGTATGCTATTTTAGGTGGTTTTCAACTGTTTTCAGCTGTTTTTGGGACGAGTCAAATTTTGACATTTTTGCCTTACTATAGCCTTGCATTTTGGGTCAGTTTGTTGACATGCTATATTATGGTGTTTTTGGCCGTTTTTGCATTTTTCTATGCAATGGCGTGTAATGGCATGCTATTTGAGCTGGTTTTCAACTGTTTTCAGCTGTTTTTGGGACGGGTCAAATTTTGACATTTTTGCCTTACTATAG
Organism: Plectropomus leopardus; assembly: GCF_026936395.1. NCBI lineage: Eukaryota > Metazoa > Chordata > Actinopteri > Perciformes > Serranidae > Plectropomus > Plectropomus leopardus. Next base: position 16,164,375 of record NC_142180.1, read on the forward strand.
CCTTGCATTTTGGGTCAGTTTTTTGACATGCTATATTATGGTGTTTTTGGCTGTTTATGCAACTTTCTTTGCAATCGCGTGTAATGGCATGCTATTTGAGCTGGTTTTCAACTGTTTTCGACTGTTTTTGGGACGGGTCAAATTTTGACTTGTTGCCTTACTATAGCCTTGCATTTTGGGTCAGGTTTTTGACATGCTATATTATGGTGTTTTTGGCCGTTTTTGCATTTTTCTATGCAATGGCATGTAATGGTATGCTATTTTAGGTGGTTTTCAACTGTTTTTAGCTGTTTTTGGGACGAGTCAAATTTTGACATTTTTGCCTTACTATAGCCTTGCATTTTGGGTCAGTTTGTTGACATGCTATATTATGGTGTTTTTGGCCGTTTTTGCATCTTTCTATGCAATGGCGTGTAATGGCATGCTATTTTAGCTGGTTTTCAACTGTTTTCAGCTGTTTTTGGGACGGGTCAAATTTTGACATTTTTGCCTTACTATAGCCTTGCATTTTGGGTCAGTTTTTTGACATGCTATATTATGGTGTTTTTGGCTGTTTATGCAACTTTCTATGCTATGGCATTTCTTGGCACCCCATTTTAGCTGGTTTTCAACTGTTTTCAGCTGTTTTTGGGACGGGTCAAATTTTGACATTTTTGCCTTACTATAGCCTTGCATTTTGGGTCACTTTTTCGACATGCTATATTATGGTGTTTTTGGCCGTTTTTGCAACTTTCTATACTATGGAATGTCTTGTGTCCCTATTTTAGCTGGTTTTCAACAGTTTTCAGCTGTTTTTGGGACGGGTCAAATTTTGGTATTTTTGCCTTACTATAGCCTTGCATTTTGGGTCAGGTTTTTGACATGCTATATTATGGTGTTTTGGGCCGTTTTTGCATCTTTCTATGCAATGGCATGTAATGGTATGCTATTTTAGGTGGTTTTCAACTGTTTTCAGCTGTTTTTGGGACGAGTCAAATTTTGACATTTTTGCCTTACTATAGCCTTGCATTTTGGGTCAGTTTGTTGACATGCTATATTATGGTGTTTTTGGTCGTTTTGCATTTTTCTATGCAATGGCGTGTAATGGCATGCTATTTGAGCTGGTTTTCAACTGTTTTCAGCTGTTTTTGGGACGGGTCAAATTTTGACATTTTTGCCTTACTATAGCCTTGCATTTTAGGTCAGTTTTTTGACATGTTATATTATGGTGTTTTTGGCCGGTTTTGCATTTTTCTATGCAATGGCGTGTAATGGCATGCTATTTGAGCTGGTTTTCAACTGTTTTCAGCTGTTTTTGGGACGGGTCAAATTTTGACATTTTTGCCTTACTATAGCCTTGCATTTTGGGTCAGTTTTTTGACATGCTATATTATGGTGTTTTTGGCCGGTTTTGCATCTTTCTATGCAATGGTGTGTAATGGCATGCTATTTGAGGTGGTTTTCAACTGTTTTCTGCTGTTTTTGCGACGGGTCAAATTTTGACTTGTTGCCTTACTATAGCCTTGCATTTTGGGTCAGGTTTTTGACATGCTATATTATGGTGTTTTGGGCCGTTTTTGCATCTTTCTATGCAATGGCGTGTAATGGCATGCTATTTTAGCTGGTTTTCAACTGTTTTCGACTGTTTTTGGGACGGGTCAAATTTTGACATTTTTGCCTTACTATAGCCTTGCATTTTGGGTCAGTTTTTTGACATGCTATATTATGGTGTTTTTGGCTGTTTATGCAACTTTCTATGCTATGGCATTTCTTGGCACCCCATTTTAGCTGGTTTTCAACTGTTTTCAGCTGTTTTTGGGACGGGTCAAATTTTGACATTTTTGCCTTACTATAGCCTTGCATTTTGGGTCACTTTTTCGACATGCTATATTATGGTGTTTTTGGCCGTTTTTGCAACTTTCTATACTATGGAATGTCTTGTGTCCCTATTTTAGCTGGTTTTCAACTGTTTTCAGCTGTTTTTGGGACGGGTCAAATTTTGGTATTTTTGCCTTACTATAGCCTTGCATTTTGGGTCAGGTTTTTGACATGCTATATTATGGTGTTATGGGCCGTTTTTGCATCTTTCTATGCAATGGCATGTAATGGTATGCTATTTTAGGTGGTTTTCAACTGTTTTCAGCTGTTTTTGGGACGAGTCAAATTTTGACATTTTTGCCTTACTATAGCCTTGCATTTTGGGTCAGTTTTTTGACATGCTATATTATGGTGTTTTTGGCTGTTTATGCAACTTTCTATGCTATGGCATTTCTTGGCACCCCATTTTAGGTGGTTTTCAACTGTTTTCAGCTGTTTTTGGGACGGGTCAAATTTTGACATTTTTGCCTTACTATAGCCTTGCATTTTGGGTCAGTTTTTTGACATGCTATATTATGGTGTTTTTGGCCGTTTTTGCATTTTTCTATGCAATGGCGTGTAATGGCATGCTATTTGAGATGGTTTTCAACTGTTTTCAGCTGTTTTTGGGACGGGTCAAATTTTGACATTTTTGCCTTACTATAGCCTTGCATTTTGGGTCAGTTTTTTGACATGCTATATTATGGTGTTTTTGGCCGGTTTTGCATCTTTCTATGCAGTGGTGTGTAATGGCATGCTATTTGAGGTGGTTTTCAACTGTTTTCAGCTGTTTTTGGGACGGGTCAAATTTTGACATTTTTGCCTTACTATAGCCTTGCATTTTGGGTCAGTTTTTTGACATGCTATATTATGTTGTTTTTGGCAGTTTTTGCAACTTCCTATGCTATGGAATGTCTTGTGTCCCTATTTTAGCTGGTTTTCAACTGTTTTCAGCTGTTTTTGGGACGGGTCAAATTTTGGTATTTTTTGCCTTACTATAGCCTTGCATTGTGGGTCTGTTTTTTGACATGCTATATTATGGTGTTTTTGGCCGTTTTTGCATCTTTCTATGCAATGGCGTGTAATGGCATGTTATTTTAGCTGGTTTTCAACTGTTTTTGGCTGTTTTTGCGACGGGTCAAATTTTGACATTTTTGCCTTACTATAGCCTTGCATTTTGGGTCAGTTTTTTGACATGCTATATTATGGTATTTTTGGCCGTTTTTGCATCTTTCTATGCAATGGCGTGTAATGCCATGCTATTTGAGGTGGTTTTCAACTGTTTTCAGCTGTTTTTGCAACGGGTCAAATTTTGACATTTTTTGCCTTACTATAGCCTTGCATTTTGGGTCAGTTTTTTTTACATACTATATTATGGTGTTTTTGACCGTTTTTGCATATTTCTATGCAATGGCATGTAATGGTATGCTATTTTAGGTGGTTTTAAACTGTTTTTAGCTGTGTTTGGGACGGGTCAAATTTTGGTATTTTTGCCTTACTATAGCCTTGCATTTTGGGTCACATTTTCGACATGCTATATTATGGTGTTTTTGGCTGTTTATGCAACTTTCTATGCTATGGCATTTCTTGGCACCCCATTTTAGCTGGTTTTCAACTGTTTTCAGCTGTTTTTAGGACGGGTCAAATTTTGGTATTTTTTGCCTTACCATAGCCTTGCATTTTGGGTCACTTTTTCAACATTCTATATTATTGTGTTTTTCGCCGTTTTTGCAACTTTCTATGCAATTTCGTGCCTTGGTCCACTAGTTTAGATGGTTTTCAACTGTTTTCAGCTGTTTTTGGGACAGGTCAGATTTTGATATTTTTGCCTTACTATAGCCTTGCATTTTGGGTCATTTTTTCCACATGCCATATAATGGTGTTTTGGGCCGTTTTTGCATCTTTCTATGCAATGGCGTGTAATGGCATGCTATTTGAGGTGGTTTTCAACTATTTTCAGCTTTTTTTGGGACGGGTCAAATTTTGACATTTTTGCCTTACTATAGCCTTGCATTTTGGGTCAGTTTTTTGACATGCTATATTATGGTGTTTTTGGCCGTTTTTGCATCTTTCTATGCAATGGCGTGTAATGGTATGCTATTTGAGCTGGTTTTCAACTGTTTTCGGCTGGTTTTGCGACGGGTCAAATTTTGACATTTTTGCCTTACTATAGCCTTGCATTTTGGGTCAGTTTTTTGACATGCTATATTATGGTGTTTTTGGCCCTTTTTGCATCTTTCTATGCAATGGCGTGTAATGGCATGCTATTTTAGCTGGTTTTCAACTGTTTTCAACTGTTTTTGGGACGGGTCAAATTTTGACATTTTTGCCTTACTATAGCCTTGCATTTTGGGTCAGTTTTTTGACATGCTATATTATGGTGTTTTTGGCTGTTTATGCAACTTTCTATGCTATGGCATTTCTTGGCACCCCATTTTAGCTGGTTTTCAACTGTTTTCAGCTGTTTTTGGGACGGGTCAAATTTTGACATTTTTGCCTTACTATAGCCTTGCATTTTGGGTCACTTTTTCGACATGCTATATTATGGTGTTTTTGGCCGTTTTTGCAACTTTCTATACTATGGAATGTCTTGTGTCCCTATTTTAGCTGGTTTTCAACTGTTTTCAGCTGTTTTTGGACGGGTCAAATTTTGGTATTTTTGCCTTACTATAGCCTTGCATTTTGGGTCAGGTTTTTGACATGCTATATTATGGTGTTTTAAATGCTTTTTGCATCTTTCTATGCAATGGCATGTAATGGTATGCTATTTTAGGTGGTTTTCAACTGTTTTCAGCTGTTTTTGGGACGGGTCAAATTTTGACATTTTTGCCTTACTATAGCCTTGCATTTTGGGTCAGTTTTTTGACATGCTATATTATGGTGTTTTTGGCTGTTTATGCAACTTTCTATGCTATGGCATTTCTTGGCACCCCATTTTAGGTGGTTTTCAACTGTTTTCAGCTGTTTTTGGGACGGGTCAAATTTTGGTATTTTTTGCCTTACTATAGCCTTGCATTGTGGGTCTGTTTTTTGACATGCTATATTATGGTGTTTTTGGCCGTTTTTGCATTTTTCTATGCAATGGCATGTAATGGTATGCTATTTTAGGTGGTTTTCAACTGTTTTTAGCTGTTTTTGGGACGGGTCAAATTTTGGTATTTTTGCCTTACTATAGCCTTGCATTTTGGGTCAGTTTTTTGACATGCTATATTATGGTGTTTTTGGCCGTTTTTGCATCTTTCTATGCAATGGCGTGTAATGGCATGCTATTTTAGCTGGTTTTCAACTTTTTTCTACTGTTTTTGGGACGGGTCAAATTTTGACATTTTGCCTTACTATAGCCTTGCATTTTGGGTCAGTTTTTTGACATGCTATATTATGGTGTTTTTGGCTGTTTATGCAACTTTCTATGCTATGGCATTTCTTGGCACCCCATTTTAGGTGGTTTTCAACTGTTTTCAGCTGTTTTTGGGACGGGTCAAATTTTGACATTTTTGCCTTACTATAGCCTTGCATTTTGGGTCACTTTTTCGACATGCTATATTATGGTGTTTTTGGCCGTTTTTGCAACTTTCTATACTATGGAATGTCTTGTGTCCCTATTTTAGCTGGTTTTCAACTGTTTTCAGCTGTTTTTGGGACGGGTCAAATTTTGGTATTTTTGCCTTACTATAGCCTTGCATTTTGGGTCAGGTTTTTGACATGCTATATTATGGTGTTTTGGGCCGTTTTTGCATCTTTTTATGCAATGGCATGTAATGGTATGCTATTTTAGGTGGTTTTCAACTGTTTTCAGCTGTTTTTGGGACGAGTCAAATTTTGACATTTTTGCCTTACTATAGCCTTGCATTTTGGGTCAGTTTGTTGACATGCTATATTATGGTGTTTTTGGCCGGTTTTGCATTTTTCTATGCAATGGCGTGTAATGGCATGCTATTTGAGCTGGTTTTCAACTGTTTTCAGCTGTTTTTGGGACGGGTCAAATTTTGACATTTTTGCCTTACTATAGCCTTGCATTTTGGGTCACTTTTTTGACATGCTATATTATGGTGTTTTTGGCCGTTTTTGCATCTTTCTATGCAATGGCGTGTAATGGCATGCTATTTGAAGTGGTTTTCAACTGTTTTCTGCTGTTTTTGCGACGGGTCAAATTTTGACTTGTTGCCTTACTATAGCCTTGCATTTTGGGTCAGGTTTTTGACATGCTATATTATGGTGTTTTGGGCCGTTTTTGCATCTTTCTATGCAATGGCATGTAATGGTATGCTATTTTAGGTGGTTTTCAACTGTTTTCAGCTGTTTTTGGGACGGGTCAAATTTTGGTATTTTTGCCTTACTATAGCCTTGCATTTTGGGTCAGGTTTTTGACATGCTATATTATGGTGTTTTTGGCCGTTTTTGCATTTTTCTATGCAATGGCGTGTAATGGCATGCTATTTGAGCTGGTTTTCAACTGTTTTCAGCTGTTTTTGGGACGGGTCAAATTTTGACATTTTTGCCTTACTATAGCCTTGCATTTTAGGTCAGTTTTTTGACATGTTATATTATGGTGTTTTTGGCCGTTTTTGCATCTTTCTATGCAATGGCGTGTAATGGTATGCTATTTGAGCTGGTTTTCAACTGTTTTCGGCTGGTTTTGCGACGGGTCAAATTTTGACATTTTTGCCTTACTATAGCCTTGCATTTTGGGTCAGTTTTTTGACATGCTATATTATGGTGTTTTTGGCCCTTTTTGCATCTTTCTATGCAATGGGGTGTAATGGCATGCTATTTTAGCTGGTTTTCAACTGTTTTCAACTGTTTTTGGGACGGGTCAAATTTTGGTATTTTTGCCTTACTATAGCCTTGCATTTTGGGTCAGTTTTTTGACATGCTATATTATGGTGTTTTTGGCTGTTTATGCAACTTTCTATGCTATGGCATTTCTTGGCACCCCATTTTAGCTGGTTTTCAACTGTTTTCAGCTGTTTTTGGGACGGGTCAAATTTTGACATTTTTGCCTTACTATAGCCTTGCATTTTGGGTCACTTTTTCGACATGCTATATTATGGTGTTTTTGGCCGTTTTTGCAACTTTCTATACTATGGAATGTCTTGTGTCCCTATTTTAGCTGGTTTTCAACTGTTTTCAGCTGTTTTTGGGACGGGTCAAATTTTGGTATTTTTGCCTTACTATAGCCTTGCATTTTGGGTCAGGTTTTTGACATGCTATATTATGGTGTTTTAATGCTTTTGCATCTTTCTATGCAATTGGCATGTAATGGTATGCTATTTTAGGTGGTTTTCAACTGTTTTCAGCTGTTTTTGGGACGAGTCAAATTTTGACATTTTTGCCTTACTATAGCCTTGCATTTTGGGTCAGTTTGTTGACATGCTATATTATGGTGTTTTTGGCCGTTTTTGCATTTTTCTATGCAATGGCGTGTAATGGCATGCTATTTGAGCTGGTTTTCAACTGTTTTCAGCTGTTTTTGGGACGGGTCAAATTTTGACATTTTTGCCTTACTATAGCCTTGCATTTTGGGTCAGTTTTTTGACATGCTATATTATGGTGTTTTTGGCTGTTTATGCAACTTTCTTTGCAATCGCGTGTAATGGCATGCTATTTGAGCTGGTTTTCAACTGTTTTCGACTGTTTTTGGGACGGGTCTAATTTTGACTTGTTGCCTTACTATAGCCTTGCATTTTGGGTCAGGTTTTTGACATGCTATATTATGGTGTTTTTGGCCGTTTTTGCATTTTTCTATGCAATGGCATGTAATGGTATGCTATTTTAGGTGGTTTTCAACTGTTTTTAGCTGTTTTTGGGACGGGTCAAATTTTGGTATTTTTGCCTTACTATAGCCTTGCATTTTGGGTCAGTTTGTTGACATGCTATATTATGGTGTTTTTGGCCGTTTTTGCATCTTTCTATGCAATGGCGTGTAATGGCATGCTATTTTAGCTGGTTTTCAACTGTTTTCAGCTGTTTTTGGGACGGGTCATATTTTGACATTTTTGCCTTACTATAGCCTTGCATTTTGGGTCAGTTTTTTGACATGCTATATTATGGTGTTTTTGGCCGTTTATGCAACTTTCTATGCTATGGCATTTCTTGGCACCCCATTTTAGCTGGTTTTCAACTGTTTTCAGCTGTTTTTGGGATGGGTCAAATTTTGACATTTTTGCCTTACTATAGCCTTGCATTTTGGGTCACTTTTTCGAATGCTATATTTATGGTGTTTTTGGCCGTTTTTGCAACTTTCTATACTATGGAATGTCTTGTGTCCCTATTTTAGCTGGTTTTCAACAGTTTTCAGCTGTTTTTGGGACGGGTCAAATTTTGGTATTTTTGCCTTACTATAGCCTTGCATTTTGGGTCAGGTTTTTGACATGCTATATTATGGTGTTTTAATGCTTTTTTGCATCTTTCTATGCAATGGCATGTAATGGTATGCTATTTTAGGTGGTTTTCAACTGTTTTCAGCTGTTTTTGGGACGAGTCAAATTTTGACATTTTTGCCTTACTATAGCCTTGCATTTTGGGTCAGTTTGTTGACATGCTATATTATGGTGTTTTTGGCCGTTTTTGCATTTTTCTATGCAATGGCGTGTAATGGCATGCTATTTGAGCTGGTTTTCAACTGTTTTCAGCTGTTTTTGGGACGGGTCAAATTTTGACATTTTTGCCTTACTATAGCCTTGCATTTTAGGTCAGTTTTTTGACATGTTATATTATGGTGTTTTTGGCCGTTTTTGCATATTTCTATGCAATGGCGTGTAATGGCATGCTATTTGAGCTGGTTTTCAACTGTTTTCAGCTGTTTTTGGGACGGGTCAAATTTTGACATTTTTGCCTTACTATAGCCTTGCATTTTAGGTCAGTTTTTTGACATGCTATATTATGGTGTTTTTGGCCGGTTTTGCATCTTTCTATGCAATGGTGTGTAATGGCATGCTATTTGAGGTGGTTTTCAACTGTTTTCTGCTGTTTTTGCGACGGGTCAAATTTTGACTTGTTGCCTTACTATAGCCTTGCATTTTGGGTCAGGTTTTTGACATGCTCTATTATGGTGTTTTAATGCTTTTTGCATCTTTCTATGCAATGGCGTGTAATGGCATGCTATTTTAGCTGGTTTTCAACTGTTTTCGACTGTTTTTGGGACGGGTCAAATTTTGACATTTTTGCCTTACTATAGCCTTGCATTTTGGGTCAGTTTTTTGACATGCTATATTATGGTGTTTTTGGCTGTTTATGCAACTTTCTATGCTATGGCATTTCTTGGCACCCCATTTTAGCTGGTTTTCAACTGTTTTCAGCTGTTTTTGGGACGGGTCAAATTTTGACATTTTTGCCTTATTATAGCCTTGCATTTTGGGTCACTTTTTCGACATGCTATATTATGGTGTTTTTGGCCGTTTTTGCAACTTTCTATACTATGGAATGTCTTGTGTCCCTATTTTAGCTGGTTTTCAACTGTTTTCAGCTGTTTTTGGGACGGGTCAAATTTTGGTATTTTTGCCTTACTATAGCCTTGCATTTTGGGTCAGGTTTTTGACGTGCTATGTTATGGTGTTTTAATGCTTTTTGCATCTTTCTATGCAATGGCATGTAATGGTATGCTATTTTAGGTGGTTTTCAACTGTTTTCAGCTGTTTTTGGGACGAGTCAAATTTTGACATTTTTGCCTTACTATAGCCTTGCATTTTGGGTCAGTTTGTTGACATGCTATATTATGGTGTTTTTGGCCGTTTTTGCATTTTTCTATGCAATGGCGTGTAATGGCATGCTATTTGAGCTGGTTTTCAACTGTTTTCAGCTGTTTTTGGGACGGGTCAAATTTTGACATTTTTGCCTTACTATAGCCTTGCATTTTGGGTCACTTTTTTGACATGCTATATTATGGTGTTTTTGGCCGGTTTTGCATCTTTCTATGCAATGGTGTGTAATGGCATGCTATTTGAGGTGGTTTTCAACTGTTTTCTGCTGTTTTTGCGACGGGTCAAATTTTGACTTGTTGCCTTACTATAGCCTTGCATTTTGGGTCAGGTTTTTGACATGCTATATTATGGTGTTTTGGGCCGTTTTTGCATCTTTCTATGCAATGGCATGTAATGGTATGCTATTTTAGGTGGTTTTCAACTGTTTTCAGCTGTTTTTGGGACGGGTCAAATTTTGGTATTTTTGCCTTACTATAGCCTTGCATTTTGGGTCAGTTTTTTGACATGCTATATTATGTTGTTTTTGGCAGTTTTTGCAACTTCCTATGCTATGGCATTTCTTAGCACCCCATTTTAGCTGGTTTTCAACTGTTTTCAGCTGTTTTTGGGACGGGTCAAATTTTGACATTTTTGCCTTACTATAGCCTTGCATTTTGGGTCACTTTTTCGACATGCTATATTATGGTGTTTTTGGCCGTTTTTGCAACTTTCTATACTATGGAATGTCTTGTGTCCCTATTTTAGCTGGTTTTCAACTGTTTTCAGCTGTTTTTGGGACGGGTCAAATTTTGACATTTTTGCCTTACTATAGCCTTGCATTTTGGGTCAGTTTTTTGACATGCTATATTATGGTGTTTTTGGCCGTTTTTGCATCTTTCTATGCAATGGCGTGTAATGGTATGCTATTTGAGCTGGTTTTCAACTGTTTTCGGCTGGTTTTGCGACGGGTCAAATTTTGACATTTTTGCCTTACTATAGCCTTGCATTTTGGGTCAGTTTTTTCACATGCTATATTATGGTGTTTTTGGCCCTTTTTGCATCTTTCTATGCAATGGCGTGTAATGGTATGCTATTTTAGCTGGTTTTCAACTGTTTTCAACTGTTTTTGGGACGGGTCAAATTTTGACATTTTTGCCTTACTATAGCCTTGCATTTTGGGTCAGTTTTTTGACATGCTATATTATGGTGTTTTTGGCTGTTTATGCAACTTTCTATGCTATGGCATTTCTTGGCACCCCATTTTAGCTGGTTTTCAACTGTTTTCAGCTGTTTTTGGGACGGGTCAAATTTTGACATTTTTGCCTTACTATAGCCTTGCATTTTGGGTCACTTTTTCGACATGCTATATTATGGTGTTTTTGGCCGTTTTTGCAACTTTCTATACTATGGAATGTCTTGTGTCCCTATTTTAGCTGGTTTTCAACTGTTTTCAGCTGTTTTTGGGACGGGTCAAATTTTGGTATTTTTGCCTTACTATAGCCTTGCATTTTGGGTCAGGTTTTTGACATGCTATATTATGGTGTTTTAATGCTTTTTGCATCTTTCTATGCAATGGCATGTAATGGTATGCTATTTTAGGTGGTTTTAAACTGTTTTCAGCTGTTTTTGGGACGGGTCAAATTTTGACATTTTTGCCTTACTATAGCCTTGCATTTTGGGTCAGTTTTTTGACATGCTATATTATGGTGTTTTTGGCTGTTTATGCAACTTTCTATGCTATGGCATTTCTTGGCACCCCATTTTAGGTGGTTTTCAACTGTTTTCAGCTGTTTTTGGGACGGGTCAAATTTTGACATTTTTGCCTTACTATAGCCTTGCATTTTGGGTCAGTTTTTTGACATGCTATATTATGGTGTTTTTGGCCGTTTTTGCATTTTTCTATGCAATGGCGTGTAATGGCATGCTATTTGAGCTGGTTTTCAACTGTTTTCAGCTGTTTTTGGGACGGGTCAAATTTTGACATTTTTGCCTTACTATAGCCTTGCATTTTGGGTCAGTTTTTTGACATGCTATATTATGGTGTTTTTGGCCGGTTTTGCATCTTTCTATGCAGTGGTGTGTAATGGCATGCTATTTGAGGTGGTTTTCAACTGTTTTCTGCTGTTTTTGCGACGGGTCAAATTTTGACTTGTTGCCTTACTATAGCCTTGCATTTTGGGTCAGGTTTTTGACATGCTATATTATGGTGTTTTGGGCCGTTTTTGCATCTTTCTATGCAATGGCATGTAATGGTATGCTATTTTAGGTGGTTTTCAACTGTTTTCAGCTGTTTTTGGGACGGGTCAAATTTTGGTATTTTTGCCTTACTATAGCCTTGCATTTTGGGTCAGTTTTTTGACATGCTATATTATGTTGTTTTTGGCAGTTTTTGCAACTTCCTATGCTATGGAATGTCTTGTGTCCCTATTTTAGCTGGTTTTCAACTGTTTTCAGCTGTTTTTGGGACGGGTCAAATTTTGGTATTTTTTGCCTTACTATAGCCTTGCATTGTGGGTCTGTTTTTTGACATGCTATATTATGGTGTTTTTGGCCGTTTTTGCATCTTTCTATGCAATGGCGTGTAATGGCATGCTATTTTAGCTGGTTTTCAACTGTTTTTGGCTGTTTTTGCGACGGGTCAAATTTTGACATTTTTGCCTTACTATAGCCTTGCATTTTGGGTCAGTTTTTTGACATGCTATATTATGGTATTTTTGGCCGTTTTTGCATCTTTCTATGCAATGGCGTGTAATGCCATGCTATTTGAGGTGGTTTTCAACTGTTTTCAGCTGTTTTTGCAACGGGTCAAATTTTGACATTTTTTGCCTTACTATAGCCTTGCATTTTGGGTCAGTTTTTTTACATACTATATTATGGTGTTTTTGACCGTTTTTGCAACTTTCTATACTATGGAATGTCTTGTGTCCCTATTTTAGCTGGTTTTCAACTGTTTTCAGCTGTTTTTGGGACGAGTCAAATTTTGGTATTTTTGCCTTACTATAGCCTTGCATTTTGGGTCACATTTTCGACATGCTATATTATGGTGTTTTTGGCCGGTTTTGCAACTTTCTATGCTATGGCATTTCTTGGCACCCCATTTTAGCTGGTTTTCAACTGTTTTCAGCTGTTTTTAGGACGGGTCAAATTTTGGTATTTTTTGCCTTACCATAGCCTTGCATTTTGGGTCACTTTTTCAACATTCTATATTATTGTGTTTTTCGCCGTTTTTGCAACTTTCTATGCAATTTCGTGCCTTGGTCCACTAGTTTAGATGGTTTTCAACTGTTTTCAGCTGTTTTTGGGACAGGTCAGATTTTGATATTTTTGCCTTACTATAGCCTTGCATTTTGGGTCATTTTTTCCACATGCCATATAATGGTGTTTTAATGCTTTTGCATCTTTCTATGCAATGGCGTGTAATGGCATGCTATTTGAGGTGGTTTTCAACTATTTTCAGCTTTTTTTGGGACGGGTCAAATTTTGACATTTTTGCCTTACTATAGCCTTGCATTTTGGGTCAGTTTTTTGACATGCTATATTATGGTGTTTTTGGCCGTTTTTGCATCTTTCTATGCAATGGCGTGTAATGGTATGCTATTTGAGCTGGTTTTCAACTGTTTTCGGCTGGTTTTGCGACGGGTCAAATTTTGACATTTTTGCCTTACTATAGCCTTGCATTTTGGGTCAGTTTTTTGACATGCTATATTATGGTGTTTTTGGCCCTTTTTGCATCTTTCTATGCAATGGCGTGTAATGGCATGCTATTTTAGCTGGTTTTCAACTGTTTTCAACTGTTTTTGGGACGGGCCAAATTTTGACATTTTGCCTTTACTATAGCCTTGCATTTTGGGTCAGTTTTTGTACATGCTATATTATGGTGTTTTTGGCTGTTTATGCAACTTTCTATGCTATGGCATTTCTTGGCACCCCATTTTAGCTGGTTTTCAACTGTTTTCAGCTGTTTTTGGGACGGGTCAAATTTTGACATTTTTGCCTTACTATAGCCTTGCATTTTGGGTCACTTTTTCGACATGCTATATTATGGTGTTTTTGGCCGTTTTTGCAACTTTCTATACTATGGAATGTCTTGTGTCCCTATTTTAGCTGGTTTTCAACTGTTTTCAGCTGTTTTTGGGACGGGTCAAATTTTGGTATTTTTGCCTTACTATAGCCTTGCATTTTGGGTCAGGTTTTTGACATGCTATATTATGGTGTTTTGGGCCGTTTTTGCATCTTTCTATGCAATGGCATGTAATGGTATGCTATTTTAGGTGGTTTTAAACTGTTTTCAGCTGTTTTTGGGACGGGTCAAATTTTGACATTTTTGCCTTACTATAGCCTTGCATTTTGGGTCAGTTTTTTGACATGCTATATTATGGTGTTTTTGGCTGTTTATGCAACTTTCTATGCTATGGCATTTCTTGGCACCCCATTTTAGGTGGTTTTCAACTGTTTTCAGCTGTTTTTGGGACGGGTCAAATTTTGACATTTTTGCCTTACTATAGCCTTGCATTTTGGGTCAGTTTTTTGACATGCTATATTATGGTGTTTTTGGCCGTTTTTGCATTTTTCTATGCAATGGCGTGTAATGGCATGCTATTTGAGCTGGTTTTCAACTGTTTTCAGCTGTTTTTGGGACGGGTCAAATTTTGACATTTTTGCCTTACTATAGCCTTGCATTTTGGGTCAGTTTTTTGACATGCTATATTATGGTATTTTTGGCCGTTTTTGCATCTTTCTATGCAATGGCGTGTAATGCCATGCTATTTGAGGTGGTTTTCAACTGTTTTCAGCTGTTTTTGCAACGGGTCAAATTTTGACATTTTTTGCCTTACTATAGCCTTGCATTTTGGGTCAGTTTTTTTACATACTATATTATGGTGTTTTTGACCGTTTTTGCATATTTCTATGCAATGGCATGTAATGGTATGCTATTTTAGGTGGTTTTAAACTGTTTTTAGCTGTGTTTGGGACGGGTCAAATTTTGGTATTTTTGCCTTACTATAGCCTTGCATTTTGGGTCACATTTTCGACATGCTATATTATGGTGTTTTTGGCCGTTTTTGCAATTTTCTATGCTATGGCATTTCTTGGCACCCCATTTTAGCTGGTTTTCAACTGTTTTCAGCTGTTTTTAGGACGGGTCAAATTTTGGTATTTTTTGCCTTACCATAGCCTTGCATTTTGGGTCACTTTTTCAACATTCTATATTATTGTGTTTTTCGCCGTTTTTGCAACTTTCTATGCAATTTCGTGCCTTGGTCCACTAGTTTAGATGGTTTTCAACTGTTTTCAGCTGTTTTTGGGACAGGTCAGATTTTGATATTTTTGCCTTACTATAGCCTTGCATTTTGGGTCATTTTTTCCACATGCCATATAATGGTGTTTTAAATGCGTTTTGCATCTTTCTATGCAATGGCGTGTAATGGCATGCTATTTGAGGTGGTTTTCAACTATTTTCAGCTTTTTTTGGGACGGGTCAAATTTTGACATTTTTGCCTTACTATAGCCTTGCATTTTGGGTCACTTTTTCGACATGCTATATTATGGTATTTTTGGCCGATTTTGCAACTTTCTATACTAAGGAATGTCTTGTGTCCCTATTTTAGCTGGTTTTCAACTGTTTTCAGCTGTTTTTGGGACGGGTCAAATTTTGGTATTTTTGCCTTACTATAGCCTTGCATTCTGGGTCACTTTTTTGACATGCTATATTATGGTGTTTTTGGCCGTTTTTTCAACTTTCTATACTATGGAATGTCTTGTGTCCCTATTTTAGCTGGTTTTCAACTGTTTTCAGCTGTTTTTGGGACGGATCAAATTTTGGTATTTTTTGTCTTACTATAGCCTTGCATTGTGGGTCTGTTTTTTGACATGCTATATTATGGTGTTTTTGGTCGTTTTTGCAACTTTCTATGCAATGGCGTGTAATTGTATGCTATTTTAGCTGGTTTTCAACTGTTTTCAGCTGTTTTTGGGACGGGTCAAATTTTGACATTTTTGCCTTACTATAGCCTTGCATTTTGGGTCAGTTTTTTGACATGCTATATTATGGTGTCTTTGGCTGTTTATGCAACTTTCTATGCTATGGCATTTCTTGGCACCCCATTTTAGGTGGTTTTCAACTGTTTTCAGCTGTTTTTGGGACGGGTCAAATTTTGACATTTTTGCCTTACTATAGCCTTGCATTTTGGGTCACTTTTTCGACATGCTATATTATGGTGTTTTTGGCCGTTTTTGCATCTTTCTATGCAATGGCGTGTAATGGCATGCAATTTGAGCTGGTTTTCAACTGTTTTCAGCCGTTTTTGGGACGGGTCAAATTTTGACATTTTTGCCTTGCATTTTGGGTCACTTTTTCGACATGCTATATTATGGTGTTTTTGGCCGTTTTTGCAACTTTCTATACTATGGAATGTCTTGTGTCCCTATTTTAGCTGGTTTTCAACTGTTTTCAGCTGTTTTTGGGACGAGTCAAATTTTGGTATTTTTGCCTTACTATAGCCTTGCATTTTGGGTCACATTTTCGACATGCTATATTATGGTGTTTTTGGCCGGTTTTGCAACTTTCTATGCTATGGCATTTCTTGGCACCCCATTTTAGCTGGTTTTCAACTGTTTTCAGCTGTTTTTAGGACGGGTCAAATTTTGGTATTTTTTGCCTTACCATAGCCTTGCATTTTGGGTCACTTTTTCAACATTCTATATTATTGTGTTTTTTGCCGTTTTTGCAACTTTCTATGCAATTTCCTGCCTTGGTCCACTAGTTTAGATGGTTTTCAACTGTTTTCAGCTGTTTTTGGGACAGGTCAGATTTTGATATTTTTGCCTTACTATAGCCTTGCATTTTGGGTCATTTTTTCCACATGCCATATAATGGTGTTTTGGGCCGTTTTTGCATCTTTCTATACAATGGCGTGTAATGGCATGCTATTTGAGGTGGTTTTCAACTATTTTCAGCTTTTTTTGGGATGGGTCGAATTTGACATTTTTGCCTTACTATAGGCTTGCATTTTGGGTCATTTTTCGATATGCTATGTCATGGTGGTTTTGGCCATTTTAAAACCTTTCTATGGTATGGCATGTCTTGGCACGCTATTTGATGTGGTTTTCAACTGTTTTCACCTGTTTTTGGGACGGGTCAAATTTTGACATTCTTGACTTACTATAGCCTTGCGTTTTGGTTCATTTTTTCGACATGCTATCATACGTTGTTTTTAGCCTATTTGTAATTTTCTATGCAATGGCGTGTCTTGGTACCTTATTTAAGGTGGTTTTCAACTGTTTTCAGCTTTTCTTTTGTACAGGTCAAATTTTGACATTTTTGCATGTCGGGTCATTTTTTTGACATGCTACATTATGTTGTTTTCGACAAATTTGCAACTTTCCTATGGAGTTTTTGGCCATTTTTTGCAACATTCTGTGCTATGTTGTGTGTCAGCATGCCATTCTATGGTGTTCTGAGGTGTTTTCAGCCATTTTTGGGGCTTGTCATAGTTTGACATTTGTGCCATACTACAGCCTTGTCTTTTTGGTCATTTTTTCAACATGTATTATTATTCAAGTTTTTTTTTTTCATTTTTGCAACAATCTATGCTATGGCCTTCCTCAGCACGCTATTTAATGCTGTTTTGAGGTGTTTTCAGCTGTTTTTGGGACATGTCATATTTTGCATTTTTATCCACCCTATAGCTTTGCCTTTCAGCCATTTTTTCAACATGCTATGTCATGGTGTTTTTGGTTGTTTTTGCGTTATACTATGCTATGGCATGTCTCGGCATGCTATGTTATGCTGCTTTGAGGTGTTTTTAGCTGTTTGTGGAGCATGTAACATTTTGACAATATCCCAAAAACAGCTGTATGACCAAAAATTTTCAATGACCCAAAAGACAAGCCTATAGTATGGGTAAAAATGTCAAAATATGTCATTTACAAAAAAACAGCTGAAAACACCTCAAAACAGCAAAAAAATAGCGTGCCAAGACATGTCATAACATTCTATGCCATTGCGTGTCTAGGCATGCTATTTCATGCGGTTTTATGTAGTTTTCAGCTGTTATTTGGCCATGTCATAATTTGACTTTTTTTCGCTATACTATACTGTCTTTTTCTGTCTTTTTTTCCGACATGGTACTGTATGTCGTTTTCGGTCGTTTTCCCAACATACTATACTATCATGTTTTTAAACCATGATGGACCATTTGGACAACATCCTTTACTTTAATGTTTTTATCCCATTTTGGACGACATACTATACTATGGCGTTTTTATGCTCTTTTAGATAACATACCACACAATGACTTCTACACAGTATTCTTTTGAGGACATACTACACTATAACATTTTTTTGGTGTACAATATTCTGATATTTCTTTTGCATAGTTTCATATGGTATGTTTTTGGCATACTTCCTCAAAACATTTCAAGACATACTGTACCCTTCTTTGACTTTGAATGTCACTTTTCATGACATATCATACTGTCAGAGGGTAGAGGATAGATTTGTTTAAAAACTGAAATTCCAATTTGTCCTTGATCCTGCTACAACTTTAGAGTTGAAACATGAGTTGCTTAAAATCATCAGTTTCTATAATAAATTCCATACAATGGCGGGTGGCATCATACAATTCCTGCATAGCATTTTTTGAATTTGCATCAGAGTCTTGTGTCCTTTCAGCTCTGAACAATGTCTGCCCTTCCAGTGCAATAGCTCAATCCAGGATATTCGGGGTTAACCATGTCTCGGTGATGATGTGTGCAGAGCAGTTTCTGATTTCCCATTGCTGAGTGAGCCTCAATCGCATTTCATCCACTTTGTAAAACACTCTGCAAGTGGATACTGTCAGGTTGCAGGAGAACAGTGTGTTGAATGCTGAGCTGAAGTAAACAAACAGCATCCTGATGTAGCTGTTCTTTTTCTCCAGGTGAGTGAAGACTGAGTGAAGAGCAGTAGATATGGCGTCCTCTGTGGATCTGTTGCTTCTGATAGCATATTGGTGAGGGTCCAGGCTGGCAGGGATGATGTCTTTGATGTGGTAGAGAACCAGTTTCTTGAGGCACTTCATCAGGATGGGGTTAAGAGCCACAGGGCGGTAGTCAGTAAGATTAGACAAACTAGGACCTTTTAGGTACAGGAACGATAATGGTTGTCTTGAGGCAGGAGGAAACAGTCTCTTGTGAGCATGAGATGTTAAAAATGAGTTTTTAACTGTCAGCACAAGTTTTTAGTACGCGACCAGGAATATTTTATCCAGCGGATTTGTTAATATTCACTCTCAGCAGGAGTTTTCTCACATCTGCTGTGGTCACTGAGTGGCCAGTCCTCTGGAGGCGGAGTAGACTTCACAGCTGAGTCTTTACTGAGGAGATCAAAGTGAGCATAAAATCTGTTCAGCTCGTTCGACAGCGTGGCCTCACATATGATAGAAGGTAAAAGGAAGGTAGAAAACCAAGCGAAATTTCTTTTGTCTTTGATCCTGCTGCATCTTTGGGGTTGAAGGATGAGTTGATTAAAATCAGCAGCTACTATGAAGATTCCATCCAGGTCATTGGCAATGTTGCTGCTGGTGGTATCACTCAATTCCTGACGTGCATTTTTAGAATTTGCATTAGAGTCCTGTGTCCAAATGGCTCCCACAAAGTAAGTCCATCCAGTGCAACAGCTTGATCCGGGATGCCAGGGGTTTAACCATGTCTATGTGATGATGTGCACAGAGCAGTCTCTGATCTCTTGTTGCGGAGTGAGCCTTAATCGCAACTCATCCACTCCACTCTCCTGCCACTGGACATAAGCCAGACGAAGGCTTAGTAGAGGAATAGCTCCCATCCAAGTCAGGTCAGCCTTGCCCTGATGCTGGCTCTCCCTCTCTTTGTCTGGCGCTTTCAGTTTCATTTCTCCCCTCCGGTCTGACTTGCCACTCGGCCAATGCCACCGGTGGGGATCCCCACACAACTTTTCCAAATGTTGATAAGTGCATATCTATAATAGAAACGTTGTACTTCAGCAGAAGGGGTCACTGTGTCAAAAAAAAAATAGAAAATATAGCAAAAAAGTCTCAAGCTGCTGCATCTACATGCACTGCCATCATCATTGCAAAAAAATGCTATGGCGGCACTCCTGCTTTTGTAGCCTGTAACATTTTGAATCGCCTGCCACATATCTTTAGTGCTGTTACTGATATATGTTCACAGAAGATGCATATTCTTCTTAATCTGTGTGCTGAAAACTGTCCTGTAGAGCTGACCTTGCATTCATCTCATTCTTATGAATGCAATAATACCTTGTAGGAATTTCTTCAAATTTGGCACAAATGTTTGAGTGGACTCAAGGATAAACTGATTAGATTTTGGTGGGGAAAGATCAAACAGACTTTGCATTCATCTCATCCTTGTGAAAATGATATCTCAAGAACACCTTAAGGGAATTTTTTCAAAATTTACTTTCACTCCTCAACAAAAAGCTGATCTGAATTAGGGGTACAAATTGTCGAGGTTACTGTGACCTTGCATCCTACTCATTTTCGTGAATGCAATATCTGAAGATGGCCTTGAGAGAGTTTCCTCAAATATAGCACAAATATCCACTTGAACTCAAGAATGAACTGATTAGAATCTGGTAGTCGAAGGTCAAAGGTCACAGTGACCTCTTAAAAAATGTTTTTTTTTTCGTCTTCTGTGTTGCTGGGGGGAAGATGTGTGTGAACCATCCATATTTTCACAGACATGGTTGTGAACTGAAAGTGTCATCTTACTGGTGTGCGGAAGCATACAATTGCATGGCGATATATCTAGTATGTAAATATGTTTATTTCAGACATGAACATATATATATATATATATATATATATATATATATATATATATATATATATATATAAATATAAATACAATGCACAGGCAGTTAGTGCAGACTATGAAGGTGAAAAGGTTCACAGATCAGTTAATTAAGGCAGGACGGAAAGAGAGAACCAGAGAGCAACGCACATCGGTGTGGTCGTGTCATCTGATGTCTATGGTGCACATCGGATCAGAAGACAGATAAGTCAAGATAGAGTAGCCAGGATGTGCAAAATCAGGGGGTCATTATTATACATTTTAAGCAGCGTCTACATTTCACTGGAAGACAGTGACATATTTTGCTGCATTTTGTTATGTTAGTGTGTCAGCTCACATGGAAACTTAAGGATGCAGTTTTTTTAAGTTTATCATATCCCACTGGTGTGTGTTGCCCTCGAAGGTAAAAATTTTAAAGAAGTGCAAATAACAATTGCAAAGGTCTCATCTCCTGTCACAGAAAAAAAGTGCTGGATACCTCATTTAGACATGCTTGGAGCTCATATTAGTCAAGTACATTATATAACCATTCATGACTTTTGGAAAAATAATATTCTCATATTAACAATACTTGTAAATGTAGGACATATGGCAATATATAAGTAAATATACCATATATCTAAGTATATTCCAGTGGAGCTTTTCACAGCTCAGATCCAGTTATGTTTGCTTGTCTGTTTGTTTACATTAGAGGCCATGATCCTTTCATTCTGAAGGCCATGGCTTGTGGGGGCTGATGGGGCTCTTTGGCTGGGCCTTCGGACTCCCCTGAAAGATATGATGTAAAAACAATTTAAATTACATTAACATAATTCATTTTTCTGGAATGGATTATATTTTTCAAAGGGTTTAGGGCCATTAAATCTTAAAGGAAATGCTCCTTCATTGTTGACTATTATTGATCATTTAGTGTACTTAAATAGTTTTTAGATTGCAAATTCAGATAAACTTAATGGAAATGTTTTAGTTATGTAGTAGTAATTAAAATATTCTGTTTTTCTATCTTAACAGAAAACACAGAAGCTTGGTAGCACCTATAGAGGGCAGCAGTGCACCTTTAGTCAGTGCTGCCCACACCCAAACTGAAGCTTGGAGTGCTGCCGAGGAACTGATCCGACCCACTTTAAATACAACAGACATTGCTCACTGTACAGTTATGTTGTGAGTGTGATCTGCACAGACTTCAGCCTGCTTACACGCCATTTCCAAACAAAGTTAAAGCTGGTGTCTTTAAAACTTTAAGCTTGTGAAATCAAAAATGAACCACAGCCAACTAACATTAGGTTAACTAACTCCTGACTACAAATATTTATATTCTTTCTTTCTTACCTTCTTCCTTCCTTTCCTGGCTGTTAATGTGATGAAAACAGAACAAAATGAGTCTGCAGTAAAACTAAAGGTGACTTTGATATAAGGCAGGCCACATTTTGAACTCCATTTAAGTCTGTAACTAATTTTGTTTACTGTTTTCAAGTATTTTCACAAGTGTGAATACCCCATCCATTCTGCACAGAGGAGGAGGAGGTGGGTGGGAAGGTAGACTCACCACTGCAGGCAGGGTCTTTGCATAGTTCATATGTGCGTAGAGCAGCACAGCTGTGTCATTGTGAGACGCCTCCAGTGCGATAGACAGAGCATTGCTGCCATCCTGCAGACAGAGGAGACATACATCACTGTTGTGATGGATGTTGTGGCAACTTGTTCATTCCCATTAGTTAAGTCACTATTATGCATCCTTAATTGGACAGTGAACTACCACAATATTAATCTGTACTGCATTCTCATCATTTCATTTTTTGTCTTTGTATTGTATTTTTCCTGCTATTACATCAAAGATATTAAGAAGGGTGTAAATCTACAGTTGAGAGAACCTGTGATTTTGACCTTATAAAACATAGAGTAGGGGGGAAATGTGGGTTTTTTGTAATATCTGAACGCTAGAATTTGAATCATTTGCGACAGTTTATTCTTCTGCCATCAGTGCACGTTTCGCTGCTTGATACTGGAGGTGTAAAGATACACAAAATCCCTAGTTTGGTATGTAACTTGGTCCAGGATTCACTTAATTATTGACACAAGGGAGAAAACATTTCTACAAAAAGTTTCTGTTGTTAAATGTCAGTCTCAGTCTCATACATATCTTGGTCACAAGCTTAAGAAAAAAAAAGACAAATGCAAGGGATTTCACCTTAATGTCTGTCTGACTATTTGTTTGTCTTTGTTTTTAGAGAAATAAATTCAATCAAATTTTCTGTTTTGTGCATGTAATTCCACTGTGCCTTACAGCCATGTCATGCTTTTCTGTGTTTGCAGAGGACAGCAGAGGAGGGGGCTTTTACAAATGTTTTCCATCCCCCCCAGTCAATCTCTCGGTCCAGCTGTGCTGCACTGAAACACAATCCAGGAGCCGCCTGCACTGCATGGTCAACTCATTCACTCACTCAAATATCTGTCTGCTGCAATCCTCTGTGAAATCACTTTAAAACACACGGCTGTGCAGATTAACAAAAAGCGAAACGCGAAATGTCACAAGCAGCAATAAGAAGAATTTTGATTGAGGCTAAGGTTTCAAAGGAAATGATCCCTCTGATAAACAGATGAATTTTAAAATGTGCTATGAAATAAGTCAATTGGTTAACAAAAATGTTAAATCTAGTAGTCTGAAGCTTTCAGAGGTTAAAAGAAATCATTGAGTCTTTCTACCTTTCTTGGTCTAAGGATATTAAAAGTTGTCGCTGACTTGAGTCATGTGGTAAAGTATGCAGAGGACTCATGCAGGAGCCTGCAGGGCATTGTTTCTGAAATCTGCAAGTCTGCAGTTGTGAACAGTGGAGTTGTGGCTTTTTAATTCATCCCTTGGGGGCCTTTGAGTAGCCTAGTGATTGTGTTTCCTGTAAACAGCACTGATTTCAGTAGAAGGCAGATGAAACTAATCTGATCAGGACTCTGAAGCGCTCAGCCTGTCCTGCTTACATAGGAAAACACGAACGAAGAGAAGCAGAAAAAGAGGTGACAAGGAGAGGAAATGGCAAAGACCAATTTCCCACGAGGAGCCATTTCCTGAGCACAGATTAAGCTGAATCCCAGACATAAAGTGCTCTGATATTTTCAGCAGCCAGAGATTCAACAGTTGGCTTCATCTGTAAGCTCAAGTTACTGAAAGTTTCCCACAATGAGTGCATCAGCTAAATGTAAATGACTTACATTATCAACGATTGATATGTCACAACCGGGCTGTTCCAGGAGCAATTTAACAATCTCAGCACGTCCGTGTTCGCTGGCACACATGAGAGCTGTGGATCCCTCATCGTCCTGCACATTAACGTCAGCACCACACTCCAGCAGCGCCCGCACCATCTCCTGCCGACCATGGCTAACAGCTAGCATCAACGCTGTCTGGCCCGCCTGCAAAGGTAAAGAATTACATATGCAATTTCTTCCTAAAACAATACAGTTTTTAAGAGCTTGTCATATTGCTTAACCTTGCAAACAATAAAAAAATGTCCTTACAAAGCTAACTGATACCTGATTCTTTTTTAGCATAACACTACTTCCTTTTTGAAGCTATATAAATTTCAGGACAGTGCCTCCAGTCTTCATCTGCACAGCTCCTCTGCAACTGCTGTATCTACAGCACCTTTAGAGCATATCTGTTATTATGCAGCAAAAATGTATTTACTTAACCCTTAACTTGTCTTGCCAGTTAAAGCTGCAGTTTGTAACTTTCATAAAAAAACTTTTTGTCAAATTTGCTCAAACTTTCACTACATCCATACAATATTACTTGAAACAGATTTAAAAAAAATCACATTCCTCCTTGTAGTGCTTCTGAAGGTATTCACTAGAATCTACTCGGGCATGAGGAAAACCACCATCAGAGCCAAGGAGTCTCTAATGCAGCTGTCAATCATGTCAATCACAGCTTTTGAACTGTGATCAAACTAGGCAGTACTGATCAAATGTGAATCAATAATCTGTTACTGCGTTACCCTTTTTTAACCTTAAAAGTTTTCAAAAACATATTTTTGTGTGCTGTTAGCTGAAAAATGAGAAAGTTTGTGACCAGGCTGCCATGTTAGAAATAGTCGAGCCAAAATGAAGCATTATCAGGGCTGGATGATACAGCAAAGATATTATCATGATAATATATTCCGTATTGATCGATAGATATTTATCACAGTGCATAGTTTGGTAATGCTAGAAAAATAACATTAAATACATATAATATACAATTTATTAGATTATTTTAATCATTAAGTAAAATGTCAACATTTAACTTTGCAAATATGCTTCTCCGCCTTTACAAAACAATACAAGTGGGTTTGTCTTGCAACATAAAGTGACAGTGTGGTCCCCAAGATCGTACCTTTACAGGTGAAACGTGACGGTCATTCAGAAATCATAAAACCATAGTTAAATGCATAACTCTCAATTTGTTGTTTTCCATATTGGTTGGCACAGACATCAGAATATTTTGGGGGCCGTCGTAATCCGCGTTTTCGATTTATGAAGTATTTATCACAATACCCTATCAAGATCGTTTTATTACCCAGCCTTAAGCACCACCCACCTGCCAGAGATGCAGGCAATGCAGTAACAGAATATCTAATTATACTTGGACAGCACCGCCTCGATTGACAATTTGACAGCAGTTTACGAGCAGTGATTGAAAGCTGCGTTAGAGAATGCTTTGCTCTGATCAGTTGTTTTTGTTAATTTACAGTGAATTCTTGCAATTCTTGCCATAAGGATTATAAAGAGGGTGGGGGGAATATGATTATTTTTCACAGATTATTTGTCTCATGTACGACTTTGAAGATCACTAATTTGACTAGGTAAGTGCAACTGTCACTATTTTCGCAAACAAAGAGCCTATTTCCCTGGCTCTGTAGGCTGCTGCTTTCACTAAATAGTGCCAGGTGTAAATGTGTTTTAAATAAAAATTGAAGATACAGTAAACGGTTCTGAGAGCGTAGTTGGTAAATAAATGTTTCTGTTCCTAAAACCAAACTAAAGCCATAAAAGTTTAAATCTCCAGAGGTACAACTACAAATGATTCTTTTTCCTTACTTTAAATGGCTTTTCTTTGCTTTAAATTTCAAAATTTGAGTCACTAAGTCAAAGAAAAATTCCTTTTGTGAATGTCAACCAGCACATAAACACCCTAGTTTAAAAGGTTAACTTGAAACACAGCAGAAAATAGAACAACTCAAATTCCTGATCCTAAAATTGCATTGCGTGCCTTGTGTTTTGTTTCCCACGGCAACAATAACAAGCAGCAGTAATTGGATTTATAGTCAGTGATGCTATAAATTGGGAGTCCTATGACTTGGCAGTGTGAGAGCCTGTCAGGTGCTGTATCCAAACACATACACTACACAACCTGATTAGATCAAGCAAAGAGATAAAACTGCTTACAAGTCAACAGATTCTCACGACTGTGTCACGTTACACATTTCACTAACCCGATCGAGCCTATAACCACTGAACAAACCAATCATTCATCTGGCTCTGAATGTACAACACAGGAAATACTCTTTTAACACGTTGCCTTTTCAGACAAACAAGGAACAAAGAAGGCTTTTATCCCCCAAACAGTTTTCTTAACCTTCACCTAGCAAGTAGGAATAAAGCAGATATTCATTCATTTCTGTTTTGACTTATCAAAAAGTAATTAAATCGCATTCAACTTATTAAACCGCTTGTGTGTGTTGCTGCAAATGTTTTTGTTTTTTGATTGTCACACATTATAAACCAGCAGAGAAAAGCCAAGTTTAGACTTAGCAAAAGAATGCTGTAAAAATTCCCGCTATCCACTGTAATGCGACTAACAAATCAAATCAGTGACTCATACATCTCACTTACACTCTTATTTGGCTGTAATATGTAGAATTGATTTTATGTTTGGTTTTACAATTCTACAATTTCATTTAGCAGACGCTTTTATCCAAAGCGACGTACAACACAAGCAAGAATTTAGACTTAAGGAAAAAACCCTTAGTAAGTGCAAAAAGTGCTTCAGGTGTGATTGGTCACAGGTATTGCCGTCTAGTGGCAGAAGAAGTGCTGCACAGCCGCATAACCAGTAGCGATCTCAGCATCTGAGATTCAACAATCTCAGTATCACTACTTACTACTTACGATGTCTTATATTGAATGTTAATTTAATTATTTAATTTAATTTAATTAACAGTTTAAGTGAGATTAAATGAATTTAACAAAGCCAGTTGAGCTACGATCGACTCTTTTTTTAAGTGATAAAATGCTTCAGGCTGTTGGAGCTGACTACAGACGTAGTCGTACGTCTGTGGTCATTCACACTTCTCAGGTGATACCTCTTTAAACAGAGAACTGTAGCTTTGAAAATATTTGTGTCACAAAAGAAAACTAATTCAATATGCACATTTTTACAGCATAAGAACACATTTTACTCCACCTCCATGATTATCAAAACCAGCCTGCACTCACTACTGTATTCAGTCTCATGAGTTTTATTTTACTTTGCGGTTTTACAGGCGGGACCTACATATCAGAAATGACACGCACAAGAAGAATGACGGCAGTAAAATGACTTGTGGGAACACTGAAGGATGTTTTAAAAAGTGGCAACAAGCAGCATTTCAGGAGTAAACAACACACAAGTGATGCAATGATGATGACTTGCCTGGCTGGCCTTGGCGTTGACGTTGCCCTGACTGAAGAGCCTCTTGACCACAGCCATGTCCTCCTCTTCCTTCACAGTAGAGAGAGCTGCCAGCATGATGGCAGTGTAACCTGCTTTGTTCTGCTTATCCACGCTGCACACACCTGCAGGGAACATACACTTTATTACTACATGTTAAGATAAGCCCTAGTACAGATATACAGAATACATTGCACCAGTTGCCAGTTTAAGTACAGCTAAAACTACTGCAGTTTACATTCCGTTTTATTCCAGAGGATACAATTTATTACTCTCTGTTTCACATGGTTTTACAGGTCTAACATAAATGTTAGCCTCTCCAAAAGCCTTACATCACCTGCACTTTTGAATTATTGTTTGGACTATTAACCAGATTATCTATGAAACCTTTACAGTAACATTACATGGTGTAGTATAATGTTGTATAAAATAGTTATTTATCATTACATATTTATTTGAAACACTTGAAACAGTCAATACAAATTTCCCACAGTATCAATACACCAGTACCAGCTGCTCTTTCTCACTCTTACTTATTGTTAATGTTCACTACAGTCATTTTGGTGCTCTCCGCTACCAACCAAGAAAAGTTGTTGTGTTATGTAAATTGTATGCCCTTAATGTCATTTTTTTCTTGTTGTATCAAAAATGCAATGGAATATCAATATTTTTCAAGATGTTGTATTGAAGTTAGAAATCCAGTATCGTGACCACACTAGTGCAGTGCAGATGATTTTCAGGGGGTCACTGGCCTGTGTCCAGCAGCAGCCCCACCACACCAAAGTTGGAGTGGGAGACACTGTAGTGGAGAGCCGTGTTGCCGTTGCCGTCGGTCATGTTGACGACATGCTCCAGCAGCACAGACGACACCTCTGAGAACGCCATCAGGTAGTCTGAGACCCGTGAGGGCTGAGCCATCTTGGCGCTGGAGATCCGGAACCACTCAAGCTGGACGGTGTGGGTGCTGGAGAGCTGAACATGAGGGTGGGAAGTCACATCATTAAGTATCTGTTATACACATAGACAGCATCTGGAGCATATTTATCTCAGCAGGAAGACAACAATAAAGCTGTATTTTACTAGCGCTGGTTACTGACCCACATTTCTCATAACACGGCGAAATTAAAAACAGTTGTGAAAAAAAGTGTATTTTGGCAAACAATATTTGTCTCAACTGGATAGCAGCCTGCTGTTTCACTGAAAGTCAAGGGAAGTCCCTTTTAACCATCTGTTATTAAACTCAACAATCATCCAGTTTACTGGGTCCTTTCTCAGTCTACATTCGTCTGTTACTGTTATAAGCTCCTATTGTTTATAATTAACGTTTGCTGGTGCCGAAAATATCACTTAACTATAAAATACAGTCACACAGCTTTCATTAACTTTAAGTAATTATGATTTCGCATTATTCCAAAAATAAAGTAGTGAAGTTAAAAGGGTTACTTAGTGATAAAATGGTTTGAGGAAACATGCAGGGACGCACCACTTCCTTACTCTTCAGTGTTTTGATGTCATCGTTCAGGTGGTTCTTCAGAATGAGGCATGCTTCACGCATTTTTGAGCTAAGCTCAAACCTGTTACAAACAGA
Source organism: Plectropomus leopardus (assembly GCF_026936395.1). Taxonomy (NCBI): domain Eukaryota; kingdom Metazoa; phylum Chordata; class Actinopteri; order Perciformes; family Serranidae; genus Plectropomus; species Plectropomus leopardus. The sequence continues at coordinate 16,192,990 of NC_142180.1, forward strand.
AAGATGTATCACTGTAAAAGATAAAACAATTCATGGGTTTTTCCTCATAGTTTCTGTTTTGCTGTATTAGAATTGTACAAGGATTTTACATTGTGTTTTTACAGTGTATGTATATTTCAGTGGTCAGACTTGCACTTTGTCGTGCAACATGATTTGGAAGAATTCACGTACACAGCTTTACACTTTAGTCAAGAAACTATTTTTTTTTGTTTGTTTGTTTTTTAGGTTATTTTTTAGGCATTTTAGCCTTTATTAGATAGGACAGATTAGTGGTGTGGCTGGAGGCAGGAGTTGAGCCTGAGGCCACTGCAGCAAGGACACTGCTTCATACATGGGGCGCCTGCTTTATCCACTCAGCCACTGATGCCCCAAGAAGAAACTATTTTCTAAGACTGCATTAATCAATATAGCAATTCAAAATATGTATTCTTTCATACTAGGTAATCACATACTTCTCTTTCACAGCATCAGATGAATAATTTTTGGTTCTCAGGGTTTCCTCATCAGTGTCACTCTCGTCCAGGTTGACGTTTCTCTCCTCCTCTGATGTTTCGTCCTCCAGAGCCGCTTCATCCTCCTCTGTGCTATCCAGGCACTCGCCTTCTCCACTTTCTCCAGAGGAACTTCCGTCTTCTTCTTCTTCATCCTCCTCCTCTTCTTCTTCTTCTTCACTGGATGTAGATTCATACCTGGGAGACACAAATATTTGGTGGAATACAGAACAACTTTTGCAGTTTTTTAGGTACTTAGTGGCTGTTTTTTAAGAAAAAAAAAACTGTGATTAGTGAGGAATATGTGTTTTCTTTGAGCAGGTCACAGGTTTGACAAGTGTCACAATATAGAACATCATTTAAAATTAAATCTGCAAGCAGCGATGAACCTGCAGTGATGATGGTGAACTCCAGCTAAAGCAGCCGTTCATTTCTGTGAAAGTTGGATTATGCATGCAGAGACCCTTATCAAACCTATGAAGTTTCAGGCAGATCGGACAATGTACACTAAAGTTACAAAAAAATCCTGTTTTATGGTGAGACATCAAAATTGTACGCCTCGCCACAAGAAAACCATTAAAGTTTTGCGCGTACCCTTGATAACTTTTCATCACCAAGTTGTTAAGATTGGACACACCAAATTTGAAGTCGACTGGATTAATCCTGTAGGAGGAGTTTGCAAAAGTACAAGGCTGGATATTGCCAAAAATGATCATAGCTAGGCGCTTGGGCCCTAAAAATGTTATTTAAAAAACTCATAGTAAAGCAGTGATTGTCAAACTTTATCTGTCATGCCACCCTTCAAAACCCAAAAAAGTTCATACCTCACCCCACATTTTTTTTTAATCATCAATCATTAACAACAAGTGAGACGGCAACTTACAAAAAAGGATACATGTTGTATTTTATTGAAATAAAGATCAGCAAGATAGCATAAAAATCTGTTTTTTGGGGTTTTTTTTAAATCATATTCATTCACCTTTGTTTGACTCTATATTTCACTCCATATTTTTCCCTCTGTCATCCAAGACCCACCATAAGGGCCCTCCTAACAGTTAGAGAAAGGTAGGATAGTATGTCATTAAGGTCATAATATAGTATAAAATAAAAATCCATTAAAAATCATAATACAATACATAGTTTCTCAAAATGCAACCTACGGGCCAGTGGCACCCTTTGGAAACATTTTGTAAGGCCCCCGAACAAGATATGAAATGCATTTATTATACCTAATTATCCATTATCCATTTCAGTACTTGTCAGGTTATGAGTGAAAGCTTGCAGGAAGCTACTGGTTGCATGGCAACAAGGGGCAGCTGGCAAAGTGTCACACTGATGCTAGTGTGCTTTTGGCTAACTTGGTGATTTTGGTGGACAACTCTGGAGTATAATGTAAAATTGGGATGGAAAATAGTGTGTTTTATGTGTGTACTTTTGCTGCACAGCCCTCAATAAGAACCTCTGCTCGTGACCATCTGCTGTCTTATTTTATTTTCACTGTGTTAAAAATAAGGTTTCATGTTACTCACCCTCCATTTAGAATCCCAACAAACTGCAGGCTCTTCTTGCCAGCGGTGCGATTCTCGCCTGAGTTACTCCCATCCTTCCTCTTCATGATTGATTTCAGCATACCTGTTACCATAAAAGAAGCAGATGGACCAAACAAGAGTTCAAACAAAAAGAACACAAACTCCACACATGACATAAACACAACTATTTTATCAGTTTATCACTGGAGTATGGAGCCATCTCTTTAGATGACCTCATTTGTGTGTTTCTAGGAGAACTGCCTATGAAACCAATTTGATATTTTTTAAATAGCTGCATTCACTTTTCAGTAAATATTTAATATCTGAGTGAGAAACACTTTATCCTCTGTCATTTCTGAAGAATAATAATTAAAAAAGAACAACGCTAATTGTAACATTGAAAAAAGACAGACCTTACCTAGACATACACCCAAAACTTATGACTAATTAATTCAATTATTAGTCACTGACAGGTGAATTGAATAAGTCTGATCATCTTGTTACAATGCAATGTAAAACCCTGGGTCCTGGCTTTCATGTGGATGCCAACTGACACTCCACAGGAATGACCCCCAGAACTTGAAAAGAAGCTTAAGATTTCAACCTGGCCTCCAAATTCCCCAGATCCCAATCTGACTGAGCATCCATGGGACATACTGGTACCCCACCTCACAACCCACAGGACTCAAAGGATCTGTTACCAACGGCCTGGTGTCAGACATCACAGCAGACCCTCCTATGTTCATGTCTCGACAGGTCAGAGCCAAGTCCGATCCAAGCAAGCCCTGCCGTGATTCAGGGGTACCAACACACCCCACACATATGGGGGGGGGGGGACGTTGCCATTAATGGGGGTGCTTCATTTGTATCAGTGTTGGGTGGGTGGAGCATGTTTTGTGGCATCCACATGAATACCAGGATCAAAGGATTTCCTGCTGATCATAACGAACGATCATACGATCAATGTTGATCACTTCACCAATTAGCCAAAACATTAAAACCGCTGACAGGTTAACAGGTAGTGTGTTAGGGTCTTCAGGAAATGAATTCCAAATTATAAAGAAAGCATGAACTCTCCATTATGCTTCATTTGTGGATATTAAATTATGTTCTCTCTCTACCACCTGCCCCACAATTCATTTACTAATTTTGAATTTCATATTTACTGTTTTTTGTTAAGAACTTTCAGAAGAACAACATATGATTTCCTGAAGTTTAACACTTCAGCGAAGGCAAACATCTGTAAGTTCTCACCTGTCTTGGTGCTAATTGCTGCAATCTTCTCTTCTTGGTCATTCTCTTTCTTCTCAGCCATACTGACAACCTCTTCTTCTGGGGATACCTTGTATTCAGCGATGGTTATCTGTCTCTTCTTTGGCACTGTAATTTTTTGCTCCTCCATCTTCTCCTCAAACAAGATCTCCCACTGGCTCCCAGTGCTGACCACTGCAACAAGAGGTGGTTCTTCTGTTTCCTCTACAGCATCAGTCTGGGTGCCTTGTTCCATTTGATCTGCTGTTAAACTTTCACCTACGCATGCATCGCTCACCTGAGGACGGCACAAAACTGCAGCATGCTTTACTGAAGCTGTCAATGTCTCTATCTGGGCATTCGTCATGTCTGGTTTTGCAAGAACCCCCTTCTCAAACGTGACTTTGGAAGTTTTCTCCTCTATCTGGGCTTTCAGGATCCCCATGTCTTTGTCGGCCACACTCAACCGATCCTCAAGAGACACAATGGACTCCTGCTGGAATTTAATGGTGTCCTGTAAGGTCTCAATCTCCCGTTGTGCTTCACTGGTCAGCCCAAGTAATGACTCCATAACCCATACCTCGGCCTCTTCTGTCTCCACACTGGTCTGTACTCCCTCCTCATGAACCAGAGGCGCCTCAGTCCCTGTGCCTTTCTCACAAACTTTTATCTCAGTGCCCTCAGAAGCATCTTTTACACTCTGCCTGTGGTAGAAAACAAGAGAGTCCATTGGCACGTCATCCCCAGCAGCGACAGATTTCTTCTCAACAAATACTTTTTCTGAAGCTTTTAGTGAAACTTTTGATGACGCTTCTGTGGCTTTCTCTTCCTTCCCCTCAAATTTCTCAGTCAGCCTTTTCAGCTCCCCAGATTTCCCAGGGCCTTTACGTCCAGGTGAGGCTGGTGCAGTCAATCGACTGTGGACACTGTGGTCAGTTTGAGGGATCTCTGTGGTTTGGGTAGAAGACTCTGTGGTCTGTTGCTTCTGCTGGGCCTCCTCCATTGCTTCTTTCTTCTCCTGCAGAGCTAATAGGAGCATGTCTTTCTCTGCACGAAGCTTGGCCACCTCTTTCTCAAGTGCAGGAACACCCTTTACCCTCTCTTCCATCTCCTTCAGCTGTTTCAAGGCTGTAGCCATCTGCTCTCTAACTGTCTGCAGCTGGCTGGGTGGGATTGGTGTCACTGCGGTGCCAGCAGCTGGAGTGCTGCGCCCAGAGGTCTGAGGGCTGGGTTTAGTCCAGCTACTCGGCAGAGGCTGGATGGATGGAGATGGTAAGCGCTGTTTCGGAGGATCTGTGAGCTGGATACGACCACCATTCTGATGCTGGTGGGTTTGTTCCTGCTGTAGCCGTCGACTGGTTTCCAGAAGAGTTCGCTCCACTCTGGGGTTGCGCTGTGGTGGAGGAGGTGGCACTTTGGCTCCGGCAGACAGGGGAGGAACACTGAGGAGGGTAACAGGGGAAATAGAGAGCCCTTCGCAGGGTGCTGACCCAAGGCGGTTGCGTGGCGGTGGTGGAGGAGGAGCTCTGCCATCCTCACTGGCCGGGGAGGCCAAAGACTCTGTGGATGTCCAGCCACTGGTGCGTCCCCCCACACTCCTCTGGGAGAGTTTGACACCTCGGCCAGAGCGTCGGGAGCTGACAGGTGCCCGACGGAGATTGTGCCCGCTTTCTATCTCTTCTACATATTTGAGGAAGTCCAGATCCAGCTGGAAACCATACGGAGTCTGAACAGAGTAGGAGCCCGGCTGGTCAGCCTCCTCCTGACTGGGGTAGATGAACGGAGAGCCCAGATCTGAGGAAAACAGGACACATGACACAAAATGGCTGCATACTTAAAGATGGACTGTGAAGCTTCATTATAAACAAACTAAAGTCATGTTTTCATGTAGTGTGTCTCCACAAAAAACATTGTGTGAATCCCTCAGGTCTAACAAATGTGTGACAAAATGCTAAACATTTATTTGCTCAAACTAGATATCAAATGAAAGCCAGAGATTGTATTAAGTTAAGTTGTTATGAGCTGTAAATTTACCACTTATAAGCAAAATGCAAAAGATAATGTTATATCAGAACCGGTCTGGGCAAAGCCTCTGTTCCTCCGGGCAACTGCCTCTGTCTCACTAAGACACACCCTGGGGACCATAACGTCCCCAGAAGAACAAAAAGACTGCTTGACTTGAAAAAATCTTGATGGCCATTTGATTCTTCAACTTTTATGGGAAGCCTACCGTATGTAGATAGGAACGTCTCATTCTAAGGTAAAGACAACACAATTGTTTTTCCCAGATGATTACAAACTAATGAAAACATAGTAATACACACTATATACCATTTCTCCCAATACAAGCCCCTATATGCTACACACTCAACATTTAATATTATGTAATTAATTATGATTATATAATTATTATATAAATATTTAAAAGGTATAACAGGGATGTGCTGGGGGGCAGCATTAGCTTAGTCTGTAGGGATCTGGCTTGGGAATTGAAGGATGGCCAGTTGGTATCAAGTTTAGAAAGTTAAAGATGGCTTGTTGTCAAAAAGATTTGGTACTTTATAGATCATTACTGTGTTGTGCGGCTGCTGTATATCTGCAAAATACTGATTTATTTCATGTTATGTTATTTCTTTTCAGTAGTGATGATTGGGTGGAAGATATGTATTTACAGTGATATTTTACTTTGCGTAATGTTTACTTTTTATGAACAGTGTTTACTTTTAATCTTCTTTTCTTTATGTGAGGCCCTCAGAAAAGCACAATGTGTGTTTCTACCTCACCTGCACATGTAAACTGTTTTATTTCCCTTTTCTTTTTTTTTTCTTTATATCTAAATGTGCAAGTAAACTTGCACGCAAGTCCAGCTCAGACAATGTTACAAGCTGAGCGAAGTAGCTAACCTCAACATGCATGTGCACTTGTGTGTTTCATAAAATAACAGAGTACAAAAACTATTTCCCCAAAGAGGGATTGATGAAGTACTTCTTCTGTGTGTCTTAGGGGTGGCACAGATTATATGTTAAAGTCAACACGCTGAAAAAAGTTACAATATGTCATGAAACACTCAAACTGGTTCAGGTGTCTGATCTGCAGTGTTTACAGTACAAGCAATATATATACATAAACTATTTTATATATATTTTGTTTCCTGTGGTTTAACAGCATTTTGATTTCATCTAAACCATCTCAATGTGGTAAACTCCACAAACCATAACAAAGTCTTTGACTTATTACGGCAATAAAATGAAACACTACAAAAGCCTGCAAACCGCAATGATCATCTCAGTGTGGTATAAATATTTACATGATCACAGCCAAAAAAAATTAGGATATGAGGTAGAAATACAAACAAAAAAAAAACAATGGCATCTTTATGCAGTTTCTTACCAGGCATCTTTGGGTTAACTTGCACCGACTGAGTCATTTTTCAGGACAGGGACCTTTCAGCACACACAGCTTCAAATCAACACCTGGCTAAAGACAACACACAGTGACATGAATACATTCATCACGACTGCACTTAAAAAGGAAGGAAAAGGATGTAAGCTTTAAAAACACTGCACGGTAGAGTGTTGAAAACATCAGCACAACTCCATCATTTGTTACCTACTGACTGACAACGAGTGTCAGGGGGAGTTTTGATTTAACATAATTGTGTTAGCATTAAAATCACATTCTTCCCATGTTTTTGTTTATAGGAGACACAACAAACAAGTGGCTCCTTACTCTCAGTTTAATGGCGGACACAGACACTTCTTTATAGCAGTTGTAAACTTACTACAAAGTGCAGAAACGCTTAAAGAAGTTTATGAGTTTTCTTTTGGCTTGTTAGCACGTATGGCTGAATTCAAAAGAATTCTCTTTTGGAGATTTTTTTGGAGAGGTTTAGTTAAACGGGTTGTTTACTTTTCCTCTTCAGAGGTGTTGAAGGATGTTGAGCCTGGTATCATCACCGTACCTTGGTCTGTGTGTGTGTGTGTGTGTGTGTGTGTGTGTGTGTGTGTGTGAGTCAGAGGATCTCTACTGTAGACTTTAACTACAAGAGTCAAGAGTGCAAGATACGTGCCTAAAATTCATATGTATGCTGGTGTGTGAATGTGTAATATACAGAAACTTCTGGCACGCACTGTGAACTTGGCAGTCAGGGGAAACACCTCAGAACAAAGTCAACAACAAAGAGCTGAACAGTGTCCAAAAACCACAAGACAGCTGCTGCATTAATGACAGCATCACACCATCCAACCCACTGAGAAACCACAGGATTCCTCTCACATACACACTGCAGCACTGGGAAATCTATCATTTCCTTTGGGCACAATTTGACACAAAGAAACTCTACACCAAGTTGTACAATGGCCGTCGGTCCACACTGGTGAGCGTATATTGCTCTAGTTTTTGTAGTGTGTGTCCTGCAACGTTGGCACTAGTCAGCCCTTGTCAGTTTTTTTTTTTTTTTTTTAGCCAATTCAGCGTGTTGATTTGGCATTCAAGACTCCAGAGAGCATTGATGAATGAAATTGGTCTGATTAGTTCAGCTCAGCACACAAGAAGACAAAGTAAACAAACTCTAATGCCAAGAGGGAGCAAGATCAAAACAAAATTGTTATATTAAGAAAGGTGCGAACTGGCTGTCAGCTGTAGTCTTTTTGTTGTATTCAAGTGCAACTTTTTGGTTGACACAGCAGACATGAGGCAGCACAACATTTGCCATTAGTTCTTTGTAGGGGTGTAATGACCCATTGATCTGGATCGATATATCGATTCAGTGAGCAAAGATCAAATAATAAGTCAGCCCTGCCACTAAGCTAATCTATGCAATGAAAAAAGCCATAGGCTTATGCTAACAACTTAAGCATGTTGTCTATGTGGGGAAACGTGATAGTTGCTTTGCTGGGAGAAGTTTACCGCCAGGTCTCAAAGTCAGATAACATAATGGGGTGAGAAGTTAATATACAAATGGTCAATTTGTGGGTGAAGTATTCCTTTAAGAGACCAACATAAGTTGTTAAAAATGTCTCATTCCAATAAACATTGTGCCTCTGTTTGTTCCAGACAGACAGACAGGAAATATTCTTCCTGTGCCTCAGGAAAAGAGCCAAGAGTGTTTATAAAACCAAGCTGAAAACTGCATGGACACTATCTGGATAATTGTATAAACTGCAGAGAAAAGAAAACATCAACTCAAATATGACAGATTGTAACTTTAAAAGAGTGAAATGAATGTTGTTTTGTTGTGTTGAAGTAGTTTACCTCTGTCAGCCGCTCAGTGAGTGATTCATTCAGCTGGAGTTCAGGCTGGTTCCCTCTTCCCTGCTGCACTCAGCCCTGACACAAAGAGAGAAGGAAACATCCTCCATCAGATGTCACACATTCACAGCCCTGCACAGCATTACCATATTATACAGAGAAGAGACAAATTAATGAACCACACTGAATATAAATGAGGAGAGAAACATGGGTGCAGATACGTCCACACAGGGGACAGTGACTCACTGACTGGCCTTGGGACTGACTTGCAAACCCTCTCTATCACTATGTTAAAAACACTAAACGACTGAATATAATGTGTAAAAAATGTGTTTAATGTTCAATAAAGAATATTTGAGTACTGCTGCTGTTCTGGAGGACACCATCCAAAGATGTGTATATTTTGTCACACTTTGTCACCTATTTGTAAATGCCACAGAGACTGTGCTATACCAGAGCTTCATTCATAACTTTGATATTTGAATTTTCAATCAACATTTCAATGCTGTGCAGTTGTTTTTCTTTTTTATTCTGTTTGAGCCCAGGATTTCCACACAGTTGCAGATAAAGAGATAAAGATAAACTGATGTTACTATTATACTAATTGTAGAATGAGATTGACTGTGTGGTTGCATAGGATTGTTTCCAACTTGTGTGATCTTGTGACCAATAAGTCCATTGCATTAACTTAAAAAGTCAGAATTTATTGAAAGAAAGACATTTTCCCAAATCCATGCTTGTTTATAGCAAAAAAATCTGTCTTCTTTTATTGGTGTTTACCCTTTCAAAAACAAACAAACACATTTTTCACTGAGGTCAAAAACCGTTAACTCTTCTGCTTGCTGCAGACAAAGAGAGGCGAGATTTGTCACCCAAAGCTTCGATTTATCCCTCTGTCGCCCACCAAACAGCATTTTTTAATGTTATTTTTCCATCTTTTGAAGAAATCACAGTATTTTTTTCATCTAACACCAGCTGAAGAGTAACATCAGTAAGACCAAAGAAGATGCGCGGCGTGAAAAGAACAGAATTATAACAAACTAGAAAGAGGAGCAAGTATAAAAAGCCTTGACGCTGGTAAACAGGACATGGATGTAAACTGTGACACAGAAGTGTGCAGACACCTGCACCGCCACACACCTCACTATCACAGGTGTGTGGGTTTACAAAGTAGATCATAGGGTTGCTGTCCACGTGGGTCATATAAAGCTGATGTTTTTTAGGCGTAAAACAACTTTTGTAACAGAGAGAGAGAGAAAGATTCGTGCAACAGAAAAACAGATGCTCTGTCTTTGAAATATGAAAACACATACAGTGTCAGATACAGTGAATGTACCCACACACACAAACATGCATGCAGTCATTCTTTTTGTGTCAAACACACACACACACACACACACAGACAGATGTGTTTTCCAGCAGCCTCGGGCACATTCCTAACACATGCTGTTGCAACACGCCGGCTGTCCTTCTGGCTGACTGACTACTGATAACCTATAAACACACACACGCGCGCACACACACATCACCTGTCAGCCAAAACTACAGCAGACAGCCACTTTATTGTCAAGATAAAGACCACCACATCCAGACAGAGAGACAGCAGACATATACCACAGGTTGTATTATGGGGTTATTCTGGACAGTGGATGAATTAAAATACACAATAAAAAGCAAAAATAAAGAACCGTCTGTGACTGATGTTTCTAGTCGGTGTCAGCTGCTGCTCTGTCTCTCCTCAGTGTTTCTGTCAGTTTTTAACTCTCAGGTCAAAACACAATAAACATGATGCTGCCACAGCAGAGTCAATCAGTTATACAAAGTAACACAAAAAAGGTTTTCAAAGATGTGACCTGGCCTCTTTGGCTAACTTTGGTCCGAACCATCGGGAGGTAGTAGTTAACTGTAGTTTGAATTTGTTTAGGATCAAACACAAGCTCACCAAGTTTATAAACAAGTCACATGACTCAAAGAGGGTTTGTTTATTGGCCAATTTCAGCAGCGTGTAATCCTGTCTGGATGGCATTAGAAGGGATTTAAAAGTTTAAACAAATCTGGCTTCAGTTTATGGAACGTAAACTTCTTTTTTGCACTCTTCCTCTACATATATGAGATACTGAGATATTCCTTTAGTGCATTTGCAATAAGTAGATTGGATCACACTGCTACTTACTGTATGGAAAAACAAGTGCAGTTTGTGTCAAAATCCATAATCTCAAAGTTGTTTACCCACCTTGTTTCATTTCTTACTAAAAGCTGGATGATAAGATATTGAAATGAAATTATTCCAGTAGAGCGGTGACATGGTTATCAGTGACAAAAAGTGTTTGTCTTTAAAGATAAAACAAAGAGCACATGCTCTCCTGGCAAAGTTTTACTGTAACATTATCATTACTGGCGCACAAAGCACCATGTTTTCTACACATAAAAATGTATGACTGTATGCAGATTTGACATCACTTATACTCTGATAGTGACCCCAAATTTAACACTGCAAACAAAGCCAAGTACATGTGATGATGAGGGATTTACTCAGAGATTGTCAGAGCTCTAACAAATAAGACAAGCATCACTGCTCAATGTGCAAACGTGTTACAATTATTACAATTACAATTAATTTGAGAAATATTGCAAATGCAATACAAGTTGTGATTTTTGCAGGAATGGAAATGTTTGCATTTTTACTGAAAAAGAAAATATAGAAATTATGATGTGATTTTTCTTCTGGGTTCTGTACCAAGAAAGCACGTTCCCTTATATGAATATGATTTGTAGGTCAGGGCATTTATCAGGCTATGTTGTGACAAATTTTACATACTTGTCAAAAAAATGCATGTCCTGTGATTTGGATATTGCACTTGGCCTTGCTGTGATTACAGTAATGTTATTATTAACTGCTCTGCCAAACGTCTTGTAAGATCAACAAGCTACACAAAGACACCTTGAATATAGAGATCCTTCTCCTCTGACAAGCAGGCCTGTTTAAGGTCCAGGCCTTTTCCACTACAGGAACGTAACAAGCGGTATCTTGGCGCACAGCCATCGCCACGGGTTCTGCTTTCATTTCCACTCATGTTTTTCTTCTATTATTTCTGCAGTTAAAGCAAAGTACTGCTTAAGAGGTGCTTCTAGATTCAAACACTGAAATCAATACAACAGGATGTGTGCGTGTCAATATAGAGGTGATAATCTGACGCAACAACAAAGTAGAAACACATAGCAAAGCAAAAACGTAACTGGATCGGTTAAAAGACCAATTAATAAGCCAACTACTTCATTTTCAAGTATTAACTGATTAACAACACTAAACTGACAAGCATCTTTACTGATGTTTTCATTAAATAACATCAAAAAATTTTCTTTAACTATCTGAAGACAGAATTATCCACTTTAATTTTTTAATCAGTATCCACTGCAGCAAAGATGAAAAAAGAAAAGTGACCAGAAAGATGGCTGCTGCGAGTATAGGCTGAGGAGTATCCATTCCTGCAGGGAATTATTCATGAAACTGAAATGCACAATGTGTTGGTAAGTTAATTAGATTGTTGAACAAACAAAGTTAACCTCCGACAATCAAGTCTCTCCTCGTCCCACCATCTATCCTCTAAATTCTTACATTCTTCATTGTCAATCTCCTCTTTCAGCCATCAATTTCCCTCATTTCAGCATTCTTTCTCAGCTTCCCCCTCCACTCTTCATCTCTACCCTTCTCTAATCGCATAACGCATTTCTCCTCTCACCCTCTTCTTTTCTTACACACACACACACAGGCACACTCACACACCCACACTCCTTGAGTGTTGCTGTTTTTCTCCCTGATTTGATGACAGACAGAAAATTACAGACTTCAGGAAGAAGCTGCATTCCTTCTCACTACACCCCCCCGAGTCCTGACCAGCTGAGAGCCACGCTGTCGAGTCTCTCACTCACACACACACACACACACACACACACACACACGCACACACACACACACACACACACACACACACACACACACACACACACACACACACACACACACAGTGCCAATACTCATAATGACATTTGCATGGGCCAAAAACAAAATAACATAAATGCCCATCAACAAAAGTACGCTGAGTGCACATACCAACAAATTCACAGTGCAAACACACACGCAGCATCACATGATGCAGTCAGACAAAGATGGTGTTCATAGCTACAAATGTCAATGAACACATTGCAGTCATACCACCTAAATTTAGTAAAAGCCTAAATGGGTTTCCATTGTGAGCAGATGAACTTAAATGTTCTGAAAAACAGCCTGCTGACTGTTTTTTCATGACAAATTACATTAAACATCTTAAGTTTTACCACCGCAATCTGCTTTAAACTGTAGCAGTTTACAGTCAACACTACAGTCACATTTATTCACAGTGCAGCCACACAATAATCTTCACTATCTGCCGGCACTATCAGCAGCTGAAAGGAAACTAGAGCCAGGGCTCTGTGACACAAGGTGTTTGATTGTATGACTTCTTGTTTTGGGGTTTTTTATTTGGGTATCATCACGTTCACAGAACTTGCCAATTTTCTTTAGTGCAGTTTTATTATCCCTGATAGAAATGAATATGAAAACAAAACCCAAGATGTAATCATCTGAAATTAAGGGAATCATCTTCAGTGATTAGTGGATCAAACTTAAAGCAGTCCTGGACTGTTGGGAAAAAAGCAAGGAGAGGTATTAATAGTAACACACACATTTATTTCTAGAAAAATAACTCGAGTTAGTACTTTGGTGAGCGAAATGTTTCCTAAAAATGTCCAACACAGAACACTTTGTTACTGATACTGTTTTTCCCCTCTAGTTCAGTGGGAACATGTGACGAGCGGAGGAGCACCACGAGCGGACTCACGGAGGAGAGAACATCGTGTTGTCCTGCATTAAAGAAGAGGAAATGTTGTGCTCGTTTAAGGCTCGGAGGCCGTGTTCTCAAACAGTGACCTCATCTCCACCGCCACCACCCTTTTTTCCCCTTTTTTCCCGAGAAAAGAAGTCAATCTGACAGACGAGGAGGGAGCGAAAGCCGACATCACATTTCACTGACAGCAACTTTTACTATCCCACTGCTTTACATGAGAAAAAACCCATTCAGAAATCTGAACACACAGAAAAACACACACATGGACACACACAGACACACACACACACCAACCACAGATACAGGCCACCACTAAAGACACACCGGGATTACTATACTTGTGAGGACACTCACAGATTTCATTTTCAGTTTAACATAAACCCAAATCTGAATTTAAACTAACCAGATTTAATTTTCCAAATGTAGTTTTACAACTGAAATAATTAATCAATTAATTGTTTGAAGGAAACTTCATTGGCAAAAATTTTGGATGGATAATAAATATAATTGTTTAAGCAAATATTTTCTGGTTCCATGCTGCTAAATTTGACTGTTTCTTTAATTAAAGACAGTTGAATGTTTTGGGGTATTAAACCATTACTCAGTCAAAACAAACATTCTTCTGACAATTTCTATTAACTAACTAAACCAAACACACAACTGAAAGAAATATTCAATGGATAAATCTACAACAAAAATTATCATCAGTTTCAGTCGTAAATTATGAACAAGCATTAATGCAACATTGATTAAAAAAAATAGATTTTGAGAATGGAGTCATAACATTACAAGAACAAAGTGGTAATTTAAAGAAAACAAAGTCATACTTTTTAAAGCAAATAAGAACAATTAAGTCATAATTTATGGGAAAAACTTGCAGATTTATGTCAGAAAGTCAGTTAACATGACATCAATGACTAATTAATTCTTTTTCAATATGGCCTAATATACTATTTACTGATTATAGAAATATGTCATTTCTATAGTTTAACTGTAAGACTTTATCTCATATTTAGATCCATTTAGTCGCTGTGCTGGAAATTCTGGTCATGTCGCATGACTTTTATCAGCAGAACAGCTGAATGCACCGTTGAGTTGAGATTTTCCATTTGGTCGAGATCAAACTCTGAACCTCAACTTTCAAGTCAACACGGACAAAAAGAGGTGGTCAGAGTCAAGTGTGAACATCTGCGAGTCCTCAGCTGCCAGCAAAATTCAAGTGATATGATTAAAAGCTCCAGGACAGCTGCTATATGGACATGAGGTCAGATTGTTCTGTAGCTGCTGTCTCCAAAGTCAAAAATTAACTTTGAGCCTCAACTTATTTGTTACTTTCTCAAAAGGAAAACAGCATCTCAACAAAAATGTACGCTTGAAAAAACTTGCTAATCCTGAACTTAATCTTCTGTCAGAGATTTGTGACATGTCTTTATCCTTATGAGGACATTTAGGCATGACAGACATGGACATACAAGCAAACGCACGCACGCACACACACGCACACACACGCACACACACGCATGCACACGCATGCACACACACGCACACACAAGCACACACAAGCACACACACGCACACACACGCACACACGCACGCGCGGGCCTCTCTGCTGCTGGGATAAATCTGCAGTTTCCTGAAGGGAAGCCCACTACTCCCCTAATAAATCCCCCTCATCACCACACACACACACACACACACACACACACACACATAACCCCTCCATGCCCCTGTGGGAGACCTCCTATTGTCTCCCAGTAGGAACTGGTGGGGGGAGGGAGGGGGGTCCTGCCAGGAAACCCATCAGGCTGTCCTGAAAGCTGCTTCCTGAAGGCAGCAGGAAAACACCGGAGAGAAGACAAGCAAAAACTGAGAGCTGAACAAACAGAGCCAGTGTGACACAAGCACACACACACACACACACACACACACACAGACACACACACACAGACACACACACACACTGCGGCATCCTGCAGCCAACAACAGCACCAAGTCCGACACCACATGATGGATCACATGAAGGTTAGATAACAGCGTGTTATCACTTTTGGCTGAGGACTTGAGTGTTTAAGTGTCACACAATAACACCCTGTCACCCTAATTCTATACATACACATACACACAGCGTCCTGCCACTTCCTGTCTCCGCATCTCTTCAACATTCACCAGCTGTCGTATGAAATGTGCTACACAAATCAACATTACATAAATCACACACTTGCGTCACATCTCCAACATCTTGTGTGTCCTGCTGTATCCAGATAAAAAAGTTTTTTTTTTATCACAATCAGGTTGACTTCAAACATCACATGCGTCCTGCGTCCCCTCCCTCTTCCTTCCAGATTCTCCTGCAAACACAATCAGGCACATTCAACCTCCACAATGAGGCTTTATGCCAGTTCGGTGGCGAAGCTGTTTTCGAGAAGTTTTGTGAGGCCTCCTTGTTTTCTCCACAACCACCAGACCCCCTCGGCTACCCTCCATGCCTTTCCCCCTCTGTGTCCAGGTTCAAAATGTCACTAAGTGAATTCAATAAAGTTGCCAGGGAAGTCGAAAAGATGAAGAGACGGTGAACTTCAGCAGAAAGCCAAAGGCTCCCACAGTGGATGAGAAGACGCTGAGAAGCAGCTGCTGTGTTGACATGAAGCTTCTCATGAAGGATAAAGGGAGGCGACTGTGAATAGATGCTGACATCCATTGATTTAACACTGCACCTTCTCCTCAGTCAGATCTTCTAACTGTTATATTCAACTAATGTGAAGATTTTCATGACAAAAGACCCACAGTTGATTTTAATTAGCAATTTTCTCAGCCTGAGCCTGAAACTGTTTTATTTTACTGTAATTCATTCAACCTGACATGTGCATGTTAGCCCATTTCCTGTAAGGAGGGGATTTATTTTGTTTTGCCAATGTGCAGATTTAAGAGTTGTTATTTCTGTGACAGCAGATCTATTTGAATCACCCAACAGATCAGAGATGTGGGCAGTGATTCAGAGGTCTAGGACCAGGCTTTGATCATCAGGATTCACACCCACTTTACCAATGAAGTATTTCACGATATTAATAGATTTCTCACATAAAGCTAGGCCGTTTCTGCAGTAGAAAGGTGCAAGTACTTTTGAAATTGGAGCTACATGCCGAGAGAAATAAGAGAAAAAGGACACTTTTGCTTAAGAGGTAGAAATCCTACAACTACCATAATGCATCACACCTCACCAGACGCCGGTGGCGACCGGCCGTATCTCTTATCACAGTTAAACAGTAAGCTGAAACATGTTTCAGAAAACATTTGAGGCGATAAATATGCAACTCAGTGACAGAAACTACGTTTATATTTGATCAGCACTGCTTAGTTGTACTGTTTGATCACCGTTTTGACCGTCTTTGTTTTCACTGTGCAGGAAGTAGAATGGAGCTTCCTGCTTCCTGTTCACAAACTCTCCCTATTTCAGCTAAACAGGGCGTTTACATATGTTTATGGAAACATTTTAGGAGTAAATAAGATGTGCAGTAACATAATCTTGATTAATATCTGATTAGTGCTGACTACTTTTACTGTGTGATTGAATTTGGCTCAGAGCTACAGACATCCAGAGAAACGATACTGACTCAGATAAAGGCTGAGATCTTTTAAAGGAATACAGACACACATATCCTCCCTTCGTGAAGACACAAAAGCTGACATACGGGTTATGCACTACGAGTCAGCCGGCGAGTTAGCAAAGCTCCACTCGGCGCAGGCAGAAGCCGCCAGCAATTACTGGAGATGGGAAACACACACAGCGAAACGATGGACAGAGCAACGGCACCAGAACAAACACAACAAGCTATCACCAGAGAATTTAATAAACTACAGGACAAATGTCAGGATTTAGAAAACAGAAGCAGGAGACCGAATCTTACCAACTTCACTTGACTACGGTGGAATTTTCAGAGGCAACAGGGAGCATAAAGTCTCGCTGTATGCGGATGATTTATTGTTATTTTTTTCAGGCCCATCTCAGTCAGTTGTCACGAATACTTGTATTTTACGGCAAATTTGGGTGAATATCCGGGATATAAACTCAAAATCAGCAAAAGTTTCCAATGAAGGTTCTAGGTGACCAACAATTTGTTGAAAACTTGCCCTTTAAAATTTCAACCCTTATCTAGGAATCAACATAACCAAAGCATTTGCAGATCTTTTTAAGGAGAACTTTTTAAAATTATTAGATCAAATTTACATATTTATCAATGAGGTGTTTCCATCATTTTATTTATTTAACATTTTTTATTTTTAATGCTGTTCCTTTTTTAAACTCTTATTATTCTTTTTTTTTAAAGTTATTTTTATGTATATCTTTTATTGTTTTATCCTGTTTTAGATACTGTACATGTGTGTGCATGTATGGATGTAAATGTTCATCAGATCTGATTGATTGTAAATGTAAAAAAGAAAGTATTTTGGCATAGATTTTCTCTTTGCCGGGAACAACTTACTGCATCTGTAGGTAACACAACGTGTTTTTCAGTTGTTAAGACTCAAGTATGGACAACCACAGAATGAAAAGACCTGACTGGATATGAGTGAATTGCTGAAATGGCGACATTGCGTGTCTTTCTGGAAACATAATGATGTTAGAGAGATGCCATTTAGTCAGCTGAGACTGAGGCGTTCCCATAGCTGACAGCTGGCCGCCCCTTCCTGAAACAAAGCAGTGCTCACAAATTGAGTTTTCCCCAATTAGCCAGTTTCCAGCTCTGATGTCACGTTGCATTTTGGACCAAACATGCCTTGTTTGCCCTCTGTGGTGAGACAAACTCTCCAGGCCTCCCTACATGACAAACTGATCCTTTGTAGAAACTGCTTTTTAATATGTTACAAAAAGCCTTTTTCTCTCAATTTCCTCATTTCCTTTCCTCTGTAATCATTCCAGCTCTTTGTTCTAGCCAAGCAAATAAATCAAATAAACCAGCTTTAAGCATCTTTAAATGGTTCTCTGGGTTGACCTAGATATCAGGTCCACAGATTTGTGTTTAAGACTCTGACCCATTTGTCTCTTTCACAACAGTAGCAACTGGAGCCTCCAGATGTTTGATTCTCATAACTTCAGAACAGGACCAGATGTCAGCAGCTTTCTGCCCAGAAACAACTGAAAAATGTGTTCATTATCATGCTATTTCCTCCACTGCTGGAAATTATACCAGTTCAGCATCTCTTTGATGGAGAGTGTCGGGTAATGACAAGGCACTGGATGAACGAGGGTCTTTGAAATGTTTCACAAAAGCTCCTGCAACACACCTTCATCACCATGGAGCTGCTCCTATGGAAAATACATGTTTTTGGGCTCTAATTCAGTTTTCCACCACGCTCTGATTCTGTTAGCTTGTCAGATTCAGCCGCTCATTACTCCTAAGAGGCAATCTGATGTCTGCAGGGCATAACTAAACTTAATTAAATGTGTCTATGCCACGCAATCGAGTTATCTCGTCTCTGCAAAGGAGACTCCGGTCAGAAAATCTGGCTTTTTCTGGTTCACTTCTGTTGCCTTGTTGGTTGTTTATTACATTTACTCTATACTTTTGGAAACATACTTGTTTGTGAAATTTTGTTGATCTGTTTTTTAGTATTTTGGTGCCAATTTCCAAGAAGAAACTGTTAAAAAAAAAAAAAGGAAGAAGGTTAATAAACCAATAAACCAACTCCTAAGGTGTCAAGTTGTGTAAACGGTCTTCCTCTTTAATGAAATTCAATATTACTTATTACTTTTGTTTATGGCTCGCAGTTCATCAAGTAAAACTTTTATAAAGAGCACCTTATTAGAGAGTACAGTCAGTATTTTTAATTTATATTACTTTTTAAATCATTCTGCTAAAAAGCTTTTTACAGGATACTTTACAATGACTGGTATTCAAAAAAAATAAAATATTATAAAAAGTATAAAAGAATTTGGGTAAAAATTCCATAATACAGTTTGAGTATATTGTAATTCCAGTGGTTTGACATAAAACTAGACTTCTGCACCTCTAGTCCGCTCTGTTTGCAAGCTTTAGAAATCTAGCCTGTGATGGGAGAATTTGGCAAATCAGAGGTCATCTGAGAGGGAGGGCGTTCCTATTGGCTGCGCTACAAATGTAGATGTGCATGCCCATCCTTTCAGATGGAGACAGCCTGATGCAACGGCAGAAAATCCTGCAGAGAAAGTTGCTATTTCAGCATTGGCAACAACTGCCTACAATCCAAAGCAACCCAAAAAAGGAAGCCGGACTTGTTTGACAATGAACAAACTAAAACGTGTCAATATCCTGAAAGTGTTTTTCAAAGATGGAGAGAAAAGTTTGGTTGTAGTAGTTTAGCCTTCCACTAAAGGCTCACAGCAGCAGCTTCATCTTCACAGTCTGTCCTCCACCTCACTCCCCTCCATTACAGACCACCTCACCAGGGAAGTGGGCAGCAGATATGGAAACAGACCCCCAGTCTGCAGCCCCAGTTATCCAAATCCAGCCGGCACAATCTCCAGCACTGGGAGCTCGGACAGCCCTGACTCACTGCCAGATCAATGAACTTTCTGTTGCTGCTGTCACACAGGTTTGCAGGGGGGTTTGCACTGGCCAAATTCCAGCTGCTACTGCCGCCAAGTGAAGGGGTATTTCCCCGAGCTGCTGCAGCATCGCACAGCAGCAGGCAGCAGTGGGATGGCTAATGTTAGCTTGCTAATTCTTGTGTTATTTGTGGTCTTATAAACAGGGAGAGTGGGGCAAGGAGGGGCTGAGTGAATACAATGAAATAGATTAAATAAATTAAAGTGTGGGAAACACTGGGCTGTTGTATGAAGCGTGTGCATATGTAACTGGTTGTTAGGGGCTTAGGACAGAGAGGGGAGAGAGGCAAGCTGCAGGACGAGGATGTATTTTCAAATTCTGCTTTGTTTTTTTTTTGCCTTCTCCAGATTTCTGAAATTAGGATATACCAGATTGTTTTCATTTTGCACTGGGAACATGTCAGTGTTTTATATATGACTTCATAGGGCAGAGGTGCTTTTCAACAATGCTAAACGCAACATTTGTTCCATTATGAGCCAGTGAACAGAGGTTATCTCTGTGCTGCGAATCTAGTTTGAAACTGAAGTTCGAGGCCTCGCTCTCACTTTACCCTCAGAGACATCAGATTCAAAATCTCGAGACGGCGTCAGAAAAAGTTTGAGAACAACCACAAGCTCAGACTTCTCTCTCTTCAGTAGCACACAAAACTTTCATTGTTTGATCCAAAAATGAAAATTGGATTGGAAAGGTTTGTGGCGTCGCAGTGACACACAGGAAGTGTTTCCAAAAGCAGTCGTGGTTTGGTTCTTCCACAGAGTGAAGTGGTCAGTTCTGGCAGAGCAAGAATCTGACCTTTTTAGTGCTCAGGCCACAAGAGTCAAACCACTGCCACTCTCACTATTTTACGAGCCAAAAAGTCTTTTAGGGTCAAAAAGCACAACCTGTTAATCTTAATCAGCGTCTGGCAGAGAAAACAAATTCACCAGATGAACCAAAATGCAGCAGTGACCGGTTAGTTTGGTGTCTCTCCACCCTGATGTTTGTGCACACAGTTTGATTAGTGCCTCTTTCCCAAGTGCTTGAGTTAACGTGAGTATTTTTAGCCCTGTGTTTTTCATTCAGTGTTTCTCAGGCACTGGAGATAGCAGAGGGAGGAGCGTCTGACTGGAGCACAGTGGCAGACGCTCACTGACAATCCTAGAAACCTGTATTTTTGTCTCCATATAGTTCTCTATTTTTTTTATTTTCATCTTAGTTTTTCATATACCACATATTATTTATTTTACTTTCTCTATTTATTGCTGTCCTGTGGATTCTTAAAAAGCCTTAAAAACAAAGACTAGTCCTAAAAATTCAATTTTAGGACTTTGTGAATGTGTTTTTTCCTGATGGTGCATTTTAAAATCTCTAAAAAATTGGTCAAATCTATTTTACTTGATATGAATACAAATTTACTGAATATCTCTCACATTTACGTCCTGCAGATCAGGATAGTGGAACCAACAACACACGTTTGTTTGTCAAGCCTGGATGCAAGCAGGATTTTGCAGCATGGCTGAAACCGGTGCAATGCACACAAGCATATTTTATGAAAAATGTTTTTCAAACTCAGCACAATGGGAATTAAGGCAAGAAATCCCACCGTTTTAAATGAACTTTTTTGTCAACCTGCCACTGTGGCTGATGAAATCCAAAATCTAACAGCAACTCAATAAATTAGCATTGTGGGTTTTTTTGGCTGGTGAGTGATGCAGATCTAGCAGCCCCTTGCATCATTTATCAGCATTTGGCTGGTGGCTGGTGCTTATTTCCAACTATGTGACAAACACATAATCACCAAGTCATGTTTTCTGTCGGTTTTGATACCAACTAAAGAATGTCTCCAGCACTGTCGTTTCATAAACTTTTCATTCTTAACCAGAAACTGTTCATGATGTTGCGCCACCTCAGAGCTTGAGATAAGAAGTCCAGAGCCTCAGGCGAGGGCTGACTGTAGATCTATTCAGAGAGACGGCCTTTGGCTAATTTTCAATCAGTAAATGAAACTACAGAACAAGGGTGGTCTGTTATCTGCAGATCACAGCTTAAGTATTTAATCATCTGGAGACTCGCATCTTGTTCTCACACTTATCATTGTGACTATTATTCTGAAATTCTCATTCATTTTTTAGCATGATCACAGATTATCTCACACTATCAAGCACCATTTCCTCATGATCATGTTTGAAATGTCTTTTCCTAAATAACTGAGTTTTGCTGAGATCCTGGGTGACTGCCTTGTTTTACTTAGGAATCTGTCCCGAAAGGACTGAATGATATAAGTGCCAAACGAAGAGATACACAGAGCCAGGAGGACGGACTTTGTGAAAAAAAATAACCAGACAACTAAATTCAACATTATTAAATTAAGTTAGATTTCCACAAAACCATGAATCGGTCATCCTGAAATGATTTGAAACACGTCCCGAGATTACAATTAAATCCAAACTCAGTTTGCAGAAATCTCTTTAAAAAAAAAAACTTAATTGTTTTTCATGAGTTTCATAAGTCATGTCCCGAGATTTATATGGCAAACAAATCTGTGAGAGACTCCTGAGTGAAAAAGTGTAAACCAGTAAACACAACTGCCTTTTTTCCACCATTAAACATTTGTCAAATTCCTATTCACTTCATTCTGCTGTGTGCAGTTGTCTTGTATTGTAAATGTACTTCATGTCCAGCTTGAAGACAACTCTGGAGTCATTGTTATAAAGTAACTCTGTACTGCTACAGAATAAAACAATACATTTCAAATAAAGACAAGTTTTTTCTACCTTGGAAAAATAAAAATGTAGGAAACAGGTGGCTGTTTCTTTCAAACGCACTGAGCTTCTGAAGAGCTTCTCCTTCTTTCAAGGATAATTTGGAAAGAAATGCCAATCAGAGGATCTGGCATGAAGCTGAAAGTGGTAATTTCCATTTTCAAAGCCTGGATGCCTGCTAATTATGATGAAGACCTGCTGCTATCAGGTTCCACGCAGACTTGACACTTAAAACTAATTGCTGCCTTAGAAGGAAAAAAAAGTTTGAAGTTTAAAAACTTAAACAAACCACGGTTGCTTTCACGATGTAGAGATTTATTATGCTTTAAAAGGTCCAGTGTGTGAGATGCAGGGGCATATCCTGTCAGAAACCGAATATAAGTTTCCTTTAGTTGTTGTGTTTTCGTTGCCTTAGAATGAGCTGTTTATATCTACATATTTATATCGCAAATAGCCATGATGCACCGCCATGTTTCTAGCCCAGAACAGACAAAACAAACACTGGCTCTGTAGGGCCATGAGTGTTTTTGTGTTGGCCCCGTAGTTAGCAGCCCCTGCGTGACAAGCAGCATCAGAAATACAGCATTTTCTTTAACATGAGACTGGTTTATTCAGTGTTTTTGCCGATCTAAACCACCTGGTCCATTTGTTTTGGAGAGGAGGAGACCTCCTCAGCAAAAGCCCCCTGAACGTCAGCCTGTCTGACAGAATTACTGATTGTAACATGAAACTGTTTTAATCTGTGTTTAAACCGGTTTAAATCAGATGTGTATGTTCTGGAGAGGGAGAGACCTCTGCTGGTAATTTAGCTTCGGTAAAAACTTCCTGAACAACGATCGCTGAAGGAATTCTAACCGGGAGAAGTTTCAGCTGGTTGCAATCTGCACTTTCCACCACTGCAGGTGACATCTGGCAAGATGCTGCAATGAAATACATACAAGTGCAAATTCCAGGGGCATTCATTTGTAACAAGAGCACTATATTTCTGCTGTTTATTTTACTGCTGTGACAAAAGGATAAAGTAGTTGTTGCATCTCCAAACACTTGAAATCCAGAGTGCTACAATCCTCCGTGCAGAGTTTTGGCATTTCTGCACTCAGAAATTCAACACATTTGCACTTCACATGGATGCAGCAAGAAACTGCTTGAAACTTTGACATTCAAAAGGAATCCAGTGACGTCAGTGAAGTCATGTTTAACAATCTGGTTTGTTTGCAAAGAGCAAAGAGGAAACGGGAAAAGGTTGTCAGCACGTACCGTGATTTTAAAATCGAATTTGGAGGATTCTCAAAGGCTGAAAATGCAACGACAGCTTGGTACCAAGAGGTGGTGTTCACGGTAAAGGAGATAATGGTCCAGACAAAACCCAAAACAAAAAATGTAAACAAAAACAAAATAAGACCGCAATAATTGCTTATGCACATGGGGGATTAAATGTTTATACAGAGTTTCTTTTGGATTGCAAACCCACCAGATTACCTGTTGGAAAAATGACAGTCTTGTTTTTGACTGTGGTGTGCTGTCATCTTAATGCCAGTATGTCCTCATCATATCACTGCAGTGCAGAGCACCTCACAGTCTGGAAGCGCTAAAATTAAAACCACTCGTAATAGAGCTAAAAATACAACAGTATGCATCTTATCAGACTCACAAGTGCGAGCACACACCCAAATTTTACTCAGTCTTTTTTTGATAAACTTTCCTGTCTTTTCTAAAGTGTGAATACCGCAAGAAAGTGTGCATCATGAACACATGTATGAAAGAAAAATAACAAGACCAAGGTATGAAATATTGAGGGTATCAGAGTGTAACAGTGACCTCCTGACACCTCCAACTAAACTTACAGTGAATCTATTTTTGAGGCGGCGGCAGTAAGTCAAACCCCAGAGTCCTGTTGCAGAAACAGTCTCCCCCGAGAGAGCGTCACAAAGTTGTCAAGAGATTAACACTAAATTAAAGAACAAGTTTCTGTTTACTCAGCTCATCCTTGTACAGGAGATCAGATTATCTGTGGCAATCAATCTGGGAAATTGCTTTGCCAAATCTATATTTCAAGAACGACATCAAGATACTTCATCTAAAGTGACATATTAAGAGGACAGTAGCAGCCATTTAAAACGGCGGATCTAGCTTTCATTTCTGTTGCATTTCACAAGAACGAAAAAGGCCACCACATCCTGACATTCCTGACTCAAATAAACAAACGTTCACTGTTTCTCTTTCGCCTTTTATCCAGTCAGTTCGTTCCACATTGTTCACGATTATTCCCAAAGCGGACAATAGATTCCCTCCTTTATCTGAGGTTGCTATCAAATCATCTCAAATAAAAAAGAAAGATGAACTTCATTACTCATTATCATTATCATCATCATCATCATCATCATCACGCTTTTTCAAAACTGAAGCTTTCTTATAACAAACACTTTGACTCTATCAAAAAAAAACGATCACCAGAAAAAAACAATGATATCGGACAATGCAGAAAACTGTTTCAATTACATTATTTGTCAAGAGCCAACACCAATATTTCTTTAAATAAATTTTTCTACAGTATCTGTGCACGGCTACAGCAGTATAGTTAAAGTTCAGAGAGAGATGGTGAGCATGAACTATGGTTAATGCTGCAATATCTGATTTGTTTTGGCCATTTTGGGGGCTGCAGGAACATGTTTTGAACATGTTAGCATATCATCTTTTTTTTTTTTTTTTTAAGTTGGCATGTTGAACATCCAGCAGTGACAGAGAAACATTCACTCTCTTTAAGCTCTGTTTTTGGTCCCTACCAACTCCTGAGAGAAATAGCTGCTTTTTAGCCACTAAATCTCCACTATGTGCAGCGGCTGCTGAACAGGTTGTTTACAGTGGGGTTTTTGGAGCTTTTTCAGCTGCCTGCTTTAGCCAAAAATAACGCCATGAGAGGAGTGAAGCAAGACACTTAAGTTGCAGCCAGACAGCTAAACAATGAACTGAGATGCAGCATAAATCTCTGTGAGGCCGAGCAGAGCTGCAGATCCAGGTGATAATTCTCACGTCGCCTTAATTGTCATTTCAAACGTTATCATAAATAAAATATATTATTACAGCCTTATGGTTATGGAAAGATCACAGATAGAGAATAAAAAGGAGCAGATCATGAAGGGCACACTACTTCCTTTGTTTTCATGCATCTTGTGTTACAGCAGACGACATTATTACTGTTTATTAGCCTGATATTTTCAAACATCAGCCTCAGTTCCAGCAACTCAACCAACAAGCCGCCCGAACATCATCTAACACTGTCAAAGCTCGTCAATCTGTCATGTCAAATGTATTCTAGGAGTCTTTAATTAAAGTTTTGATTTCTTGCATTTCCCAGAATCCTGTTCCACAACCCCAGGGAAGGGGAGTGACCATGTTGTACTCAGATGTTTTTCCTCTTTCTTCAGCTTTTTGATACTTCGGGACTGTTTACAGTTTGTTTTGATTTCACGCTGAGTAGCACTCAACATCTGAACATCCAACACCACAGAGCAAAAACTCTGAGGAGACGAAGATGATGCACGCAGTAATGACTGACAAGAACTCAGCTGAGGGTGGGGAGGGGGGCTCAACACCTCTGACAATAGCAGGGGTGGAGGGGGGATTTCCATCCTGTGAAACAGCCTCACAACAACAGTATCTGAGATATTTCCTCTGTATCTGCTCTACATCTACAAGCAAGCAAACAAACTTTATCTGTAAAGCACTTTCCAAAACAGAAGTGCTTTACAGGAGAAAGAAAAGGGGAGAGAGGAAGGCAAAAGAGACAAAGAACAAGCTGAATGACGTGTACAAGCCACAAAAATAAAATAGTGTATATAATCAAGAGAAAGCCAAAGAAAACAAAGGGGTTTAAATGCTTTTTAAAGAGGTGCACTGATTTAAAAACAGCAAAATTATGACATTATAAAATTATCACATTATATTTGTATTTTTAGACTATGACACCCCTGAACAGCAGCTTTAAGACAATTTCAAAAAGGACCTTAGGTTGGATTATTATTGGGGGTTTTTTTAAATGTAGTGCAAACTTTAACAAGGTACTTAATATATTTGAGAGACTTACAGAGTAAAAAAGGACATTTAATATTAGAACTATGTTTTAGACTTCATTACAAATTGAAAATGATCCTGTACTGAAAATGACAGTAGAGACAAAGTCTGACAGTCACTTCTGGGGCGGTATAAGCCTGAATAAACATTTATGACTGTGACGATAAAACTTTCATTCTCTATTTAAATTCCAAAGGATTGGGGCGACATGCATGGACGTGTAAAACAAAGCACGGCAGGACCGCAAACACACTAAAGGTCATTAAAAACACACATTTACTGAGACAACAACTAAATAAAACTTTTCAACTCGTTCTCACGGCGCTGCAGAGACTATTACATTAGCCTGCGATCAATACTTCACCGCAGCACTTTGAGACAGCTAATAAATAAAACACACGCAGCGTAAGACGTTTTGTCGTTTGTTTACAGAGTCGATCAGTCAGGCTAATCGATATATTTCTGTATCATGTTAATCGATCCCTCGGGCTGTTTCTTACCTCCTGGCTTCTCTCCGTCCAGCCTCAATGAGACTTGTCATGACTTTCGAAGAAGGTAGGAAAAGTTTGGGAGGAGAATTTGAAAAAAACTCCTACCACTCTGGCTGGTGTCAAGTTAGGCAACAGGCATTAGAGCGTTTCCTGTTTTACATTTCAAAATTAAAGGCCAATGTTGAAATTAGCCTTGTTTTTGTTTACTTTCTATCAGTACACATACCTGTACAATGGATCTATAATGATTAAAGTTCAAGTTTTCCACGATTTTTGTTAGATCTCTGCATGTTTGGGTACCATTAATGGTATTTTGATTTTTGTTGTCCATGTTGAGTAAGATCTAAGTTGTTTCAGTCAGATGATGATTACATCCTATCTAAACGTGGTAGAGAATCAAACGTTTACTTCTTGGTGTATGATTTTGTTTTTCTTTCCCAAATGTTGACACCTGTCACAACCTACATTTTTTGTTTTTCTTATTTAGCCTAAGTAGGCTCACATCTCCTCCATACCAGGAACTACATAAATGCTTTTCATTATTCAATAATTATTAATGACACAGTACTCTATATCATTTACATACAGCATATTGGCTACTTTCATATAGTATGGGACACTTGTTGTTGCTGCTGCTGCTGTCCCTTACTTGCAGTTGTTTAAAATTGTATTCGTTTCACTACAATATGAAAATAATCTTTTGCATAAATGTAAAACTTGCTTGTGCTGTAGCCCACTTATGTTGCATTACCATCAAAATAAGAAGACATTATATTATTTTTATAATGGAGTGTTAAGCAGTTTTCTGTATGAACAATTAAAAAATACATGCATATCACAAAATATAGCAAGCACTGAAAAACAGCACAGTATATGATAAAGGGCTAAGTCCTTTAAATACATCTACAATAATGAAATATGGGCTGTTTTAGGCCAAGAAGAACAACAAGACAATTTGTGACACTGTAGTTAAGTATTTTTGTTTCTTGTTTTAGCCAGACTACATTTATCTTTCAATTTATCCATTCGGTGCTTTAATTTTGAAGGCAGAATCAGGTCTGATCTGGTCATTTCCTGTCCACCTGTTGATTTTGACGTAAATTTGACGCAGCTTTCTTGAGTTTGCCGCTAAATACAGCTTCGAAGAATCAATGGCAGACAGCTGAATCCTCCAATGAGAAACGAGATCTGGGTGATGATGTCAGAGAGGCGGGGCTTATTGGTCCATTTGGTCAGCTGGCGCCAAATAAAACATTACATCTTGTTTCCAGAAATAATGACAGAATAATAACAGAATTTATCCCATATATCGTCTTTCATGAGTCTCTTCTGCTTTTCAGCATAGAGTCTATCAAACAGCATTGTGATTTTACCAGTTTGTTTACAATAAAGACAACCAGCACTCATAAATACATACTTTTAAAGGTGATACATCCCATTATTTACAGTTAGAGAAAAAAAAATACAGGCAACTTGTTACTATGAAAACAAACAGCTTGTCCTCCTGCAATAAGGCCTTATAAACTGCACTATCTCCCATCCAGCAGCTGAGGACGCTGTTGGCTTTCAGGTTGGAGGCAGTCAGAGGATGTTTGTGCCTGAAAAAAACTCAACAGTCTACAAGAAAATTGCTGTCTATCAATGCTGGAAAGTAGGCCAACTACGTAGGTGAAAGTTTAAATGTACTTTTGCTTTAGTTAGGTTGCTATATTTCAATTTTATGCAAGTTTATTATTTTACTACATTGCATTTCAGAGGTAACTATTGTAGGCTCGTATACACTTCATGCATCTAACAGCTGGAGTCTCTAGTTAATTATTTAGGCCTACTTAGCAGGATTTTACAAACATAGCCTACAAACAATTTTTTAAATTTTTACAGTGCAGATTGAAAAGTCCAACAATTAAGTTAGGCCTATATAACCTGTATCATAACTCTGAAAGTGACCATTATGCACAAGTAGCCTATTTTAACTTTGATACTTAAAGTACATTTTTGCTCTTATAGCTACTTTTGTACTTTTAATGAGCCTAAGTGAATTCCTGAATGTAAAACTTTGACTTAACTTATAACAAACTATTTTTAAAGAGTAGTTAAACGATATGTATGTTTTGTTCCACTGCTGAGTTTTGTTACATATAGTAGGTAAAGGTCTTGAAAACATCATTAGAATTAGAAACATGACCTATAAACAATAACTAAACAATAAATTGTTTGATTGCTGCTGTGAACTGTCGAGCATCTGGTTTGTATCTGTTGCTCTGGGAAACAACACAAACTATCAAAGAAACAGGGGTGTTTTTTATTTAGCCCAGTTTTAGTTTCCATTGCTTTTGGCTGAAGTTGTTTCTTTTTACTTATAAAAGCATTTAATGCGGCTTTTGTTCAGTTCACATCTTTCAGTGTATTAAATAGTAACATTTCTTTAGATTTAAAAGATTCATTAGGTCTAAGTGTGTCTTATTTTTGTTTGGAGTAAGAGTAAATATGGGGTTCATGATGAGCGTCAATGTTTTTTCAACCAGATCTCACGTTCCTCCCCACTGTCTTCCTCAGGGGACGGAGTTTGATCAATGCGACCACTCACACCCGATGTCAAAGACCACCTCTAAAGAGAAAATTGGGTCCTAACACCTCCTGTTAACTTCATACACTTAGGAAAGCCATGAGATAGTTGAAAACTCAGTAAAAACTTAGTCCGCAAAATGCCTTGGACCCTGAGGGTTTTTTTTTTTTTTTGTATACTTTTATTGTCATCATATCCTCTCATACATAAATAATATTATTGAACCTGTGTAATGACAACATTTTGTTTTTACATAAACAGTGAGATTAAGTGCATCACCCAGTGATGGCCTTCATCTTAATAACACTCACTCTGACAGTAAATTGACATAAGTAATCGCACAGTTTACAGAAGTTTTCATTATTGACTTCACAAAAGTCATCTTTCATCTTTGAAAGCCTACCTTCTGTATTCCATAAATCCATGTTTTTTCTCTATTTAGCATGGAAAGCTAAGACAGAACAAACAAATCAAATTAGTAAATTGTACACAATAAAATAAATTTTAAAAAAAGATCAGGGAGTACAGAGCCTTACTCAAGCTAAGGCTCATGTAGTGTTCCCCTCAATGATTGTCAGCCCTAACATGGAAAAACCCACATTTCAATACTTTCAGTTCGTTACTCTTTAAACCTTAATATAATACATACACTTAGACCATCTTTTTTTTCAAATGGTTTCAAGTTTCCCCTCATTTTATAAGTCAAATTTTCCATTTGATATATTTGTTGAACTGTTTCTCTCCATTTACTGTATATATTAAGAGACTTTTTTTGCCAATTTCTTGTTATCAATGCTGTTACATGCAGAATTTTTGACATATATTTATAATTTTTATTTAAACTTTTATCCACCATTTTACCCAGTACCATAAAGTCTGCATTGAAATGAATAATTAAAAAAAATCAGACTAATGGAGGGGTTACAATAAGACATGTTAGCCTATGACTGAAACAGACTATACTGACAAAAGACTAAAAGTTTTGGGAAAGTAAACCTTGACTGCCACAACAGTAAAATCCTTACAGCACTTTTGATGCTGTTTTCTTTTTTAATATTAGTTTTTACCTTGGATTTAGCAGCAAGAAAAACTGAGATTTGTGTGAATCACAGTGATGAGAAACAGCAGCATTTGTGATTCTTGTAAAACACTGTGACACCCACCAGAGGGATCCCTGATTGGCAGGTCGCCATGACCCGGCAGAAAGGACATCGATCAACATGACAATGTCAAAACACCATGCACAAGAGACATGGGACAGGAAGAGTGATGTTATATAATCAGTGGAGACCGAAAACTAAGTTAAAAATAAATACTGGCCAGAAATTACAACGGCCATTGCAGCTTCAAATAAACTGTAAATGTTACAGCAGGAGAGAAATACATTTTAAGATAAAAGAAAACAGAAAAAAAAATAAATCTAAACTTTTATAAAATAACCAAATTTAAAACCCAAACATGTATTGTTTTTTTTTTTTTTTAACTCAGATGCCAGGAGAAAATGCTGTTATTGTATATATTATTAATATTATATATTATTATTAATATTGTATATTTTTGCAGAATACAATTGTATTTTTTAAAAATATGTATCATAGGCTACGTTTGATGAACTTTGTCATCAGGAGTTGCAGGAGATGGTGGATAGTGTGACTTTGGTGAGATGACTGCCAAGCAGCAGACAGCAGTTTTAGCCACCAGTTACAGTTTTTCTAGCAGCTTTTTACCCACTGAATGTTCCTACCAGGATATTGCCATGAAAAGCAGCTGTTTTTCAGAGACTTGCCTCCAAAATCAGGAATTTTAAAACATGTTTTGGCTTTTTCTAATGATAACCAAGTGTTTTTTGCAACTTGAGCTTACTACACTTTAACCACAGTGTTGTTGAAATGCAGAAAATAAGAAGAAACAGAAACTTTGAACATATCTATTACATAACAAATCAGTGATTTGAAGAAAGAAGAAACAAAACCATCATCATTTTTGGATATATAGTTGTTGTTGTTTTTTACCTTAAGTATGTACACACAGTTGTCAGGCCACTTTAAAGTATTACACTTTGCTTACTGCCTGGTATAATAGCTGCTGTTAAAGTGTTTGCCCACTGACAGCACAGCGACCCTGACGAACATGAGGCAGTCTGCCTGAGGAGAGTTTTCTGATGGAGCGTACAGATGGAGGAAGCTGCAGTTAGTTGAGACTTTTTATGGCTTCTCTTTCCTGCAGGTCAGTCCGACCTCCGGTCCAGAGGGTCATACTCGCTCACAGTGAATTAAATCAGACCCAAGAGACACAAACACACCCTAATCCTCCCAAACCTTATTTTACAGCTGTCATCCAGCCACGTTGAGGCTGTAAAGCCATTGTTCATCACCATTCCCACAGATTAGACATAAGACTACACAACTTTAAAACGTACACTAGCAAGTGTTCTCTTTTTATCATCACATTATGAATAAACGTGTTTTTTTTCCCCTCAAAATGCTTGATAGGAAGCTGAACATCAGTTTATCTCACCAAAGAAGGACCGGGTGGTTGCCATGATGGAGAACTGGCACTATCATTCTCAGCGTGACTCATTACTTCCATGAGCAAGACAGTTTTTATTCAGGAGTGAAACACGGACAAAGCCAGGAAATAATCACTCTGGCGGCTCCATACCAACTCCACACACAAATGAGCAGCATTTTAGATGATTTAATTTGAAATTATAGTCACAGTGTATTTATGTAGGATTTTTAGGTACAACTTAGCAAAAGGAAAACAATCAGCTGATGGAAAATTATGCGATGTGGATGCTCAGGAAAGGACACTTATAGCAGCATTAATATATGGTGGAAACACTAAACACATCTATGGCTTATGAACATGTTAGTATGAGTTGTGTACCATTTCAAAGGGTGCCATACTGAAAGTGTTTGGTGGAAAGGGGTCTTAAAAACACCTGACAGCAAGGGCCACATGAATGAACCAAAACAGTAACGTTGCAGGTAGAAAAACCAAAACAATGACTTAAAGATGCTATGAAGCTCCGTACAATAAAGTAAAACTGCAGAGCTGAGTAAATACTCTCTATTTTCTAACACATTAGCTTGGCATCACATATAATTTGAAAGCTGTTAAGTAATTTGATCCATCATTAATACAAAAATATTGATAAGTACAGCTTTAGTAGGAATGACATTGAAAACTTGTATTAGAGAAAGTAGAGTTATCACTAATTGTTGATTCAGATTAGACACATTAGCTACTGAAGCAATGATATCTAATCTTCCTGGTGTCCAGTTTCTGTAAATGACGTATAGGCCATAAGCCATTTACAATACTTAACTGAAAATGATAAACACATCTAATATCCAGGATACTACGATAAAAATGACAGGATAGCAACACAAAAGGCCGCTCCAAATAATATTAACACCTCTTACAGATTCTAAGTAATAACTAAAGAACATTTACATCCTGTTGTCACAAATACTGGCATGACAGATATTTTTCTCTGTTATTTTTCAATAAACTTTAAGAGCAAAACTAAGCAAAAAGAGCTATGCCATGTCTTATATTAACAGATGCAGTCTGAAATATTTTTTGTCAAAATGTGTTATATTATTTTGCTAATAAATAAAAACTCATATAGTAACAAAGTCCATGCCACCAGTGCTCGATAATTTACTGATCTGATCTTTGGGATTTAAATTATGAGTACTGTGGCCTAAAGTTATTATTATTCATTGTACTGATCTTTCTACAGACCAGGGTGCCTTGCTTTGTGACTATTTACAGTTGTTTCTGCTCAAAGGTAACTTCTTACACCTTTTCTCTGTGTGTCTCTGACCCTTCACCTGCATCATTCTGCCATGGTCATTTTGTAGAGACCTCTGTACACAGTGAGTGGCCTCAGGGGAAAAATATAGTTGAAGGCCAAACACCAGAAGCTCTTTATCAGAACAAAAAGTCATTTCCCTACTGAGCAGCGAGAGGTACTGACAGGATGGAGATAGGAGGAGGATACCTGTCCATCCCTTCAGTGCGAATCAAAGTCCAGAGGCGCTGGCAGCAAAACATGTTTTCTTTACTGCGGGCCTCAAGGACAGTCCCAGTGAGTCCAAACAGGTCATACACGTCATAAACACATTTGAATTAGTTTTAAAGCCTCTGAGGGAACAAGCGCCCATGTTTGACTGCAGAAAAAAAAGTTAATATAGTCATAAAATTACAGCTGCAACAGTTATTTTCAATATCAATTAATCTGCAGATTATTTTTTATTATTCTATTAATCATCTACTGCAGTGTTTTATGAAGTGTTGTTCCAAGAACATGATGGTTTATTACACACTTTTCATTTGTCCAACCAACAGTCCAGAACCAAAAAGTTTTCTTTTTTTATTTACAATAATACGTCACAGAAAAAAGCTGCAGAATCTCTCACTTGATAAACTAGTCCAACAGTCAAGTGAAATTTTATTTTCAATGCACATTATATTAAAACTAGGTTGTTGTTGTTTTAAAAATATCATTAATGTCAAGCCAGTCACAAACTGCCGCTCGGGCACACACACAGGTGAGGTTGCGGCTTCATAAAAAGTTACCAACTAGGTGCCAGGCTATAAGCTACATGCATCAAAGAGGAGGCTACAAAATTGCAGGATACAGCACCAAAAAAAGGCAAATATAGCATCTCAAAACACCAAGCGGACAAAGCTAGGGTTGGCTTTCACTTCGCTGCTGAGTCTGTTTACAAAATCTTCTTTTCCACTGCACAAAAAACCTGCTAACATCTATCTCTTTAAAGTAAGGGGAAGGGAACAATCAGCACTCACTCCCATGCCAAATGACTCTGCAGTAGTCACAGGTATTTATCGGCATTGATAGAAACACAACATTCAGGTGGACGCACTAATTTTAGCCTCTTAACTGGCGAGATGTTATGACGAGCCACTACTAATTACTGTCTGTCTACACCTAAGAATTACTAAAACTTCAATCTAAATTAGTCTGCACCGAGTTTGAAAAAGAGACTGAGAAAGTAATTTATAAAGAGAATCACCATAAAGGTTTCACAAGCCTCCATCTATGCTGCTTTCTACTGTTTATCTGTTCGGCCACCCATCTGTGGCGTCAAATGTGATACACCAAAAGCTCTGTTCTACAGGCAATGGGAAAGGCCTTTATAGCCTTTCAGAAGGTTTACCCGTGTTTAAAAAACCTACGTGTACACACTAATTTTGGTGGAAAAGAGGTGAATCAGTAACCAACAATTCCTGCCTACTATAACTTTAAAGATCCTAGCCAACCAAAGCTACAGTTGTGACTTCTCTGAATGACAAGTTGTCTTTAAATGAAAAAAAAAAAGACTGCACCATCATGTCACAAATACTGCACGGAGGATGTAATAACACATTTCAAACACCAACAACTAAACCAAAGACAGAAGATAATACAAAAAGCTGGCATATTTTAAATGCTTAAAACTGAAAAGAATTGGACATTTTATATGTGTCTTGATGCTTTTAATATTTTGATGACTACATGGACTACTATGGTAAAAAATGTTAAAAGAAGCGGAGAAGAAACTAAAAGTATTCTGATTATTTTGTCATTATTCAAAGATCAATCTCAAAATGCCATAACTACTATCAAACAATAAAGAAAATATAATTAACTGCTGAGTGAAAATCCACAATCATTAATCAGAAATCTGTCTTGGTTACAAATAGCGTCATTTGGGCCAAACATTTTAAGTTTTTCCTCTTTATTTTCACATGCATCAGGCTTTCCTCCCAGTTTCTGGGTAAAAGGTGAACTATGAAAGAGAAGTGATTTGACCCGTCTCACAGCCGAGGTCTCGGACACACAGAGCGTTAAGTAATGTGACAGTGGGTGCACTGAACCTTTAAGCCCAATGTGAGCAAATATCTGGCCTGAAGCAGAGGTTAATACCTGGTTAATGCCACGACAAAAAAGGTCAACTGGGGTTTTACTTTCCGAAATGGAGCAGAGGTCAACGAGCTATTTATATTTCATACAACAAGACAAGTTTAGATGGATTGTTAAGTGTGCATTTGTTGTTTTATGTATCCTACTGTAAGAAGGACATTTTTTTTTTAAGTAGAGATGTCCCTTTACTGATGCAAACACAACAGTCATTTGGTTTACTGATGTGGTAAGATAAGAGTTGGGAGTCCCATTAAATTCAGGCTGAGTTTAGGCAAATGCATTCTCTTCACTGCAACGTGGACCTATAAACTAGAGGAAGTCCTATGCAATAATCTACTTCCTGTTGAGACAGGATGCAAGTGGATTATATCACACAGGGAGGTGTTACATAAAACACGACTTCTGGTCTCCCACAGCCTTCAGTTTGTTTGTGGAACAGAAACACAAAATGCAGCTGCCTGTTCAGCATCAGCAGAGCCTGTCACAGTTGTACATAAGCAACTCCTCTAGTTAGCCTAAACAGGACTGAACACGTCAGGATGTTTCAGCCCAGATGCCTGTCAGAGGGTCGAACAATGTTGAAATCCTCCTCCTCTCCACAAATACCTCTCAGCATCGGAGCTGGCAAAGCTGCATCCAACAACTTCTATAACCTCTCTAAACCAACATCCGACATCTAAAAACACCTCAAGCTGCGATTGGCCAGCTGTGCAAAGGAGAAAAAATTGGGCATGGTTTCAAATTCTCTCTTGTGCCTCTTTTCTCAGAAACTATTATCACTTTTCATGTTTACAACTGAGTACAACACTTACGAAGGTCTTCCAAGAAATTGTGCGCCGTTATCCCCAACTGAACTGTGATGGCTTCCTCTCTCTGATGTTTACCCTGCTCCTTTTAATGTGGCTGCAGAAGCGGTCGAACAAAATGTTGTCCAAATTAGTTTGTTTTGAACACAACCCAGCCATAACAGTCTACGGCCACATCAACTGTATGCCAACAAAAAAGCCAGTTCTTTCAAGTAACCCGATTCATGTTGCTTATTGCCATTAGCCAACCAACTCATGAACCACTCTGCTACTACTCTTAGGTTTGTTCTTCCCAGTTCCAGCTGGGGGACTTGTGCAAGTAGCAACTCACAATTGATGAGTCACAGTCCAAAAGTGAGTCATTCTGAATGGACCTCAAGGATTCACCCCTGCTTGGGTAAACTCACTCCCCTTTAAAAGTAATTCAAAAAGAACGATTTGTTAGTAAATGTAACGTAACTATATAATGCTCCATTAAAGGAAAACAAAACTATAATTTAGACAAAAGTGGAGGTTGATAAGTTTTTTGTTTTTTTTTTAATCCTCAGCAGCCAGTGACCAATAAATAAAATGAAATGGAAGTAGTTTGATTGATTTGGCCACAAATCAAAAATATTTAACAAACTCAATTTTTACCTTGATGGTATCACCATTAGGTATCATTTAATCTAATTTTTTAAAAAAATGTGAACTGCAGATTCATCTGGTGATCATGAATGTATGTACAAAATTTTGCTCCATCTCATTGAGTACAGTGTTTTTCAAATGGGGGTGTGGGTATCTTCAGGGGTATTTTGGAGTACTGCAGGGGGGAAAATTAGTTTTTTTTTAAAAAACATTTAATTTAAACAAATCAGTAATGTTAATACCATAGGAAGTTTATTTAAAAAACCAAATGTAAGTTCAATAAACCACATTTAATATCTCCATCTCAGTGTGATTTTTAACTACTGTACTCTGCCAACTGTAGCAACAAATTTAGTAGAGGTCACATCTGCATTTTATTCATGTTTTTACCAAAAATGTTTTAGGTTTCATCCTATGGGGACCATGAATGTCCAAATGAGATTTTAATCCATCCAGTAAGTGTTGAGATATTTCAGTCTGGATCAAAGTGGTGGACCAACTGCCACTGCAGCTCAAAAACTAAACGCTATTAATAATGAGAAGTTTTGTTACCACCAGAATGGTAAATTTGTGAAAAACAAAAATGATTAGTGTGCTACCTTTTAGTAAATAGTTGACAATTTAACTGACAAATTAGCACAATTAAACTCAGGAAGCAGGATTATGAACCTCTAGTTTTGATTTTCTGCTTCAGGTGCTGATTAATAATCATAAATCTATACATTCAGTGTTTCACAGTAGTCATTAAAACCTCATTAACTCACAAAAACAGGAAATGTATTTACACAGCCCACCTCTGGCTTACATACCTTCGCCCCTGTTGCACTCTTTGATCAGGGAGTGGATGCCTTGGGGAAACGACACGGCTTTCTAGGTTAAAGTGCAAACTGGAGAATCGGATTGTAAAAAAAAAAAAAAAAAAAAAGTAACAGGTTCCCCATGTGTGAGGGGAATCTGGGTAGAAGGTCAGTGAGATGCACGTGAATGAATGAAGAATCAACCTTTGAACTGTAAATAACAGCTGCTTTTTATGAATCCCCCATGACATCAACATACGCTGTACACTGGCGTTTCACCTTTCACACACTTTCTTTTCTGCCAGATGAACTGAAATGCCTCCCAGATGCTAAAATAAAAAACACAAGACATAAACCAGAACTGAAAATTGCTTCCCAAAACTTACATTTAATGTTTGTAATAGAGACATGAATAAATAAATAGAAGTATACAACAATAAAGTAATGGCATTTTTTTAATAGGATCTGTGGTGCTTTGTGTCCTTTATTTTAAAGTATCTATAAATCCCCCCCACACACACCAAAAAAAACCCAAAATCCACCAACCAGAACCTATAAAGCTCACTAACTAATCTGTCATTCTTACAGGGGGGTTGATTTTGTTTTTGTTTTTGTGGTTTTATAGATTTATGAGCTAGACTTTCTCTTGGCAGGACTCCAGGAAGTTACCTGTTCCAGCCAAGAAATAGTCCAAGCCAATTTACTGCCTGTAAAACCACAACTTGTTATTTTACGGACAGTTTTTGTACGGTTAAATGAACCAGATCTAACGTGTTAATATGGAAGCCCTGAGAGGGAAGGGGAAAAAATAAAAATCAGTCACCTGTCAAGCTGCAGACCACTCTTTGAGACCAACCAACAGCAAAACTAGTAGTTTTTTAGCAATAACTCGCTGGTTTTCCACCGGCAATAATGCCACAAAAAATATTATTTTTTACCAGGACATTACTCCGTTTCCAGCTGTGAATATGCCATCAAAACCGTTTTTCTTAAGCCCAAACATGATCTTTTCCTACCCATAACAGTAAGTGTTTTTTTAGCCCAAACATAACCCCATGTTACTCCAATGTTGTTGAAATATAAAGAAGCTAAATAGTTCAACATATCCGTTACATAATAACATATTAATATAATGTGACAGAAACATACAATGCCAACATTTCTCCTACCAAATGGGCTGTCATGTTTAAGTGCTCCAAAATCAATGCAATTTATGGTAAGAAAAAACTTTTTGTGACCAGAGATTTTAAATCCAGAATGTAACTAACATTACATTTAGTATAACTGGGAAAATTTAAACGAGTTTCACCAAAGTCTGATCAAAAAACACGTGGTAAGCCTGTGATCCGAGGAAGAAAAAATTGAGCTGGTCCAGCAACAGCCAAAACTCAGAAGAAATGCTGGGAGAAATAATTCAGGCTGAATCAGGCCATATAAACTGGTCCAATTCCAGCAGCCGTGTCTCAGACAGGATAGGGCCCTTGCCTATGAGGCCCAATCAGGGCCAAATTTGGCAACTATAAATAGGCCAGAACACATTTGGTGCCGGCCACTGTTTCATCCACCTGCCATATGTCAGCAGGAAACGGCCCATGTCTACAACAACTCAATCTGGGCTAGATTTGACAAAAGTAAACGGGCTAAAGCTGGCTTACATTTGGCACCATAGAGACGAAACATAGTCCAGTAAGCCGACACTCAGTCACAATTGAGCCGAGTCCGCTGGCTAGCTGGGAAATTAAAGCGACTACTACAACATCTGGTAATCACACCAATCCCAAATGTGTGTCTTACTAGTTTTATTTTTTTTTTTTGTTGATGTTTATATTTTCTTCTCATTGCTGTGAACTGGCTGTTTGTTTTACAGGTAACTGATAAAGACTACACACACACACACACACACACACACACACTCAAGGTTGATGATTATGACAGAAGTTAAAAATAATTTCTGATCCAGCTGCAGCTCTCCTGGATGTTTTTTTTGGTCCCTCCAGCGACTCAGTCTCACCCTCCAGCTGAGCATGTCTGATCCCTAACACAGTCGGATATTTTCTGCCTCTGAGAGGCTGATGCAACATACCAGACACGTGACAATACTCTCACCTTTCACACACTAACCCAGTGCTGCCTAAAAACACAGTCTACCCCCACCAGCACAAACAGCACGCCCATCAGTGTGGAAGCTCATGTACTGTACATGTGCAGATCTGATGGGACATGCTGTGTTGTTGTAATCTGCCTGCCGGCTTCAGGAATGTTTTTGGAAATGAAAATTGCCTCAGCTTCCTACAAATGTGACAGTGTGATGAGTTGACATTTCAAATCTGCAGATAACCACAGTTAGTCTGATGTTTAGAGACAACATTATCATTTTATCAGATATCTGCCGGTCAGTGTCATCTACCAGATACAGAAATGCATGTGAAAACTTGTTATGGTATTATTATCATTACAGAAACTTTCAAAACACATGCAGGGAGATAACTGCACAAAAGATCGACATTTGATCTCTGACTCGGTCACAAATACAATTCATAGAGATAATCTGCATTAGTTCTAAATTATATATGTTGAAGGAAGTTATAAACAAAGTGCAACAGACCTTTTAGAAAGTTGAAGCCCTTTATATTATCACCAGGTTTTCTGTTACTGAAAAGGTGCAGAGGTTAGTGTTTTTTTAAATGGTTTAAATCATGGTGCCAGTGTCGCCAACTCCAGCTCCAGAAGTCACTAAAAGTTGCCAGATTACGCATCATGTTCATTTGCACAGTAATGATGCCATCCAAATGAACTTCGATGGAATATTCAATAGCAAAATCCTCAAAAAAACATTTAAATTGCTTAAAAGCTGTGGACCTTCGCTTATACTATAGTGCACCACTTTCTCACACATCCAATCCAGTGAGCGAGAGCACAATGTAGCCACTGAAAACCCGGCTCTGATAGCACAAGTGCCATGGACTGGATTACTGTAAGCAGTATACATGTACATGGGAATCCATTACAACATAATATATTTAATTCCTTTTCTCCGTTGGTCTGAATAATTTGCTAAACTTGCCTCTATTGTTTTTTAGAAATAAAGTCCCCCTGAGCGTCTAAAATTTCACGAAATACAGACAGTCACAATGTTGGCAACACTGGATGCAAACTAAACTACAAACTTTTTATAGCCACCTTTGTAAGTCTACAGAGTATTTTTTTATTCCATAGGCGTTTTCGTAGTGGAGCATCACTTTAAAGCTGCATTAACTAATTTTTTTTTGGCCATTATGACCACATAATTTTGATCTCGTGGTGAATTTGATAGCAAACAGCTGACCTTTAACACATCCAGCAGACAGAGAGCAACATTTGGAGTTGTGTTTCTGATCACCTGATTAATATAAGTCCAATATTGATGCTCTTTTAGCTCTGTTTTTGGTCTCTATCAACTCCTGAGGGAAATATCTGGCTCTGCACTGCTAAATACTCCACTATGTTCACCAGCTAGTTGTTAAATGTGTCTGTCTCCTGTTTGGAGCTGAGCAGGTAGTGTTCAATGTTTTGGGTTTTTTAAAACCTGTAACAGCTCCCTGCGGTGGCAATTTTACTGCTTTGGTTCTCTCTCGCTACTCTCAAATTGCAGTTTTCAGCCGTTT
Organism: Plectropomus leopardus; assembly: GCF_026936395.1. Lineage (NCBI taxonomy): Eukaryota > Metazoa > Chordata > Actinopteri > Perciformes > Serranidae > Plectropomus > Plectropomus leopardus. Next base: position 16,234,659 of record NC_142180.1, read on the forward strand.
CTGATCAGCTACAATGGCAACAGAGAGAGAGCTACACTTGCTCCACTGTTGTAGGGGATGTGAATGTAAACACATTGAATATGCTAACTCAAAGATGACAGCATCGCCCAGATGTGCTGATCACTGAGATGATAAATGTTTGGCTCTTTTGAATTCTTAAAAACGAGGTGGAACTGCTTCAAACACAGCTTCTAATACAAAAGTTTAATTATTAATTAGTCCTCCTATTTGTGCTCTTTTTACTTGTATATTGACTAGCAGTTGAACATAATGAAGTAATTAGTAGTTAAAGAGCCAATATTCAGGAGATGGTGGAGACCAAAACAGAGGTAAAAGTATAGAGAATACTGGACATAAATCAGGTGGCCACAGAACAGAGAATAAATGCAAATTGGAAGAACTTAAATCAGTTAATAATATCAAGGCTTTTCCAGGTTTTCCATGACCGTGGGAACCCTGGTTTATATGATAGCAATGTCAATAAAAATATAAAATTAAACAGACTGTTAAAAAAAAATTCAAAATGGCATTATTTTTAGTTCAACGTCCTGATTCTGAAGATTTAGTTTCAATGTTTAATGATGATTAGCACCACAATTTTAAAGCAGGGTAATTTAAATCCAAACACTCAGATCTTCCAGTGTCTGAACCTCCTCAACTTTTATTCCAACTTACAGGAAACAGCTGTTATTGTAACTGAGGCCATGGACATGCAGGCCGCCTCGTCCAAACACAACCATCTACAAGTCAAACATTGTGTCTCGATACAGCTGAGTAAGGACAGAAAAAAACTCCCTCATTCAGCTAATTCTGGACAGAGATGCAGACACGAAGCTCTGCCTCACATGGGCTGAGAGCTTGGAGGATACGTGCAGGACGACAGTCTGCAGCACAGATGATACGTGCACCGGTTCACAGATCACACCACGCAGTACAGACAGCAGTGTAAATGATGTAAAGGGCTATATTAGGAATACAAACAAATGAAATCAAGTATCATGGTCCATGTGCGAGACAAGTGTCAATGTTTGATTTTGTTTTATCTTACTGTACTTTGAAACTGTGCAGCCGTGCAAATACATTTCCTCTTTTGACTGTCTGGTTTCATTTTGAGTCATGACCTCTAAATTAAACAGTTGTCTAAGCAGTTTTAAAAAGCCTCCAAACCACCTGCTCTTGGCAGGCTATTTCTTGGATTGTGCTGAGTCGGGTTGAGAATGACTAGTTTCCATTATTATTTAGTTTGACAAGACAACAGTGCGTTACTCAGCGACAGCAATCAAATATCTAAGGTATACTAAGTAGGGTTTTCCTAAGATACAATGTAGACTCATGAAAAGTTATCCCTCTCAATCACTGTCAGTGTACGGTGGTGTGTTAATCTCCATAGACTCTAGCCTCGGCCTGTATCGTCTTATTTTCTTGCTATTTTTTTTAAGCCAGTAACTGACAAGTCTTGCAGTAGTATATCTAAAACCAAACAAAACTTTTTGACATTTTGTTGTTTTTCCAGTTCACTGACTGCAATGTTCAGTCCACCACATTGGTCAACAGATATATATCAAATATTTTAATAACTTTTGTCATGAAATATTGTGCAGACAATCATTCACAGAGAATGAATCCTACTGACTTCAGTAATCCTGACTTTTCATCTAGTGCTGGCATGAGGTTCATAATTGTGATTAAATTTGAATAAATTGTCATAACATCAAGACTACACACGCATGCGCTCCTTATGATGAATTTTAGTATTTAGTAACCTGGAGACAGTGTTGGACATGGGATCCCATTTATTCCCTGTAAGTTGCTCAGTGATGCATTAAGCCATAATAGTTAAATTGCTGCATATAAAATTACCTGAATTATTAGCTGTATGAGCCTTGTGTCCAGGTCCCTTAAAACAGCCATGACACAGCCTCACGGAGCAGTTAAAGCTGTAGATTCGTAGTCTCATTACAGTATTTAGATGCAAATGAGTTCTTCAGGTTGACATTTTTATTTTTATACACAAGATTGAGGCTTTTACAAATTAATATTTATTATTTTATTTTTACTGATCAATACTTTCTTGATTAATCAGAAAGTAATTAATAGTATCCCAAAAATGGCAGTTTACCTTCAAGCTCAAGGTGATGTCTTTAAACTGTTTGTTTTGTTTGACCAACAGTCAAAGATATTTAGTTTATTATCACATTACTCAAAGAAAAGAAGCAAATCCTCACAGTTTAGGAGTTGGTAATGTGATTGATTATTATCATTGATTATTTGTTAGCGTTACCAAATATTTCAAATCGATTTATCAACATATCCCTTCAGTGCAAAAATAGCTTACAGAGAAGTTCCCTCTTTATATCTCCAACACAGTGTGTAAGTTTCTTTAAAATGCTTTTCAGAGGCAATATCGAAAAAGCTATGGTTTGCCAAAATGCACTGCATGTGATTCATGTCATCTGTGCCTCATCAGTACACCACGCCCCTTGTGTCTGGGTGTGTGCGTGGTGCGTGTGTGATTGTTGGATTGTGTTGTCAAGACCGAGTGCGTAAAACAGCCTGAGGGGTGAACTTTCCCCTACTTCTCACACTGACTCCTCCATCTTTGAATTTTTTCCAGCATTCCTCATTCATGCTGAAGACACATAGCGACTCGCCCACTCACTGAGATAAACAATATTAAAATATCACTGTTTTATCTTTGAAAGATACAAAATCTGATCATTGCATCTTATATACCAATATACAAAAACACTGTCTATCTGTTGAGGATGTAAAATTGGGATTTTTTAAGGATGAAAACCGCATGCTGAAGTTAGATGTATACTTAGAACATGAATAAATGAAGTCTGTGAGATGCAGGATTCTTATGTTACATAGAATTACAATAAGAAGTTGATTAATTTCTTAAATGATTAAAAGAAAATTTATCAGTTACATATTTTTTTAGATAGTTTTTGGGAGTTTTATTACCTTTATAAGACAGGACAGACATAGCGTAAAAGGGGGAGAGAGAAGGGATGACATGCAGCAAAGGGCAAAGGTCGGATTTGAACCCACGACCGCTGCAGCAAAGACACAGCCTCTGTACATGGGGCGCATGCTCTACCAACCGAGCCACCGGGCATCCCTATCATTTACAATTTTGATAATTCATTAAATAGTCATTTTCAAGCTAAAAATCCCTAAAATGTGAAAATTATTGGTCTTACAATATAGCATATTAAATATCTTGGGGTTTTAGACTTGTTGGTCAGTTAAAAGATAACATGTTATGATGTCATCTTTGGCTTTAGGATATTGTGACTTTTCATTTTTCACTGTTTTCTGGTATTTCATAAATGACTAACCAATTAACTTGAGAAACAATCATTGTATGTATCAATAATGAGAACATTCGTTAGTTGCAACAGTACACAGAATATTTGAGAATTTGAAAATGAACTACAAGGAACACAGCTGGAAAAAAAATTAATTACATGTAACGGTTCATAATGAAATGTATTTCCACCTGCTAAAAACTACCAATCAGATGCAGACCTGCATAATTCTTTCAAGCGTTTTTGTCAAAAAGCTCATTTTGAGCTTAAAACAGAAGCCACCTTTCTGTATCAATACGATTTTAATGTGTCATTCAGACCTTGAATTACATCATGGTCCAGGTTGTCATAAAGAGCAACCACTATGACAGGCTTTCCACGCCTCCAACCTCCCTCTGTCCCCACCTCCAAGATCCAACAGCCAATCAGAGGAGACCTCTGCTGCAGCACTGGGCTATAAAAACCTCACAATGCTGTTCATCAGCACACATCAGAGACAGAGAGATCAGAAGCAGCTTTCTGACTAAAACAGACTCTCAGCAGACAAAAAGATGAAGATGCCTCAGCTACTCATCCTCCTGCTGGCTATTCTGCTGCACGCAGCAGCCGCTTTCCCTGCAGCTCTGCCTGGCCGAGACAAACACGCCTCCTGGGACGACGTGAATGTGGTGGCTCATGGGCTCCTGCAGCTGGGCCAGGGTCTGAAGGAGCATGTGGACAAGACCAAAATCCAGATGAGCGACGTCAGTGCCAAACTGAAGGCCCTCAATGGCACAGTGGCCGAACTGGAGAGGAAGCAGCGGGAGCAAAATGAAGCTCTGAAGGCAAGAGGCAAAGAGGAGGAGGAGGAGGAGAGGGAGAGGATGGTGGCAGAGCTGGCCAACAAGGTGATGGCAAAGGTGCAGGAGGTGCAGACACAGGGCGAGGATGTCCACACCAGGATGGACAGGCTGGAGGAGAAGGTGAATGAGATGCTTAAAGAGTCAACACTGGACAGCAACAACAGCGAGCATACAGGAGTCTCGTTTATCCAGGTGAGAGAAAAATGTTGCTCTCATGTTAATTCAGCTTACTTGATGATAATTAGTAGTTCTGCAATGAGATGACTAAAAACTGAGAACACACTAATCAGTCAACTTTCTAAAAGACTGACACATCTTAAAAATAAACTAAACAGCTGATCTAAAGCCAGATCAATCAGTACTTTATTAAAAAAAACAAACATTTCTTTTCTGAAAACTCTCCAGAACTTCCATTAACTAAGAACCAACAACTGCACAATGATACCGTGAAGCTGACGAGATATTTCATTTTCCCAGAGGCTGATGGCAGCTCAGAACAGACGCATCGACCAGCTGGTGGAGAAAATCAAGCAGCAGCAAGACAAACTGGAGAAGCAGAGTCTGCACCTGCAAACACTGCAGAGCAAGGTGAGCAACACCACTTTAAAATACACACCAAACACTGTAGGAGACTACAGAATGATCCCTCTAACTAAAAGAGTACCTTAGCATCTGCTAGATTAATGTACATTATTACATTATGTTACATAATATGAAACCTTGACATGTGATCCACCAGGTCGCACACAAGAGAGTAAAATCACACCGACGGAGAGATGAAGAGACAGCACTGAGGGGAGAGCCTGCAGAGCAGAGCAAAGACACATCAGGTAAGAAACTGTTAAAACAAAAAAAATTCAAAGTGATGGAGACAAAGTCACTACGGGGGGAAGAAAAAAAATCTAAAGAAGTGAAGAGGTTGAAAAGACTTTGAATGGTAGCTGTTGTGAGAGGTTTGACCTTTTGAGTGCTGAAAACTTAAGCTGCCATAGAAAAATGAACTGATGAGTTACTCTGCCCTCATTCCACACGTTTGTAGGCATTTCTCCTCAAGTACGAAACCTATACAAACAAGTATTTAGAGGTAAAACACAAATGCCTCATAAATGCACGTCCACATTACATTGCATAAAACAGTTGTGAAATCTAAACCAGCGTCATCTAGTTTTCAACAATTTGCAACAAAAGAGGAAATTTACAGGATTAATAGCAGTGATTGCAGCCATAGGAGGATTAATGTATCCTCAAGTGACCAAAGACCAAAATAAAGTTCACCTTTGCACCTGACTTTATAATACATGACACGCTGGCAGAGCAGCTCACATTCAGTCCAAAGATCAGGAGAAAATGAGGACAGCAGCTTTTCAAAAACACAACAAGCTATAACACAAGCTGTAAAAAAGCAGCAAGTGACATAAAAGCGAGGAGTAATCAGCTATTTTTTTAAACATATGCTGAATTTAATTTCCAAAATCAAGCCTGCTGAGCTCAACTAATCTAAGTTTTCTGTGTTTTTGTTTTCTCAGGTTTGGCAAGAGACTGTCATGAGCTGTTTGCAGGAGGGCAGCGAGCCAGCGGTGTCTACACAATCCAGCCGGAGAACTCTCAGCCCTTCAACGTCCTCTGTGAAATGACTACAGGTGAGTCAAACTGGAATTTTCTGTTAAGGGCGTCTGATTTTAATTAAATGCAACAATGTTACACTGCTGAGGGCTGAGCGAGGAAACTTTTTTATCCAAATCTACAAATGTTTAAAACAGCAGTAAAAACACTAAACAAAGGGCCCCAATTTTAGATTGAAGGGTTATACCGATCAGCATTATGACATTTAAACGGCTCTCACGTTTTGGTCAACGAAGAATAAAGTTTTCCAACACAGTATCAATAAATGAAACAGTTTTTTAAAAGTATCTTATGTCATAAGCCTCTTTAGTTTAACCTCCTCTCTTTCTCTCTCTCTGCAGATGGCGGATGGACGGTGATCCAGAAACGTTACGATGGATCCCAGAACTTCAACCAGCTGTGGGAAAGCTACAAGAACGGTTTCGGCAACCTGAATGGTGAGCATAAACTCAGCTCAAAAAACGCTATAGAAATATCTGTCTCTTCACCTCAGTGCTAAAAAATTAATCTCTACATTCATCCCTTCAGGTGAGTTTTGGTTGGGCCTGGAGAACATCCATTCTCTCACCAAACAAGGCCAGTACGTCCTGCAGGTGGAGCTCTCTGATTGGGCGGGACAGCAGAAGCAGGAAGCTCGTTATCGACTCCAACTTGACGGAGAAGAGAAGAAGTTCACGCTCCACCTGGAGCAGGAGTCTTCATCTGGGGTCCAGGAGAGAATAATGACGACCGGAGAATCCGGTCTTCCTTTTTCCACAGCCGACAGAGACAATGATCTCGCTGCAGACGTCAACTGTGCTGAACTGCTCTCAGGTAGGACGGCTTCACTGACCCCAAAACCTCGACACACTCAATCTCTCTGAGCGGCTTCATAACAGCAAAAAAAGAAACGATAAGTTGTTTAAAAATGCTCTTTTTGTTTCAGGTGGTTGGTGGTTCAGTAGTTGTGGTGAGTCAAACCTCAACGGCAAATATCCCAAAAGGTTGAGCGCGCTCAGACGACAGCAGTCCAGAAGACAAAGGATGTTTTGGACGTCCACAAAGGGACAAAACAACTCTGTGAAGACCACTCTTCTGAAGATTGCCCCCGCCACAATGCAATGAGCACATCAGTTTGTCTCAAACAGAGGACAACAGAAACTGTATTTAACTGATTATTGATCCCTGCAATCACGCACTGGATCATCAGATATTTCTATGCTGTGCCATACGATCACTCAGTCTCAGTGGACATGTTCAGTCATATTGACAGTAACTTTATTCCCTTTATAAGGGTTCCTTATCTTATTCTGTAATATTTGCTGTAAGTGTTTTAAATACTTCTACTTTGATAATGTACAGTGTATTATTTTCAACATGTATACACTTTAAGCATTTTATATTTCATTTATATGAAGTGTTGAAATAAAGTTTTTAAAATGTTTAGTAAATCCTGGTTCTTTGTTCATGCTTGAAGGTGTCACAGCACGCAAACACGGCGACGGCTCAGCAACTCAGGCACGTTTTTGGTAAAGCACCTTTTAACAAATAAAGCATTTCACAATGAGTCTCTAGAGAGTTCAAAATAAATTGTGTATTGTGAGATATAAGGCAGTTCAATAAACCTGTGACACTCAATTTACGCCCTGGGGGCCAGTTCGGGTGCCAGGTTGCATACAATTTTTTTTAATTCACAAAAAAGTAATTTGATTCACAATGGAAAATAATTTTTGTACTTTGATTTGAAATAAGGTGATACACTGCATGAAAGCATCTCAATAAAGTTGGTTTATCAAAAGGTGCCACAGGAGGATCCCCCAGACTCCCTGACAGAGGCCAGGGCTTATTATTCATATCTATTGATTATTAATGTTCGTTTATGAAGTAGTCCCTTGCCTCCTGTCATTTTCGAAAAGTGCAAAAGGGCAAGCAAGTTTAGTATCCATGCTATAAACTGATGAAGGGCATTATTGGTGCTGTATGCAGAGGAGATCTGAGCTTTTTATGTTTTTTTAAAAAATAAATATATTTCTCTACTTCGTATTTCAAAGTTTCGTGAAGTAAATACACGTAAATGTAATTTTGGTGTGTCTGGCATCAGAATTAAAAAGTTCATGTTTCAATGTAGTTATATGGTTGACATTGGGATTTTATAAACAGCTTGATCTTGAATTAATGACTCTCTGGAGCTTTTCATTTTTTTCCTAGATATCCTGTGAGTGTGTTTTGAAACGTTAACTTGGGTTTGTTTGAAACTACTGCTGATAAACATGCAGATGTATCAAAGGTAGATAAATGAAAAACAACTAAAGTGAAATGTTTCCAGCTAATTTTCTGTGTTATAATTGTGAAATGGCTCTGTTGTGTCTGTTTTATCTGTGTGCATTACAGGAAATCTATGGGAATGATACAACTACTTAGTCTGTAAGACTTAAATAATCTTAGTTAATTGCTGCCTTCCACCATAACCTCAGACACCAAATAATGCTGTATGAGGTAATTCATATTTGTGTTGAGCGTTTGTTCTTATGTTTGAATCAGGAGTCTGATGATGGAGTCTCATGTAGCGCAGATATTAAAGGTCTTTGAGGTAAATGTATTTCTTTGGCGTGAGTACATTTGACTTTTGTCAGTGTTCAGGATTTGTGCTCATGAATCTTTTTCACTCTTCCTGACAAAATATTTTCATTTTCTATGAATCTGGCTTATTTACTGAGGTAAACTAAATTGGTTGCCAACATATTGATACCATTAGTGGAAATTTGCTACTACAATGCTGGATCAGGTTTAGGCGAGTGTGCAAGTCTATGCACCGGTCTAATACTGATGTACATTTATTAATAAGCTTCAAGCCCCACGTTCAGCAGTTACATATAAAAGATCAAAGTCCTCTTTTAACTATTTTTAGAAAATCTCTGAAGTACTGTGATCTAAAAATGTACTTTAAGGGGCCTCCACTTCATCTTTTTTCAAATTTAGCTTCTTGATACAGACATGGGTTAGTATTATACAGCTTTTATAAATCTTCTTATTATTTTATTTATTTATTTATCTTTACACAATGGCATTGGATTAATATTCAGTAATGGATGATACTCAAGGTCAGATATTAGAATTGGTATTGGGAAGGGAAACATGGTATTGGATCATCTCTATATATTGGTTTATGTTGCCATTTTATCACTTTCTGTTTTATCCCCCAAGCTTCAAAATATATCAAAATGCCTGACACTGCTTATCTACAAATTGCCTTAACTTTTAAAGTAGTATTTGCTGAATACCTGAAATACTTTGAAAAATAATACATTTCATTTGACTTTGAAAAAGATTGTTCACTTCTGTTTATTTCTTCAATATCTGAGAGTACATTTAACCATGAACATGTCGTGGCAGTTCATATAGATGGTCATCAAACGCACAAGGGACAAGGCATTTTATTGTTGTAGGTCCTCAGACAGATTCCCTGATATAAACTATACGAGCAGGCGCTCTTTAACTCTTGCAAGGCACCTCAGACTGCCAACACTTGTGTCATACACCATCTTATAAGTCAGTTTGTTGGCACCAAGGCAAATATATGTAATATGTGCAAAAGTCCTCAGCAGCAGCAGAAGAAAAAGAAGCTCCCCAGGAACTTAAAGAAAGCACATGAGTGAAACAGCAACAGGTTGCTACATATTTTCACCTTTTATGAATGCATAAAAATGTTTTTAACACTACACAATAAAAATGTGGCATGTAACTTTTTCTTTTCTTGTAGATCTGCCAAAGTATGGCATAGCACATTAAAAAAATCATCTTTGAGAGCACATGAGGGCACAGAGCATACGACAAAGAGGGTTAAGAGCTTGCTTGTGTGCCCTTTTAGAGTTTTACGTTTACATACTTCACTCCAGTGTTTATTCGCAGACACAGGAAAATAACTTTATAGTTGGGTCCCAGAAAAACAAAGTGGCAGTTAAATAAAAAAAGGTAGCGGCACAAAAAAGAGAGAAAATTGTACGCGGCATGTCAACTTCTGTAGTTGTTGCGTTGCCAAAACAAGCAGCATTTTAAACATCGAAGTCATTGTGATTGTTTTTGTACTTTGTACTCCACTGTGTGCCATCACCTCAGTCTCAGAAGCTTCAGTCCTGTTTGTTCTGGGCGAATGGCGCCCTCTGCTTGTTTTGAGGCTTAAAGCATTCCAGCAGATTTCCCTCCACTATCAAACACAGCATAAAGAAAACTACACTTCTCTCTCTCTGTGATAGTCTCATTAAGGGTGATTATACTAAAATCTGAAATATTAATATTGTCATGGTTTATTGATGCTAAAAGCACCTTTAAGACTGGAAAAAAAACCCTTGAGGTGTGATGTGGTTTGGCATAGCTTGCATTCAGCATATAATAAAATCAAGAGAAAGAAGATGCAGGTTTAAATAAATGGACAGAGGAGAAAAGAGTTTAGGAAGCGAGGAAGGGGAGGTCAGTGTGTAGAGAGGCTTATCAGAGGTTCTGCTGGAGGAAGTGCAGCAACGTAATCTCGTAATGTTCTCCAGACTCTGGACATCGGATACTGTGTCGCTCGTTGGGATAAACCTGGAAAAACAAGAACATGTTTGATCATCAGCAAAACTCTTTCATCGGGGTTCATATATCTTTTCCAAAGTCAGATTCAAGCACTTTTCAAGCTTTTCAAGCACTTTCCAGCTGTAGTTTATTTAAGGAAAAATGTCTGATGAGGTGTCTATTATCAGTTCATAACGGTCGACGTGGAGGTGTGAACCGCGAAGGCAGTGATGAATTATTATTCCAATTTGTCCAATCAAGTAAGACGTTATTATGTTATGAACAACTAAATTTTGTTTTGTGTCAGCAGTCTACAGAAAGATGACAAATTAAACAAAAACAACATTTCATGTTTCAAAATGACTTCAATTTCAATCAAAACTTTACTGAAAATGTGCGAAACAAGATAACTGTCTTTGAAATATGCAGTCAATCAGCTTCTTTTTCAGCAAAATGTGTAAAACATATTGTCCAAACAGAAACAAAAATCAATGAGTAAATCCTCCTACCTGCAGGCTGTATGGCTTCCCTGCCCGGATGAGTTGAGACACCAAAAAGTTGGTGTGGAAAAAGTGCACATTCTCATCTAGAAATCCATGAAGGATCAGCAGTCTGTTGGGCCTGCGTTAAAGAGAGTGACTGAGTTTTTAGTTTCTCTTCTCATGTTCACATATAAACATGTCAGGTTTAATGAAACTGATACTAAGGCTAACAGAAACGGCATTAAATTCAGAGCATTAATGTCTGTGTTCTTAAATGTAGGCTCTCACTCAGTGGGGAGTTTGTCGACATGCAGGGCGACAGAACAAGCCTCGTATCCCTTCTGGTTTTTTTCAGGCGTGTCCAAATATCGCTCTGTGTAGCCGGTGTCGTAAGCCATCCACAACGTCACCGGAGCTCCTGCAATGGCAACCTGGGAAAAAAAACAACACAAACAAAAACACAAAAACAAAACAAAACACAAGAAGGGAGTCATTAGACACACTTTTCACATTTTAAATAATCTGACAACTGTAATCGATATCAACACTAAAAAAAAAAAGGTTGAAAGAACACCAGAGCTTATAAAAAAGAATGAAAAAGCCAAATATCTTCTATACTGTACTGCAGTTAAAATGGTAAATGAAGCAACTATGTGGCTAAAAGGTCTTAACTTCCACAACTGTGTACATTTCTAATCTACACTCTCTGCTGTTGAAGGATTCATCATGTTTTAAGTCTCCAACTTGCTCACTTCCTGCTCATCGTTCATCAGCAAAATGACCAAGCGTTAGCAGTTCTGACCTTGAATATGTCAGGTTTGTGGATGAGGCCCATGAGGGAGAGGAAGCCTCCATACGACCAGCCGTGGATAGCGACACGACTCATGTCGATAAACTTGTACTTTTCAGCTACGTAGTGCAAACCCTCCACCTGGTCATCAATCTCCACCTGACCCTAAGAGGAGGAAAACAGAGAGGTAACCTGACATTAACACCCATTCACCACCAATCTACAGACAATGTGCACACATGCAGGGATTAACAAAAGTTTAAAAAGTGCTAAAACACATAAACACCGGGGAAAAGTGACTAAATTCTGTCGTTACCATTACATAGAAATTCAAGTAGCCATGCAATGACTGTATAAGGTAGAGGCTGTTCAGTATGCGTCATTGCAAGCTGCATATAATATTGTATTGTAATTAGGTTATAAAACACCAAGTTTCATTATCAGTAAATTAACTGATTTCTTCTCTAAAAACATATGAGTAAAATGTGTAAATTTTTTATTTTTTATTATGAAAGGACAGGTCAAACTTGAAATGGGGACAGAGAGGGGATGACATGCAGCAAAGGGCCACAGGTTGGAGTTGAACCCGCGGCTGCTGTAGCGAAAACAAAGCCTGTTTACATACGTTCTACCAGGTGAACTACAGGGCGCCCCAACAGAAGATTTATTTGATATATACCATTTTGTCCTTTACAGCTCCTTCAAACTTGAGTCCCCGCTGACAGGACCCTCGTCCATCAATGACAAGGACAGCGTAGCCCAGAGACGCCAGCGTGCTCAGCCGCAGGTACTTCACTCCTTTGTAAGAGTTATTCACTAACTGGACCTGGAAGAAAGAAAACACGGTTGCAGCAATGTCATTTTAGCAAAAAGATTCCCTGTCGCTCTTAAATAACATGTCCTGCTAAAGTGTCCACAAGCAAAAGCCTGACTGCTTGCTGACAGTTTCTCCTGCTGATCAGCCAAATGTCTAAAAATCTGCAACATGTCTTAAAGTGTAACTCTGGAGGCTCTGGTTTGGTTGAAAAAAAAAACAACAACCCTTAATTCACCCTGTTAGATGTGAAATTCTATAGAATGCATGCTAAAATTACCACGGCCCACTGCAGTGCTCCTGCTCAATACTGGACCAATTTCAAAAATTGATTTTTCCATTAGTCACTTGGATACGACGCCTTGGGAAAAGAAGGACCAGATTTAAAAATACTAAAGTTAACCTGAAGTCTGGGCTGTTGTTCTACAACTTTTTGATTTTATAAAGCAGGAGTTAGAGACAATCTGGTAAAAAGATGTATCACTCAACAAGACAGTCCCAAACCAGCTGCTGGACAAAGTGGTGGTTCATTAAGATTCTGATAAACTGTTGTGCAGTCATAGCACCGATAGCATGCATACGTGTTAAACACTTAACAGACACCAAGTGTGCCCATCTTAATACCAACTTCTGTTTGTGACATCCTGCTGGGATGCAGGGTGTGATAAGATGAAAAAAAATATTAAAAAGACACATTTTTCCTTGTTTTATAGCTTTTCAGTCTAACATGACATAAATCTAGTGTGACACCAGAGGAGATCAAACCTGTGGACCCCCATAGACAAAGACGACTGTGGGATGCTTCCTGCCGGGGACCAGATTCTCCGGTTTGTACAACATGCCGTACAGCTCGAAACCTGACTTCCCTGTGAAGCTGAAGATCTCTGGAGGAGTGTATTCATATGGGAAACCTGAAAAAAGAAAAGCAGCAGACACAAAATAAATAAATAAATACATATAGATGTGATATAATGTGGTGAGAATATACATTTAGGGAAATGAACATAAGTGTCAAGTGTTTAAATGAAGTTAAAATCATTGGGTATGAGAGTGATCTTGAACAGATGACACACAGATGAAATACAAACTGAAAGGGGAAACTTTCACAGCTGCCAGACAACATTTTATCTGTTATAAACAAACTTGTTTATTTTCAGTACCAGCAGACTCCATCATGCTTGCCCAGAACACGGGCTCTTTATGCAACGGGTCATCGTCTGAGCCCTGCAGTTTGTATACGTGGACACAGGGTGATGTGGTCAAGCTGCTATAATGGCTGACGAACAAGTCAAAGGTCTGCATAGGAGACAAAAAACACCACAAAAAGGGATTAAACAATGTGCAGGTTAACTCATAATACTGCTGAACTCACCTGATACCTTCATGCAAAACAACAAGGGTGAGGGTGCTGATGGATGATAATCTGTGCCAATATTTTATGACATAGAATTACATTATATAATTGTGTCAGAAAGAAAACTGGAACACTTATAACACACAATTAAAATAAAAAGAAATAAAGAAATACAAGTACAGTTTTATGTCTCTTTCAGGTTTTCCAGGCTGTAGCTGTGATCAGACACCTCTATTATATCAGAGGTGAATGACAGACTGATATAAAATAAAAGACGAGTGATGTCCTGATAATCTATTAAATTTGTAAAACACTTCATTAAAAAAAAACAGATTCAAATGATACATTTTTTTAATCAGCTATTAGTGGAATCTCAGAGAGAAAAATGTTAAGGAGAAGGTCCCACTAATACTTAAAGGTGCAGAACTTCACTCAAAACTACTTGATTATTATCCCAGAACACAAGGTTGTGTGTGTGTGTGTGTGTGTGTGTGTGTGTGTTGGGATACCTGGCTCACTGAGCAGCTGTGGGAGAAGCCTGGTTTGGTGAGTCGGACGATTTCCCCCGGCGAGTCGTAGCTTACAACATAAAGGTGATGTTCTAGAGGAGAGTCTTTTGTTCCCTGGAAGTAAACCAACTTCGCTGCCTCGTCCACCCAAATCTGAGGACTGGATGACCGCTGCACAAGCAACACAGGGCAAGAAAAATACACAAGAAACATTTTTTCTTGTTTTCAAGTTGGTTTCATCATAATTTTGCTTCAGCTACCATACAAACCTGTCTTATTTCCTCCTAAATTTCTTTTTATCCATGTATTTGTTCTGTTTTTAGATGGTGATTTTGTTTTTACAAGTTCCCATTAAACATATTATTTTAAATTATTATTACAAAGCTAGGATTATATGTGTATGGAGCCTAAAAACAGGGTTCAGTATAACCTGTGATAGTCTGAATGTCTGCAATTTTATTGCAAGAGTTTATTTAAGTATATTTTACACTGATATTTCTTTTGTCATATTCTTTACACTGACAGTTATGAGTATGTGATATAATAGGGGCTTAACTTTGGTCTACAGAAAATATGCAGTCATATGTACACTGACTCAGTTCAAATTTCACACTCTTGTTGTTTTTGTACATTTTCCAAATTAATAAGACCTCATAACAATTTAATTTATTTAACTTCTTTTTGCAAAAGCACCTGAAGTCCGTTAACTCTGCCTGTTTTGTTGTGCTTTGCTCCTTGAGATAAACTACATCATGCAGCAGATGTTAAATGTTATTCACATCTCAGTTTGATGAGCTGGTTGTGGTTGATCATTAGTGCTGCTCTGGATACAGTTAAATGTCAGCGAACTTAAAGAGAAATGTAGGCAGGGCTTTACCTTCGCTCCGTGATTGGCCAGCACCTCCCACTCCCCGCTAGTTACTGCCACCTCCTCTTTGACCGGACATTTGAAATCATCTGGAGAGAGAGGAGTGAAGATAAGTGGATAAACTGATGGATCAATTCACGTCTTTGACAAAACAAGAGACATTAAATGACTTAACCCTATTACAAACAGTTTTCCATTGCATGACCTAATATCTTCAACAGTGGTGGAAACATTCCTCATAGAAACATGGTCATATTGAAATGAGAGAATTAGATTAGATTAGATTTATTTACAGAAAAAAAGAAATTCAGTCAAAAACTACAACAGCCTATTACTCGAAACTAAACTTAAACTAGTTAAATGCATTGTGAGTTTTTGGACAAGTTGGTTTGGTACTGTATTGCTCAAATGTGAGTGTGTGTGTGTGTGTGTGTGTGTGTGTGTGTGTGTCTTATGACTATGACTGAATCATTATATCTGTGTAACAGATGGTGATGGGTGCTTTTTTTTTTTTACTATATCTAACATTATTGACAGATACATACACATTGTGTTTATTACATAGCTGATATTATTTCCTGTAATATGTGGCCCAGATAATGCTACTCAATCCTTTTTGCAAATGATGTATTTATCGTTGATAAAGTTTTATGTGTGTAAAAAAAGCAACAATTTGTGAATCTGGGTGCTTGCTGATGGTGTTACCTTCAGAGTGTGTGTAGCCATTGGCCCAGTTGTAGCTGCCCCGCTGTAACACGGAGGTGATCTTATACAGGTGGCAGAAACCTGTTTTTGATTCATTTACTGTGATGAAGGTGATCTCATCATCACTGGTTTGGATGAACGGATGGAAGATGTCATGGACCTGAAATGACAAATAAAACAGTCATGATGTTTTCATTTCCAGTAAAAGCTGCACTATTTTAGCAAGATTTTAAACATGAATCCATTTTATCGGGCTAAATCATAAAGTGGTGCTCAAAGATGACAAATAACTAACTAAATGCTGCTTACAGTGATAGAAAGCATCACATCTGAGTCAGACATGTATTGAGAAACCTATTTTTTTTTAAACAGAGCCTTCCAGAGTCCAACAATAAGGATTGGACTGCAAGTAAAAAGCCACATCGGACCAGTAAATCTAGCAACATTTAAAACATTGTTTTTTCCGCAGTTGATGATGGAGGTACCTGAGCACTGAGCCATATTGACCCCTTCTTATCTGAAATTGCACAAGCACAATACTGATCAGGCACTTGCAAGAAAAGCACAAGCAAGCATTTTAATTATCCTGGAAACAGTTTGCTACAAGTTTGAGAGCCAGGCAGATGAAATGGGGCATTTTTCATAACGGATACCTTTAGTTGTAGTTTGGTGTTATTTGATAATAAAACAGTTTGATTAGGGGAAAGTAAAATTGACTTGGGCAAGTAGATTTCTGAACTTGCCAACTTGGCAAAAGAAAAAAAATTAACATTGACCCCTGGCCTTACAAAGATGTGGTGTTGAGCCTCACATTGATCCATATGTCGCTGGTTTCCTGGTAGATGATGAAGGGATGGACGGCGTCTCCGAGGGCCTCCACGCTCTTCTGCCTACTGGCCTCGTCCTCATATGCGGGGATGAAGAATGCCTGGGGGAGCAGGACCAGCTGGAGATTCTGTTGTCGTCGGTCCATCATGACCACCCATGCACTGACGCACAGAAAGAGGAGAGCTGTGACAGGTACGAGCATGCGCAGCGCACTAACTCTATGTTACTCAGGTCTGGGTTTTGGATTGAGTTAAAAGATGTGTCCAGAATTTTAGTTTAGACCAGTAAAAAACAAACTGATATTACCAAAAGAATATGAAGTATTAACAGTATTGGTGTTATGTCAAAGATGTCTATGTTGTATTGTGTTGCAGAGATATCTGCTGAAATGAACTAACTAGCCCCGACTCGTCCTGTCTTGTAATGCTACTAGTACCTCAGTCTGCTCTCTGTCCAACATAAGTCAAGCAATTAAAAACAGCAGTTTGGTCAAATGTTGTGTATTTTTGCCTTGATGTCAGGTAGCAGTTATTTTTTTCCCCCTATGATTGATGACGACAAATTTAGACTACCTGAATCCAGGAGGGGACGGACTGAAAAATTGCCATTACTGTTATGAGACTGAGGCAAGTTTGGAAAATTTGCTACATAATTTTTTGTGGACACTGCAAGGTTTATCACGCGTGTCCAACAGTACGCAACCTTGAACAGTGTCATTTAGATTTTTTTGGAGCCTGTGACCAGAACCTTTTAAAACTATGGGTGGTGATTTTTCTATGTTATAGAGAAGAAACTCACTATCTGCCGTCTTTTGTCCATCCGGCTCTAGTGATATATTCGGCACAAGGGAACAGGCTGGTAAAGGGAGCAGGCAACACCATCTCCTGTGTGCTGACAATCTGAGGGAGACATAACAAGAAGCTGGCGTCTGAACATCTCTTTGAAGAACTTTCGAGTAATCTATCGTGGCACTGAACAAGCACTCACTTTGCCAAGACTGTCGGTCCTGATTTCTGCTATTTTGAGAGTTATGTCAGGATTCTTGCTGCCTGGAAACAAAAAAGAAGTAAGTAACGTACAAACATAAAAACACAAATGAAACCTTTCTGATATTAACAGAAGTCTAGAGCATCATGCTGCACTGAGCTACACACATTCATGCACAGTATTATAAAAGGTACCCTGTGGAGTTCTGAACTTGTAGTAGCTCTAGAGCAAGTCTCATATCTTATCTTTCTTATCATGCCAGAACACCATCATTGCATCACCAAAGGCAGTGAAGAAGAAGACTGCCACCTACTAAACACGGATGGAGACCATGCAGGTTTTAAAATCGGCTTGTTGTACGAGACAAGAAGTGCACTCAACTTGTTTGTCACTACTTTGGTCGGTAACAATTAATGTGAACATAACTTTAATTTTATTGCAAGAAAACTCCACGGGGCACCTTTAAATAAACTTGCCTGCTGCAAATTTTATTATCATGCAAAAACAGGAAACAATGTGTCTGTAAAATAAATCAAAAGTTAGTGTGGTTTTTGTGTGTACCTGCACGTGGGTATCTGTAGACGTCGGTCTGACGCTCCTCCAAAGCTGGAGATGGAACATGAATGATCTCAACCTCAGACTCATCCACCTCCTCGTACAGAATCTGCAGCGTCTTACCACCGTCTGCTTCTGAACCGGAGAGAGAGACCAGTAAAAGCAGTCAGAGACGGCTTTGCTCACAACAGAAAACTGCAAGCAGGCCTCAGATCTCAGGTCTCAGAATAATTTAGAGACATTCTTCCTGAAACAAACTACACAACTGTAAAGGTACACTAAAGATTAAGTAAAAATATTCTCATTATAATGTTAAACTTGAATAAAAACATTCATTTAATATTTGTAATATGGATTAATATACTTTCTGTTCATGCTGAAACTTCAAACACTGGTCATACTGAAGTTACATGATTGCATGCAAAAGACTGAAAAACAAGTCAGATGAAATCATATGATCTGCTGACACGACGTGTTTTCGTGTTTCATTCATAGATTATACAAGTTTCATTCTATTTTGAGGAAGTCAAATGCTGCTCAGCTGATAAGCAGTCTATACATTTTAGACAACCAGATACTGTTTTTGGGAAAACTATAAAAAGAGGCATTTCTGTCTCTCTCTTCAGAGAAATCCTTTGATGTTTGAGTTTGGTGGTAAGGTTTGTCTCTCTTATTGTACGATATTAATTTTAATTTTCAGCCCATCAATGTTTTGTGCATTATTTTATGTGGGTGTTGAAGTGTTCACAGACAGTTTCAATGACATGATTAAATTCACTGTTATTATTACAACTGGTCCATTAAATACCCTTTTTTGCATTTGTTTTCAAGCACTTTGTCTTACATAAATACATTCTAGTTATTATACATCTAGTAAAATGAATCTTTATCTGAAAGTACTAATATAATGATTATAATGATTGTTGATAATAAGCCTCCTTGCTAAGAAAACAATCTATGTCTCTATTTCTCACTCACCTTCACGAGCAGCTGGTGACCACCAGTATCCAGTGAACCGGTCAAACTCTTCCTGCGTGACAAAAGTGGCTACACCCGCAGATTTGGGGTCCTCCTTTGGGTTATCAACACCTAAAATGAATACATAGAAAAATAAAACCATTTTGTAAAAGTACCAAGTACCAAATAACCACCAGGTAAGACTCTTGTGGAATATGTGACCTCCTCAGTCCTGACCTTTATGGCAGAAGGTGAGCCTCCTCTCTTCGCCCGTCTCAATGCTGGTCACCCAAATGTCATTGTTGTGGATGAAGCCGATGAAGTTGGGGTCCCCAGGGCAGATCTTGGGGTCCATGCGTGTACCTGAATTCTGGCTCTTAATCTCGACAGGCTTCATTGGAGACGTCTGTACAAACAGAGAGAAAATCACAGCTGCTATAGTTCCACACTTTGTCATTAACAATAAGCAAAGATGTAAAAACATCAATTCATTTTCTACTCTAGAGTCTGACCAAGACGAGATTTTTTTTTTATTTTTTCTTTTATTTTTAAACCAATAGAGAGTTTTAAAAAAGCTGATGACAGACTGTTTTTGTTTCTTTTTGTTTGTTTGGATATTTAAACAATTTAAAATATTCTAAAAAGGCTTTGCAAAACAATACGAAGAGAATTTGTAGGATAATTCTTGCTAAACATATCCTATTTTTTGTTATTAAACTATTATTAACAGTGCAATTTAACAGCAATAACTGTGATAATAAATCAACAATGAAAGTCATGTTTAAAGGAAAAATTACCAGAATATACATGTTCAAGCATTTATAATGTGAGAAACTGCTTAATTTTCCCTGTGCTCTATGGTCTTAAAGTAATTAATTTGGGGGTTTTAGATAACAGGCTTTGAAAAGGGAATGGGAGATGACACTGTGGCACAAGACAAACCTGTGATCATTTAAGAGACTAAATATACTTTGCCCTTGCACCTTCCTGTGTGCCCAGATTATGCACCATTTAACAAGCAAAAACAGAGTTGGACACGCCCTAAATGTATTTGCACCATCGACTTAAGATCATGTGTGGGACATAGACCTGCATTAACTGAGTCAGCAAACTTATCAGGCCCTGCCGGTCTGTAAGGGTCACTCTGTGCTGTGTGGCAATGAAAGTCTTACTGAACTGTCCTTTAACTCACAATGAGGCTGTTGTCTCCACCATCACGACAGTAGTACAGACTGCTGTTGGCCTGGAACAGGAAGAGGCCGCTGGGTCGGTGAAAATCATAAGAGGTGATGCCAGACACCCCCAAACGTTTCCTCTCTCGCAGCAGCTCCTCCTCCCGCGAGAAGCCCCCGTGGAGAGGGCTGGCCTGAGGTCAGGGGATACAGGAGGACACACAACGTGACAATGCTGGTCGAGCGAGGTCAAAATCAAAGAGAGTTTGTTCAGGGCATGGAAAATAAACAAAGAGTGAGAAAACATTATTACAGTAAATTAAACGAGAGAAAGACTATATATTAATGAATAAAGCCTCTTTATTTAGCCTGCGCTCTCTCGTCAGCAGGAACAACTGTTTATCAAATCAAGTAGTCTAAGTTATACCACCTTTAGGGGGAGATTTACAACAGTTGTTTTTTTTTAATGAACTGTGCAAAATTATTTTGCAATTTCAACTACATGGCTTGGGTAGTCACCTAATCTTCCATGTTATCTTTCTTGTACGTGTGTATATTGCCTTTGTAAAAGCTCTTTGTGACCTATGTCTCTGAAAAGTGCTATATTAACAAAGTTTAAAATCTTTTTTACTTTTATACTCAACAGCAAAGACACCATTATAAGAAGACTGGTTCATATTCATCTTCTTAACTATAATACTCTTAAAAATCACATACAAGTTTCAGAATTTACTAAAAATCCTCCTCACCTGAAAGCGGTCCAGCATCTGTTTCCATGACAAAACCAACAGCGCATCCTTGCGGATCTTCTTGGGAATGTCTGAGTAGAGTAAAGCATTATCCCTGCTGGCATAAGGCATTCCTGTGTGAGCATAAATGCTTGTTTAGTCAACAACCGTGCTGCCATGGGTACAGGTCTTACAGACTCTATGTATTGCACATTACGACACTTGACACAGCTTTGGAAATGATATCACACACTACAACTAACTGCTTGAGACACAGCAGCAAAGAGCAGCAACCATTCTGCAGAGATTCTTTGCACTACAGCTGCAACAGAAAAAGCAGAAAGATGGGTACAAAGCAAAATGGTGTTCCTAGTTGAGTTTCAGGTTTTCTCCAGCACACACCAACTTGATCCACTGCAGCTCTGTGGATATCAAATGAGTCTGAAAACAGTTGCAGGCTGGCAGCTCTGACTCACCAGCTGTATCCACAGATTATTCACAGAAGCATGTTGCCTTTCTAACAGACTGCGAGGAAGCAACTGAATCTGCAGGCCAACAAGTCAGCGCCCACTAAAAGCACCCAATTGAAAACGTGTCATTTTTTGACATTTATTGTAGAAAATTACATTATTTAGCACTTAGCATGTATTATTTCAGACTCTGTCTGCATATGAATAGATATTTCAACAACTATGACAGCCATCAGCTTTCAGGTTCTCAAGCTCACCAAGGTAGTAGATGCGGTGGGAGTGCGGACTGGTTTCGTCCTTTGCAATGAACTGGAAGTCGTGTGGAGCCTTGTTGATAACTATGCCTGTGTGCTTGCGGCCGTTGTGGATGATCTTCCGCAGGCCATCCCATGTATGCTTCTCCACCTGGAACTGGGTGGGATTCACGTCCTCCATCTCCACCACCTCTGTGCTGTCCGACAGCTCGTCCACCCCGGTCATGTCTGCCAGTGCCAGTCTGACACTGTGGACAGACACTCAGACTGGTCAGTTACATCTACAGTAAATCACACTGGGGAAGTAACTCTAGCAAAGTGCCAAATATGGGTATGTCTTTGAGTGTGGGCAGATTAATTTACCTACGTTCTCACAGAAACCAAACTATTTATTGCTCATCTGATTATTTTTGCGATTCCTTTACTTTTCATTTTGTGCCACCAGCAGGTCAAGATTTGCACTTGCGACACTTTGGTTTAAGATCAAATATGAGCACAACTAATGACGATAACATCAACCTCAGCTGTGCTTTGTGATAATTCATAGATGATAGCATTCAAACATGCTAAACTAGGATGGTAAAGATGATAATAATTACCTGCTACTCATAAGCATGTTAGCATGCTTATTTTAGCATTTAGCTCAAGACAATGCTGTGCTAAAGTACAGACTCACAACATGACTATATACACATCATTATAAAATTAGGCCACTAAAAGCACAAAGAATGAAATAACAATAAGATTAGATAAAATAAGATTTAAGAAATAAGCAGATAAAACAGATAAAAGTATAAAAAGTAATAAAGGACTTTTTTCTTAAGATATGTTTTCAGAAGTGACTTAAAAATGATCGCCTTATGGGTTCTGTAGGCTTGAGATCTTCTTTAACATACAAAATACCTAATTTCAATTAATACATTTTTACAGCAGTATTTATATATCAAGTGACAGATTTTGTCCTCAGGGTCAATTTCTGACATTCAGAAACTTTCAAATATTTTGCAACAAACACTATGAAACTTTAAAATGAATGAAAATTAAAATCAAATAAATATGGTTCAAACAGCTGTGAGGGTAAAAATGTCCCATACCTTTCCTGGCCGTCTTCTGTTCTGTCTTCAATTTTCAGCCTCTTTACTTTGTGCATTAACTGTTCAACTACCCTGGACCAGACCTCACACCCTGCAGGAAACCAGGTTAACACATGAGAACTGAAGATGTCCAAAAGAGAGGTTTGTTTATAGTCAAAACACATTTCAGGCTATTTCAGCACTTTATCTGACAATAAAATCATTTAAAAGGAAGACTAGACTTTGCCCTAAGCTAAGCTCACATGCTACCAACAGTAAAACTGTTACTGAAGTGACGGCCCCGTCCAGGGCAGATGTCTCTGTGCTGCTTCATGGAGGAATTGCTGCTCCTCAGCCGACATCCGCTACTCTTCCAGCTGTGCTCCTGACATGAAGTCTCACCGAGTGTGACTTAGCTGCATGACTCTGACAATTCAACGTTTGTATCATAACTGTGGCAAATGTTACATGGTCCCTCCACATTTTACTGTAGACTGTATACCATAGGCTGTTCTGTTGCCTGAGGCCAAAATGAAGTGCAAGTTCTATAGAAGTTAATTCCCAGAAAACGCAACAGCAGCTGCAGCCTTCAACCAATTCATGTGTCTGCCACAAGAACAAATATACTTGTTTATTTGATATATGATGATTTGAGTGATTTATGTTAGGAAACATGACTAAAACTTGAATTCATTTGTTTTTTCATTCATTCATTCATTCATTCATTCATTTTCCCTATATGCCACAACGTGTCATCACATGACTAAAGTTCCAGGTCACATCATGACAACTGATCAAACTCCATCCCCTGATGAAGGAAGTGAGATGGGCAAACTTAATGACTAAAACAGATGATTTTGCTTCATTTTATTCTACTTCATTGTAGTCTAATTTGATATACACAGTCTTACAAATGTTTTTTTTAATGCTGTATGGCAGGCATATCCAAAGTCCAAACCAGGGTGCCAATAGTGGCCCCTGGACGGCTTTGGCCTGCTTCACAATGTTGGTTAAACAAGTGAGCAAGACATAACTGTTCTCAGTTTTTTTCTGCTTATGGCAGGTTTACAGTATACAGTTTATAGACGTGCACCATGTAGAAACTATGCTGGCGAAAATGGTGTGTTTTCATACAGATATGATAAACAAGCAAACAAATGAAGAAAGAAGCATAACAGTTAAAGCACCACAGCTTTCAGGAGCAGTGAATAGTTGAATAAATTTTTAATGGAAGATCAGACAGTCGCATTTGTCTAATTTGTATGCGATTTTTTTCCCATTGTCCATATAATGGGACAGGCATTTTTTTTTACATTATCCAATCTGAATCCAATTCAAAAAGGTTTGGTCACCCCTGCTGTGTAGGAAGCACTATGGATTGTCGTTGTCATTATTATTTATTTTAAGTGCTGAACAGACACACACAAATATATATATATATATTTGTATATATTTACATCATCTAGATGTCGATTTAACAAAAACAAGCTTCTGTAAATGGGATAAAGGCTGACTCATTGTTAAAAAGTTTGTTTATTTTCCTAGTCTGTGCCCAATTTCTGTGCCTCTATTGACAAGCCTCACTTTAAGATATTTTATCGTGGACACATCAACTATGAACATAAATACCCCTTCGTGGTATTTTCAAAACTACTTTTAGCACAATACCCGTAGCACCATCCTCTCAGTCTGTTGCTACATAAATAATGCTTCCTGCCATCCACGTAAAAACAATCAATTTTGTGACACAGACAATAAATAGTTCCGTTTTGAGCCACATCGGCTAATGAGGCTAACGTCAAACAACGTGACCGACAGCTTCACACAACACAGACAGCATCTGGCCGAGTGTGTCCTCCCCGTCAAACCCATCAAACCCAGATTACACGACAGCTGAAACCCTCCGTGTACTCTGCGCTGCTCTGAGCTAGCCAGTTAGCCGCCCATTAGCGACAAGCAGTGACTCGTTAGCTTACACACCAAAACGGAAACAAGTCGAAACAGTAAACACTCATTCATTTACAGCTTACACTTTCAGCTCAAAAAACTCTCCTGCTGTCGAAGAGACGTCCTTGTTGGAAACACCGGTCAGGGTCTGAAAAAATTAGAGAAGTCAACTACTTTCCATAGATCGGGAAGCTTAATGCCAATATGCTAACGACGCGGAAGCAGCTTGTGAAATCAAACGTTAGAAGTGAAGACCTTTGACCCGGATGTGATATGTGAAGTTTGTAGTTTTATTTATTTTCTGCTTGAAGCGGCTTGAAGAGGTTTTATTTCTTTTTATTCACTTTCGAAATTTACAGAAGAAATAACCCTCGTGCTATTATGTGGGAATATAAATATATAATAACAGAAAGAATTCCGAAATCCGTGGTGGTTTCTATAAATGTTCTTAAACTCATCTGAATGTTGTTGGGATTCAACATGTTTAAATTTAAATTTAATCCCAGAAACATTGTGCTAATGGCTCTTCTTTTGACTTTA
Organism: Plectropomus leopardus; assembly: GCF_026936395.1. Lineage (NCBI taxonomy): Eukaryota > Metazoa > Chordata > Actinopteri > Perciformes > Serranidae > Plectropomus > Plectropomus leopardus. The sequence continues at coordinate 16,260,001 of NC_142180.1, forward strand.
AGGCTACATCTAATGATTATTTTCTTTGGGAATTATTGGACAATTACCTCCTCTATTTATCGATGAATCTTTGAGTCAAACAAATATTTCTTTAAAGTGAAAAGAAATATCCATCACAATTGTTGAGAACCAAATGTGGCATTTAAAAATGTCTAGTTATGCTTACAACCAGTCCAAAACTCCCTTTTAACTTACAATATCAAAAGATGAATAGCAACAAAGCAAAGAAAATTACCCAAAAAATTAGCTAAAATTGCTAAAAAAAAAAAAAAAAGAAAAGAAAAAAAGAAAATGTGCTTTCGCTCTCGCTCTTTGTAAATAATTTTCTAAATCTACTAATTTATTGCAGTTTGTGGAACATTTCTTACTAAGTTGCGGATGTCTTTTTTCCCATATTTTTGAAAGAAATCTATTTGTGAAAAGAGTCTGACAGCAGCACAAGAAAAGTGATGTCGCTCAAGGTTTCAGAGGGTTAATCAATCATCAAAAAGATGGCTATAATTTTCCTATCAATCTACAAATACATCCACAACCAAATACAAAACATATGGGACAAGCACCGTTTCCTTAAAACATTTATTTTTGTAATAATTTGTCCTTTTTTTTCTTTTTGCGTAAGTGCAAAAAATGCACCCAAAAGAGCCACCTGAGGGAAGTCTACATCTTTAAATAAAAAAACAAGCAAAGTGTACATTTATAGTACAAAATTCTCTTTTTAAAAAATTGCACAGTTTGTGTATAATATATATATTCATAATCTCAATTTTAAACAAACTTTAAAGGCTCAGAAAGTAAACAAAATACACCAAATGAAAAATAAAAACATTTTTCCCTAGAATTTAAAGCTGAGGAAACTTGAGACCCTGTTTTCATTTGTGTCCACCATAAATATACATATTTATATGCAAGTCTCTTTACATAAAGTCTCTGTGCTAGTGTTTGACCAGACAATCAAAATTATTGCAAAGTAGTTTAGTTCTACTATAAAACATGGGGTTGGGGGTGGGGAATAAAAGCTTCTTTCTGCTGAACGTTCTTTAAGTTATGCAAAAAAAAAAACAACCTGGGTTTCTTTAGACCCCGTTTTGAATTAACTGGAATCCCTGCTTTCACAAAGGTTTCTGTTTCACAAATTGTGTGCATTCAACATTCCCATAGAACTATCCAGAACTCCAGTTTTGCTTTTAAGCAAGAACACACATTTCCCTGACTTCTTTTTTTTTTTTTTTTTTTTTTTTAAACTTTACACATCGGCCCTGCCCAGAGGTGGCCGTCAGCGTCGATACGGGTGGAAGCCCTGTACGTTGTGGTTCTGCCCTCTGCCGAAAGCAGTGGCGGCAGGCTGGGGGGCAGCAGCGGGCTGTGCTGTCGGGGCCCCGTACGAAGCTGTCGGCTGGCTGGGGTCTGCGAAGCTGTGGCTGAAGGCTGTCAGGTCCTGCCCGTACCCTGAGGAGGACGACAGAGAAGAGAGAGCAGGAGGGAGAAGAGAGGATTTTAATGTCAGGGTCACCACACAGCGTTTAGGAAGAAGTCTTACTCCATTTAAAGTATCACTAAGTAAAAAAACTGTTTTATGTTAAGGAAAAATGCACCGTTATCCAGTTTCATTTTTGGTAAACAACAATTGTGCTATCAACCATTGGAACTATTAGTAAGTCACATCAAAACAGTTACTATTATCACAGCTGACTCCTTTTTCTCTTCATTGGCTCAGTGTTCGATTTCGAATTTATTTTAAAATTTTACTGATCACTTTTAAAGCACATCTGGGTCTGACCCTCAGCAGAAGTATTGATCCAATACGAGCCAGTTCACAGCTTTAGTTCCTCAGGTGAGAACATTCTGGCTGTTCCACAGTCGAGGCTTAAATCCAAAGTTGACCGTGCTTTAGCTTCTCGGCTTTGGAACGTCCTGCCTGAGGAGATAAGGCTCGCAGAATCCGTGACTTTGTTTAAATCGTTTCTTACACCCAATTTTTATAGACACGCTTTTGTGCAATGGTGTCTTTTGATTGCTTTTATTGATTTTTTTTTCCTTTTTACTTAAAATTATTTAATATTAATTTTGTCTTGCTTTTGTTTGGCTTTCTGTCATCATATTTTCTTCTGAGTACTGTGCTTTTTCTTTGTCTGTCAAAACACTGTGTCAACTCTTTTTTTAAAGGGTGCTATATAAATAAAATTGTTTTATTATCATTGATGTTCCTATTTTACCACGTTTTTTTCATAACCAGTCTTTAATACCCTCAATTTTTTTCTGATAACTGGTAGTTAAGGATAGTTTAACAGGCTGCATTTTCTCATCGGCTGTTTTTTTTTCCTATTTTGCGCAGTAATGAAATCATGACTAGATCTATATAAGAATTCTCAGGTGTGTCTTTGATAAAATGTGACACACCAAACAACTGAAAGGACCAAGGATGGAATATTCATTGCTGCTACTATATTTTTTATAGCAAGACTTAAAAGGTTTCATGTTGGATTTTTGCCCCTCTTTAGCGTTGAGGGGCTTCATTGAGTAAAACACTCTCTAGATTCTTTTGATGATCAGTGCAACACGCACAATGTTCTTCTGCTCAGACACTGGATGGCACCACGTCCCTGCAAACAGACAGGGAACCAAAGTGACACCCAGGGAGGGAAATAAAACTGCCTAGAAAAATGGCTGGTGAAATCCTAAAGGAACCAGCCACAGTCCGAGCCGAGGGGACTTTAAGTTCAGTGGTTTATACCAAATGGCTGCTGAAATATGAAAACCAGTTGAAGCTAAATCTTTTCTAGTGACATACCGGTTATTTTCGTACCGTGATGACATCTAGTTAGCACTGATTCTGAAATATCCCTAAAAAAAATACTGGAGTAGGGGGATGTTACAAATTACTGGAATAAAAGGACAAGAGATAGAAAGACAGAGAAAGAGAAAGAGGCAGGAAAAGTTAGAAAATGAAACATTTCTTTTGGGGTGCTCCATGAACGGAACGAAAATGAGATATCTGAAGAATAGGGTCCCAACAAGACCACCTGACAGAAGAATCTGAGAGGAATTGGAAATTTACTGCCATTGTGTCGTCCTTTAAATCTTCTTTCCTCTCTCATCCCTTTAGCTATAATGTGGAGACAGTACATGGGGGGAAAAAACAACGGGTGAATGGACTGCTGATGCATAGAGACAACTGAACCATGAACAAATTTTCTGACAATTAGATCATCCTTCTATTAATTTGCAAAGCAATGCGGACAGAGAGAGTGGACAAAAAAAGGAGGACATGGTGAGTCTTGGTATAGTGAAGACACAGCCGCTGAGGGGGATGACTGCTTAGAGCTAGGAAAGCCAAATTTCAATGTAAATGTCTTTCAAATCCACTCAGCTGGCAGTCGATGGCTGTGTCTTACTATACAAGAGTATACACAGTAATTTGTATGTACATGCAAAATGTACATGCAAAATACGAAACAGAGCAAAAGAAAAAAGAAAAGAACCAGGTTGCAGCTCTATAAACACTACAGTACTGAACAAATGCTACCTTTGTGGTTGGAGAAGACGATGCTGGCACCTACCTGCACTATATCCTCCCTGCTCATCCTGACCATAACTGTGAGAAGGACGCGTTGGTCCGTAGGCAGAGGGGTCCTGAGGGTAGTTACCCAAGCCTATCAGGGAGATGAGGAGACCAGGTTGACTGAACCCAGATACTGCTGGCCAACTACTTAACATAGTTCCCCCCTTGCTGAGCTAACAGAGCTGCACATTTATACTCAGTTACTGCGTCTGCACTATGCTTGGAGAGGCATCACTGCTCAGCTTCATCTGGAAGTCAAAACAGAATGGAGTGTGAGTGTGTGAGCTATCTGCCAGCACGCCTGACTTCTTAAATCATGCCAGCCTGGTCTCATGAAATTTTGTGAAATGTGCATGATATGCTAAGATGTAAGTAATGTCACCAATATGTTATCCTACCACAAAAATATTGCCAGAGGAAAGCAACCAGATCTAGAAGAGCCATACCAGTGGTTTTGCATGTTGTAGTCCATAAGACATGACTTGTATACACCACAAGCATTTTTCCAAAGAAAGCCATACTTTTTTAGCAGGGCTGTCAAACAATATTTTTTTAAAATCAGGATTAATTCCATTATTTTGCATTACAAAACAGTTATGAAGTCCATATTGACAAGGTAAAGCAATTTTTCCCAGATTGTCTCGATTAAGAATCAAATGACAGCAAAAACAGCATGGGACAGGCATTAATTGGGCATGTCTGTAAAGGGAAGGCTCATGGGTACCCATACCCATTCAGATATCTTGAGATCAAGGGACCCCTGTGAAATGACCATGCTGTTTTTACATTGCTGAATATGATCTTAAATTTAAGTATTATATAACCTCTTTCCTGAGAAGCTAGCATGACATAGTACCACTGGATTCCTTTAAGTCTTCTGGTTTCATGTGATACCAGTATCATCATTCTAGCTTTAAACTCAGCCCAAGACAGCCTCTTAAAGACAGGAACATTGTCTAGCAGTTAACACAATTAAAAAGAAATAACTCGTTATGAACGGACTTTAATTGCAATTAACATGCCAACGCTGACAGCCCTATTTTCTAGATTGATTTCCTACCTTCCTTACTTTCACGAGGCTGGCACAATAAACTTTGACTTGATTTATCTTTGTGACACATTGCGGAATTGTTCTGTGTGCTCAAACTGCAAGCATTGATCATTTCCAAAACTTAAGGTTACTTGTGAAACCCCAATTTTGAGTAGTGTGACATCAAAGGATTTTGTGGAACATTCAAAGTAATTTAAATGTCTAAAAGTTAAGCTATAGTCTGCTGTTTAAAAAGATCTAGTAAAACCAACATGGGCATAACTGAAGCGACAATGTTAAGTTAATCTCTATAGACAGATATCTGCATATGTATGCAGAATCTGTAGGCAACCATACAAGATTTTGGTATCTGAAGTGTTCTGGTTGCTGTTTGCAGTCTAAGTAGTATTGACCATTCATGTCTGAGTAGCATCTAAACAGTCAGTATGAAGAAGAGGAATGCACTGGCCAATAATAAACCCAAATGCAATCTTTTCAGAATGATTTGACTTTTTTTAATTGCCTTGCATTCATATGCAGACATCTGTTTAGAGATGAGCCAAATTCTAAGAATGTACAATACTATCTGTACATCAACAGTATCGGCAAATATTGGCTTTATAATGATATATCGGAATCAGCCAATATGCTGATTTCTGCCGATATCACAAACCACTATTTTTTTCTAACTGACAAAGATAACATGTACAAAACACCGACCCCAAGCTACAGTATTTTTCTTATTTTGCACAGTGAATGAATATTACATACACTGAAAAGCACTGTATTTTATGTCTCCATCTGTTAGTGGGCTATCATGATAAGAGTGTGCATAATATGATGTAAATTACACAACAGAATAGACTTGATGATCACTAAAATTAGGTAGGGGAAAATGGAGATATATCGATATCCATTATCGGCCAAATGAGTTGTTGTGTATCTGCATATTAAATATCAGCACAAAATCCCAAATTGTGCATCCCTAGTGCAATGACCTGCACACGAAAGAGGAAGTTTGGACTGGATACCTGCTGGCTACACTGGATCCATGGAAATATGGCCATTGCCCCCAGAGGCTTGTCATCAGACCCGTAGCCAAAGAGTTTTGAGATATGAATTAATATTTGTTGCTCTTCAGTAAATTCTTAAATATCAGATGTAACAGAGTTCTTATATTAAAGGGTTTTGACAAAAAAGTCAAAGTTTTTATTGAACATTGTGTACTATACATACACTGTATAAAGTTTAGCATTTTGGCTGTCAACATTTTGTTTTTTGGGGAGCCAGAAGTGACCATATTTGGACAAGAGGCTGAAGCTGTGGAGGAGCAAGAGTTGGATCTGACATATACACTGTTGCGACACCTCTCAGACAGCCTGTTACTCAAGCGGCCCACCCTCAAATATGCGCAACTTTGGGCCTTTATAAAGTTTGCCTTTTTTTGGCATTTAAACACTGTGTATTGGCTTCATTTCTCAGCCTTGGAGGTTCCCACTTGGTGCTATAACAAATGTAGGGCCAGTGCCTGCCTGGAAGGTAGCAATCCGTCAAAATATATGGTATGCATTAGAAAAAAATCCATGAATAATTACATGCAAAGCCACTGGTTTGACATTTACTTGAACCAAATTATTTTAACACCCTGACTCCACATAAGCCCCGCATAAACTTGAGCGAAACAAACTTGATTTGGCTAACCTCAACCATTTACAAATCGAACAAAGGAAAAAATATATCCACTTCCTGCTATTGTCACATAAACTTTCATGGTAGAGTTGTGTGACTTGTGTCCACAACATAATCAGCGTTTCTGATTTTCTGCTCATTTCACAAAAACTTTGTGAGACTGTGCTGCTCCTGCTGACTTTGTCTACAGGACTAAGTGCCTGAACAGGCAGCGCACACTAAATGCAAAAAGCTGGATGGAAGATAAGCACAAGCAGGAAACACTGAACAAGATGGGCGCCTGTTCTGACTGACAGCGATCACATGGCTGCTTTAAATGTAGATCCAGCAGTGTGAAGCAGCTGTAAGCCAAGTCAGAAGATAAAATACCAGCCAGCCAAAAAACTGAATGTAGCTTCTGAATGAACATCTGACTCTTATCTGTGTGCTTATGTGACTGAATGGGTGGATGTTGAATGAAGCTTATTCCTTTTCCATGGATGCTGGTTAGTTTTCACAGTATCTCTGTCTTCATGAGTGTAGACAGTGTCACTGGAGAAGCTACCTCCACAAAGAAATTAAAAAGGCATATCATATTTTTTTGTAAGAGGCTTTATGAAATGTCTTATTTTCTACACTCTGACTGAAATTTGGCCAAGAATTTACCAGCTCAGTCGCAATCCAGGAGGAATAATTATCCTGGCTGAACACAGTCCAGCTCAAAGACCACAAAGACACCCACCAGAAAGCAAAACCTACAGATACATTAGTCAAACACCGATCTGCCCAGGAATCTAACTAATATCTGCAATTATCCACACGGCAGAGGGTCAAAGTTTACATTTTGCAGAGAAGCATGCAAAGCTCCGGTGTGATCAATTGATGAACATTTCTGATAGGTAGCTTGGCAGGTTGGACATGCCTAATTCCAGAAATAAGGTTAGAGGGGTATTATATTTTCATGCTGTTGCTCTTCTATGGCTATCGTGTCAAGACCAGGAAAAGAAGCCAGCAAAGTCATCAACAGGGAGGAGGAGGAGGAGATGTAGGAGGGAGTAATTTAAAAGGTAGGAATATTTGAACCAAGTCAAATGTTTAATACAGTCAGTCAGGAGAAGATTGCACTCCGTTGAAAAATCAAAATAAAATAAAAATGTAAAACAAAAAAAAAAAACATTGCAAGGCAGGATGATCTAATTCAAACCTACCAAGACCTACCAATCTTTTTACCAATCCACAGCCCAGCTGGAAAAACCCGACAGAAATGACTGCTGAAGACTCCTGGATATGGTGAAACTTCAGCAGTATCTTCACGGCAGAGCCAGAGGGTTCATGTATGCAAGAAGCATGTATGCATGTGGAGCAGTTCAAGCTAAATGGTACCAAGAGCAAGCTCCTGCTTGTCTAAGGGTTGTAGATATGCACTTAAATGAGCTATAGTTGCACCCAATAAAATATCCAGGGAGATGGGCAGGGCTGAGGGGTAAATAAAAACCAAATGGGAGAGAACAGGGGCAGCAAACTGCTTAATGCACAATGCTTTTCTTACCATACTGGCTATAAGGAAAGTCAGGCTGCCCAGTGGGAGCTTTGCTCAAGTCCTGAGTTGGTGTGGTGGCGGGGGCAAAGCCCAGAGGTGCAGTTCCTGGAGTTGTGGGCGGAGGGGGGACCTGTGGAGCATACTGGTCTGCTTGGGGTGTGCCAAAACTGTAACCTGTTGGAGAGTGATAAGATCATTACTGTGACCGTTGCTTTATGAAAGATGGTTTAGTATGTATGAGAACAAAAAGCCTTAGACCAGTTGACCCTGGTCACCCCAGTGTTGCTGTCCCTGAGTTAAATGTAAAATCCCCTCCACAAGTAATCTAGTCAAGTCAGCTCACTTGATCACAACACATCTTCTTGCAAAAACCACCACTACTCAGTGTATAAGTCAATCTACCAAATCTCTCCTCAAGAATACATGTTTTACATCCACATGTCTTTCACAAATATTAGCTGCTGGATAAAACTGTGACTACAATGCTCTAACAGGGAAACAGCTCAAGGCAAGAATCAGACATTTTCATGCCACTCAGAATGATATTTAAGACAAATTTTACAATGACTGAAACTCAAAAAAACTAGAATTACCACCACGTGTTTGTAAGCATCCATGCACCAATCAAGTTGTAGTTTTGAATCCTTGTCTGTGAAAACATGGATGCTTCACACACATCTTCCCCTCACAGCACAGAAGATCTATACAATTAGCACAGTTTCAAGGTGGCACCCAAGATTAGTGTCACCAAGTCAGTATCCGACCAAATGTCTCCCCTTCTGTTCCTGAGATATGACGTTGAGTAATGGCGAGAAAAGTGCTTTTGCAGAACGTTATGATGTCACATCTGACCTTTTACCCATTAGATATAAAATGCCAGCATTTTATCATTATATGCTATGAGACATTTGTGTGAAATTCTAACAAACAAATTCTTGAGTTACGGCCAAAAACATGTTTTATGATGTCAAAGTGACCTTCGACCACCAAATTCTGATCATTTTATTATTGAACCCAAGTGGACTCTGGTGCCAAATGTAAAGAAACAGGAAGTCTTTAGATATTGCGTTCACGAGAATGAAACGGACGCAAGGTCAAATTTGAAAAAAAATTCCTCCAGGTGTTTTTGAGATATCACGTTCACAAGAATGAGACAGACATATGAATGGACAGACGGATGGAAAACCCGAAAACATAATCCCTCTGACCACAGCTATCAGCAGCGTGGAGGCATTTAAGAAAAACAAACAAAAACAAACCATGAACCGACATCAGGATCGAGGACAACTTTGCCTAACTGTTTATTGCAACATGAAACAGATACTGTAATGTTGCTCGTTCACTCGCTCACTTTTTAGAGAACTGGCCTGACCCTAACTCTTTCCTGGCCCCAGGCAATTGGGCAATCATTATTGTTGGACCCTGCTTAACGACGAGGGCTCCGTCTGATTGACTAGAGTTAAAGCATGCAAGCTGTTAGCATGACATGTAGTATATATAGCTGAAGCCCTACTGTCCATCTCTGATAAGGTGGAGGTTCCTCCCTGACCACAGCAACAGCAAAGCTGCCTGAAAAACCTCACATACATTCAATTAACACATTTTACACACCCAATTCAATGTTAATGATCTAAATGTAGTTTGTGAGGTTTTTACACTCTGAAGAAGAAAACTCATGGAGATTAAAAATGAGAACATATTTTAGCAGTAAATAGTTTCAACACCGCGGACTCTTTGTAATCTTAGTGAAAAATCAATAACTGTTTTAAGAAACTCATTATGTCATTCTCTAGTTCACAGTGTTACTTGACATATGCTATATTACCTGTAGGTACATGAGGTAAAGTGTAACAAGTAGGTGTGTTAGTATTACTGACCAAACTGAGGTGCTGTGCTGTAGCCCTGCTGAGGGTAGCCCTGAGGTGCAGCAAAGCTGCCCGCCGGGGTCGTGACCAGGAATGCGTTGAAAGGTGACGGAGGTTGTGTGGGTGTTCCACGGCTTGCTGTCAACGGGGGTCCATACCCGCCTGCTCCAACACAGAAGAGATCTATTTTATAGAAATGTTTTTGCATAAATATATGTTTTATATAAATTAATATGTCTTGCATTAAGTACACAGACATTACCAGTTATTATGAAAAAATTATAGTGTCAGCGCAGATCAGTTTGAATCTCTCTTATTAACGAACTGAAAAACAGACATGAAACTGATAAATAATCACTATAATAATAAAAAACTGAAGTATATTCTGAGAGAGCGCAGGACCGATGCTGCAGTGAGCGTTGCAGGTTGACCCGGAGGTGGTGATATGAAACCGAGCCTGACCAATAGCAGAGGGAGGCTGGAATCTATTCAAGGCTGCCATCTGTCTCAAGCAGCAAATTATCAGCAGCCTCAGCCATTATGAATCAGTGATAACACGTGCTGTTAACTGTCATCAGCTATTGGCCCAACAGAGTGTAAGCCCAGTTCTGTGACACAAGTGTTTCAAAATAAGCATGTGATCGCATGGCAAAGTCACAAAAATCTATCTGCAGATCAATTCACAGTTATGCAACATACAGAGAAACAACTAATTCTCTAAAATGGTAAGAAAAGATATTTTCTGTGTGATGTCAAGTGGAGATCAAACACCTACCTATGGGTTGGCCGGTAGTCGACACCCACACTCCTTTAGGAAGAGAAAAAATAACTTTAGACTGGGGACAGTAACTGAAATGTTCACAGAATCCAGTTTCACATTCAACCAGACAGTGTAACAACGTTAATGTTAAAGCAGCAGGTTAAACACATTTAATCGGTTACTATAATGTTTTCCTCTCTCGTTCTGCTCCCACTCACCCTGTGCCCCATAAGGCTGTTGCCAGCCCTGGGCAGGCTGTGCCGTCCAACCATTAGCTGCGCTCAAGATACCCCTGGGTGCCCACTGGCCCGGGCCAAGCTGGCCAGGAGCTTTGCTGTCACGAGGTTCAGCCTTTTTCACTTCCACCTGGACAAAGGACAAGTAGGGCACATTTGGCAACACCAGTATAAGGTCCACCAAGTCCCTAACCTAAACAGACCTGTCCTACCACTGATTATTTTATGTCTACATTTTGGGCCAGTTTGAATTATTTCACTTTATGTAAATTGGATAATGGGGGGCAATTATGTTAGTTAATATTACTGTGTAGCCATGTGCAGCTATGTGTCTCAGGTACTAGTTATCAAATGGGAATTTCATAGTGGCCAAAATTATAATGCAAAGAGAGAATATGATACACATTTTCTCCAGATTACATAATCTTAAACTGCACCTGAGAAACATAGACCTATTCTTTTCTTTGAATGAATTGTCCTAAATAATGATAAAGACATCTAATGGAAGGTCGTGACTTACCTTTCTCCGGCTAACGCTTATTAAGAATCTCATTTTTATTTTATTTGGAATAATATTTAGAGGGGGGGAGGATGTAGAGAGAAATTTGTATCTCAGATCTAACAGGATATATAAGGTAAACATGCAGATAGTAAAAATAAACATTCTTTTCAGTCAATCTAAAATTGAATCTTCATACTGTGTCAAATTTTTTTTCAATTGAGTACAAGTGAATGATACACTTTGACCTCAATATTATGTCAAATTGCTGCCGGAGGACACTTTCTTAACAGAGCCAAAACCCTCAAATGCAAGAATGGAGATTTTAACCTTTGAAGCATTTCCATTTTTTTTAAAGTTACTTTTGTAGCTTTTGTCTTTTCCTTTTTTAAAAAAAATTGTGTTTATTTATTTATTTTAATTTATTTTCAGGAAATGTTCTTGTACTTTTTAAGAATCTCTTGCTACACTTTGGGCTCAATTCCTATTTTATTGCTCACTGCCTTCGTTCCATGTTTCTAACAAAAATCAAGCCAATTTGCAAGTTCCAAAGGGTTTAAGCTATGTTTAAGATAATTCAGTTAGCATAATAAAGAAGCCCTATTACTTTGGTAACCACTATCTTTACACCGTAACTGCCTTAACATTTTGCAAATTGACTTTCTCGATCCATTACATTACTTAAACATGGTAATTAAGTAACATCCATCGCCATTATAGTCAAACGCCTTGGGTCAATTTTCATTCCATTGCCCCAAAAACAAAAAAGTCCTTCCTGTAACTAGGCAAAGCAACCAACACTTAACCAGAGCAAAGAAACAGGCTGAGATTAAGGGGGGCCGACCAGAAATAGACTGAGGGGTTGAGTTATTGGGGTCACCTTGCAGGAGGAAAACGAATCACAAATTCCTCCCCGCTTTAAGGTGTTGCCACCTTCCCCAGCCTCCCCTCTTCCTTCTCTGTCGACCTAATTACATGCACATGTTTCCGGCAGTGGCCTCGCCGCCGCCGGCAGCTACCTGAGCACTTTTCTCCCGTGGGCATCACAGCTAGGAGTGATGGATACCATGACTTCTGTACAGTCCCCAACAGCAGAACTGGGATTTGTTCCACAGTTTGATGTGCTCCAATTTCTAATTTTGTAACTCATATCTCCCCACCTCCCTCAAGTCCCCGCGTAAGGTAATGTCAAGTCAAGAACAATGGATTAAGTCAAGCCTTGATTCCTGCTGGAAACCAGGGCAAAGTCGAGGGGGGCGGGTACCACTGGAGAGTATACAGGTTGGGCCAAATCATTTACTGAAGAAATGGAATTCAATTAATCTATATAATGTAATAATCAGTGAAATTTCAAAAAAATGTCTAGTTATTCTACTCAATATCAACAACATACTATTACATGTACTCGTCTAAACAAAACAACCTGTCTGCTGCTCTCTTCAGGGGAAAAATGACTTGGCCCTTAAGACACCAAAACAATCTGATTTTGTCATTTGTTTAGACCCTGGGGGGTCAGGTGGTTTAAGGTACTGACAACAAACCACATCATCTTCCAGCCAGGGAGCTTGTTTGTATATCCTTCACCATCTCTCGCTCTCCTTATATCCTGTCATCCATCTACTGTCCACTCTAAAATAAAAGCCCAAGACAGCTCCTCTATTCAGTGCAGAAACACCACAAAAATTAGCACTTCTCAGCAAAACACTGACTCTGCTTCAATATTGTAAAAGAGAGTTAAAAACCACAAATATGCACAGAGGTCTTCCGAGTGTCAAGTATCGCATACTGACCTTCAAATATTTTAAACACTCATGCAACCATGTAAAGATCAAGTACAGAAACACGATACATGCGATGATATGATATGACTGACTGCGCTGTTTGACTTTGATCATTTTCTTATGCCCACAAATAATTACTGAGGGCAGAGAGAAGACAGTGTCTCTCCTCTGGTATCTCTATAGAGAGGTTTAAAAGCTGCTAATTACAAAGTGTCTCTATTGGGGAAAGGGTTGTTAATGAATAAGAGCTATGAAAGTGCTTTTAAAACCCTAGTGTCAAGACCAATCGTAGACAGATATGTGCCATGTCGTATTTTATTTTTTTAATTGTTTGTTTAACTCGATGATGTGCCAGGTGGGTGGTGTTTGCCACATGCAAAAGAACAATAACAGAAATGCCAGAGGGTTAGGAGGTGTATCTTAAACGCAACATCATAATGCTTTTATAGTTTCCTCCCGGATGGACAGCTTACCTGACACTATCTGAATTGCCTTTGTGCAGTAAACCCCATCCATCTGGTACACCCACTGAGTTAAAACAAACACTAAGAAGTGACGTGCAAATATTATTGTACGACTCGTGTCTCATCCTGAGCAGCATTTCACAGAGAACTGTCATTTTTTTATCTAGAGAGCTGAACGACACAGTGTGGAGATTCTTCAACTGAGGTCACTGAGTTGAGCTTTTTCTTTAACTTTTCAAAAGAAAAAAACCCCAAAAAGAAAGAAACAAACAAAAAAAAACATGTTGACGTGTAAGTGACCTGCCAACAAAATATCAGAAAACAAAAAGAAACAGAACTGATTGGACCAATCCTTTAGGTGTTTTCTATTCAGAGAAATTCTTTGAGCTTTGAAGCTTTTTATCTTTTCTTTTGTTTGTGCTTTGTTTTATCTTGATATCAACAAATATTATGTCCCTTTAATTTTTTAAGTACAATCTAATGCACTTTAGACATCCTAAAGGAGTGGTCAATTTAAACAAAGCCTTAGGCGACTATAGAAATTGTAAGATAGCAGCGTTAATGAAGGATCATTGTACTTCTGGAAACTTTAAGTCATAGCAACAAGTGTGAGGGTAATACATGTTGAGAGCAAAATATAATAATAATAAAATGAGCAAATGAATTAGTGGCCTGATAAATTTAAGATGTTAAAAGATAATTTTGCGTTATATGATGCTGCAGTCACTAATGAGGAAGCCACTGGAAAATGAACCAATAAAGCAACATCATAGTATAATTCTCACTCCGTCGCCCAAGCCTCTGTTTGATCTTAAGGGTAAAATAAAACTACAACTACACACTTTTTTGCCCATGATGTCGTGAAAATGCATGTTGACAGCCTGGTCCACTGATTGTTCGGCCTCGAAAGTAATAAATCCAAAACCTAGCCAACGACCAAGAGTGAATCAAGGTAGCAGGGGGGGTTGTGACAACACAAGATGAAGAACAGTATTGGGCTTCAGCAGAGTGAGGATCCGTCAAGACTGAGCAAGAGGCTCCTGGGGTTCGGATGATGTCGCAGACTTGCAGAACAACACAAATCCAAGACTAAAGCCTGGGGGATTGAAGGAAACTTTTCTCTTTACTGTGCAGGGAAATGTTTTGTGAAGATGACAAAACAGGACTGCTTAACTGCTAAACGTGATGAATGATGAGAGCAGCAATCGCTTTGATGTGAAATGTCACATAAAACAGGTCAATGATGTCTATCTTCCACCCTTTAACACTAATAAATGCCAATTGAACCAATACTACGTTTTGTTACTTCATGCCGTTTCATCCAAACCCCACCTTGATCTGTCCCTTGGTATATTGCTGTGGAGCACACACTCGCAGCAGCCATTGTTAATGCATCACAAAAACATGGAGAAACACAAACTGTAAAATGCCTAAAGCTTTCTCCAAGCTTTCCCAAATTCTGTAATTTACTTTTGAGTCAGCAAGGATAAGCCTACAATGGACAATTAAAATACTGGCTCACAATGGTAACACAAAGATATAGGCCACAACTAGTTTTCCAAGGTGACGAGCTGCTGATTTTGATCAAGAGTTTTCATGGAGGATATACAAAGTTCTTCAACAAGAGTGAGACATTTCTGGCACATTTCGGCTCAGTTAGCTCATCCAACTATTTCTAGCAGAACTTTTCAGAGCGTTAGCAGGCCGCGGCATGCTGCAGTGATCTACTTTCAACTTGATTAACTTTCCACGATGGCAGAATTGGGTTGTGTGCACATCTCTACTTGGGGACCTAACCTGAATCCAATTAAATGCCCTGCGAGACAACTGAGATTTAGGAGACCTCTAGTATCATGCCAAGCATCCCCAAACCTCGTGATCTATTGCTATTAATAACATCTGTCAATGGCCCGTCCTTCATCTAAATTTATACCAAGTTGACACATCAAAGAGTCTGACATGTCTCGGTTACAGCAACATGTCTTGGTCACACTCAAACTGAAAATTTAAAGACTTGTTACTCAAATCAGATTTCAACTTCTGATTAAACTGGTTTTTAAAAATGTTTGATGACAGGAAAATAAAACTTACTGTGGACTGACTATTGCTCAGACTACTAGACGAAAAACCGGGAAATAATTTGATATTGTCATTAATAGAACCAAAACAACTTTGATAATCAAATATTTATTCATGTGTTTTGGGTTGTTTTTTTTTTTTACACAGAAATTACACGACCAAAAATCACTTCTTTTGGCTTATTAAATACATTTTTTTCTATTTCTTTCTATTTTACTTTTTTATGATTATAAACTGAATATACATACAATTTACAAATACAATTTATGCACCAAAAAATCAATCTATTAAACTGATATAGACTGTTAAAGTTGACACGCATTGTCATCTCTGTATTAATAATGTTTTTCTAATAACAATCCGAGTGCCTCGGACGCTTTTTCAGTCTGCCACACTGTACAGAACCATCAACTTCTACATTAAGTAAGCCACACAGTTACTGTTTTTTATTCAAATACTTTTGCTGTCTTTGAAGAGCATGGGATTTTGTACAATCACCTCATTTCTTGACACAGTGCAACAATTCCTATTTTTTCTTCAATGAATCTATTAATCATAGAAATAATTGTGTGATTACAGTATGTTAAACTCTTAAGACAAAATCCGATGCCTATTAGTCATCAATCAAACCGATTTAACAATTACAACTTCACTTGCTGCTAAACTATGGGGGCAACTCCTCAACAAACGACTTCCCTCTAATCACAGAAACTAGGTAAGCCTTCAGCCAGTATCACAATTTGATGCAACTTTGTACACACCCCATTTTGACCAACTAATAAATTTAGGTACTTTTACATTTGGCCTGTACCTCTGTGCTACCAGTCAATGCACAGTAACCTAAAGGAGAAAAGACAAATCTTAAGAGACACTGTTAATCACATTCAAACCATTCACAAGGAGAAGGGGGACAGAAGAAAGAAAAATAGAAAGGGCTTACTTACAAAAATACTTAACTTTCTACATATGGGAAAACACATACTATGCCATTTAAGATACATGTATCAGTTACAGCTAAATCAAGGCAAAGAAAACTTATTCCAATGTTGAAAGTCTAATGGTTTTAGTAAAAGAAACTGTTTATACTATTACAGATTATGTAATGGTTACTACTGGTGCAATACATCATGTTAAATTCCAATGACAAACTATTCTGGGTTTCTCCCAATAGAGAATGTATGGGGGTTTTGGGGGGAGAGCAGTAATACATGTTGTGGGTCGGTGGCCGCTGCATCATTGCTATGTAGGACAAACGCAGATGAAACAGCTGTGATTGTAACTCAGCGGGCAGAGTCTGACACCAACACTGCCAGTGGCACAGGGTCTGATTCCCAGTGAGGCCATCCATGCTACATTTATGATTAAATGGACAAATTCTTCTGAGACTTTAAAGGTCTGTCAGCTCTACTGTCAGGAAATAGGTTAAAGAGACTTTTGGAGCAGCAAAGTGAAACCTTTTAAAATGGTTCCATTGTTCTGGTGATAACAATGTAATATTCACCTTCAGCGCTTGGGCTGAAACCAGCCTCTTTGAAGGACAAATCCCCCCTTTAGATACTCAAACTGTTCTCAACATGCCAGTTGCATGTTATGATGAAGTACTGTATTTTTTGGAGCACCTACTTTTCTGCAACTTGCCTCCTCCCCTTTGGTTAGTCATTCCCTTTCCACGCCTTTTAACAACCTTTTAGTGAAGAAATTCACTAGTACTTCAGGGCTTGCACTCCCTAAATAATGACACATCTTGAAGCTGTACTGCAATTTGCTATTGAGGCAACTGTGAGGACAAACTGGCACTTCTGAAATTTAGCTTTTCTTTTTTTTATGTTAATCTTTGATGGTTAAAATAGCTTAAAATTTGCATTTTGCCAAACTTAAATAGATTGATCAGATCTTGCTTTTTAATTCATTTTTTAAGTTATTTATTAGAGCAATATGCCAAAAATTCACTGAAGATGGACTTTTACTTTAACAATACAAGCAAAATTGTGACACACATTTTTCTGTAATTTGCCAACACTAGTATTTGTCCTCTCAAGGTAAGGTTAATAATTTTTCAAGTCTGTCTTTAAACAATAGTCAGGTGCCCACTTGAACATTAAAACAGGTTATGCTTGTTGTAATTATTCCACCTGTTCATACTGGCCTTTACAGGATCCATTCCTAATGGGGATCCAGTGTAAGAGATGAGTTAGTTAAGAGTCTTAAAAAACTTAAAATAAACACTTAAATAATTTTTACAAAGAGTGAGGACACTGGATTTCACTGGTGCATCGCTTAGGCTCAAAACATGTTAGAAAGGTTATCTTTTAACAGCCAATATGAACAGGAGGAAATAATTACAATTACAATAAAGCAAATACACAAAATATTCATATGGCCATACTGTTTTAAGACGTTTGACACAGGAGATGCTACTAGATAAGAAGTTAGAAATTCTTCATGCATCCTTAAACAAATCTGTTTAAATGAGACTAGTCTTCCTCAGAGGTTTCATCACATGTATGAGGGCCCTCTGTGCCTCTGTGCCATACTGGTTACGAGTTTTGATGTAGTAATCGTAATCACCCCATCGGGAATACTTCTCATGTAGTAAGTCCAGGAAACCTTAAGGTGCTCTTAAAGTTGACCATTCTTAGTATTTCTGCCCAAGTGAAAACCCTGCGAGGCTAAAACCAGTCTGTTGTTAACCATTATTCTTGACTAATGCTAAATTTTCTTCTTGCGCTGTCTATTTAACTGAGTAGAAATGTGTCCATGGAGCAGACTCATGTTGTCACACAAGGTCATAAAGGACAATGCATCAGTCCAAATCATACAGCCTGCAATTTGTGAAAACACTCTCATTTGAGCATGTGACAAAGGTTGAACCCATTATGCTACGTGGGCATGCTACATACATGTAGCATGGCTAAATGTGTAACCATTACATATAATGCCTGCTTAATAATTTCATGTATTTCACAGGAGAGAGGTATATTTTGTATTTCACTGAGCTTTTCATTCCACCTCTAGAAATGTCAAGTCAGATTTTCCATTTGATTGTACAGTGTGATGCCTTTGTTCGAGGTTTTATCCAGCATGCCTTTTGTGATTTATTGTGTGTCTTCACCACACATAAAATTCCTGTTATGGGTTACAGTGTTTAAATTGAATTGAATATC
The DNA here is from genome assembly GCF_026936395.1 of Plectropomus leopardus. NCBI lineage: Eukaryota > Metazoa > Chordata > Actinopteri > Perciformes > Serranidae > Plectropomus > Plectropomus leopardus. The sequence continues at coordinate 16,278,646 of NC_142180.1, forward strand.
TGTGGCTGAATGGACTGTTTCTCTTTGGGCCAGAATAGTTTGTCATGAGATTTAAGATGGTAAGGTATGGAGAGGGGAGAGAAAAAACAGGATCAGCTTTTACCTCGGGGCCTCTGCTTCTCCGCATCATAGATCATTACCACCTCTGTGACCTTGAATGGGACAAAAGGAAACAGTGGCTCCATTTAGAAAACTAGACAGGGTCTGTCCTTAAACAAATTAAATATTCTGCCACAGTTTTAACGAATAATTAATTATCCAGTCCCGTCCCACTAATTTTTAAATTTTTTTTAAATACTCTATTATGGACCCTGTTCAATGTCACATCCATTCAAGCAGTATTAATGACGGTATGAACAGCATTATGCACTTGGCAATACTCACCACTCCGAATCTATTGAAATAGTCCCTGAGTTCAGGCTCGCCGCAGTTATGGGGGATTCCACCTACAAATATCTTCTTTGATTTATTGCTATCAGCTTTGCTGCCCTTCTGAAAGAAAACAGGGAGTGTATGGATTTCAATATCTGTTAAAGGATCACTCTGGGAAGGGGCCAGTTAGCCATCATCTATTCAGACAGTGCAGAAGAAATTAGGTTCTCCTCTTGCCCTGGGGTATAATTCTTAACATGTCATGTCAATGCAAACACTAGTCTCCACAGATCAGAGAGCACGGCTTCCTCCACTTACTCTCAACCACTAAGCATTTCACCATTGCTGTGCACTGCACTCATGCTGCAAAGGCTAAAGGCTGCCTACAACAATGATTTTTAACAATTAAATCTTCTGCTTTGTTAGGAAAACATTCGGCAGCAGCTACTTAAAGTCAGTGAAAACCATTCAGGCTACGAGCCTCATTTATAAAAGCTTCTGACTTAAAATGTATGCCTAAAGCCAAATATATGACATATAAAAATGTTTTATGGACTGCAAAGGTGCAATAACTAAAACCTTGGCTGCCCAAAGGGACAAAATGACCATAATAGATCTGCAGTGGCTTGTTGATCAAACCACAAATTACCCAAGTTGCTGCAGAGATTTGTGCCTTTAAAAATTCACTGCTGAAAGCAATGAGGTGCTGCAGGAATGACTCCTAAAACCAAGAGTTAAGTTAGCATTTTCGCACTTCAGGTTCCCTCTTCACAAAGTCAATGTTTTTGGGTTTTTTTTAATGCCATTTTTGTTAGATGCCTGAAATAAGATCTGTGGGTAACACAAGCTTCAGAAATTTTCATGTTGTGCTCTACGATATAAAATAAATCAGTAAATAAACTTTTTTTCCTTAAATTTTAAAGCCTTTCACATATGTTTAAAAAATGGATGCTAACAAGTAGCTAGATGAGACTACTGAGGTTGTCGGGGATTGTAAATGTCATCAAACCCAACACGGATACTCTAACCCTAACTCTGCTCATTTTTGGGTTTATGTTAGCCAGCATGTGCTGGTTTGATGTGGAGTAGTCCAGCAGATGAAAATACCAACAGACAAAATGTCCAATGGACAATATGACAAATAAAAAATAAATTCATTATAGCATATTAAGTAGCCTGATATTGTGTGACCTATATGATATGCCGCAAAACAGCTTAATTACAAATGTCTGTTATACAGAACAGATTTAGGATTTTAATTATGGATGGATCCATTTATCCATCCATTAAGACATACAGAGTGCATCCCTGCTTCTTTAAAGCATATGCACATCCTTGTCATTTTAAAAATGTAAAAACATCTACTATAAACCCTGCTTACTAGTCCGCCCTACAGCCTAGTTGTGTTCACATTCGCACTTTTGACCACTAGCTAGATCAGGTCATGCTGAGGGAAAGGCTTCTGTAGAAGAGCTAAGCACACAAAATCATATTACACGTTTGAAGCTTAGTTGGCGATGTTTAAGTCATGCCATCATGGTGTAGTTCATTTATAGCTAAACATTAGCTTTTTTGTTAATGTGATTGCATTTATGCTTTAAGTGTTCATTTGTGAAGATTATCTTGCTGGACAGAACATTTAATTATTATAAACGTTTGTCAGTTTAATGGAACCAGAGCGATGCCAACTTCCATGCTGGTGTACTAAAAATAAATAAAAAGCAGCCGGGCAGCACTTTATTTTGTATACTACACTAGCCTAGTTCTACTTGTGTTTTACGATAAAAACGTTTCTGCTAAGACAGCAAGAATATTTTGAACAAATTTTCAAAATGATGTTCTACATAAAAAAGTAATGCATAAGTGTTCAGCATGGTGATATAGGCCTATGACCTCTTCATGAGTCACACTTGATCTGGGAAAATGTGACCTCATCATGCGTTAATCCTCGGCCAGTATAAGCAGTACCAAATATCTGCTGTTATTGTTGCAGTCCCTGAATTACAAATAGAGGTCATTACAAGTCATTAATTGTTTAATGCTTCTTTGATTTACCAAACCAAAGTAATTTCTAGCATTATCAAAGTTATGAAGGGTGCGCCTGGCGGCTCAGTGGATAGAGCGGACACCCCATGTATAGAGACTGTGTCCTCGCTGCAGCGACTGCAGGTTCGATTCCAGCCTTGGCCCTATGATGCATGTCACCCCCCCCTCCCCTCTTCATGCTACAGTGTCCTGTCGAATAAAGGCATTTAAAAGCCCAAAGAATAATCTTTAAAAAAAATTATTATGGCTTCACACTGGGATCATTTTTTTAAATTGCACTCTCTGAAGAAAAAAAATGTAGGTCAAAGTCAAACGGCTTTTATAAATGAAGCTCAAGGTCTCCTTGTGGCCCACAAAAAAAGAGTCCAGCCTCAGGAGGAGGGGATGCAGAGACTGACGGCCTGAGTCTTATTCCAGCAGAAACACCTAGCATAGCCTTCCCAGTAGAAATCAGATTCCTCTTACCCAGCCCTCCTTGGTTCGAGACTTTTCAGGCTGCATTCCTCTGGGAGTGCAAGGCTTCGGGTCAATCTGACAGTAGAGAGAGAGAAAATGCTTGACATTAGCCTCAAATAAAAAGGCACCTTCAAATGCTCTTCATCACTGATACCATTACAGTATATTTACTTGCCTGACATCACAATGAAATAAATGTACTGACATTAATTTGACTATGCGGCCAAAAATGTTTTATGCCTTTCTCCACCTCCTTTAACAGAACAAAAGTGGCAAAATATAATCCATAATGAGCTGACTTTACGAATGCATTAATGCAGCAAGGAAGATTAAAAACCGCTCATTTCTTTTCACCCATCTCAGATAAATCCAGGTTTAGCTGCCACTTTTGCTAAATTGACTTTAAACAGGTAATCCTAGTTGGGCAAACAAATGTCAACATTTTGCAAAGTGCATCGCTTGTACTAATGTCTGCAGGCAAGTACAACCTAAAGCAGAACTGTGCTTCTCCTTGAATAACTTCTAACTACCAAGAGTGGCGAAACACAGTATGCGTTTTTTCCCACACTGCTCACACAAAGCGCAGGCAGATTACTGGGGTTGATTTGTCTATCTGCGCCTTTGATTTAAGATACTCACATTTCTCCCATCAAGATTATGCGGCTTTGTCTCCAGCACTGTCCGTACACAATTGGGGTCTTTGAATTTGACAAAGCCGAAGCCTCGCGACTGATTTGTAGTTTTGTCCTTCATGATGACACAATCTACTACTTCCCCATACTGTGAGAAGTAGTTCCTAAGTGTCTCTGAGAAAAGAAAGAAAGTAATTACATAACAGTGGTGCTTCATAAAAACAAGCACAGAAACATACAATGCTGCGAATGTGGAATTATCATGAAAGATATAACTCAGCACCGTTTGCCTTGTGAATACAAAGACGTTTAGTCATGATTTCTAGAGCTCATGCTTTCATTATGATAAATGATGCTAAGAAAATATCTTCAGCACTTCCACCTGTACTAAAACTGTAACTAGGACCAAACAGGTGTAGGGGGAAAAAAAACATGAGCACCACTCCATGATATTACACAGGGAACACTACACGTCATTCAGTGACCTTGATTGTTTTTCATGGCAGAATATAGGGAATTCTAACTTTGTTTTAACGTAAAAACACAACATTCATTCGAGATTCACATGTTGGCACTCCTAAAGAGCAGACAAAGCACTGACCTATTGCCATGTTAAAGAGCACCAAATATACACCCAACTACCATAACGTCTGCACACGCCCACAGAAGCAAAGCATGCAAGTTTGAACAAATGAGGAGCCACATTGGAGGTTATCGTAATTGCTTTTCTCATTGCAGGGAAGCCCTTGGGCATTGGCTAGGGAAACCAGCTCACAGTGCTGTAGTTCAGATCTTAATGTTAACAGTGCTGTTAGCACAGACCATCCCTTGTTCAAAGTTACACAATGGCTAACCAAGCATGAGCCAGTAAAGGGCTTGAGACAATCTAGACCATCTCTGGATAAATCTGGGGAGGGGGATATGTATGCACAGCCAATGTAGACTGCATAATGTAGACTCCACTTCCTGTGTTTGCAACTCAACATCAGTAATTATGCAATATAAAAAGGGAGGAAATATTTTTAAAAATCCCAACGACATCCAAACACAGAAAAACTGCATTAATAAAGAGCATCAGTGGCCACAAGTAGAATCAACTAACACTGTCTGGAGGACACTTCTTGGAATATTTGCATGAATACACTGCAAAAACAGACACTCAAAAAATAAACTGTAAAGCTGCACCAATGCAGTTTTCTTCAGGGCTGTTTCACTGTATTAATACGTTTCTACTTAACATCATACCGTGATATCAACCTCGTCCACTCCTAAAGGAGGCTGGCATCCTCGGCCAACATCTGTCTTTCACAGGCTGTAGCAGACTGACTTCTAAAGCAGTAACTATGTAATGCATGTTATCAACCTGGAAATTTTTGCAACTTATGAGACATAATGAGCAAGGGAACAGCAATAATATAAGTCCAACCTACACCCTCTAAACTTTCAAAATTTGAATGAGCGCCTAACCAAATTAACATGTGTATTACACACTTATGACTAGAAAAAGTTGAAACACAACACTTAGCTGCATCTCAAATTAATTTTATGGTTCCCTGCTTTCAGATGATGTATGCCACTTCTATCTGGAATATGCTGTTGACCCACTATCTCTCCCTAAAGACCCCCTGCCCCCCGACCCCCCGTAAAGACAACAAAAATAGCAGGGCAGTGAAAAAGGATATCAATACCATGACTTGATATTTTATGAATATTAATATGCATCAGTCAGTGATGTTATACTGTCCGATTTGCATCATACCAGCACATCAACATCATCATGCAACACTTGATTGCATCTGAAATTATGGTTAGTGTAACAATGTCAAATTATTATAAATTTAATATGAACAAAACAGTAATATAATTAAGCAATATCTGATCAAATAATAAATAAGGAAGACTATCTATATCTGCTAGACCATAACAGCCACGTTAATAATGATTCTCTCAGAGAGAATACCATGCTCCTTTACTTTAATTACTGTTTAAAAGCACCAACTGTCATATGAAAAATGATCATATACTGATACCACTACTGGCATCAAGTCAGGGGTAACAATACTTAAGTTTTGTATTTTGGCAGTATTGCCAAGCTCTACACTGCATTTCATAGCTAAATATGATCTGATAGTTTTAAAAGAGTTTATTAATATTTGATTCAAAGTCTCAACAAGCTATCAACCAGATCCTCCAGCCTGACAACAAATCTATGCAGCTACATCAGTGTCACCTTGACAAATACCCATTAATTAACAACACGGTGTGTCTGAAGTGAATGATCCTTTACAGGTTAAACAGTGTGACTTACCTTGTGTGGTACTCCAGTCCAATCCACCCACAAAAAGTTTCCTGAAAAGAGTAGATGAATGGCCATTAAGTCAGTCATTGATCATCACTTTGAGTAAGAGTAAATTATTCATTTAAACCTTTATTTAAGACTCGGGAAATCAATTGAGGGAGACCCTAATTTTCAATCATGCTGAGCATAAACAAAGACATTAAAAACAATCAATAAGCAAACCATTAACAATTAAAATATAAATAAAAATCATACAAGACAACAAGCAATAATAGCAATGTATAACAGTTAAAAATAAAAATACAGGATAATAAACGTTATGGAGTAGAATTACTTCTAAACATTTAGACTCTAAATCTAAAATAGGCATTTAAACAGCGGTAACGGTGGAAGAGTGTCCACGTTTAGTACAGTGTCATTGCAGATTATTCCATGTATTAGGTGCACTGTGTGAATAATATGTCCCTCGTTCAGTTCTGATTAACAGGTTATTATGTGACTTAAAAGTGATGAAAAATCAGGTGGAAGCATCTGTTTAAAAGCTCTTTATATTAATGAAAACCAATGCTGGTTCCTTATAAACTATTACACAAGTCACAAGCAAAACGAATGACAACAAGCATGGAGACATTTTTGGTTGTCCAGAGGCCTTAAAATACTGAAAACACAGACAGTGTAGATTGACAGCACAGTTTCAGAGCCATAACAACGCTACAGCTGACTGAACAGCTAAGTACACAGATATTATACAACAGGAGGCAACGCTGCCACCAAAGCTGGTGCAGCGCAGGGAAATATACACACAGCCTCAGTTAAAATGCGGGTATCTGATGTGACTCATTTCATGGTCCAGTCTTGGTCGTAGGTGTCACTTTGGTTTTTTAACACTGACTGCAGTGGCCTCGACAATAACGGTCCTTTTATGAACCTCCTGCCACGTAAGTTACCCCGGGACAGAGCCATAGCGTTTAGCAAGCTAACACAGCATTCAGCTGACAAACTGAGTCCAGGAGCAGCTACTGTCTACCCCCGGCTCCAGCCTCCTACACTGAGACCCCGATCATGCTCCAGTCAGAGCGAAGCGAAGAACCGGAGAGCGGCTGCTCGGCTCCCTGCATGCGGAGCGGTGAGCTGCTGATGCCGGCTGCCAAACTGGAAGTTTAACGGCAGTTAAAGCGGCACTAATATCAAACTAGCCAAGTTAGCGAGTTTATTAATGATTAAGATCCCCGCTGAAACATATCGGTGCTGAATATAGCGGCTGTGGTAAAAGTGGAGGGTTACTGCGGACGAGGATGCTCCATCCTCCAGCAGTGTCCGCTAAATGTCCTCGCATTGACGAAGTCAAGAAGAGGAGACTTTCGCTTCGCTGGCAAGCGTTAGCTATGCTAGCTCGGGTGCTAACTGAAAACAACACTGAAATAAGTAACTACACTTTCACACATTCCCGTGACAAGCTAACTGGCAGCACGCCAGACAAACATGGTGCAGTCTACCGTAAGCAATACCACTGATAACTGAGCTACTTTGGTGACTACTTTCACTTTTTGGCCGTCTTTTCTCGGGCTAGCGTTCTCGCTAAGTTACTACGGCTAGCTTAGCCTGCTAGCTAACGTTAGCTGTCAGATGACAGCTTGAGACGAGAGCACGCTAATTATAAGTTACGATGCAGTTTACAGTTTCACCCGGCCGCAGTGGAAAGCGTTGTTAAATGGATCTTACCCGACTTCATCTCCGACTAAGTTGTTGTTCATTTCTGAGGCTAGAGCGGGGGGCTGTAGGAGCTGTGACCGGCTTATTGCTTCAGTGCTGCCCCTCTCAGACTGAGAGCGGAGGAAGGTCACTCCGCTTTTTGGTTCAAACTGCTCTGCGCAATGACGACGCTGCAGGGGGCAGCGGCCTTTAAAGGAACATTACACCAACCAGTCCGCACCATGCAGACATTACATGTGTGTTAGAACTAAATCCATGGCGCACACTCACTCTCTCCACTATTTTTAAAGGTCCGCATTCACTGTCGTTTACTATTTTAAACCTTTGAAACTTGTGCAAATTGACTTGATTTCATTCAAAACATGGGAAGAAGTTACAAGAAAATTATCTGTAATTCAGCGAAAAAGAAAAGGAAAGAAAAAAAACCTAAGAATATACATTCTTAGAAGATGATATAACATAACATTAACATTTTTTTTTAGATAAAATAGTTATTAATAATAATAACGATAATAATAATCATACATTTTTCCCTATTTAAAATTGTTTTTAAACTCCTAAATTCTAGTACTTGATGACACCGGGGGCTTAGCCCAGACATCAGTATGGGGGGATGTTTTTTTTTTAATTTTATTTTTTATGAACAAGCTCTTTTTTGATACTTTCATGCACTCTGGCTTCTTAATAGCCGATGAAAACTTGTTTTTTTTACTCTCCAGATTAACCATGAATTGCAATGAGAAAAATATTAGTAGTTGTTAGTAATTATAATTGAGGACAGAACAGAATACTTCACAAATGTTAGCATTACAAATGTATTAACTATAGTTAAAACGAAAGTCAAAAATAGTGAAATGTATGTAATTGATGGTGGTCGAATGTAACTAACAACATTTATTCAAGTTAAAGTATGAACGGACTGACAGCAGTAGTTCATTAACTATTCCTATCAGGAAATTGCTTTTAAAAGGAAAAATTTCTAGGATTTGAAGACATTGAGGGCCTAAGCCCAGATATCAGTAGGGGGGTCCAGGGGGATCCTTTACCAGGAATCTTTTTTATGAATAATTTCTATTTTGATGGCTTTTTTATGGACTTTGACATCTTCTTTACCCTTAAAAACTGTTCTTTTAACACTCCAGTTTATTATAAATTGTTCTGAGAAAAATATATGTTGCTGTTAGTAATTAGTACTGAGTACAGAATATGTCACAAAAGCTACCATCAGTGTTAAGGAGTAACTAGTTACATGTAACTAGTTAGAGTGATAGCGCAAGGATCCTAAAAAGAATTACAGCATTTAAAATCAAGCGATGTCCTCTGGTCGGCATGAATGTGCAAAACAAATTCTTGCACATCCACCCGTTACATTTCTGTTGCTGATCTGAGATGATCACATGACAGCCACTCTTTAGCTGACTTAATACAACACCTCACAAGTGAAGTGACAAGCATTAAACAGTAACATTTAAATCACCAAATGCAAATCTAAGTGACAGAGGTGACACATAATGTGGTGTGATTAAATAACACCTTTCAGGCACAATGCCTACCAATTTTCTTAAAAATAGCATGTGAGGACATGAGCGACTGAAGTCTGAAAGTCCTGCACAATACAAAGTGTGTAAAACTGTACTCGTGTTAACAAGCCACAAGCACACAGTAGTACTAAGATACTTTATTTCCAGAGGGAGATATGAAGACTTATGATGAAGAATTATAATGAATAAAGAAACTGACTATACAACATTTACACAATCACATTTTCACTCATTGTTACACACATTACCCACAGTGAGCCTAGACACTGGACCTTAGAGTACAATTTTGAGTACTTGTACATTAGTATTTTCAGTTTCTAGCCTATTTTACACTCCATGACATTTCAGTAATATATACTTTTTATTTCACAATTTTTATGGCACAACAATAGTTACTACAGCATTAAAGTCCAACATGTTAATGCATCAATGATAATCTTCCCACAATAAGAGTACTAACTGGAAACTACTTTACAAAAGAAGTACTTCATTTTGATACTTTTTGTAAATGTTACTGACAACGTCTCAATTTTTATTTTTACTTGTACTTGAGTATTTTTTTGGTAATGCTACTTGGTTTACTTTTTCCACCAGTGAAAATAGCTTTTCCTTTGTGGTTGTGAATAATCTTATTTACTTATCATACTTTCTTTACTTTGCTCTCTTTTTGATTTGCAGTTATTATTTGTAGTAGCTAAGTTTACAGTGGTACACCGGACTGAATTATTTAGTCACATTTTAGCTTCTTGTGTCATGAACAGGAAGGCTTTTATTTTCAGGGTAAAACTGTGTTCCACAAACTCATATTGTGTTTTGGAGGGAAGCGCTTTTGAGTTTTTGAATAGTGTAACATCCTATCATAGATGTTTTATTGATTCAATGCTGAAACACTTCCTGATGGTTAAACAATGCCTGCATTCAATTCATGTCAGATTTAGTAAAGAAATGTTTTTCAAAATGGGGGGAAAAAAAACTTCATATCAGCCTCTACTGGCACAAACTTGGCAATTATGGCAGCAAATCTACTAAAATTGGCTTTGCACGGTCTTTAAGATAATATCTTTATATATTATGTCACCGCTTAATTGCAAAAACAAGACCACCACATTCATACATATGCTATCTGTTTGTCTGCCTGTTTATAATTAGTGTGTCATTACAGGCATATGCAGAGTCCAATATGTAGCTTAATCCATGCAATAACTGTAGAAAATGAGTGCAGGTATTCATTTTGGAGTATTCCCCGGGCTTAAGCACAGCTCCCAGTGGGCACTATCAATGTCAGAATGAGATTCACCCTCTAATTCAGTCTTCTTGTTTCTCTTTATCTATTTATTGTCATTTTTAGAGGACAAAATGAGGTCACACATCAGTGTGTAAAGATTTATAACAGACTCTCCACTGGGACTGGAGTCCATCAAAACAAGGTTTTTCAAATTAAAGTGTATTTGGGGAAGAAAGCTTGATCATGTTCCTCAGAGGAGATCAACTCGCTTAAAATGGGTCTCTTATTGATAATAAAGAGTCAAAATAGAACAGGAGGAGGCATGATGTCCTCTAAGTTGCTAGCAACTATTTTATGTCTTAGTTGTTTTTAAACTCTGTTTATGATATGTATTTTATTTGTAAGGGACCATATACAATAAGAAAATAAAATGTTAACACTGCATGTATTCTATCAGAGTTAGCTAAAAGGTCCAGTATGTAGGATTCAGTGGCACCCAGTGGTGAGGTTGCAAAACTGAAACCTCTCCAGTGTGTCATTATGCATGTAGGAGAACTACAGCCAATGAGCAAATGCAAGAATTTATCTATAGCCAGTGTTTGGTTTGTCCATGATGGGCCACCTTAGAGTTACATGGTGGACACAATGAAGAGGTCCCGCTATGTAGGTATAAATGATTCATTCTAAGGCGATAATATCTGAACTGATCAATAGCATGACGGGTAAGAGGAAAAATATGTATTTTTATCCCTTTAGGTAAAAGCAAAAATAAAATTGTCTCTTGGTAAAAGTACTCCCCAAATAAAGCTCATTTATTACAGAATTATATAGAATTATTTATTTATTTTTATCACTTATGAATACATCTAAGAGCATTTCAATTATTTTTGTCAATGTAGAGCCAACTTTAGACACTTTGTATACCACTGGGTATATTAGTTAGTAAATTAAATCTATTACTGCATCACATCATATAAGCAAATTTTTTTTTCAATATCATATGTTACTAATACGTATGTATCTGTCAAATAAATACAGGTACAAAATTTCCCTCTGAGATGTAGTGAAATATAAAGTGACATAAAATGGAAATACTTAGGTAAAGCACAAGTGTATCAAAATTCTACTTAATCACAGTACTTGAGTAAATGTACATAGTTACATTCCACCACTGCATAGAGTCACAGACTGCCTTTTCGCTGTCAGAAATTGTATCTAAAGTTTAAACTTCAATGGATTTAGAAAAAAAAGTACCCTCTTCCTGTTGTGAGCTGCACAGCAATCTGGCAGATTTCCCCAGAAATCTGCACCAATGGCACCAAATCCACTGTGTTGAAAACAGCAATATAAGAATCAGTACAATATACATGTATGTTAATTGGTCAACATGTGTTATACAAATTCTGTCCCTCAACAACAATCTGCCACGCGGTGAACATGGGTTACCATGTCAAGTCACCACTGTTAGTAATTCTGTAACAGAGATGCCACCATAAAAGATGTCAGCATACCTTACACAGAAATCAATCTCTCACTTGTGGCATTATCTAGCCATCTTTGATATTCATGGTGCCACCCACATACAGTGAAGGTAAATTTCATTTTGTTTGTGGTGAAAAATTCAACATCAACATCTCTTAAAAAACAGTATCCTAATTACTTGTCTAGATATCACAGATCACACTTTGACACTTTTGAAAAAATCTTCGAAACTAAACTGATTACTGTATGTACTGTAACAAAATGATCTACAGAATAAAATGTAAAACAAAATGTAAAAGTATAGCAGCTAGTGTACATTGAAAAAAGCATGTTATGTATTTCATATTGTTAACATGAATACACTAATAAGCTGTTAAATGGGTGCTGAAGTTATAAATGTTTGTTTTACTGTGTGAATACAACAAAATTATTTTCAGGCGCTTGATAGAACTGATATGACTGGGTATTTCCTGCATATATTGCAATCTGGAGATAACCCCTATCCCGCAAGATGTTGATTTGAAAAGGAAAAAAAAATGTGGTAACCTCAATATCAAATGTATTTTAAATGTAACACAGCGTTACACAAAAATCACGGCTTAAACACTGTTCAATAATCCAGTGTATAGCTATGGACAACTGGAAACTGAAATCTTACTAATGTTCACTGTTGACTTAATACTTTTTCTCCATAGTAGCACATACAACATCCTGTATGCCGCCTTAAAGTGCTCATAAGGGAGCGGTGGGCATATCTGGTATTCAAATTGAACTTGCAAATAATATTCGGGGTGTTGGTTGTTGGTAGTCTGAGTCCATACAACAGATCATTTTGATTTTGTCAAGGTATATGTGGATTTGGCAACCATCAAATCCTGTCTTAACCTGTAGTAACCACCACCAGGGGGCAGATGTCCAGTTTGTTCTGGTTAAGAAAGAATTTTCATAAAATTTGACAAGACATGAATGTGTAATGTGGTTTTTAACCATAAACAGTGTTTTATAAACCTGGTGGATGGTTAAAAATTTTTTGTGATGATTTTTTTCTTTAGTTTTAAGATAAGCATAGATAATGACAGAAAGGATATTAAAACTCTACATTACTAAAAAGGAGAATATGTGTCTGGGGGGGAGAAAAAAAAAACCTTTAACATTGCAGGAGTGTCCTTGATCACATCAAGCTTATAAAATTACAGAAATTGTGAAATTTCCATATTAATATATAACATAACATTAATATATCAATATAAGCATTTAACCAATGGGGTTTTGTTAGCATGTGTGGAGAGCTCCAACGTAAAGCCAACATTTATTTATGCTATTTATTCTTTTGCTGCAGTTAGACTAGCTAGAAATATTTGATTTAGATGGGAGGACATGGTCTGTTAAACTTAATCCATATATAATACGATTTTCTTCATCAAAGACATGGCCAATTTAGTAATTCACCACAAATTTTCTGTAAGTTCTCCTGAAGCTTTTAGTTCCTTAAATGATTTATTTTTAAACAATAACCAAAGTTATATCACGTTCTATCAGTAAATCTGTCAGCATGTGAGCTGAAAAACACAGAGTAACTCTGAACTTACTGATAATGAAATGAGGGATTTTTATCTGGTTGACCTGTGGGAGACAAATCTATTTTCTTTCAGCTGTGCTGTGTTAAACTTTGTATATTGTTGTTGTTCACAGCAGACATGCATTATGATGTGTTGTCTGTGTGTTGTGTTGTGTTGTGTTGTGTTGTGTTGTGTTGTGTTGTGTTGTGTTGTGTTGTGTTGTGTTGTTTTTTTTATTGTCACCATGTAACTGTAGACCCTCAGAAGAAAAGCTGCTGCAATGCAAAAGCTAATAAGGATCTTTAATAAACAAACAACCTCCTTCTGCCCTTTGACTCTTCACAGCTGGACGTTACCTTTAGTTTGAGCGGTGGAGAAATGCTGAGGGCAGCAGCATGTTATTTGAGGAAACGGTGAAAGAGCACCTGTGATGAAACAGGTCACACGATAAAGAAAGTAGTCTTGAGATAATTATGTGAGAGTACAACAAAGATGCAGTATGATAAACCGCATGCTGTTTGTGCCCTCCTGAACATCTATGATGTTTTAGAAGGTAACAAAAAAAGTAACGAAACTGGTCCATGAGAATATGTGATAACTGCTATTGAAACATGATGCTGTCTTTACAGGGAAATTAAAGTAATGTTGGGGCAGCAGAAGAGATGAACATCAAGTAAGTTTTAGGAGTTATTGAGAAGTCTTTGAAGGTGTCTTTTTTTTAATTTGCAATTTTTATACATTATGTTTTCAGGTTGTCCGTCTGTCCTTCCAACTCTCTGAAACATGATATCAAAAGAACGCACCTATGGAATTTCTTCAAATTTAGCAAAAACATTCATTTAGACTCAAGAATGAACTGATAGGAATCTGGTAGTCGAAGGTCAAAGGTCAAGACCTCATATGCTAATTATGACTAAAATTTCACACAAATATCTAACAATAAAATAATGACGTTATATGTTTAATATCCAAAAGGTAAAAGATCAACTTCACTGTGACATCATAGTGTTCTGCAAAAACACATCCCTGGCCATTACTCAGAAACAGAGGGGAGACATACTAATCTTAACTGTGCTGACTGCATCGATGATCTGAGCTGCTGGGGGTGTGAGATGTGTGTGAAGCATCCATGTTTTCACAGACGTGGACTTAACTTAAGTGTAACTTGAATGGTCTGCAGAGGCATTCAACCATTCCAGTTTTTTAATGAAATCAATAAGGGCCAATAATGACTAAAACCTTAAGAGTATTTAATTTTAAGCCTAATTTTTGTTTTTATGTTGTTTGAACTTCTTTAATAATATAATATGTATAACATTTATCCAACAGTAGGCACTTTTAGATTCAGATTTGTAATACAAGATACAAATTAACTAATAAATCAGGATGTATTATTGATGGATTTAAGACATAAGCAAATGAACACATAAATGTATAACTAGTCATAATCCAGTCATACTGAATTAATTTCCAGAAGAGAGCAATACTGCATAATGAGTACTTTCACTTTTTGTACTTTAAGTATGCTTTGATGAACACTTTTGCTTACTAAGATTTAGAATGCAGGACAATTTACTTGATTATTTTTACACTGTAGTATTGCTACTTAAATGTTATAAATTGGTATAAATCCTTTTTCCAACATTGTGGATAGACTGTGGATGAAAAGTAGAGAAGGAAACAACAGCAAAGGCACATTCACCTTTAGGTTTTGGTTTAGATGGACCAGACAATCTGTGCTGAGGGTCTTTACGGTGGTGTGAATAGCAGCACCGTTCAGCAACAGTGTAATGTTTTGTGAGCAATGTTATGCACAGATATAACTGATATCCTGAAATCACTGGGAGCGATTCCAGTTATATTTCACTCTCAAGTGGTTTTGCAATTCAATATTAACATTAACCAATGTGGGACATTTCCTTGAGTTAAATCTCATCAAAAGGTTTCTGATGGACTTGTAGGGGTCTGTGACATGACAAACATTTGAGAACTACAGAAAAAAACGAGTAATGGTTTATTGTTTCTCGTTTCAGAGCGCTGTGGTTGCTGCATGAATGTGAGATTGTGTGGAAATGAGTATTATTAAAAGGCAGTGCGGATGAAGAGCCTCGTGTAAGAGCGGTAGGTGGATGAAAACCTGCGATCTGATGAGGACCCTCACTGAGGAGCCTGTCCCACTCAGCTTCACCTAATGGGACTGAAGTGGATGATGGGTAACCAGGGCAGAGGGGCTGTGAAGATGATCAGATGATCCATTTTTGACTGCCATTGTGTCCCAACGTGCAGTGAGTCATGCACATAGGAGAAGGCTAAGTGACATTGAAAAATTGTAAAATTGTGGTTTATTAGGAGTTTAGGGGCAGAGTTTTCAGTTCTATTATAATTATTGAGTAAAATGTTTGACACCCTAAATGAAAAATGAAAATGATGCTAGCACGCTTACCACAGACAATTACAGTGTCTGTATTCCTCAAAAACATTAACGAAAATCTAAAATCCAATGCTATTAGGGCAGCACTAACAACTCTTTATTATTATTATTTATTTATTTATTTATTATTATTTATCTATTATTATTATTATTATTATTATTATTATTATTATTATTATTATTATTATCATTATTATTATTATTATTATTATTATTATTATTATTAATCTTTCAATTAATTTCTGGTTAACTATTCCATCCCACATTAACATAAACACTAAACATTTTTGGATTATTATCTCTGCACATTGCACATATTGTTTATAATCTATACTGTTAACGTTTACATGTTCCTTGGTCAATAACTTGCACACTCTATCTTAGTCATTTTTTTCTCTTACTGTGTTTATTGGTATGCAAACAGATACCAAGACAAAATCTATAAAGCTAGATGAGTGACATGAAGTTTTGACATCAGAAATAAAATTTGGCATACTAGCACAACACTCCACTGAAAAATAAAGCACAGGCTTTAACAGCAAATGTCTTTGCTGTGACTGACCAACAGTATTTAAATTCACTATCATTCACAAGTAAACATGTAGAATATATTCACATTTGAAGCTGATTTTCGGTAATTTTGCTTGAGAAAGTAATCACAGGATCAATCAGTTATCAAATCAGCTGCCAATTCTTTTTCTACAATCATCCAATCACCTAATAGTTTCAGCTTTAAGTGCTATTGTTGTATTTCTTAAATACAGCTGCATTGGTCTACAATGTCTCACGCATTCACGCATGCATTCACATGTATACTCAATACACCTTTAGAGATCTGCAGTGTCTGTGGTAATCAGTTGTAAATTTTTACTAAAATGTATCACACCTTATGCTAATTCAAAATTAAGTGTCAGAAATATAATATCTCTTTAGTAACTTAATGTTTGCACATCATCGTCCCAGTACAATTATAGGCTGCATACTATATCAGCTGTGTTTATAAAGAGAAGAGTATTAAATATTTTTGCACAGAGGGAGGTATAGTGGCAGTCAAACCAGCTGTGGACTTGAAACAGCTGTTTTTACAAGACAGTTTGAATTATACCTAACAATGCATCAAAAACATATAGGGCAGATAGCTATATATAATATGTATTGTTTTTCCTAAGTTTTGCTGTTTCTAATAAGTCCAATTAATGTATATCTTATGCTATATATCTAGTCCATCAGGCTTAAATGAAGTTATGCAACAGGAACAAATGTACATGTGTGAATCAGATCCAGTGAAATGGTTGACTTCAGCTGTTCATGCTCAGAGAGCACAAAAAAAAAAGAGCTCTCACTCTGCTGCTTACACAGCTTACTCCAAATAAGAATCACTATTTTACAATATGGAAAATTAAGCTATTTACTGGTGGACATACCTGGAACATAGGATGTGTGAACAATTACTAAAGTTAATAAACAAATATGTTTCTCTTTTAAAGGAATAGTTTGACATTTTTGCCTTATTAGCTTTCTTAAAGAGGGAGATGACAAGATAGATTTGTACTGCCCTATAAAAAGTACAGCTAGGTAACCTGTTAGCTTAGTTTAGCATAATCAGGTAAAAGGCAACACCAAAGTGACTTGATTTATCGTGCCCCATAATGGTTCAAAATGTCTTATTGCAGCTTTAAATAATAATGCCAACTCCATGCCACAAAGCTCCACTATTGTACAAAAATATTTTTAAAAAACACAATATAAATATAAACTAGTTACAAATCCAGTTTGTAGGTTTTAGGGTCAGATACTGTCGGATATAAAATATATGCAAGAATGTATAACTATGCTTTCATTAGTTTCTAATCACCAAAGAAATAAAAACTGTCTCTCTCACTGTGTCCACCATGTTGTTTCTACAGTAGCCCAGAACAGACAATCCAAACACTAGCACGAGATAGGGCCATCTGTGATTTTGCATCAGCCATGGTAGTTCTCCTACACAAGTGGCACACGGAGGAAGCTTCACTTCTGCAACCTAACTGCTAACATTAGAGGCCACTAAATCCTGGACCTGAAATGTTAAGGTGCAGATTTAAACAAACAAAGTAACGGTCAACAGTGAAGATCATAAATAAACAAGTTAAATGTAAGGTGAAAATCTTTAAAAAAGCATAAAAGGCCTTCATGTCAAGCTTCACTGGACATAGGCTACTACATCAAAATGAATGGCACTTCCATGAACACTGGTCACCTGGATTCACATGAATATCATTCAGTATTTATTCTGCACCTTTTGCAAACTGAACCTTTGCACTTTTGTCCAACTGTTTACACACGTCATTGCATCGTTGTTTATAGTCGGGCCTACACTTAGTGCACACATAGGCGACATCAGGGCCGGCTCTACTCGATTTGGTGCCCTAGGCGCTCTAACCCTAACCCGCACCTCCGCACCCAATAACGACATATCACGTGCTCACACATAATTTCGGAATATGTCACTGTTTATTTATTTGTAATGTTAATATATATATTTTTTTCTAGACAGAAAACACTAAGTGAGGGCGCCAGTGGGCATAGAAAATTATTATTTTATTATTATTTTCCCTCAAAGCCAAGGGGGACTGGCGGCGTGGCGGCGCCCCTCCAGCAGATGGCGCCCTAGGCGACCGCCAATATCGCCTATGCTTTTTCTGGTACAGGCTTTCATGTTGCAGAGCTGAAGTGAGTCAGTTATTTACCGCTGAGTGAATCATCACCTCTACTGAGGATCTTGGACGCCCTTCTTCGGGAATGTACTTCCTTATAATACATCCATGATGTGAGCCTTTGACCTGTAGTGAAACTCCGGCGGTGTCAGCACTTCTGAGCCCGATATAAACTGCCTCCTCCTGCCTTTCACCCTCTTCTGTGTGGAGACACAGTCTGCCAAACCGTGCACCAGAACCACCACTGCCTCCTCCATCATTAAAACAAAATGAGCACCGCTGCTCAGCCTATTTTCTCCAAGGGAGAGGACTGCAAGTCCTCCTGGCACGACGCTAGCGCCGGCTACAATGAGACCGACACACACCTGGAGATCATGGGAAAACCCGTGATGGAGCGCTGGGAGACCCCGTACATGCACTCCCTGTCCACCGTTGCAGCCTCAAAAGGTAAAAATGAGAAGTTACAGGATGGCAGTTGAATCCACTGTCTGATCTGCTGCGTCCGATAATGGAAACAGGGCCCGAAAATAGCAATTTTGTCAGAAAGATTTACAGATAAAACAACAAATTAGTATTATAATTTAATAATTTAAATGTTGTGAACAGTAATATGCCATTCATATGTTATGTTATACACGCTAGATCATTTGCTGTCAGGTGAACATAGCCCAACCACACATTTGGATTATCATCATGCATACATACAATAAAGGTTACCCAGTTGGCTTTCTATGTATTTTGGAAATTATTATTATTATCTTTTATGCAGTGATAAATAGTTTGTGCTGATGTGTTTGTATTTTTTTAGTTTCAATAACATTTAAAAATGTGCAATAATGTATTTTTTACTAGTCATTTTGAGAGTTTTTTTGCACACATTTCAGCCTTTGCCTTAATTTTTGAGGACACGTGTGAGAATGTGAGCAGCATGGTGCTCAGTGCTCTGTGAGTACTACAGCAGCTGTTTCTCTACTCATGGGAACTGGCCAAGAAGTCTGCGGGGGGGTGGGGGGTGGGGGGCAGCTCATCTGCTTTATGTGAAAATAGACGGATCCACACACCCTTGCAGACATGTGGGAAGGGACAAGCACTGAAAATGCCTTTATTGCAAGTTAACATGATTGTTTCAATATTTAGTGATATGCCTCAGACAAAACTGACAAGCAAACCCCACGCATGGAAAGACACGTGGATATAAAGCACGTGTTTTTGGACAGTGGTCAGTTTTCACATTTCAATGGACAATTTTTTAATCCGAAATAAAAACTACTTTACTTTACTTTACTTACTTGTGTTAACACCTGCCATTACATGCAACACTTTTGAATGTGATAGCTTACTTTTATTTTGCATTCAGGTTGCAACTCTCCTTAAGTATGTGCGAAAAAGTATTAATTTAAAGTGTAAATATTATGTTGAGCTGTTGATTAAAGGACCAGTAAATTACATGAATGGGTCAAGCAACAACAAACAGCCTTTACCCCTCATCTATTTATAAGCTTCTCTGAAGGAAATAACACCCCTTTGACCTTTCTGTCCAGCCACGTTACAACCAACTGGCTTTCCCTCCGGTCCACACCCAACAGAACGACAAAACTTCAACCTTAAACAGTTCCTCTAGAATTTCGCAATGTTGCGATCACAAGAATTAGCGCAAATTCAGCCAGTCCCTGTGAATTCTGCACAACCTTTCAATTTTGTCCAATCACAGCAACATGAGTTGTTGTATGGCTTTGCACCATGTTTATGTTGTTGTCCAGGTTGTTCATTTACAAAAAAGCAAAACAAAAAGTCCTTTTTTTGTGTGCCCTGGATTATTTTTTTGTAACTATTTCATGTGAACCGAAAACGGTATCAATCTTTTTTATTTATTGTAGTGTTGGATCAACATCATAATTCTGGTATTGTGAACAGGGGTGTCATAGATTGGTGGCAAAATGGGAATGGTTACCCATTTGCCCAAGTAGGGGGGGGGGGGGCTCGAAAAGCATGGGATGAAAATTTGGCGCTGAGCCCCTGATTGTGACAAACATTATTTTGTTGTTTGTCCAAATTGTCACAAAGGTAAGGAAATGCACATTATTACAAGGCCCATGCTACATTTATAGTAAACATCTTTGCTCTGAGCCACTGGAAAGCTTCAGCTGATTCATATTTTTCTGATTGTGTTGTTTTCTTTTGTTCTGTCTGGAAGGCGGTCGGGTTCTGGAGATCGGTTTTGGAATGGCCATCGCCGCCACCAAGCTTGAGTCTTTCCCCATCGAGGAGCACTGGATCATCGAGTGCAACGACGGTGTCTTCGCTAGACTAGAGAACTGGGCTAAGTCTCAGCCACATAAGGTCAGTAAGCCAACGTTATCTGTCTGTATTGGTTTTTACCACAGATATATTTGTTGCACGTGTAGTTTAATAGTACTGTCATTACAGCTGAGTGAAATTGGTGTTTATGTTTCTGCAGATCGTCCCTCTGAAGGGCCTGTGGGAGGAGGTTGTTCCCACCCTGCCAGATAACCACTTTGATGGTAAGAAATCAAACCAGATGTGGAGGAACTTTCATCACACGCGGAGATCTTCAGCTCACAGTTTTGTTTGATTCATAATCCTGAGTTCACAGTCCACTATGTTTTGAAGATAATCGGAGTAGACAGTTGGTACAGTTGGTAAAAAAAAAAGAGTTATGTTTCCTCATCAAAAACATCACGGCACCTCAGTTTGGCCTCTCTAAGTTGTTGATTGCAGAAAATCTGTTTGAGGATACAAAAATCATTCATAGGTCCCCAAACTTGGGCTACAGTGTCAGTCAGTCTTGTGTGACCAGACTGTTTGACACTGTCCTGTTTCACTTACTGAAGATAAAAACACACAGAAAAATGAATGATTTACTCACTGTAAACTCTCTGCTAACGCTGTGTCCCTCCTCCTACAGGTATCCTGTACGACACATACCCTCTGTCAGAGGACACATGGCACACTCACCAGTTTGACTTCATCAAGGTGGGTAGTGACAGTAATATACACAAAAAACACCCCAGTAAGGTTACCAAAGTCCTGAGAGGACCAGAACTCTGGAGGAGGATAATCGTTGCATACTTGGAATTGTTTGCATGAAGAGTCGATTAGTAATAGTACAAACAATTACAAAACAATTTTCTCAGTTTCAAAGGGCCAAATAGCTTGTGAAAGGTATCGAAACACAGAAAACTGATGGTTATCCAGGTTTCAAAAACTTAAAACTGTACAGTTGTATTTGATAACACAAACACAACGGGACTGCATTTTTTTAATAGACTTAGACTTAGACGACTTTATTGATTAATGTCCTGTTTTATGATATTTATGCTTTTTAAAAAATCTATTTATTGATGTACAGCACTTTGGTCAACTCTGTTGTTTTTAAATGTGCTTTATAAATAAATTTGGATTGGATTGGAAACATGTATCAATAAACACTGTTAATGACTTAGGTGTGTGCCTCTCTGCAGGGTCACGCTCACAGGATGCTGAAGCCCGGCGGCGTCCTCACCTACTGCAACCTGACCTCCTGGGGCGAGCTGCTCAAGACCAAATACGACAACATTGAGAAGATGTTTGAGGTTGGTCTCCTTAATGACTCCCTCAAGGACGAGACACATAACTTTATTTAACACATTTTAAAACTGTATTATTTCTGCCTTAGCATTAGTTTAGTTTTTATTTTTATTGTTTTTTTAAAATAATTAATTTCCAAAGTGGATCTGCGTGTTTTAGTTAAGTTTTATAGTATAAAAATGTTTAGTTTTAGTTTAGTTTGAATTAGTGTCAGCATTAGTTTTAGTTGTTTTTTTTTTTGTTTTGTTTTTTTATTCATAGCACGGGGGAATATATCAGGGGCAAGAGTTCAGTGATTGTATTAAAATAACGACACAACACTGTAACACTTTTGGAAGGCCACTGACACATATCATTCCAGTTTCAATGCTAAGACTAAAACGTAGAATATAACATGTATATTTGTATTTTATTTTAGTTCGTTTTGTAAGTGCACAATTGAACATCAATTTGTTTTTCTTTTTTATCCATTTGATTTCAATTAACTAAAAGGAACGTGGTATTATTCAATATAGTTTAAACTTTTGTTGTGTTTTTGTGAGTAGCTCCAACATTTCCTTTGTGCAGTGCATTTTGGGAAAATAGTTTGTCTACAGCAAACACAAAAATCAAGTGTTATTTAGAATGCATAATCACCTTTTCGCCTTTAACGCATTACATACTAAAAACCTGCTTAAAATTAATGTGTAATGAAGAAGTGGGACAACCTTACTTAATTTATTTTAAGCTCTATTGATGATAATGTTATGATCAGAATGTATAGTACGTTTAATTTTTTTTAAAAGTAAGTTTAGGGTGTTCGATCTCTTTTTTTGAGGCGTTTCTGTAAATACAGTATCTTGCATTATATTTTAGCATAAGACGAATTTATGTGTGTGTCTCCATCAGGATTAAACTGAGTGCAACTTAAATTTCACACTGTGATAATCTCAAGGTTGTTGATAAACGGGACCGGGCTAAAGGGCCCGATAAAGCAGCGAGCCAGATTACACTGACCAGCTTTGTCTGTCAATGATTTTCAGGAGACACAGGTGCCACATCTGCTCCAAGCCGGCTTCAAGAGGGAGAAGATTAGCACCACCACTATGGACATTGCACCACCCACCGAATGCAAATACTATTCCTTCAATAAGATGATCACTCCCACCATCGTCAAGGAGTAAAGTCCCAAGACACTGCTGCAACTTGTTTTTTTTACCGTTATGTGCCTTTTCACCTGAACCAACTGACCTCCACATTGTCTGCTTCACTGTCATTTATTTCAATAAACCAAAGTTAACATCCCAACTCGGATTTTAAGTGCTTGTATTTAGTATAACTTCTTGATTTGAGTTAAAGTTTTGTCGTTCAGTGTGACCTTGTAGCTGTGACGACTGTGCTTTATCAACCCACTGATACATTTTATTCTTCACAGCAGCAAATATGTGAGACAACAGACGACTGAAACCACACGAATCCACCAAGAATGCATTTACACCCCACTGAGCCTCATCTGTTCAATGTCTTAAATCACCCTGTATCTTTCTTGCCATGCACATCCCAATTTCAGACCGAGCAGTAAATATATAATATAATATCAGTGCATGTTTAAATGCATCGTTTGTCATGAGCTTCAGAAAGTCTCCTCTTCTCCTCAGACTTCTGTTGTTCCTGTGGGAATTTGTCTATGAAATGCCAAACCAATGCATAATGTCTGAGCTGCATGTGTGTCAGGAGCAGTGGTGGAAGAAGTACGTAGAGCCCCTACATAAGTAATAGTGAAAATATTATGAAAATGTCATTAGAAGAGAAAAAAATCAATTCAATATTTATCAGCAAAGTAATATTTACGTATCAAAAGCAAAATACTCATGCAGAATGGTAAGGCATCAAGATTTTTTAAAGTCAAAAGGATCAAGTCCAAGTCTAGTCACAAATCTTTTTGGACTTTGTTAAGTCTGAACCCATCAAAGGTTAGACTTGAGTTCAAGTAATGTGACTTGAGTCCACACAACTGATAATACATCATATCATGTAGATCTAGTGTGTCATACTGTTTGTTTTTTTAATGTAAAAGGTAACTATAAAATAAATGTAGAGGAATAAAAAATACAATATTAACCCCTGAAGTGAGGTGAAGTAGAGATATAAGTAACATATAAAATGGACATACTCCAGTGAAGGCCAAGTATATCAAAATAGTACTAAAAGAAACAGTACTTGAGTGAATGTGCTTACCACTACTGGCCTGAAGTAAGCTTTTCCAAACCTATGATGCTGTTTGTACGTAATATTACCATTGACTTTTAACGCACGACAAAGGAAGAAGATGTTTAGAGTGGCCTCCTAATAAACTGAACAGCTTAATCTTTAACTCAAAAATCTTTAATTTTCAACTTTGCAATACATCTGTAGAGTGAGAATTAGTCTACTGATAATATGCACAACACACTGTTTCCACACGCTTATTAAGTGTTTCATGTTCTGCATAATGAAAAGCTTTGATTTCAACAATAAGTTAGCTGTTTAATAGTCCCCTGGGATGGCCCCAGAATACAGCGGGCAGTATGTTTTAATTTATGGCTGTAGATAACTGTGTATGTTATCTGAACACGTGGAACAAAGTTGCCACCTGGCCACGATGCATTAATCATTAGATGGATGGATGATGCAACACCAGACTGCAGTCAGGTGGGAAACAACAGCAGCTGGCAGATCTCAGACCTGAATCAGGAGCTCACGGGTCTTATATTTATTTTAAGTTAAGTCAACAGTCTCACACAGAGAAATATGAGGAGGCAAATGTTGATTTTATGACTAAGAGAGCAGGATGTTGAAACAGAAACCAAAAAGGAGGCTCTACAGGATAATTTTCCTCCTAAGTAACTATCAAGCTTTTCCCAAATGACATGAAATGAATTTTAGGTGTTCTATTGGTTAAAAAAATAGTGCATATAGCTGATATAAACAGAAAAACCATCTGCCCAGGGGAACATACCCTTGGACACCCCAAGGTCTCGGCTGAGCCTCAAATGGTCAAAACATTGGGCTCTGTGCCGGGTCAACTGCAGATGTTTGACTAATTTGTGTTTTGTGCTCATGGCTGCTCTGCAGGACGTTTGACATTGCTTGACTTGCTGTGTGTGTGTTAATCCAGTGGTTTTTCCTTAAGCGAACTCTTTTTTTTTTTTGAGTAAACTGACTACCCCTGACTAAATGACATATTTTATGATTTTTTTTTTACTATTATATTCAGTGCATAACAGTAACAGTACAGAACAACTGATGAACTGTGAAATTAACCCAAAGTGTGAACACAATAACTGCAGGAATGTGTATTAAGCCATTAGCATGGCTAATATTAAACAGAAGATTCCAGGTATCAAGGATATTTTAGAGAATATAAAACAACAAACAACAGCCTTCAACTAAATATCAGATTTTTTTACTCAAAAAATCACAAATGGTCTTGAGCATCCACAGTAAATAATGTAGAAGGCTGCTGCCTCTTGTTGTTTGTTTGGTAATGTTTAGAAACCCAGTAACTGGGTGTACATTACTTATAAAAAATCTTAACCAGCATATGTTAATGGTAAACATGACATTGTTGCACTTCAATCTTTTTGGTGCTGCACAGCCAGAAATAAAGAAACACAATGTTATTCAGAGCAACTTTAAGCAAACTAGTGAGAACCCCTTAACCTACGAGTCTGTCGATTCACACTAAAGATGCTTAAAAGCGACACTGCTTTCTCTCCCTGCATGCATAATCATAACAGCTGGTTTACAGTTCTAGCTGAATGAATATAAAATACAACAGCTTTGTTAAAGACAATACCCTTTGGCTTCGTGCTCTGATGTTTCACTTAGTGGGTTTGCTCAGTGTTTTAGCAGACCATGACCTCTGAGTTAAATAACAGTTAAAACACTATAAAAAAATGCATTTAGCTTCTTCACCACGACAGAGCTGGACACAGAGCAGGAGGCAGTGAAGGTCAGAGCTGGTGATCACAGGAGCCACCTAGTGGTTTAAACTCAGCTTTATTGGTCACAGTGGAAAGAATCACACACCAGATGCTAAAATAATATATTCTAATGTGAACCCAGTTTATCTAAAGTAATATTTAAGATAATACAGGATGACTTGTCTTTTTGTCTTACAGTTATGACTGATTGAAAGTTTGATCTAAACATGAGAAAGGTGCACATGGCTACGTGAATAAAGAGGACTTATTTAAATTCAGACACAGACCTTTACCAGACATTAATACTGGACTAAAGAAGCAAACTGAACTGACTGACTGCTGCTGTGTTTGGTTGAAAATAAGCAGCAGTGCACTGTGCGTAAATTACAATATTGATTTTATTGAGGTTCGTTTCTGCAGCTCTACATGGAAGAGGAGCAGTGCTCCAAATAAAATCAGAAATATGACATTTTACATACCGATACAGACACACATACAACACATTCACTTCCGATACCAGATCTTGAGCTTCTTCTCACGTTTGATTTTCCTCTGCAGCTGTAAAGTCCCATAGAGAAGAGCCTCTGCTGTGGGGGGACAACCTGAGGACACGCAGGACAAAATTATTATTTGGTGGAATTTTCATTTGGCAGAGTCACAGAAGTTCAGTCTGATTGATGAGCAGCATCTGTTAATTACTTATCTGGTAATTCACTTATATCTTTGGCTTCTTATGTTGTACACTAATCTATCTGCAAAATGCCGCAAAATAATGACAGGACATAACTATGCGCAATATACAGTGTGAATGCTGCTGTGTCACAGCAAGAGAACTTATAATGCATTCATCGTTTACTTCCACCACTTGTTACAATAAAACACTGTAAGCATTACTTATATTACAAGTATCTATTAATAATTCATGTAATAAGGTAATAAATGTGCTACTGCTAAATTACAGCCGCTACAAATAATTCAATTGCTTCTAGTACTGATAAACTATTTCAGTTAGTTCTACTTGTACTACTTCTATTCCTACTGTGATCCTGAATTGTGCACATGGCCAAAAGAATGTGGACACCCAGACATTGCACCCTATGTGATTGTTGAAAATCTCTCACCATTGGCTTTAATCTGCTGCTAGAAGAGTCTCCACTGTTGTGTGAAGGCTGTCCAAAAGAGCATCAGTGACAGCCACTGATTTTGTGTGACGAGGGCGACTTGCAGTCATCATTTCATTCCATCTTAGAAATGTTGGATGGGGTTGAGGTCAGGGCTCTATGCAGGTCGGTTAATTCTTTCAAACTCTGCAAACTGTTTCTTTATGGATCTAGTTTTGTGCAACGGGGCATTGTCATGTTAAGTCTAGAGCCCCAAGGCTGTCCACATACTTTTGACATAAAAGTGTTTGCAATGTCCCAATATTAATGGACAGTATTTTTCAAATCCATTTATAAAAGAAATTGTAGAATAAAGGTTCTCACACATTTTCATTAGCAGAATGTTAAAAATTTCCATTACTTTTCAAGGATCCCAAAACTATTTTTTTAACTTGTCAAGCATTTTTCAAATGTAATTTTTTAATTTTAACTAACTGGCATACGTAAAGGGAGAGTCAGAATGCGGGGAGAATAATTTAGAAACGCACATGATGGTAAACAAAATAACACACACACAGCAATGTTAAATCGACAGCAGAAAATACATTTGCCGTTATGTTACAGTCATTTTTCTTTAAATTACTCCATGTAATGATTTAATTACACGCAGCAAAATTCCATGATTTTTCTGAAACTTTAAATGGTTTTGACTTACTACATGATTTCTAGACCTGGAAAATGTGTTTGTAAAATGCATGACTTTTCCAGGTTTTTCATGGCCATGATAACCCTGTATGTTTTATAGTTTCCATATTGTGTTGTGAAGTTTACCTGGAACGTAAATGTCCACTGGTACGATTCGGTCGCAGCCTCTGACGACTGCATAGGAGTAGTGGTAGTAGCCCCCTCCATTAGCACAACTATAAAAGAGGGGAATCATGAGGACACTGTTAGTTATAGAAACTGTAAAGACGTTTAGACCCTAACACTAAATACTTTCAGTGGGAACTCCACTTCTATAACAGTGTATGAGATAAAGATACCAAAGATATGCTGAGGAAGAGGAGGGCACACTGCCGATAACTTACCTTCCCATGGAAATGACGTATCTGGGCTCTGGCATCTGGTCGTACACCTGTTGGAAAGAAGACGCGACTCAGTCACTGTTACATAACTTCTGACTAAGGACTAATCTGTCCTTTCAGCTGGAGGAGAGCTTCATGCCCATCTACCGATCCAGCAACAGGCTGGTCATAATCCAGCCAGCATTTAGACAGCTGCACAGTTCTCAGCGCTCCCATCACGCAGACAGAAAAGGCTGCGAGAGAGCAAGCGAGAGCGAGAGAGAGAGAGAGAGAGAGCGAGAGAGAGAGCGAGAGAGAGAGAGAGCGAGAGAGAGAGCAACTGACAATGTCTATGTTTTCCTAATTTTTCCTCCATTTCACAGACCTGAATCAAACCTGAGACCGTGAAGCGAGGAAATGATAGTTCCAGCGCACACCAGGATGCTCAGGTTGATATTATTTATGAACAGTTTGCATTGAAAACAAAAGCGGAAGCGAACTTCACGTTTCACATATGGCGTCATCAGATTCACTCAGTGTTGGATTACCATCATTAAAAACGTTACAGGCTCATTAGCAGAGGATGACCATTTACTACTACTTTTTGATATCTTATTATGAGAGTATTGTTCTTTATGAAATGTTGTTTATTATAGCTTTACATTCATGAATTTTTTAACCTCTAAAATGTGTATTTATTTTGAAATTAATTCTACACAGAAACATTACAGTTGATGTGACTTATTGTTGAAACACACCCGTCTCATCCTCTGCTAATAAGCATGTGATGATTCATATGGAACAGCTGACGGTGAATAAACAGGGAGAATCTGATGAAGCCATATACCAAACGTGTGGCTCTTTCCTTCCTTTGTTAACTGTTCATAGATAAGTATCGACCTGAGTTTCCTGGCGTGCGCTGGAACTTTAATTTCCTTGAGTCATCGTTACCGTGGACCAGCTGGCACCCAGGAGAGGTACAGCAGTGCATGATTCTTTCTTTTTTTCAAACCTGAGACAGTGTTTGAGGTGTTGTTGGAACATCCCAAATTGAATTACACCTACACATAAGATGCTTATGATCCCGCCCTTTTCCTCCCTCACCTTACGGAGAGCCGGAGCCATCTTATTGGTCAGCGTTCCTGCCACGATCATGACATCAGCCTGACGGGGACTTGCTCTGAACACCACTCCGAAGCGGTCCATGTCGTAACGAGGTGCTGCCATGTGCATCATCTCCACCGCGCAGCACGCCAGGCCAAAGGTCATGGGCCACAGAGAGCTCTGAGGGGGATGCAGAGCAGCGATGAGTCAACAAAACACTTACAGAGGAGACACATTGATAGAGCTTCAACTGTTTATCGATTAGAAGTACACTATTACATTTATTGCCAACTAATCTGATTAATGATTAATCGGTTTGGGTAGTGTTTCAAGAAAAAAAATCTGATTCCAGCTTTATAAATGTGAAATTTTTTTTGTTTTCTTTGTTCCTCTATTTCAATAAACTGAGAAAATAAACAACAGATCAATCAAGAATGAAAATAATTGTTAGTTGCAACCCTGCCCATCAAAACACTTACAGTACTTATCGAAAACACACATGCAAACAAATTACTTCTTCAAATCATTGTTGAACCAGATGTAGAGATGCACCAATATATCACATTTAAGAAGTATTAGTATCTCTAGTGATATTTGGCAAACTGTGAAATTAGTTAATTTTCTTGGTTTGTTTCACAGAGACGGACAAAATAACACCTGAAAATACACAAACACAACAGAAAATAATACAAATGGCATTTTATGAAGCTCATGGTTTGTGGTTTTGTTAAACAAATACCCCATAAGTTCCTGTCAGTAAGTGTTTGGGAGGAAGCTGCATTGGCATGTTTTCAAGATTCTTCAGATTTTTCTTGTTGCTTCTGTGCACAGTGCTGTGTTTGCAGTAAACAACTCTCTTGCTTGTTAGACCATTCGGATGCCATGAAAACTTAACAACTCTTAACCGTCAGACCCCCAGTACAGCAGACACATACTGTAAACAACTCAACATGGCTGACGTGTGTAGCTGTTTTTGTAATGATTGTCTTAATTGCTGGTAGATACATGTTTAATAAACTAACCTTTTCTACGACTGCTGGTAAACACAGAGCAGAACTGGGGCACCTGAGCAGGTAGAAGGTTCTGATAATTCACCAGCTAAGATGACTAAAAGATCAACGATGGCATTTTCAGTAAAAGACAAAGAGATTTGTCTACAAAAGGCAAAACCACCAAGCATACGACATTTTAGACAAAACAATCACACACTACACGCTGTGGTCACACTGCACGTCTTGAGACGAAGAAAAATGATAGATTTTGATCAATCCACATGTGGGTGTTAACAGAACCAACATCCTCTCATCAACTCACCCTGCGTGCCCAGTTAACCAAGTCGTCCAGCTTAGTGATAACATACTCCCCCTTGCTGCTGGCTGCAGCTGCTGGTTTGGCTGCTGCCACAGCCGTGCTCTTCTCTCTGACTGGAACCACACTGCAACAGAAGGACGGAGGAGATCTTCACCGTGTGCAGAGTGTTTACCGAGTGTCTGTTCGTCATTCTGATATTTACACCGGAGTATTTCTGGTTAACTCACCTCGTGGTGGTA
The DNA here is from genome assembly GCF_026936395.1 of Plectropomus leopardus. Classification (NCBI taxonomy): domain Eukaryota; kingdom Metazoa; phylum Chordata; class Actinopteri; order Perciformes; family Serranidae; genus Plectropomus; species Plectropomus leopardus. The sequence goes on from NC_142180.1 coordinate 16,309,448, forward strand.
TTCTCGCTTTTTGTACTGTTGTGCAGACTCCTCTGGTGAACAGCAAACACTGAAATGGGCCTGTGAAAAAGTGAATTGAAAGTCAATTAAATGAATAACCTGAGAAGTAATACTGAAAAGTTAATGTAAAAATATCTTAAACACAACATACAGATATAAAAAAAATTTTTTTAAATGGAGAGCCCAACAACAGTCAGTTCCTCAAGAGGGCAATATTGTAATTCCACAGAGTGAGCAGGTTGAGCAGAGCGTGTGGGCAGATTTTATTGTGTGATGTTGATTTTGTCTGAGCTTCCTAAACTTGATGATGCTTTAAAGGATTAACGTGACTCTTCCTCTGCACAACACACAGGCTGAGCGCTCCTGCTGCCTAAAGCAAGACTGCACAGCCTGTCAAGCACAGCAAATGTTTCAGCATTTTCTTTCCAGTAACGATTGTTTCAGTTTGCTAATCTTACCTCCAAAAGTTTAGAAGAATTTCTCTTAAAAATTACCGAAATGAACAAAAATAAAAACTGCATAGGCTGTAAGTGAGTTATTAGATACATTTAAGACTTAAGTACTTATCAGTGTTCCATGATTATGATGTGGTAAATATATTTCAACCTTGCATTTACTGCCTACTGAGATTCATTTAGTTCAGGGTTTCCACACATGACTTCTTTAGGTCCCATGATCCAATTTCCACACTTCACTGTGTATATGACTCTTCCTGGCCGTGTTTTGGTACTTTACTACTCACAAGGAGGACAGTCTCACTTCCGATAACAAAAGCTGCCACACTATGTCAAATATAAATGTTGCCTGTCATAAAGTGGAAGGCTTGGGCAGTATTAGTCATGGGCAATGAAAACTGCAAGTTTTTGTCTTTTTAATCAAGAAGCAAATATAACTTGTTTGAGTTCATTTGCCTTACTTGACAGTGCATCCTGTGGTGCAACAAATGCGCATCGCTATTGTGCTTGTTTTAAATCGATGCATAACAGAGCTATGTTGTGTGTCAACAGCTAACTTAGAGAAAATAAATTCTCCCTTATGTTACATTTTGTAGAAGGTTATCCCCAGATCACCGTAACAATTAATTGAATTACACACAACAAAATTTCATGACTTTTTCAAAACTTTCAATGATTTTGACCGATTCCAGGACTACACATGCCTGAAAAACATGACTGAGTAAGTCTGTGACTTTTCCAGGTTGTGGGAATCCGGCTTAATTGGTCTTTCCCAATGGCTAAAAAATAGATGTGTTTATGTGGGAATGCAATACAAACTCAACCCTGTCAAGGGTATACTGCTCTCGCTGTTCTATTATCAGCAGGATAGAGCTGAAGTAAAATCAGTTTTTAAACAAGGATCAGGATTAAAGGGTTCTTACCTTGTTGAAAAGCTGCCAAACATGGCCAGGCGAGGCGCTGCAAAATAAATGTTTAGTTTAGATGCACATACATGTGAAAAGGCAGAACTATAAAAAAGTTTCAACATTGTGCAGGAGAGGTTAGAAGACAAAATGGCTTAGTCACCATACACCCTGATCACATTGTACAATTGTGATGTGTTTATAAAGTTTTGCAAATGCTACACTATCCAAACGCTGGCCAGGTGGTGTTCCTGGTTAAACACTGCATTTAGTTGTGGCTTAAGTTTAACTCCGATGAGATGACCTAAAACCAAATACCTATGCGAAGTCCGGACATTGTAGCCTCACCTACAGCCAGCTGGGCGGTGGTCCTCAGAATAACACAAATATTTGCAGCTGCATGTAACCCGACACCTCTTTTTGTGTTGTTTTCAGCAGGACAGTCAAACGTTTTGTGGATTGTTATTGAACTGCGTTAGGCACTACTTAATATGTTGAATTTGAGAGTAGCCACTGACGATCTAACAGCCCTGAACTGATATTTCACGAAGAATAATGTTGGAAAATACAGCTGACAAACTCAAACTTTCACAGCTTTGATGGCAAGTTTGGTTTAAAAATCGTATTCATTATGGATGACACGCACTGAAGCTAAAACATTTATCTGACATGTTAGTCCACACACGACGCAGATGAGAGTGTCCTTCTGTAAAAGACATCTTGATTAATTTTGGAGTGAAATAAGTCGTTACGTGTGTTAGCTAATGTTAGCTTGACTGCGCTGCAGCTGGAGCTCATGTAAGCGCTAACCGTGTTAGCCTCCATGCTAACGCAGACAGAGCAAGGTCAGTGTGCGCATTCACGAGAAGTTACAAATACAGTCACCGGCACTCTCAAACCACTGCCCAATGCACCTTTACGCCCTCACTCTTTTAAATACACTGAACGAACCAACTCGGAAACCAAACAAATGTTTATAAAAAGCGAGTCTGTTTGATCAAAACATCACTTACCAGCTAACGCCGCCATCTTTGGGATTCTGATTGCGTCACAGTGCTTCCTGCGCGTGTGTGAGCTCGAGACGCTGAAGGCGCTGACGACAGAGCGTTTGTATTAACCACAAGGCCCAGCTGTTCAAAAATAAAATACAATCAGTTATAATGAAAATAATAAATTCTTGATCAGAATGATCCGGATTTAGGAATCCAATGTTTCACGATCCAGGATCAGCCAACCCGTTTTTAATTCTGCGCCCGTTTTTTAAAAGCAACATTGTATTAAATCACCCTGATCCAGTTACGCTTTCAAGATTACCAAATCCGGATTACCGGTGTTATTAAAGGTGATCCATTTCACAATGTAGGTTACTACGTATGTAAAGAACATCAAATAGAATAGCCACGTTTTCTTTTATTTGAAGTGACAGATGTAGAATAAAACAATACAAACATCCCTTACATTTTCAATTTCTTATAACTGTCAGATCCCCTCATCTGACTCACACAAAAAATGCACGGTGTATATTTTAAACAATTGCAATTATTTGAAAATACTTTTGATTGTGTAATTTAATCAAAGTTAAAAAATTAAGAGACAACACATTCACTTGCAGTTAAACTTTTTTTTCAGACTGGGTGCTAAATCCTCAAAGTGGATGTCAATGAAGTAAGGATCAGGATAGCAATCCAGTGATAACTCTTTTTTTTTTTTTTTGTATTGGATGTTGTAGGCTAGATGACCTTCAGCGCGAAGGACATCTGGCAATAAAAAAGTTAGAATTGGAGCGTTGTCCTGATCTTTACTGCATTAATGTAAAGTTAAAAATGAAAGTTAAAATGAAATAAACTTTGTTTGATATTGTTTGTTAACTGGGGACAAAATCCTTTCTTATTTTTCTTTACTGTAACTGAAAGGCAACTTCAAGTGAAATGTGTGTGTGCTTGTAGAAGGTAAACATTATTTCAGGCTGTTAAAACTTTATTGTTCCCAGAAACAACACAGAGGACATGTCCTCACTGTCCTCAGTGGCTGCTATGGCCTTGGGTTGGACAACACTAGCATATTGACAATATTATTGGTAGATAGAGAGTTTGAATACTGTTTATCATAGAGCCTTTTTTGTAGCTGTTTAGCTCCCTCCAGTGGGGTGACTTGGTGTAATGTGACAGACTTTTTAAAGAAATTTCTGAATGCAGTTTTTCAAACAGATATATTTTTTAAAAAACCTATGTGATGATTATATTAACATTTAAACTAACAAAACTGATCAGTGTACATAGCAAGGCACTACTGTCAATGACACATTTGAACTATTTTTTGGACTTTATGTTCATAAGTGTCTGTGCAGAGGTGCAGCAGCAGACAGTTGTAGATCAGGATAAATAACTTAAAGCACAAAACAGCCTGTTTTCATTTCATGCACTTTATTTTAGCACCATTATCAATGTATATGTAACTCATAGTATTTGAGCATAGTTTTCTGGTCAAACTCGAATTTTATTTAAGAAAGCATGATTTTATTCCCTTGCAGCGTAATCTGTGAGAAATCAATTTCAGAAACACGATCACAACTTTGCTGCACAATCTACATACACTGTTGTCTTTTAAAGAACTGGTTTTGTACTTTCACTTTAAAAGTTAGGACTTGTCTGACCCAGATAATTAAATTTGGAGCAGCAGCCTGGCTCTGCTGGTTGAGCTGCATTCAAGAAGCGTGTTGTCATAACAGACACATTTATTTAATTAGAGATATCACAATATACGTCTTATGTCAGACCGAGCTACCTGAGTGTGATTTATAAACTAACAGGTAGAGAGACCTGTAGCAGCTGTGTTTTGGAGCTTTTGAGCCAGGCACTGACTGGAGCTGCTCCGAGTCTGACAGCAGCAGACTGTGGTTTTACTGGGCAACTTCCAGTGGAGAAAACTGATGAATGTGAAGTGAAGTTCAGCTGTTTTTCCATGGATTTAAAAGAATATATCCTGAATCCCGCCAGGCTGTGGCAAAACAGCATCACAGGCTCAGAGCAAAGCGGCCTGGCAATGGACTATCAATTAATCAGTCCATTATTTTTTGATGAATCATTTAGTCTATAACGGGAGTCTCAGGATCAAATTACCTGTGAGCCACTGGCCAGGAGAACACTCACTCAAAAAAATAAAACTCTAGAGACTGAAAGTTCATTCTTACTGCTGGAAAAAGCAGTTGACTAAGTAATCAAATGTGTTTTTTTGAGCTTTTTAAGAACTTTTAGCCTGAGGGAAGATTGTGTTAAGGACCAAGAAGAAGACATTTCACTGACACAATACCTCTCCATCATACCTGTCGACTTAGTGTAGTACTATAGTATGCAGTGCTCTGTGGGTGTAGATTTCAGGGAGGAGGCAAGGAACATGTTCCCCTCAATATTTAGAACATGTGCATTTGGAATTTTCTTTAATTTAATTTTGACTGAACCAAAATTTCAAGCAGAAAAGGCACAAATTGCTGCATAAAAATTTACTGATTCAAATTTATTGCGTTGCTTTTTAAGCACTTAAGCACTTTATTTACATCCAAAAAACAACAACCAAAAATCCCAGCGTGAATCAATGTCCTTTTGTTCATTAGAAAACAGCTGGCGGACCACCTGGTACCCTAATGAGGGCCAAATTTGGCCCGCAGGTCATAAGTTGGGTATCACTCGCTTAGTATTACATCACTGTTGTAAGTTGCACATTTAGACACAGTTTGGAAATGTTAAATTTGATATTCACAGTTTTCATCAAAATATAGAAAATAATGGGGTGGATCAGGCACCCAGTCCGGTACTTTGATACTGCTGGCAAGCAAAATGTCAACTATGATGAGCTGCCAAAAGTGATAAGTCCAGACTTCACATTTGATTGGTCTAACCTGCAGGCAAAAAAGTTTTCATTTATTTATTTTTTTTATACTGCTGGCAAAACTTGGTTTGTTGGAAAATAATTTAGAAAATAAATCATATTTGAAAGAAAGACACAGTCAGCACTGCATTTACAGAGACAGGCTGTGGACCTTCATCTGGCATGCAGGACTTAAACCTTTTCTTTCATTAAATTAGTAAAAGAAAGTAAATCTTTACGAGTCTGACAAATGTTAAATAAATTGCCTTTAATTAAAGCAATTTGGGAAGCTCTTTAATCTCCTGTTGACTAAGTGGTCAAAATGAAGTAAATGCAGCCGTTGTCAGCATCCTGTTTTTGTTTTGGCCTCATTTTGCACCACAAACCGAGCAGAGCATCAGCAGCAGCAGCAAGGATGCCAGCAGGGTGGAGATGGAGAGCAACCAGAGAACATCGAGAGCGTGTTATCACATAATGACAGTCCCAGCACTGAAAACACACACTGCAGCTCCTCCAGGAATAGCTGCTCAGTCAAACAGGTCAAAGTCAGAGAGGGAACTAAAAACTGGAAAAGATGAAAGACATTTTTACGAATGGCTTTTATTCTGTCTTCATCAGGTACAAACTTTCTGGGCACATTAAAATTATAATAAAGTCTGACGACTGCAGTTGCTTTGCGTGTGGGTTTTTAGGTCAAACCAAATTCAGCCATATATATAGCAGAGCTGTTAAAAGTACTTAAGAGTTCAAAACATTAAATATAGGCACTGGAATAGCTTAAAAGGACAGATGTTTTAAGACTACAGCATTGTCCAAAGGCGTCCTCTGCCACTAGCAGGGAAAGAGCTCTTGCATTTCAGATAATAAGCATGAATCCACATTTTAAAAAAGTCCTGTATAGGAGGAGCAAAAATACAAGTTAAGCCGTCACAGACTTGGAGGTCATGGTGGCAGCGTGTGTTGCTGTGCTGAACTGCAGACCACAGGAATGGCCTATTTTAGGAAAAGATCTCCTCCTCTGAAAGAAGAAAGCACAGCTCGCCTCCTCACTGAGCGTCCAGGATGTCTGTGGGTAGGACGTCTGGTTTGCCACTCGGGCTCTGTGATGTCTCCCCTGACCAGGAAGAGGGGGTGACCTGATTATAGAGGATGTCCTGAGAGCCAAAAAGTGGCTCCTTGAGATTCAGGGTGTAGATGAGGAACAGATTGAGAGCCACCATGGCGATGAGCGGGAAGACGGTCAGGCCGGAGCCGAAGCCTCGCCAGGAGCTGCACACGTTCAGGCTGACCCAGTAAACAAGCCTATGGAGAATTAAACAGGAAATCAGATCAAGCTAAAACTTTACTGATAAACACTCACAACCTACCTGACAGTGTTTCAAAGAGCAAGACTCCCAGTTAAACCATTTTATACGTGCTGAAGTCATGTAACAGTGTGTCTACACGCATAAACCAGTGAAATGTAATACTTTTTGAGACTTTTTCAATATTACTTTAAATTATATTTAAGAAAAAAACAGGGTGGAAAAACACAAAGAGTGAAAATATACTCTTTAGACATGTTAAGGTCAATTCAAACTGAACAGTGTACAGTGTACATTGAGTAAAGTACATTGACACTGATGATACTGTGTTTACCACACAGAGAAAATAACATGCAGGCTGGCCAGCAGAGCCTTAGTTTAACAATGCAGACTCATTGTGTGACCTTAATGCGAAGAGGGAGCAAAAATAGGGGCACTGAGGACATACAGGTGTTGTGTTGAAGTCAATTCCCCCGTCGAACAATGATTCCCTTCTGTTAAAGGATCAGTGTGTAAGATTTAGGGGCATTTCGGTGTGTTAACTGTTCAGGAGGTTTTACCGGGAGTCAAATTATTCACAGAGGTCTCTTCCTTTACGAAACAAACGCACCCAGTGATTTAAACTGGTAAAAACACTAAATAAAGCATTTTCACTCTAAAAAATTCGTGTTTTTCCAACTCTCTCACCATGGACGGCATGCTGATGACAGTGGCCAACATGACCCTGTATAGAGTGTTTGGTTTGTCCATTCTGGGCTACTGTAGAAATGTGGTGGTGCAACATGGCGATGTTTGTAGACAAGGACCCACTTCGTATGTAGCTATAAACAGCTCTTTTTTTTTTTTAAAGATTATTTTTTTGGCATTTTTGCCTTTATTAGATAGGACAGATCAGCAGTGTGAAAGGGGGAGAGAGAGGGGATGACATGTAGCAACGGGCCGCGAGCTGGACTCGAACCCGCGGCCGCTGCGGCACGGACAGTGCCATTATTCAAGGGGCGCCTGCTTTATCGACTAAGCCACCGGACGCCCAAACAGCTCATTTTAAAGTCATAAAAACACGACAGTTCATATTTTCAAGGGATTTTACACTTACAAAAACATACTTATTGTATTATATTCCATTTTTGCTAATATATCCTCCCAAGTCCTACGCACTGGACCTTTGTAATGATGTTCCCCATATAGAAATGGAAATTCTTACTCTGATGTGACTAAAAAACATTTAAGACCCATCAATCCATCCAGAATTTAGGACTATTTAATACCTTTTATGGCCTTTTATTGATAAATGTGTACTTGAGACATTTTAGGCCTTTTTATGGACCTGCAGCCTGGTCCTTTACAAGTAAAAGTAACATTTTTGGCTTTGATCAAAATATATTAACAACAATTGGATGAATTGAAATTAAATTTGGTTCAGACATTCGTACATTGAGGATGAATTAAAATAACTTAAATGATCTGCAGACTTTTCCCATCCCTGGTTAATGAACAAAAATTAGCCTCACTTTGCGTTTAGTAAGATAGCATGACTAGCATGATGGCTACATGTTAAACTATAGTAGTGACCATGGGTACATTTAAACACACTCCACAATGGACTGAACCCCACCCCCATCCACAGCAAGACAGAAAAACAGGTCAACAGCTTTGAATATCTCAGATTCATCATAAACAATATACCAGGTTCCAGTCAACACATCAATAAACACCAGTAAACCAGCAAAGACTCACTGTCATACTAAACTCAAAGCACTGTCTGTTGCTGCTTTATGGAAGCATAATTCAGCCCATCCTGCTGCTCCTGCTGCCCGTACTGCTCCAGCTGCTTCTTCCCTATGTTAACCATTACCAGCAAAGAAACAAACTTATGAGCATCACACACACTGCATCCAAAACCATCTGCGCTCCCACACCCAGTCTCTCAGATACGAACCTCAGAGCCACGCCCAGAACTCAGAATAGCAAACGACACTGATCATCCCCTCAATCAACACTTCACATTACTCACATCTGGCCGGAGATACCAGACTCTTAAATGGAGAAGATCTCACTTCAGTTTTATCTCAAAAACATCTGTCTTGATGGCACTGTTGTGAGCTGGGATGATGAATACATTAATGGAGATTTCTGTGTTCTGTCTACATCTGTATGTTGCTATATTTGTGTATCCATATGCTTTTGTGTACTGGCAGCGGAAACAAATATCCCTCTAGGACATTAAATCTAAATCCAAATGGTAAATATGACCTGCCAAACATCAGCATATTAACACTGTGAGGATGTTATAATGACTTGTTGCTGTATGATTTCCTTCTCAATAATACGGCTGGGTTGCACCAACAATTGATTTAAACTGAAATCGTCTATAATCAGAGTTTAGTAAAACTAGGTTTAAATGAGTAAATCCAGATTTAATATTAAGCAGAGCACTGGATTTTATTAATAGGATCAAGCGTCATATCAAAATGTAAGTAACAAATAATAAACAAGTACTTAAATATATAAACACATACATATTCAGCATGCTGTTGGCACCTAGTATGTATAAAAAAGAGTTGGAGTCATTAGCTGTCTTAATGGCTCCTTTTCTGTAACAATAAATGTTACATTAAATGTTACATTGTTGCTATCTTGTTTAAAGTTGCCAGCTTAACAGTACTCATGGTGACAGTTGGCCTAATCTTCCTGTTCAGCTCAAAACATCAAGTGTACTTGGTAAACCAGTATCTTGACAAAAATTCGTCATCATCACATCATCATCATATCAGTCAAGTGGGTTGAGTTTGTCTCTCAACTTTCTCTGAGGAACGTGATTCTTTGGCCCAATTCATCTCGAAAAGGCAGTCATCAAAGAGTTAAACCTCCTCAACTGTAGGTTTAAAGTTAACCCCAAATCACAGTTTAAATTTGAGTTTAAAGTTTTGGTGCAAAACAATTAAATTTAATCTATGTTAAGAGAGAGAGATAGAGATTCAAAGTTAATCTTTATGAATTTTAAGCTATTTTTTTTAAGTTTGGTGCAACAGAACTGACACTTAAACCATGATTTAATCAGGTTTAAAAGTTGATCCTTGTTTGTGCAATCCAGCCTAAATGTTTAATATGCGCTGCCCTGCAATCAGATTTGTCCTTATGTCTTTATTGTGAACTGACGTGATGTGTGCTTAATGTCCCATGCCGTGCATCAAAATCACGAACGAGCAACCTAGTTTAATTTCGAAACACTTTCCTTCATCGAACACTCCTTTGGTCCACATCTGAGCCTCACCTTCCAAAGATAAACATGGTGACCAGTATAGGCACCAACTTCAGCTGGTCTTGAGGAAGTAAAGCGGCCATAACGACAAGGTTGAGGATATAGAGGAGTAACTGCTCCAACGACGCTGTGACAAACAGCTGCTGCACCGCCTGTCTTCTGGGAAACGACTCCTGCAGACCGAAGGAGGCTGTGCAGAACTGGCACGCTGCACCCATGAGCATCGCTGTGAGGGATGAAAGAGCAATAAGTCAGTTAGCATCTTGAATCTTGGCCATCTTTCCACAAACAACTCCTCACTGCACTTGATCTTGTCTGACAGCATACTTTGTCATTACAATATCTTCATTTGAATACAGCAACTGCCAGCAGCGTGGCCTGCACGCAAATACTCCTCGCAGTCATCAGCTTGACAAATAGGTGAGAGGAAAATGGTCTGGACGGGCTTTGGTTGGGATGTTTTTGCCACCTGCCCTCTTGATTCTGGTCACCCAGGTTGGAAAGTGATTAAAATATTCTGAAACAATTAGGCCACAGCCTGGGAGACGAGAGACGCAGCCAACCTCTTATTGTAGTTTCCATTTAAAGCTATGTGCAGGAGAAGGAAATTATGCTTCTCTCCAGAGGCCCGGGGAGACGTCTGCTGCTCTGAGGTTGAAAGCGCATGAAATTAAAGGGGACAGGAGACACTGAAACATTCCAAGACAAGGCGGCCAGACAAACCAAATCCTCTCTTAATCTTTTATCTTTCATTTGTGGCGCTCACTCGGCTGTTTTTAATGTCAGTGTGCAGGTGTTTGAAGCATACCCAGCAGGATGGGGACGGCTGCCACCACGCAGCAGCAGAGGGTGAAAACGATGCGGCTGGTTGTGTCGGGGCAGTCGGGGGGTTTTATAGGGACATAGAAATAGAGTGCATAGAGGATCCCAGCTGCGCACAGAAGAGAAGCCAGCACTGAGAAGAAAGCAGGAACTCGGCCACTCTGACAGCATTTACACTGGCAGCAGCGGCAGCAGCATCGTCCCCGATCTGAAGCCTCCTCTGTGGCCTCACAAGTCTCTCTCCGCCCCTCTGAGCTCCACACAGTCAGCTCCACGCTTTCTGGCGGGGGGCCTATCAGAGGCCGACCCTCATCCACTGTGCAGTCCAGAGTGGTGGATTCTGGACTCCATCTCGGTGTGTCTGTGCCGTTGGGAATGTCTCCCTGTGAGGCTGGGGTTGGAAAGCTGATGCGGTTTTCCATTGCGGCGTCCAAATTGTGTGCTGTGATGATCGGACTGGAAAGAGTTTGATCCAGCTCCCCCTCCTCTGTCTGATCTGCTTGTGGCTCCACTGGGAGGTCGTCGCCGGGCTGCTGGTGGCAGGGAGCAGAGCCTGTTCAAACCAGAGCACATTTTAACACACAATCCAAAACCGGATACTGAGAGCAATCAGCTGCAGACTGACACTAATCAATCATCCCCTCACTGCAAGTCAGGCCTGCGTCTCATGTAACATTTTGGAGGAGTGAGCACATGGCTGGATTAACCTATTAAGGGGCCTCGGGGCCAAAGACTGCTGTTTGGCCCCTACTGACCCCACCTCCTCTGTGTGATTGAAGTACTAATACTACACCGCAAAAACACTCTGTAAAAGTCTAAGTAATGTAGGTATAAGTAAAAAAGTAAGAGTAAGTAAGTATAATCACCAACATTTACTTAAAGTATTAAAAGTAAAAATACCCAACAAAGAAAACAAAGAAGCAAACCACCAAAAAAAAAGAAAAACAATATAAGATAAATAAATAAAATAAATAAGAAAACAACACAGGTTTATTAAAAGATTAGGTTATTAAAAATACTTGCCAATTTATTTCCTGTCAATTGGCTAATTGGTTAATCCACTTGTTGTAGATGTATAAACTGCTGTGTAGTGTAATTTATGACAAAACATATTTTATAGACTCTAGTAACTAAAGCCTTCAAATCAATGTAGTGAAGTAAAAGTACAATATTATTATTATCCCTTTTAAATATAGTGGAGTAAAAGTATTAAGTAGCGTTAAAAGAAAAGAATCAAGTAAAGTACAAGTACCTCAAATTTGTATTTAAGTACAGAACTCGAGTAAATGTAATCTGTCAGCTCCTCCATATTCTCATCGTTACAGCATACCAAGAGACAGAAACTAACCAGGTGTCCTGAGCAGGAATATTACAACATAATCACGTGATTTCTTTGTGTGAAATATTTTGTGATAATTTGATTAAGCTCTAAATAATTTAGGAAGATGCCCCATATGTACCCAATATAAATGGACTTCACTACAGTCCTGAGACTAGACTCACAGGACCACAAAAGAGGACCCACCCTAGTGGATAAAATGCACTTAATCAAATACCCAAAAAACAATATATAGTAGTACATAGTAGTACACAGACATAGTAGTTGGAGGTTCTGGGTCTCTGTGGTTCTGGCTCGTTAATAGTCTAGCTTTAAGTGTCTTGTTTCCTTTTTTCTTTAAAAAAATGTAATCACATTATATAGAATCAATTATTCACTTAACATCAAGCATCGTGAGGCAGTGTGCAGAAAGAGTCACTGAGGTCCTCTGCAGCTGTTTTCAGCTTTTACATACAGTTTGTGTTTTCACTGTTGCTGCAGGCGGTCATATCAACATCCATGAAACATCTACGTAAATGATTTCCTGCAAACATTCACCTTCTTCACATTATAGATGAGGTCTCCCTCCTGTAGGACTGCACCGCTTTGGAGTCTACATAAGTCTGTCTCATGTCTGTTTTGACTTAGGACCATAAAAAACTTTTTTCTTGGTCAGTTACTTCTTTATGTTATTTATTGTGTCATGCACATGCATGCACTTGGTCCACATGGACTTTATAGGACACCACAACTGCATCTGCAGTGGTTAAATGTTTTTCAGAAAACAGCAGAACTTTTTATATTCAACATAACAAAGGACTTAGTCTGCAGTCCCGTGCTGGACATATAAAATCTGCCACAAAGACTGCTTTCCACAAACATAACTTTAGTTATTTAATATTCCATCCAGAGGAAAAAGTCCTTAGTCCTAAAGTCCTTAGATAGTCAAATAATGAGCAATAAAACATTAGGTTTTCAATCTCACCTATATAACATAAGAAAACAAAGCCATTCCTTTTCAGGGAGACGATGAAATCTGTCTGTTTCTAAAGCTAATAGTTAATATATGACTAGTAATAATAATAATTCTGTAATGCTGAGAAAATTTAATACAATTTCAACTCTATATGTACCCAAATGTAATTGTACTTTGTTTTTTTCCACCTCACAGCGCAGGACATTGTTATGTCCTCATCAGTGAAAACCTTTATGCAAGACACCGATGTTGATTTAGTCCAGAGTGTCTGTAGATCTACACATGTGCTAAACATAAAAAAAAAAACCTCCTTTTATTATGGACTGCATATTAACTGTCGCTCTGCTTTAATCAGCCCTGACTCCTTCTTAACCCTCTTTCGATCCAGTCTGGACTCAAACTCGACTTCTGCCTTGGCTAATTTGCTCTGGCCTCCACTCAAATCCTGCAGACAGTAAAAAACAGCAGTAATAACTCACTCCTCAGCTGATTGGTCGCTGGTGGCTGTTCAAGGGAGCGCTGGGAGCCGGAGACGGAGTGGGAGGACGAGTGCAGCTCCTCCACCGAGGACTCTGGGCTGTCTGACACCGGCGCCAAGGAGATCTGCGTGTCCAGGTCCAGGAAGGGGGAGAAGGAGAGCCTGGTGGGGTCGATGTCCTGGAGCTGGTTGATGATGTCGCTGATGGACTCCTTCATGCTGTCAAGCTCCTTCGCATTCTGCCTGTTAGTGGCCTGAAGCCCCGAGGTGCTCATAGTCACACAGCCTTAGAGGAGCAGGAGGAGGTCCAGACAAAAAGCAGACCGAAAACAGTTATAAACACCAAACCAGGGACACACAGTTACACCACCTCCGTTCTCCTCCAAGTGTCTGAGGAGCCAAATCAGCGTACGTCTTTAAAAAGCAGCAGAGTTTCATCTTTACTTCTTATTTAAGAGAGGCAATTCTTCACTTTTTCAAGCATCTGAGTGCAAAGAAGCCACATCAGAATAAACACTAAAGGAATATTTAAGGTCATTAAAAAAAACTTTGGGAAACTGTTTCCAACCAAAATGACAAGCACAGAAGAATTATGAGTTGTACACTTATTTGTTCTTTATATTTATATTGACAATTTATATTGTCGTTTGTGTTTTTTGCATCTCTTTTATCTCCCTTTTATTCAACATGTAAGTTTACCCACTTACTTAGTTTACTTTTTTTTCTTAACTAAAGATTTAAAGTCCGAATTAGGAATGTAGCCTATATAAGCACTTAAAAGTTTTTACTGGGACTTCATGTGTGGAGTGAATTCATGCTCATGTTATGTGAGGAAAAGAGCTTTTTGGGTGGAAATAAAGGAAATCAATGTTTATATATCAGTGGATGTACAATAATCAGCACTGACAGGAAGTCAGAGTTTATCTTTCTCTGCTAGGTAACGCACCCTGTGCATGTTTGAACTGTTTTCATGTAAGTATTTCTTTTACTTGAGACTTTTTCTCACAAAAATAAACACATGTAAAACACTGTAGTGATTTAATTTTGATAACACTGATATGGATAGATGGAAATAACACACTGGCACATACTACAGGGTACATTTTTCTACCTCTATATCTAACAAATAAGACTGCACATTTGATTGTACAACTAGGACACTGAGGTCATGATCTCTGTATTTCTTTTTTAAGAATCTGAGATTTCAACAACAGTTTATATTCAAATATTAAAAAAGGTATTCATGGTGGGTATTTTGCAGGTGCATTTCAGTGTCTTTAGACTCAAAATACATTTGACTTAAGTACTGGAAGAACTAAAGTTACATATCAATAGAAGTGGCATTCAAATCAATGATTTAGAGTCTGAGCCAGGATTGCCTGCACATGGCTCTCAACATGGAGGTGGCTAAGCCGATGGCCAAGAGCTAATGATGCTAACAGTGCAAACAACATAAACAGCTCTAACTACGACAATGGCGCTGACAAAGCTAACGGCGTTAACCTTGGGGAGAGGAACCAGTAGGTGGGTGCTACGCTTCCGCAACAACCATATCTCGCTGCTGTGTGTTGGGATGGCGTTAGCAGCTGTAAGCACTGTATGAACGAAATGGAGAGTGGCGGAGATTAACTAACCGGTGGGATAACGCACAAGGAGTCAAATGCACTAACATGCACACATGGCCAGACCAACTACAGCAACAACGAAAGGGGAAGATCTGATTATTACACGGCGGTAGGTTGGCATGATTTCACTCTCTGTTCAGGATTCCATTACTCCACTATATCTTTACATTGCAAATTTACTGCTATATTAACCCTTTAATACCTGAGCAAATTGGCTAGATATCCTTAAAAAAAACATGCAAAGAGGGCAACAAGCAATTCAATAAGAGATTAGTAAAAACTTACAAGAAAATGACCTGAAAAGTTTTTAAAAAGTAAAAAAAAAGACAATGACCTCAAGAAAGTGCTAAAAAGGTGTTCTTATTTTTTCTGTGACATAATTTAAAGTATATAAATAAGAGAATTATAAATATGGTTTTCGATGACATTTTCCCCTTATTTTTTGCTAATATATTACTATAATTCCCACCAGCTAATTGTTAGATTATTTCCCTGTCACCTTTTACCAGTTCTTTGCAGTCTGCAGGACAGAAATCAAATTAATTTGCAGTGGCTTCAGAGATTTAAGAGTTAGTAAGAAAACTGATGTTGGTCCAGTTGTTAAAGGGTTAATGATCTGAATGTATATAGACTCTTTAACTTTGGGGAATATAACAAAAAACAATAATTTGAGATTTGGAGAAATACGCATATTCGCTTTCTTTCCGAGAGCTTGGTGAGATGATTGATACTGCTCTCACTTTGGCCTTTTAATTGTGAAGCTGAAGCACCTGGCTGGCTTAGCTTAGCATAGAGACTGTGAGAAAAAAAAAACCCAAACACATTTAAAGCTTCAGTTTATGCACGTATTAAACAAACGAAATACTGGCACTGTTTACTAGTGATCCCTGAAGGTTCTGGTCAAATTCGGATTATTTTGGACAGAGCCAAACTAGCTGTTTCCCCCTGCTGAGTTTGCATTTTCTTGGATGGCCAACCAAGCTCTCCCTATGATTGGCCATAGGACGATCAGAAATAACACAAAGCAGGATTACATCACTATAAGGGCATACATAGTTAAATTTGAATTATCCTACAGTTAAAACACAATCCACACCATTTTTTAATGGATAACTTTAAATTACATTCAATCAAGAGGATAACTCAGGACTGAATCATTTAGTCAGCAGCAGTGAAAAGTAACTAAGTACATCTACTCTAATGCTGCACAGTTTTGAGGTACTTTCCATTTTATGCGACTTTGCACTTCCACTGCACTAATTCTTGTATTTCTTACTTCTTTGTATCGGCCAATAACACTAATTAATTAAAATGCAAAAAACGTAAGCATGGGGGGATTAAATTTGAAAAACAAAAAAATGCTGGGAACTTGTATGTCATATTGAAAGTTTCAGTTTTGATTAAACATTTGCTAAAGGCATTTAAATAAAGATTTGTGTTGGAGTTTGTTATATTCCAAATTCTAAATACTGACAGAAAGATTTTAAATTTTATTATAAATGAATAGCAGTTCCAAATATCAGTAATTGTTCTCAATAACTAATATCAGCCCTGAAAAACAAACATCGGTCGACCTGTTAATAATATAGTTATTATCATTCTGGCTGTTGATATTCTGCATAATGAGTATACCTACTTTCACTTTTTATTCTTAGAGGTAATTGTGTTGCCACATTTTAATGCAGGGCCTCTTATGATGGAGTATTTTCATTGTATTGCTACCTTTACTTAAGTAAGTATGATCTGAATACTAATTTTACCATTAATGGTTACTTTTTCGATGACTTTTGACTGAACAAACGCGCAAAATATACTTTAGGTAGACGACGATGACTGGACAAAGGCGACCGACAATGACTGTAAAATAACACCACTCACGCGCCTTTGTTGGTCTGCCGTTATTTCAGAGCTTTTCATTAACATCTGCAGATTGAATTTGGAGCATTTTCTTCTGGATGTTTTTGGCGCACATCCAACTGTGGCGCAGAATCGGCACGCAAAATCTGCGGCGGGGATCTTTCTCCAAACAAATGAGGACTTTGCCTTGTATAGTGCGCAAATTAGGACTGGTTGGACTGGAAGGGAATAAATCTCGCTGGTTATCAGAACTGGCGTGGCTGTGGAAACGCGCGTAGGGGCCAATGTGCTTTAACTCCCCGCTGAAAAAACAACTTCTCTCCCGCTGCTGAGCAACTATTTGTTTTTGGGGTTTTTTTCTTTTTTTTTTTTTTTTTTACAATTCCTCTTCCACAAAGCAAGTGAAGTCTGCTCTTGTGTAGTTTAACATATGGGTTACGGGATGAGCCTAATTTGGTGATAAATAAATCAACCGTGCCCGCATAAATGTGCGCGTAAAGGACACGCAAGTCCTTCTCAAATAGCAGCGCTGAAACCTTATATTATGTGGCCATTCAGCAGCAATTACAGCAGTTTAACAGCCAGATTTCACACAAATGTTGACTAATTTTGCTCCGTGTTGTGCCTGTTTAAGCGCTTTATTCATGAGAAGCATGCCGCGTATAAATGCACTTACTTTAGTCGGAGGTTGCAGAGTATTTGGTGAGTTTACTCTTCTCGCAGTAAAAAAAAAACCTCTCCGTCCTTCTCTGCCTTTCTTCCCTCCCCCTCCGTTTGCTTTTTGTCTTCCAGGATCCTGAACTTCTGAATCAAATTTCAGGACGGACAAAATACTAGGATTTTCCTCCGCCCACTTAAGTTTTTTTTCTTTCCTGGGTACCATGTCCAACACCATATGGAGCAAATAAAGCCGGGGGAGGAGGAGGAGGAGGAGGAGGAGGCACTTTCTCCCAGTTTACCTCCAAATTCAACATTAACAGTCACATCCATCACAAGCACGACTTTAACTAAACAGCTCCGTAAACATTTACACTGAAACTAAACCTCCGCTCTCCTCTAATATTCATACAAAGAATGACAGCGTGTAATCACTTTACTTGTCTTGTAAATCTTTTGTAAAATAAATAAATAAACAAAAAATTAACCATGTGGTCCCTTTATTCTCCTTAGCACTGATTTAGCATTCATTTATGGATAATAATTATAATGAATTTAATTATAAACAAACATATTAGGGCTACTTGATATAGAGAAAAAAAAAGACATTATCCTATTTTTGACCAAAAGTCTCTAAATCGATATTTGACATTGTAGCGCTGATCATCAGTGTTTTCTCAAAATATACACAATGTGATCTTTGATAAATAATCATCAGTAATGTGGATCAGGGGCGTACATTTAGAAAGTGCAAGCAGGGTGGTAACTGGGGTCCACAGAGACAGTGGGCCTTCAAACAATACGTTGGGCACAAAATGAGCTACTGCAAATACTTCAGATTGCCACTTTTAAAAATGTGTCTATGTTCAAAGACAAACTCACATTAGATAAAAAATGGTGCCATTTGCAATATATGTCATTGAAAAGGCAAGCCTATCTTCATTATGGTTTGCAGTTTTTTTTTGTACAATATTCAGTAGCAATCTATAACAAAACATGTTCTTAAGTATATGCGTGTCCTACAAAAACTATATAATTATTCTAAACCATTAAATTCAATGAATTATTCCAAATTTTACTTGGTATTTTTTGTCATATACAGAAATGCAATGATGATTTTTGGATAATATGTATGTTGGGGTCATGCAGTGTCAAGTCTCTGTCTGATCATGAGGCCAGATGATAACATTATGTGGTAGCTACTTAAGGTGCATAACTAGTAACTATGGTGCAGTAGCTTGTTGTAACTACCTTACGCACCTGATGTGGATATAATGACTAAGTAGTAAACAGCAAATAATAGAACAGCAAAACCAGTCTGGCAAGTTTGGAAAATTCACAACACTTTAAGTTGCCTTTAAAACCAGGAAAAGACAACACTTGATATATCCAAAATCTAAAATGATATCTGCTCTCATATATAGTCTCATAATATATTGCCCTGGCCTATATTTAAAGTATAGTGACCAGTATAAGTGTGTTAAAACAGAGTTTATATTGATGGTATTGGGTTTAGCCTCTTCTCTTTAGTTTCCTTTTTAATTATTTTATGTCTTGTTTAAGGTTTTAAACAGACAACAGACTAATTTGGTAATAAAAGTAATTTATAAAGAATTAATGCTGGACTTTTGCTGGTTTCCAGCTTCTAAAATTTAAAGATTTGCTGCATTATATTTTCAAAGATTTCAAAATATATACACCCACATTACATTGCATACAACTGATCAACTGAAAAAATAGATTAAGCTATAATGAAAGTAATTGTCAGTTTTGCCCTTTTATCGCATTTGATTTTCTTTGGTATCACTATGATGTTTAGATAACATTACTAAAATGTTAAATATATTTGGGCAGTTGAGTTTTGGCACACCTGTATTAGACAAATATGTTTTTCCTCAGTGACAAATAAAAACCTTTGCTTTTATCTAAAGGTTTTTGTGAGAAATCTGTCAAGAGATGCCACAGACGTTAGATCCCTGTATGCTGTAAAAACATCGAAAATCCAAACCACTGTTAAATGTGATTTTTATGTAGACTGTTATTTCACAATCTACCTCTGAAAGTGATCCCACCTATCCATCACACATCTTTTCCATTTTCTCTTCTGAACCCCGGTGGCTCTTTCCTGCTGCACAGGAAGTGATGAGTTTTATTTGTTCAGCAGCAGGAAGAGCCTTTAAAATCATAAAATTACAAACCCAGACTCTACTGAAAATCCTGAAAAGATGTCAAAAAGGTAAAATCATGAAAAGTACCTGACAACAGTTTCTGAGGTTCATGAAATCCACCAGCTGAGCAGACGTTGACCAGGTTTGGGCTGCCGTCCTGTGGAATACATTATTATTTCATCATTTCATATTTTAGTAAGCAGATGAGACACAAATGTGATTTCATTCTGCTGCATCACTGTTACCTCACTGACAATATTTGCAGCTGTCCTCTTCCTCCTCTGCGTCGTTCGGACAAACCACCCACCTCTCACGCTGAGAGACGATCATCTAGTATTTAATCAAACATTTTTTCACCGAACTGATACAGATAATACATGATGTGCTGAAAGTAAAGCCAGTATGACTGACAAAAGGTGCTTTATTTTCTCATTTATTATCAGGATGATTTTACTGCATAAAAAAAGCATATCTAAAATATACAGAGAGAACAGCCGTTGATTAGCAATATAATCAATAAATAAAAAAATCACAACTATAAACATCGTATTTCAAGTTTTGTCTTGCATATATATACACACAAACTCTGGGCAGCGGTTTATTGCCCTGTGGAATGAGTCTCAGAGAAACGGGGTTTAGGTGACGAACGACCAGCAGCATGTTTGAAATACCAATCTGCCGTCCTTTAAAGTCATCAGGGAGAGGAGAGGACAGAGAGCAGGTCCGCCACAAAAGGTTAGCTAGTTCATACTGGATTCTGCTTTTAGCCAAAGCATAGAGAAAGCAAACATGAGCTGTGAAAGTCACATAAAGTAGTTTAAGGGTGGGAGGGTTGGAGAGTCCTGTTAGTCCTCTGACAGCAGCCTGTGGAAGTGATCCTTCCTTTTCTTCAGCACCTCCCGAAAATCCTCCTGAAATAACACAACAGCAGATTTTCGGACTGAATGATAAAGCCAGGGGAGGAAAGACAGCAGATCTGCTGCTGCAGATAACCACCTGTTTTATTCACCACCGACTGTAGCATCAACTGGCCGCACTGATCAGCACTGAAGAACAAAACTGATACACAGTATCGTTCATACCTCGAAAAGTAGTCCTCACACAGTGATGAAACAAATCCAAACACTTTTACACGTTAATGGACTGACTTCTAAATTCTGAACACATCCAGATACTCCAGCTCAGGATGTTTTCTAACACCGATTACCGATTTGATACCAGAGCTGCCTTTCTCCAAAATATTTCATCTGTCTGGATACAACTAATGATTCTTTTTGTGATTCATTCACCTGCTGGTTATTTTGCTTGAGCTATCAATTTGTGAGTATGTTTGAGCTGCAAAATTGTGTTGATTAAGTGATCAGAAAATAAATCAGCAACTGTTTCCATCAAAAAAAAAAAAATCACAATCACAAGATCATAGCAGTCCAAAGCGTTTTTTTTTTACCATCATGTAAAACCAAGAAGAGCTGAAAATTCTAACATTTTACAAGTAGGAACCATCAAAAGGTTGACAACTTAAAAAAAAAAAAAAAAAGAAAAAAAACTTATGCAAACAATTGATTTTCTATCAATCCATTAATCGTTTAATTGTCGCACATTTTCATCCATCTATACATTGATTATTGGGAGACACAGCAACTAATTTATGCCACAACACAAATGTGTTATAATCACAGAAGCAAATAATATGACAGACTTACCGCTGCAGACATTTTCTCCATGTAGGGGACGAGTTTCAGGAGTTCTCTGTCCTCCGACTGCCCGGCCCAGCTCTTGATGGGAATCGTGTTCATTAGCTACCAAAAAACCCCAAAAAACCAATATTAAATGTTAAAAAACATTCTTGCATTTGCTTTCTTTGTGTTGTTACAATTGTTAGATGATACCACTCAAACAAACCAAAGGTGGAAAATGTGACAATAAAAAAAAAAATAGCCACCAGCCCTGCCCATTAAAAGCAATGGAAATGACAGTATTAGATTTTAAACTGGCATGTTTACATCACAGTGCTTACATGGTACGGGTATGTGTGGGGTGCATTGTCCAAAACGACCGTCTTGGCGAGATCCCTCCCGAGAATGCTGAGATCTTTGATGTAGTGACCCAGAACGCAGGCACAGTCATCCTGATAGAGACGATGTCTTCAAGAGAATCAAACAGGTGAAAGAGTTACACCTGTTACTGTGAACCAAGTGTGTCAGCATGTAACGTGCAGGTTGTTGATGTTTGCAGCTCTTAAGATGACACAGAATGTCCGTACACTTAGTGAGCACTTTATTAGGCACACATTTAACTGTTATAAAGCTTATAATGTTCACTTTTTCTGAAAACACAAAAAGTGTGACTAAAATAAAGCAATTCAGCTTCTTAATTGTGATGCAAGTACTGGAAATGAATCTTCCGCAACTCAAACGGTTAACACAGACAAGCAAACACAGGCTAACCTCTTTTATCTAGTTTTATCTCCAGTAAAACACTGAAAACAGGGTTTTGTTTACCTCAGTGGGACACTGTCATCCTTATGAATCTAGTATTCTGGAGCCAAACACTGAGTTAATCTGTTTGCACAGACTATTCCTCCCAGTAACTTAACCACTAGTGCAGACATTGCCTTATTAAGCTAGAATTGATTGAATTAATTTTAATTTTAGTTGTTTTTTGTCTCTACCAGCTCTTGAGGGAAATATCTGTCACTGCATTTGTTCAATACTTCACTGTGTTCACCAGCTCGTCTCTAACTGCGTCTGCTCTTTGGTGCTGAGCAGGTAGTATACACTGAGTTTTAAGAGCCTTTTCTCTTAAAACAGCTGCCTGTGGTGGCTTTATAGTGAGTTTGAGCTCATTGTTTAGCTGTTTGGTCCACAACATTACTGCTTTGGTTCACTCTCACCACTCATAGTGCAGTTTTCTGCCACAGCAGGTAGACATTTTCAGCGAAAAATCTTTAAAAACCCACTGACACAGCCTGTTCAGCAGCAAACAAGCAGAGAAGACACAGTTAGCAACTAGCTGGCTTTTCCTCTGCTGCCTACTGCAGCCAAAAACACTTCGCCATGCTATGCAAGCTGAGGGTCAGACAGCTAAACAATGGGTTAACAGCAGATCTCGGTGATATTTATCTGTAGCTTCATCACTACAAGTGAGCCCTAAAAGATTGTCATGTGATACATTGCCATTTTAAAAATATGAAGTATAGCTGCTTTAAATGAGTAGAGGTTTGAAGAATATTTTGTGATACTGAACTGTATAAAGTAGTCCGGCATCTTTCAGTGTGGGAATTTTGCACACAGTGTCACCTTTTACTGAATTTGATGAAGAACTTGAGTCACATCTGTGGGTCTTCCAACAATTTAACTCTTAATCTGATTTTATGTTGATTATCTGTTCATTTTTACCTCCCCCCTTTTATGTAACAATAACCACCAAAGCACAAGAGGAAAACTAATCTCTACTGTCCTCACCAGATAAAAACCCATCTGCACTCATTGTAATTCACTTCAATACACTCACAGTCAGCTAAATCCCACACCCTGCTCAATGAGAGCATCACAGAGTAACCATCTAATGGTTCGACCACAGACAGACCACGTAACATTCCCGAGCAGCATCCAGAGGTCGGTGTGTAGGTCATAGACAGGTCAGCAGCTGGCTAACACTCTCAGAGTCAGAGTCAGACAAACCTGACAGAGTGCACGTCTCTGCGGTCCAGCAAAGAGTTTATAAAACACAAGTGGAGGCAGATCTTATACATACCGAAACAGTTTCCTCTGCGGGTCCAGAACGTCCAGTATCTTTTCAGCATATTCCTTCTTTGCACATGTGTAAACAAACAGCTGGAACAGACACAAACAGCAGCTGGAACCGATTCTGCACAAACCAGGACTAAACGGGCATCAGGACTTCATGATAAATGTTTTTTTCATTTCGTTTATTTTCATATACAAAGAAAAATAAAAGTGGAAATAAACTGGTTTAGATGAATTAAATTAAAATAAAGGGGAAGGTATGATTCAGTTCATCAGACAAGCCTACAATATTTAAAGTTCAAGTTTTGCAGAAAAAGCATTACCTAGTTCACTAAAAACAAACAGACTGTAGACGGTGATCATCTGGAGCCAACTGCACCAATAAACAACCAGACAATTTCATTTTATATGGGATTAACTCATTCATAAACACATACCTCATAGATTTTTGCCATGGACTGCAGGAACTCTTTAACATGTGGTCGTAGGACCATATACACCTGTTGATAACGGGAGCAGAGAGGATGACAGATTAAATATCAAGTTTATACATTTTTAGTTATCTCACACTGTCAAACTAATAGTTACTAGATCTGAAATTATGAAACTGGCTTTTATGCAATTTACAGCAGCGCTGAAACATAAACAGTTTGATGTTTGGGCTAAAACATCAAACATCAAAAAGTTAAAACTGATTACTGAAATAAGACAGACGGTTGAGATGATTCTGACTGTAGCCACAATGTGCCACCAGTGTGTTATTGTTAATTCTGTTATTTTTCCCCATTAGTACTAGATTTACTCATGTTTCCTGTTGTCCCTCACTGAAGAGGACAAACACACTGAAGTGAATCGTCCATGTGTTCACTTTTTTCACCATTTGGAATCATCTGCTCGGTGTGCTTCAGATTCAAACGCACGCTGAGAGATCACCTTGTACTGATTGTCCTGGAAGGCTGTGTTGAAGGTGTACTCTGCATCCTCGATCACATTCAGAGAGCTGAACATCAGGGTCTCCTCCTAGAAAAACACAGATCAATGTCTCTTAGTTTATTTCAGTACTAAAACCCCAGCCATGTCCAATTATGGGGGCAATCATAACGGTGCAGTCACTGCTTCAGCTAGCCACATTTAAGCCACAAGGAGAAATAAAGTTCCAGATTGGCACATCATAGTTTGAGCCACAAAAACAAAACATCTGAACCAAAATAAATAAATAAAAATGACATTTACGACAGATGGAGAAGAGGAAAAAAAACCCTGCTGTGTTCGAGTCTAGCTCAGGAAAACAACACACAGCTACAGCAACAAGTTTATGACATATTACACACAGACTCCTGAGGCGCAGCAAAATCAATTTGCAATCTGGACGGCGGTGTTATCGCTGACACCATCAGCTCAGCTCTGGTAATTACACTTCAGCACAACTTCACTTTACTGAATTTTGATTACAAAATCATCTCAACTATCCCGATAGACTTTTAGGACAGAAAAAAAGAAGACCCAATTAACACTGAAATACAGTCAAAACAAACTCTCTCTGTCCAATCCATCACGGAAATCCAACATTAATACTTAATTTAATAATAATAACGCTGCTGCCTCTGTTCATTTTTATTAACAGCTGGGCTGCTAGCTGCTAAGATATCCACACAAATTGCCAAATAAATATGCACTATTTGGAAACATCAACATAGCTGAACTCTCAGTGATCACTTTCATTGATTAAAATGCCACTGTCTGCTCTTTATCATTCACACCAGCATTTCAACAGCTGCATCATACAACTACATTCTGCCAACAAAAGACCCTAACCCAAATCAAACACTGGCTCGAAAGGGCTGTTCAAATGTCTGCATTGGCCACTGTAGTTCTCCTACATGCTTGGCACACAAGCAGTTTTTAGTTTTCTGTGTCTTTACTCAATGTCCACTGTAACATCAGCAAAAAGGTTTGACAAAGAAAGTTTAACTTCTGCAGCCTCAACTCTAGATGCCACTAAATCCTACACAGTTGACCTTTATGAAGAGAAGCTAAGAAAAAAGATATAATAACAGACTTTGAGTTGAGAAAAAAATGGTCACGTTACAGTTGCATGTTGGCTTTTTGTGTGTCTGAACTGTTGTCCCCATGTGCGACAGCAGAAGGCTCTGGAGGATTAAACTCACCAGGTCGACCACCAGTGTGGCCTCTGGAGTGCTTCTGGTCTTGGGGGGAATGTCTCTGAGTTGGGGTAGGGAATGTTGAGACTGTGACGGTATGTTTTTGATGAATGTGGAGCTGGAAAAGAAAAGAAACAAAGATAAAACTCCTATTACTAACAACAGGAAGGTTACGTACACATGGACATGAAACAGTAATTCAGTCAGTCGTCTAACAAGTCTGTTAACTTCAAAGATGTGCAAAATTGTATAAGGTATATCCAGCAGAGGCACAGGGTGCATATCTGAGAGAGGCTTTACACGTACGGATTGAAGATGTCATCATCCTCTTCTCCAGCCAGGAGGTCAATGGAGCCAAAACCAAATACACCTTGTTCTGGGCTCATCAATACGCTGGTTCCAGTACCAGGACGCTTCATATCTGAAAAGAAAAAAAGGTAAGCAACACAAGTCTTTTCATCTCTGAGAAACCAGGAAACTTAATAGATGCTTTATTATTTGTGCCAAAAACATAATTTTACTAAAGCAAAAAAAAAAAATTCACACCTTAGTATATATACAGTTACTTTTCTTTAAAATTTGTGGCTGCATCTTATCACAGCATGGGTGCAATTTAAGCCTTCTCTTAAGATCTGAATTTCAACAAAACATTGAGTCCTCTACCAATAAAATAAATATAAACAGTCAGCTCACCACATCGATGGCTGCTGAGCGGTTAAATGAGCTCAAATTATCTTTTTCTATTTAAATCACCTTGGGTGGGAATTTGCCACAAGCCACCAGAAAGAGGCTGGTACATTTATACTGTGGGTAGTCAGTGAGTTCATTCCACCAGGTTCTTTTGTCATAAGAAAAGAAAACAGCCCTCAAAAGGATGAGTGGAAATCTCACAAAGTAAAAGTATGTAGTACATTTTTCATGTATTCATGTAAGTCCAGTCTGTTTAAGGTCAGCCAGTATCGGACCGAGCGTTGCAGTGACAGCAGCTGTACTCACTCTCTTTGGTTGGTGTAAGGAAACGAACGATGGGTGAGTAGATGTTCCTGGCTGTTGTATTGCGAGGAGACACTGGGTCAATTTCTGACAAGATACGCTCATGGTGGCGCATGATGGGCCTGATCGGAGTCTTGAAGGCCAAATCTAGTTCACAAGGAGACAATCAGTCAGAAAAAACAATCATTAGAGGAGGGAACAGTGTAATGGAAACAAAACACAAAAAATATAAAAAGCATCATTAAGAACAACTGATAGCTGCCAAACATACCTGTTTCTCTGTCGTCAACAGCAAAGGCTCTCTTCCTTGCTCGTCCACGAGGCAGTGGTCGTCTTGTCATTGTGGGAATTTCGTCATCTGAGTGGTGGGAATTATCGTCCACTGTCTCGTCATCCTACAGTTTAAATAAAAAATTAATTAATGAAAACTATAAAGCATCATTGTATGTGCTCAGGCCAAACACCATAAATGTTGCCCCAAGAGGTCTTCTATCAAGCACAACACTGCCCAATGGCATTGTACTGTTCCACTACAACTGAGGGAATAATGAGGGTAAGTTATTCTTACCATTCAGACAATTTTGCATAATGATTTGTGAACAATTATCTATTCATTAAAAAACACCCAACTATTTATGTTACTGAAGTTGAAAACATGCACCCAAAATACCTTAATAAACTTTAAAGAAGCTGGAACGCTACACTTACTCACTACCTCAATACATGCTCTTTGTTGCATGGACTTTGTGCAACATTGTGCTATCGACTGAGCCTTTGAACAGACAAACACCAAAATGAGTGCTTTGCTGTATGATTGTGCTATTATTCAAGTGCAAAACAGACACAAAAAGACAACAAGCTCAACTACAAGAAAGCAGAACTCTTTCCAACTTGAAATGTGTGCAGTAAATTGCACAAGTACACATGCATAGCAACATATATATATATATATATATATATATATATACACCTGTGCAATTCTGCTACAAGATTATGCATCACATTGTTGTTTTGGGAAGTTCTGTTTGCATTACCAAGCAACTGACACTGTACCTCAGTCCTGCACTATATGGTGTGTATCAGTTGCATTTTACATTATTTTTCTTTCATTCTGCAACAGTCACACCAAAGAAAATGCCAACATGTGGGCCATTGACATAATGACTCAAGAGAGCCAGCATACATTGCTAGAGTCCTGTTTGTAAACAGTCTGCATGCATGTGTCCCGGTGACCTACTTTTGCTGAGACCCTCTCTCATGCAACTAGGTTGTTTAATCCTCTGCTGCAGCATCACAGTCTCAGAGCTGCATATCTGAACCTTTTGCGAAAGCATCACATGGGAAGACATTAGTGATGTCTCTATGTTGTAGACGTCAAGCATCTATTGAGGAAATTGCAGCCAACTGCTGAATAGATATTTGCTTTGTCCACTACATTTTGCTCCTTCAAAACTGGAAGGACTGTATGTGTACAATGTTTATTTTATGTGGAGAAAAGCACATTCAAATGAATCCAAAAGGCGGCATTTAGCCCTTTGAAACCTGAATGCCAACAGTTTTTCTTGTGCTGCATTTAGTTCTCTATTTCAAGAGAATGTACACCTTTGAAACCTGGACAAAAAGGTTTAATTCTCTTCAAAACACATAAGAAAAGACAATGGGCAAATTGCAAGAAATTGGTAGTGTGACAAGAAAACAGCCTAAAAAATATATTTAAAAAAAATTCCCCCATTTATTATAAGCACCATTCTTTCAGGTCATTTAGTCTTTGTTTGTTTATTTACTTTTTTGTGCTAATTTCAGGTAATTTTCTTGCAACTTTCCTTTTTGCCTTTTTTGTCATTTCTTACGTTGCTCACTGCCTTTCTCGTATGTTGTTGTGAGAAATCAAGCCGATTTGCTCAGATTTCAAAGGGTTAAACGCACAGGCATTGTTCATTTCTAGCACAATGTGATCAATTTAAGTGATAGAGTGCCAACACACGATAATCCATGAAATGTTGATCAGATCCTGTCCATCGTAGTTACATCGGATTATTTATTTATTTATTTTTTAAACGCAACAAAATGGCAACCGATGCTATGAACGCAACATGATCTCAAGGAAGGGATGATTATTTTGGCAGGACTGATTAGCGCTAGTTTGCTTTTAGTGTAACCAAAACACGCCAACTGTGTCCATCACCTCTTCTTGCATTATTTAGTGCTGACGCTCGCTACTTTAACATCACATAGCAGTTTGCCTGTAAACCACGAATTTATTTGAAAAACTTTAGCGACTGCACGAGAAGTTAGTTGAGAAGCAGACTTGAAAGCTTGGTTAACATCAGTAATGCAGGGATGAAAGGCCAGCAGTCGACCAGATGCTGCTCCGGGCTTCAATACAACAGCTAGCTAACGTTAGCAGAGAACGCTCGCTAATATAGCTAACGTTAGCTAACTACCTAGCATTAACTGTTAGAGCACCGAAACAGTTACTTATACAATTCAATACGGTGCCTTAGCGTCAACTAACACGGTGTTATTTGGTGAAATTAATGTCTGTGTTGCTATTACAAGGTTACAGGCTGATAAAATAACCGTAGAGAAAGGTAATGTGTTACCTTGGTCTGAAGGGGGCTTTCCGTCCCAGATAAGCGCGTACCTCTCGGCGTCGCTTTGTTGGACCTTCGGCGGTTGCTCCCCGGCGTCTCCGAGCAATATGCAACGGTTCTTTGAGACCGAAGTCTCATTTTCGCTTCTCCAATCGTAACTTTTTAGCATTCACACACAAACTCCACAGTGAGCCCGATGCCTTGTTCTTATTTTTCCCTCGGTACAGTGTCTGAGAGTCGCTGTAGCTCCGCCCCGCTGGTTGGCGTGTCTTCTCGAATCATTCAGTGTGTTTAAATCTGCCGGGGTGCGATAGGTTCTCCACTGCGGACACTCTGACTGGGCGGTGCTTCAGAAAGCTCCAGCTTTAACGTGAGACGCAAGTCACGTTGCAGGCTGGCGAGCGACGGGTCATCATCTAGATCAATACAGAAACTGCTGTTTTACAGGCAAATTTCCCCCCAAATACATAAATTATATTAGTGAAGATATGCTGCCGGTTCAAAATAGAGGATAAAACAGTAGCACTTAACGCAAACGAAAGCATTTCCAGTCAGAAGCCCTATTATTTTATTTATTTATTTATTTATTTATTTTACTTTTTTTTTGCACATTCTTGGGCCATATTTTGTTAAGTGGCTCAATACTGAAAGCATTCAAACCAATGTCTTTATGCTTCAAGGGATTAACCGTATTGGGGGCAACAATTCAGATAATTTAGCAATTTAGCAGCTGTGGAAATTAACTATATGTGGGCTACATTTACTCAAATACAGTACTTAAGTCCAACTTTGAGGTACTTCAAGACTACTTCACTCAGGTATTTCCATTTTCTTTTACTTAATACTCCCAATCAACTACATTTCAGAGGCAAACATTAAACTTTGAAATCAATAACGGTTAAAGACAATTAGGCCTCATGGAATGCATCAATGGCGTAGCCTATATAAGCCATATGACTTCAGGTTCACAGTGTAACTGAATTCCACATTATGCCAATGAAGACGTCAGATGTTTTGGCACTCTTAGCTAGAGCTTCAACGATAAATTGAATAACTGATTAGTTGTCAAATATCAAATTAATCACAAAATAATTTGATAATCAACTTAGTGAGCCATTTTTTAAGGAAAAAAGTAAAAATTCTCTGGCTCCAGCATTAGTTATCTTAGGCTTTGAGAAGCAATGATTGACATTTTTCACCTTTTTAAAAAATTTTTTTACATGTAGGCCAAACAACTAATCAATTAATTAAGAAAATAAGGGGCAGATTGATTGACAATGAAAATAGTTATTTACAGCCCTATAGTTAACTAAAATAGTTTGTTAAAAGACCTAGATGGATCTTTAAGTGCCTTTTGGTGCCAGCATCAATGTTACTGAGTAAATGTTGAACACACTTAAATACTCTGTTTAGCTAGCCAATTAAAAAGAGAAGAATGCATATTGTTTACTAATTTATCTTAGAATACACAAAGAAAACACTCCAAACTCTGGTGACATTTAAGAAAGATGATATTTTATTCATTTCAGATTCAAAATAAAAGTATTCACACAAACACATATTGAGTAAATAGGCAAGATTAGCTCTTCACCCTTCAAAAACAAAGAAAAGAAAAACAAAAAGAAAAAAAACAGTTGCATTGCCCACTGCCACTTCACTGTTACCGTGATTACCGGGAAACATCCCATTCATCAAAAAAGACTAAAAAATGACTCACAGTACCAACAGTGGTACTATAAGTAGCACTTGTAGAGCTAGAGGTTCCCTGTTGATGCTCAAATAAACTACATGGCAGAAGTGTTACGAACCTGTAACACAGAGAGAGAGACAGAGAGACAGAGAGAGACACCCCAGAGTCCAAAACAAACCTCTCAGTCACCTACCAGGGTGATACAAATATCTGCTGAGAGTAATTCACTGTGTTCCCAGCAAAAAATAATGATATAAATACACCTCAATACAATATACTGGTATATTGGAGCTCATTTCAGACCCTGGTGCCCACTTTAACGCCCTCTTTGTGTACCCACCAAAACTGTAACCTGAATTGTGTTAAATGCATCAAACTGGAGGTAGAGGTAGATTTTCCTGAGAAGCTGTATGAGACAAGAGCTTTGTTTCAAATCTGAAGTTAACGTGAAGACACGTGAAGTCCACAAGTACATCACATGCCTCCCTAAAATCATCATCACATTAATCATCATGTCACTAATAAATTTGCTCTAAGTGTAATCTCTGTGTGCCAGGGTTGCTACAGCATTTCCATTTTTAAAAAAGCATAGAAAGAGCAAAAACAACAACAAAAAAAAGAACATGATATAATGCATAGCCCCCAAAAGCCATACTTCAGAAATATTCTATTTAATGAATCTTAGTAATACAGATTAATACAACAATTGTCACAGCAGAAGGCATCTTGTTATTTTTCACTTTCCTTGTCCACAGTCCCCCTGATGGAGGTAAAGTCAGTGGTGAAGTTCAGTCAAAAGCCCCGAAACCCCACATGCACCTTAACTCGTAAATGTTCCAGCAGGATTTCCATGTCGGCAACATGTGGGAACAGGAGTCAATTTTCCATGCAAGACACTCTGGATCTAGTAAGGTTTCAGAAGGTTCTTTAGCTACGGCTCTGGTGGGAGTAAAAGCAGCAATATTTCAAGGTAAAATACTTGAAAGTTATGACATAGAGCGAGCGAGCAAACCACAAGAGAATCTGAAGGCCCTGAAAGGTACATTTACAACCTTATGTTGTGAGGGAATCAAACTGTAAGACAAACAAAATGTGTTTTGCATTATGAATGTGAAAAAAAAATCTGCCTTTTCTTTTTATTAACACACCTCACATAAAATTTTAACAAGTGGATAAATGCTGGAGACAGTGTGGACAGACAGATGTCAATCACATGTATAAAAATACAAACATTCTGGGACAGGGTTATTCAGATTTTTGAGATTTTACAAGATTTCCAGAGACACCTGAACTGTGTACCAGACCCAATGACATAATTCAAAAGAAGGATATCTATCGCTTCAAAATCCTGATACTTGCATGTAAAAAGGCAGGACAGAGACTGACAATGCAAAAAAAGTAAGCTCCATGGAAAAACTGACTCATCATCTCATGACTAAAGCCAAGACCCTGAACAACGCGGGAGAAAATGGACTTCATACAAGAGAAGGGGTTGAAGAGAAGAGCTGTGTTCTCAGCCAGTCTAAAACAAAAAAGTTCAAATACACATATATGTAATATATATATGCACACAGCCATTTGTGTTTATGTTGATGCATGTATTCATCCATACATATATATTAATATGTATGTTTCATGACCTTATTTTTCCACAGTTATTCTATAGTTACCTCATTCGTTGTCTCGTGAAGCACTCTGTAACATCTGTTTTGAAAAATGTCCTATATTGATCTCATTTTTGTCATTAATGTGGTTTTGTTATGGATTCTGTTCAGTGTAATAGTAACTGAAAAATAAATATATAAAAAGTTAAAAAAAAAAAAAAAGACAACAATTTGAGTGTGGCTGAGTCACTGTTTTCCGAACTGTACAACAGCACATAAATGCACCAAACAAGCAGACTTTTGAAAACAACCCAAGCTTTTAAACTGCATTACCACACAACAATAATGTAACTTTGACAAAAAAAGAGAACTGCAGAAGTCTTGTCCAACATTGTGTAATCTAATGATGAAAACAAAGCAGTTACAGACGCTACAGACACATAAAAAACAGCTGGTGGCGTTCAGAAAAAAATACCATTCTGAACCAAAACCCACTGATACATTTTTCTGAGCTACATTGCTACAATGTTTCTCAAAATATGGAGGAAGATGCCTGACTACAGCTACAATAAAACGAGCAAGACACGATTGTTTATGGTTTTCAATACGTTAATGAATTCTGTAAGTAAATGCCTTTAACAGTTTGATTTCAGCGAATCATTTAGTGTGCCGTGATGATCTGAAGAGGCTTTGTCAGCTTAATGAGGACAACACTCTGAAAACACTGGAAGGATATGAAGATATGAACACTGAAAATATGGATTTTTTGCAGTTAATGTTCAGACTGAATGACATTAAAGAGACATCAGACATTTTTGCGTTTCCATTTAGGAACTGATTGTGCGTCGTAACAAAAACCTTCCACTGAGGGGAGCTCTTGTTAAGACTTTGAACCCTCAACAGCTCTGGTTCCCTTTGCATTACTAAAGTCGGTATCTGATTGTCTGTGGTATTACAATCTCTTTCATGGAAAAGTCTTTATCAACAGCATTTTTGATGAGGTTATCCTGCATGAATATGACCTCTAACAGTCTGTTGTGCCTTAAGAAAAGAAAATCTGCCAAAGCTTCATTGAGGTAGAATTCGGGTGTGATTGTGGTCGAAGGGATGTCAGAGTGTTTGGAGGTATACAGTGTTGACATAACATCTCCTGATTGTCGCTACCACGCAATTAAGAACCTTCCCTGAAGATGCTGCCATGCACATACTGAAAGAGAGCGAGAGAGAGCTGCAGTACCTCCACTGTTAATGTAAATATCTCACAGAGCCGGTCAATAGATATATATGATAAACATGGATCTGCTGGAGGGGGCAGGTGCTTAAACGTTGCCTCAGGGGCCAAAAGGTCACAGGGTCAAATCTAAAAAAGCAATGTTGATCCTTTAGATCATTATTGATTGAATTTTGCTTTCTCCAGCAGCCCCCTCCCCCCCACACACTAATGCTTTCAGCCACAGTGTGTCTCAATTTGATTGTCAGTCATTACAAGCGACTGTGACATCTGCTATTCATACAGAGAGAGACATGAAGGGCTTTCTGTGCGTCATCAAACTGACGGAGTAAAAAAATCTGTTCGCATCGTAATTTATGAAATTTAGCGCTGAACTAACTCAAGGCTAGCTGGTGAGATAGCCTTATACAGGGTCATTTTATCCTTGTTCCTGGACTTGAAAAATCTATTTTATGCTCCACCTTACATATACCATATAAATAAGACAACAGCTCTGTTTGAATGGTTAATGAATGCTGTTGCCAAAACTGCAACAATAAGACCCAGATCACAATAAAAAGACCTTGAAGTCACTGAAGTTTCAAGATGACTGTTATTCAATAAATTTTGCCATACTGTATAATTGTGTGGATAAAGATGTACGTCATAACTGCACACGACTCTCAAAATGACTCAACTGCCTACAGTAAGGAGGCAGCCAGAGGGCACTGACTGTTTAACATGTTCCCTCAGCTCCTCACTGCATACATGAAATTCTCTATAACAAATAAAACAAAGCTGAGAGTCTCGAAACCAGACAGCATCAAACTGCATGAATGCCATTCAAATTACAAAAGACAAAACGGTTGATAAGTCTGTTGGACTGAAGCAACATCTGCAAAACAACTTTCTCTTCCCCTAATGACGAAATGAATCCCATATGTTATTACACGCTTCTCTATTACATCTGTAATATTTCTACTGCAAATGTTTCTTGGGCATTAAAAGTATTGAATCAGTTGAGTTTAACGTTGGTGGTCGGAGCCAAAGAGCTCGTGTTTATAAGTAATGCTAGACTAGCCGCAGTTTACGGATTGCCAACCTTTATCAGACCAAAACCCAAATCTATTCAGTTCAATACTATACAAAAGAGAATATCAAAAAAATCTCCATATAAGCAAGGCTAAAAACACATTTTTAAAAATATTTTTAAATGAAAAATTACAAACAATTAATTGATAAGTTGACCATTATTTTTCTGTTGATTGATTAGTTGACTTCTTGTTGTAGCTCTAGTTGGCTTTATTACTTGCTTCTCGCTTAAAAAACACTGCAGTTTTCAATTCTATAGGGATACAACTCAAACACTGATATCCTGTCTCTGCTTCCCACTGAGCCTCTGACAAACTTTTAAAAATTCAACTAAAGCCTCACTTTTCTTTCTAGGAAGTGGAGCTGGACAGTGAGGAGCATTTAATGACTGAATGCTTCTTTGAATGAGAGTTGTTGGCTGTCCGCGTATAAAGAGAACTTTTCAAAACTGACCGGTGTTTGTGTAGCAGCTGGTGGTGATTTCCCACCAAGAGGCTCGTCCAGAATCAAAGCGGCGACGGCCATCTGGTGATATTTGACTGGAACAGTAAAAACTGATTAGACCGAGGTACTGCTTGCTCTCTGCTCATATCATGCTGTGTTAAGGCCTCAGAACAGAACCCACATACAAAGCCTGATTTTCTTCCTAACGTCAGTAGGAATGAGGCTGCTTTGCGTAGGGGTCGGGTCGGGAGGGAGTAGAGTAACAATCTTTAACAGTCCAGAAAGGTAACATGGGTTTAAGTTCAAAAAGCTGAATGATTGATCTACAGAAACACGACTACACATGAATTATCTCTACTTGTTATAACTACCTGCAGCACATGCTCGTACAAACAAGAAGACACAAGTGACTGCTCAGCCGCAGCTACATCTGAGATCACATTGTCAAAAGCTCCAGTTAAGCAACATCTAAAAACAGTGAGAGGATCACAAGACATTCTCTGTAATATCCTTGACAGCCGGTCTCAAGGAGACCGGTCCTTGTCGCAGCTCAGGATAAGAAGCACTTGGATCAGAAGAAGCACTAAAGTCATGCAAAACACAAAGCTGAAACAAAAAACAAAAGCATCTGTCATCTATCATACAAAACAAATTGTCAGATATGAGCTGAAGAACTTCTCCTGAAGCTCAGAAAGCATCTCCTGACACCTGATTGTCCATGTGTCTCCACAGTGACAAGGGTTTAGTAAATACACAGCACCTGTGAATTTAAAGAGATAGTTCAGATATTTTTTGAAGTGGGGCTGTTTGGGGTACCTCACGCAGACCGTATGTTACAAACAGTAGATGTTAGTCGGCACGCCCTCAGTTTGAACAAACAGGCTGGAGTTTGACATGAAAGCTAAGCAATCTACTGCTGTGGATGGGGGTCAGCAACAGAACATATTTTAGCTACCTAAACAAAGTCACACTTGAAAAAATCAATCACTTCAAGCGTACCCTATATTTTGAATATTTTCACTGCTTATCCTTAATGTCAGACAGTGATTTCCAGATGGAATATGAAGCTGTTATATCACTCTCTTTAGAGCCAGACTCCAAAGACAAACAGAAATGTAACATCGCTGAGTGCAGGAGCTGCTGGTCTACGGCTGCCCTCAACAGTTTAGTTTGACGTGTTATTGTGTGACTGATGTTTAAAAGGGTTAGCCTGGATTCACCACAGTCACACAATAACATTAACGTATTGAAACAGTGGTAGACCAGCAGTATGTGTGTTCAGTGAGGAAAAATTACGTTTTTCTCAGTGGAGTCTGGTGGCTTTCACAAGAGGATAGATAGGGAACTGAAGGTGTTAACAGCTTCTGTACTGAAATGGGCTGTCTGATGTAAAGGTGAAGAAAGCTAGGGAAGGCAAGCTAAAATACATTTTGTAGATGACTCCCATCCACAGCAGCACATTGCTTAGCTTCTGTGTCACACTCTAGCCTGCTTCTCCAAATTGGGGCATGCCAACAGACATGTACGGTTTGTAATCTACTGACTATGGGTAAGTACCCCCATACAACCGCACTTTAAAAACTCAGAACTATCCCTTTAAGACAGGAAATCACATGTTTCCTACCTCACTCCTGATCGCTGAAGGGTTTTATCTACAAATACAGGCATGCATCTGACCTTAAGACAATCACTCCACTAGAAGGCCAAGTTAGAAAAAAAAAATTAAAATCGATCTTCCCACAGAGAAAGATGTTGAAAAGCATTGCTCTGTCACGATATTGTACAAAGCGATGAGCAGATTGGACACCTGAGAACAATCGTATATTATTCACATACAATCTGAGCCCCAAACGGCAACAGTCGGTGTGTACACCTCTGAGGCTCAGAAGGTCCAGCGTGTAGAAGTGCGGCAAGGGGGGGAAAAAAACCCCTCATGTAAGGCTTTAGTTCATTTTCCCACCTGCACGACTGACCTTATGCTTACAAAACAGCCATTTTGAACACAACGCTTGACAAACGACCAGCAAGATGGGCACGGGTATGCACTGAACTGGCCTTCTGTCAACAAGCAGGTGAGGAGAACAAAATAAGCCAGCTATCTCAGGAAGAACAACAACTGCTTGAATTCATCAGCTATGTAGCATTACAGCTAATTTGCTTCTACCAAGTATGTAGCGATCAATAATGTATCAAATGTATGAAAAGGCAAACCAATATTCTCGCAGATTCTCCAGTTTGTTTTACATTTGAGTTTCACTGGAGCATATGCAGCAGTGATATCATGTGTATCTCTGCACACAACAGGAGCGCACACCTGCACTGGACCCTTTCAAACAGAGATCCAAAATGGCTGCCATGTGAATAAGGTTTTACACAAAATGAGGTCACAACGGTAAATTGTTATATGCCCTGACGAAACAACATATACCTTTAAAGCTTTTCTGATTAAAAATAGAGGATATTCATATTTTCTTTTTTTTTATATAGAATTCTAAATATATAATTTTTTTTTCCTGCAGTGAGAGGATTGTTAAAGATTTAAATGATAAAACACAGTGAAGAG
Organism: Plectropomus leopardus; assembly: GCF_026936395.1. Classification (NCBI taxonomy): domain Eukaryota; kingdom Metazoa; phylum Chordata; class Actinopteri; order Perciformes; family Serranidae; genus Plectropomus; species Plectropomus leopardus. The sequence continues at coordinate 16,347,240 of NC_142180.1, forward strand.
AATAACAATAATGACACTAATAACATGAAAAGGTAAAATAAAATTTAAAAAATCTCTCCCCTAGAGGATAAAACATCGCTGTCAATCAGTAGCTGTTTTTGTGTGTGTAAACAGTGCATTACCCTTCCAAGTTATTACCTTCTCTTTTGTTCTCCAATAATCTGTACATTTATGCGGAAATAAATAATTCACAGGTTGTGCATACATATTTGTTTAGCATATACTGGCTCTCAGTTGAGATATTCTTTTTTTTCCGAAATTATTTTGGCTATGAAGAACAAAAGAGGTGAGTTGGTGAGAGAAAACCTGAGATAGTGTACTTCAAGTGATCTGAGTTTCAGTTTGTGTCTTTCTGTACAGTTAATGGTTCTTCTCTTTTGGCATAGATTATGTAGAAAATGAGGTTGATTTTTGGCTTTACTTAGCGTGGTACTTAAAAAAAATAAAGAAAAAAGGCTGGGGGTTTGTTAAGACAACGGGTTGCTGGAGGCTGAGGTTGAGGTAGGTGTGTTCTGCTGCTGCTGCTGTGGTACGACACGACTGCTGACCGCCTTGTTAGAGACGGACGATCCAGGGGCACCGGACAAGGCCGACCCTCCTGCTGCCTGAGCAAAAAGAACCCCTAGACATGAAAAGAACCCAAAAAATCATGTTAGAACACAGTGTGGCTGTTAAATTTCATCTCAGTTGTGAAATAAAACTTAAAGGGGATCTAGTATGCTCATTTTCAGGTTCATATGTATAGTTTGGGTTTCTGCTAGAAAATGTTAAATACTTAAAGGTAAAAAAAACCCACTTTATGTTCCTCTTAAACCCTTCGTTTTAGCACCTATCTCATTAAGATCCCCTTCCTAAAAAGCGCGGTCTGCTGTGATTGGTCAACATTTCCAGGTCTTCCTTATTTTTTACAAGGCTGTTCAAAAGAGGCTGGGACACACTCTTTGACCCCATGGGAGCTTGGAGTAAGCGCTCAAACTTTTAGGCACACTCTAATCAATAGTGTCCAATAAGCTGTACAATGGAGTGTGTGCATAAAGAAAGTATTTGCTTATTGTCTTTTATTACAGACTTTTTTGTTCTTTGATAGAGCGCCAGCTATTGAGCCTTTCGGCAAATGCACACCAGATTTCTGTGTGTTGTACCTCAAAAATGTGACGTATTTGAGCCTGTGAGTTCTCCTGTTTTGAACCTCCTTGATTTTTTTTTACCTTGAGTGTGTTTTGCCCATGGATGTATAAGGAGAACTGGATACAGCATTGAAAGCAGGGCCCCGTTCATTCCTGTGAAAGTTCCCCTGGGGCGCATGAAGCCAAACAAGTTCAACTGCTGTATATAAAATCACCCAGATGATCCGCACTGTGTGACCATAGAGCAAGCGCACTTGTGACATCCACCGGCCAAGTCTGACCACTCTGGTCTGACGCTACACTTACTTTAGTGGGGATGAAATGATTAAATTGTGCAGCTCTCCTTTACTTTACAAATGTTTTCGAACCGAATGGATCAAATCCTGATGGTAAAACAAGTCATGTCTTGCTAGGACATTTTTTTCACTAAATAATAGGCTTCTCTTTTGCCATATAAGTCAATGGAAATTTCTTGAAAAACAAGAAAAACTCCAAGGCACTCTCTTCTAAATGCCTTTCTTATCACAGCATAGTCATGCTTGACTTCCTGATGAAGGCTTGATGCCGAAAATGCGTCAAAGTTTTTTTTTAAAGGTTTGCATGATCGTGCTGTGATAAGAAAGGCATTTTAATTGTTTGAAAAGAGTGCCTTGGATTTTTTCTTGTTTTTCCCTACCATTTTTTGAATCCAATCATTCCCATTGTTGGGCCCCAGAGGATGACAGTGTAATTACACTGTTTGGCCTATATGAAAATTGGCTTCAAAGCCCAGTGCACTTCTTGGGGGTCTGGTTTTTGGCTAGTTCTGCCCTGGTGTGCTGTGATTGGCTAGTACTGGTCTCCCTACCTAAAACCATAAACTGTTCTTTTCACAAAGCTAAAAAGAAACCAGGCTACCGGTTTCCCCCTGTTTCCAGTCTTTATGCTAAGCTAAGCTAAGTTTCGGTAAGACATGAAATGGAACACTGATAAAAATGAGATAAGAATAAAGGAGAGTTCCTGATTATAAATTAACATACATATTTCCTGAGAAGAAAGGAGGTGATCAGTTAGACTTCCTATTCCACACAGGTGATACTCACCAGTATACACCACTCCATTGAGCTCCACTGACATGCTAATGCTGCTTGTGCCGTTGGTGGTGAGATTCAGGGCAGAGTCCTGCCTGCCCTCTATAAGGAAAACAAACCACAAAGGAGAGCTTTGTTAACAAAACTGCACTTTTATTCAGGATAGGGACTACAAAATGTCTTTGAGACACGTCAACCTCTCCCTTAATAATCTACAAACCAAAAGAGCAACTCATGAACACAATACTTTCTCACAGCACAAACAATTCTGTGTGAATTTTCAGAAAACGTCCAGCATTTCTCTGAACTCACCTGTATTGTCAGTACTGAGAAACAGGCTGCGTGTTCAATCAGATAGACAACAACCAAGATACGCTTTGCTATAAGATCAAAGTGTCTACTCGCAGAAGGGAATCCCCTGCTCTCTCTCACTCTCTCTCTCTCTCTCTCTCTCTCACACACACACACACACACACACACACAGATGTAATATATGAAGCTGCTTCTATAAGCTAAGCAGGTCAACCTATAGGCCTGCTGTGGGTTACTTCCTCACTGTTGGGTGTTGTGGTTTGTGTTGAGATGACAAGAATGTCTCGAGATGTTGCCAGGAAGAGGTGGGTGAAATCCAGTTTGTGTAAATTTTGGGGTAAAATAATTAAAGAGAAATCCACAGTGATGCTCACAGCAGATGTGATTTGTTAATACTGATATGCATTTTTTCATTATGGCAGATTTCATCATCTTCTTCTTCTGCAAGACTGTACTTTGTGCCGATTGATTATGGAGTATGGATTTACACTACACACCAAAATTTTATTTTTATGTGAATGATATGCATATATTGATGTCTCTTGAACCAAATGACCCTGTTCTATTTACTGCAGCCTTTTACTCGGTTGGAAACAGGTGGCCAACTATTAATTTGCTGAAATTCAACAGAGATAAAAAATATGATTTATATTGTCAGACTAAGGAGGAGACCTACTTCCATCAAAGCAGTAGTCATAGGTCATAGATTTGAAAATTACGGTTGAATTTCAAATCAATCTGGTCACAAAATTAGCTTTCTTATGTCTGAAAAGCCACACTTTAGTTGGACCTTTTGAGTCTCAGATGCAAGGGGTTGGGTTTGTTTCACCAGAAAATTTTAGGCATCAAACACTTAAATTCCTGCATTCTAGTGAATTTAATGCAACAATATGAACCTTTTCTGCATCAATTAATGAATTAAATTATTATTATTTTTTGTTAAAATAAAAGTCGTGGTACTTTAATTCTTTTTTATTACATGTTCTCAGTACTGAGGAGGGCATGTCCCCTGCTTCTCTCTCAAAATCTTCATCCATGTTCAGATGTAAGAAAGCTGGTTAACACTTTTTTGTTTATTAAAAAATGGAAGGGATTATTTTGGGGGAGTTTTCCCTCATCTGCTGAGAGGATCTAAGGACATAGAGATGTTGTACGCTGTAAAGCCCTCTGAGGCAAATTGTGATTTGTGATATTGGGCTTTATAAATAAAATTGAAGTGAAACTGATTTGAACCCACAGGGAGTGCAGGCTTCTCGATCTGATGTAAAAATATCACTGGTTGTTTTGTTGACAATATATCAGAAACTCAACTGCGTATTCGGTACCTTGGTTATTGATGCGGATGTTCATGGGTAACTGAGCGGTCATGGCAAGCAGGTTGTGTTGCAGTGCTCTCTGCAACAGTCGTTGGTGCTCCTCGGCCGGCAGCGCCATCTTCTTCTCTGGTGGCTCGCCAGCTTCCAGTTTGTCCCTCAGCTGCTCCAGAGCTGCCACCTGAGCCGCCATCGCTGCTTGAGCTGCCGCTGCCTGCACGGCAGCCACCGAGTGACCTGCCAAGGCCCCTGCTGGCAGACGAGCCACACCGAGCCCCGGCAGCGGCTGGCCTCCCTCCTCTTCTGGCCGGAGAGAAAGGGAAACTTTACACAAATACAATGGAAAACGATGTTGTTCAGTCATGATGTAAATTATGTTCCTCTTGGACCACACTGATTGAAAAACAGCTTTGTGGTAGTAAATATATTGTTTTGAAATTCAAGGTTTTGTAACATCCTTCTGACTTCACAGAGGATCTATCTCCAGTTATAAGAAGGATTGATATATTTATTTGAAAATGTTGCAGGCAAGTTTTAACACAATATTTATAACAATTTCAAAAAATATAAAAAAAAGAATGCAAAATCAAAAGTCTGTCATTAAATGCTCTGATGACTCAAAACAACCTCTTTCTTATTTCCAAGTCTTCAAAGTACTCGATGCGATGTGAGCAAAAACCTCACCTTTCTTGATCTTCTGAACAGGGGTAAGCGAGGCCCCGTTGGTGCCCACCGTCAGGCCCACACTGGCCGAGGGGAGCTTCGGTGAGGAGAGCATGGTGGGAGTCCCGTTGGGCGAGTAGGTGAAGAGGGAGCTGCCAAAGCTCTGTCGTCGGCCCTCCCGCCGATTACTGTCGATGGCTGCCTGGAGCTCATTGGGGTTGCTCAAGGCCCTCTTATCACATTCGTATGGGTACAAGTACTTCATGTATCTGACAGGAAGACAATGTATTTTTATTTCATTAAAGGGCTGTTAACACAGGGATGTTCTGAGCTTTAACCCACTGCTGAAAATTTCAATAAGTTTCTTAAACTAAAATACAAAACTTAAACAAAACTGTTTTGTGTGGGCATCTTTAAACCTAAAGGGGTATTCTGGGTATTGCCGTTGTTGTACCCACATGGCTGAATGCACTTTTTGCGAGTCACTTTGGATAAAAGTATCAGCTAAATAAACATAATGCAATATCATCACGATTGTGCTTAAAGATGATAATTTAAAAAAAAAAATCCTATGTAACAAATTTTAAGCGGAATGAACACCAACCTGCAGGGAGGGTCTAATGACGACACTATGAGGATGCATTATGGAATGTGTAGGATCTATTGTTTTTGAGTTTCACCTAAACTGGGCACTTAAATTTAGGATGTCTTGGCCTCTGTTTTCAACAAGTTCACAAACATTATGGATGGACAATGCTAAACTGGTGTGGTTCCCCTTTTAAAACCTGGTTAGTGTCTCCAGAAGATCACTAGCTACAGTAAAACATGCTGGCTCTCGACCATACAAGTTACTGAGTGATGGAAGAATGAACTTAGTAATGGAACAAGATTTTGAAAATCCAGGTCTCATTCTCCTAAGATGGGATCTGCAGTGCAGCTAATTAGGAGTGAGAACATGCTGCAGTCCGAACCTACTACAGGAAGTGAGTTCAAACACAGGGGTTAATTGGTCAAACGAAATGGCTGTTGACATTTGATAGCCAGCAGCTCCACATGCTAGAAGTAGTAGTAGAAGTAGTAGTAGTAGTAGTAATGGCTGACTAACATGGAAACTCAAATCAGTTGTGTTATTTATCTCTACTCTAAACAACAACAGGAATCAAAACTGTCCATAAATTAACTTCTGGTTAGTTTTGTTCACAGGTTCTTGTGGCTTGTAACCTACAGTGTGAATAAATACAGTGTGAAATAAATATAAAAAAACTGTAGGTGTGATCACACTACTGTGTCTGTGTGTGTGTTTGTGTGTGTGTACTGACTGTGTGCGGAGGGTGAAGGCTGCACTGGTGATTGAGGTAGGCAGGTTGAGTCCCTTGGTGATCTCCCTCCACAGCTTCTTGTTGATGACCTCCACCAGGCCACCCTTCTCTGTCACCAGCCGGTAGAGCATGTACAGATCCAGGACCTGCTTGGCCATGATGGGAATACGATTCACTGGGGTTCCTGTAATAACACGCACACACACACACACACAAACACACACACACAGAGGAAAGGTCAACATAGAGATAAAAAAACGCTGTCATGGCAGGAGACTTCTTTTTATATTGACAGAAACATGCTTGCTGGGGTTTGACACATGTATGAAAAGAGCTTTAAGCTGATGATGATGATTGTGCTGTGATATAATTATTGTTCACTCACCACCTTGCTTCAGCTATCCTTTTGCCTCTTCAGACAATAAGGCTGGAGCATATTTTAATGTTTTTTTTTCTAACTTTGACAATACACACAGCTTCAATGCAAGTCCATCAAATTTGCATGAAAATAAACAAGCTTAGACTCTAATGAGGGCGAGATAATATAGGTAGGAGTAGTAATCAACTGCAGAAGTTTTGTGTTTTTTTCTGAGTTATTTTTTCCCCTTTTCACCTGTAGTGTCTCCCCTTAAACATAATGATCCCAAACACAATCGTGAAGCCTCAGTTGTCTGTATGACCTGCAGATGGCACTCTCACATTCTCAGTTGGGGCTGGGCAAATCTGCCCATCCCTGCTGGTTCTGACACTGTAAACATTTCACATTGGTTTTTCAGTTGTGAGCACATGTCAGATGTCTCTCATGTCAGTCACTGGCCCCGTGGATCTGAATAAAGCAGCAATAAATCAACTTGACAAATTAAATGCGTCTGAGACCGATGTGAAATGAGCCGTGGGGCATTTGCGCACCCATTACATGCAAATAGAATATTAGACAATAAGTTTCCTAAGTGTGATGATGAGTTGTTCGGATGAAGACAAACTGGATTTCTTTTGGCTCGGTTTGCAGTTTCGTGTGTTTGCACACTGTGTGTGTCATCCTGCACGGTGGCTGAGTCAGTGTGTGTGTGTGTGTGTTAGACTTGTGAGCAGGGCTGTGTGGATAAGCAGCAGGATGGGAAGGTAAACCAATCCACTCCCAGGTATTGATACGATGTGTCCCTTCTTGTTATAGCCTGGGAACGACAAGGGGCTGCGCAACCATAGAGCAATCATCTCGGAACTGAATAAAGACCCCACCCATGTGAGTGAAAGATGAGAAGACGCTGCTGTGTCATATGTCACAGAGTCAACTATTAAGAGTGCCTGTATGACACCGACTGGAGATAAAGCGACGAGTACAATATGGCAAGATAAGACTCTGAATGGACATAGGTGTACCTCAATGAGTTAGAGCAAATGTAGTGTTTAGTGTACAAACACACACACACACACACACACACACACACACACACACACACTGAAACATACCTCTTTTTTGCATGAAGCTGAAGAGGTCATCTAGAAACTCTTTTCTCTTTGGGTCTCTATCCAGTTCATACAGCTGTAGAGAGAAAGATGAAAGAGACAGATCAAGCAACAACTTATTATTGCATAGCCAAAACAAAAACAATTTGATATCCAGTTTAAGAATACCAAAGAAAAAAGAAAAAGACCTAGTTGTCTGCTGTCATAAAACTAATCTGAATACACTGTAATGCATCATATAGCAGACAGAAAATAAAACATTTGGATCACTTATCAGTGCTTCAACACACAATTAGGCTGGAGGATCTTTTAATTTTCTTTTCTGACTTAAGCCGCATTTACACTGCCTGTACAAGGTGGGAATATCACGACTTAATGCCATCTTGCAGTTCTGTACAGAAAGTCCTATAGTGGAAAGGGGGGACAGAATTGTCTTGCCTCTGAGCCGGAAATGGACAGAGCAACAGCGCCAAAATGAGGTCTGTCTAAAATGTGACATGATGATGGGTACAGAGGTATGACGTTTTGATTACATATTATGTTGGAAACAACACCACGGGAAATTTAAAAAGTAGGTGACAGCAATAAGCAGCTATTTGAAAGAAGACGAACAGTGGTCATAAATGTTCGCAAACTGGGAAAACAATGAGATTCGGGAGCTTCTTACTCACGAGATCAGCTGCCATATAACTGAGAAGGTATATTGTGATTGACATGTTAGGTCTGTTATTGTTTAGAAAGCACTGCCGACACATACAGTATATGTCAAAAGGCAGATGCAGTTGTGTTACATGTCCCGCCCATCATGCCTCTTCTGATTGCAGGATGCCATTACGTGGTGCATAATCACACACTGGAGCGTAATGATGCTGTCAGCGTTTGGTTCTGTGTAAAAATGCAGGAGCGGTATAAAGAAGGTAGGTAGTTGCGGCCCGATGGTGTAATCTCTGTGTAGTGGTGGCTTTTGGCTTTTAACATGTGCAAAGCAAGGAGCAGAATGTGTGTGCATCAAACAGCTGAAAGAAAACATGACATTTGCTTGTCTTGAAAAAAATGTTAAAAGTCTTGTCAATGCTCCTGCTGTGACTGTGAGCTTCTCATCACTTTTTAATGATGATATGAGAAACCAGTGAGTCCTCCTCGAATCATAAGAAGAGATGACAGCCAGAGAAAGTTAAAGTCTGGCTTGATGAGAACCTGATGTGGGCCCAGCTGCTGGCGGGGCCCCGAGCTCTGGAAAAGTTTGGTGAAAGTTAGCAGTAAAAGTGGGGCGCCGACTCGGGGGAGTACAGTGAGGCCATTGAAGCCTGTGGTTGTTTTTCCAGTATGCCAGTGTGACAGAGACATATCTTGTTGGAGGTCTCTCTGTGTATGTGACATTCACTTGATTCTCATAGGTGAGGAAGCAGCCGTACAGTTTCAGTATCGAGGGGTTCACAGTTACATCTACATATCACACTGTATCTATGTGAGGTCGTGGAATTTCATAATCTAGCATTGGAAAGGGCAGGTTGTGAAACACAGGCAGGGTATTGTTTTTAAACAGACAACAGCCCACAGCAAGCAGGCAAATGGCACATCGCATTGACGTCAAATTACGTGACTTACACACGTAATATTCACATAATAGAGCCGCAGCAATTCATCCATCAATGCTGAACTTTCAGTGGTCCAAGTCTCTTAGTATTGGGGGGTTTTGCAGCTTTATTTTGCCCCTTTGAAAAAAAACTGAAGGCTTTTGGTGTTTTGGATTGCTGGCAACTTTGAGATGTCACCCTCGTCTTTAGCAGAGAAGATGAGATGGACATTTTTTGATATTTTCTGGTTCTTTTGAGATCAAATGTGTACAAATAATGCACAAAAAACTGTTAATATTTGCAGCTTTGCATACAAAAACAAATCACAGTACTTTTTTGTTTATCAGAGCTGCCACTAATGACTATTTTCATTATCAGTTATTCTGTTTATTAACCAAACACACATCTGTATAATTATGCAGAATCTCTAGGCAACAGGACAAGGTTTTGGTATTGGTAGTCCATTTGTAGTAGGAGTAGTATTAACCAGTCATGTTTGAGCAGCAGTTAAACAGTTTCTGTGGAGAGGTGTAACACACTGGCCCAAATGCAGTCTCAGAGCCCATCAGCTCTCATCTTGTGATGATTTAGCTAAATTAGCTTTTTTTTTTTAATTGATCTGCATTCCAGTGGAGATATCTTCTTGAAGATAGAGATTAGTCTAAATGTGTGGCACAAGGAGGCACGAGGAGCAAGTCTTAGCCCAGATATCCACTTGCTACACTGGATCAGCCTGTAATATTGGCTGTTGCCCCCAGAGGTTATCACTGTCAGACCGATAGCGAATGGGTTCCAAGATCAGCTGATTATTTCCTCAATGTAATTGTTTAGTTCTTTTACAAAATGTTAAAAAAGCTGACGTGTTTAAAAAGCTTGTTTTAAAAAGCCCCCCCCCCAAAAAAACTGAAAACAAGATAATCTTTGAAAGAACCTACTTTCATCACTACGATCAACATCTACATTATCGTTATTTAGTACCTGAAAAGGACTATAACTTGCAAAGATTTATAGCACATAATTGATTGATTTGTAATGTATTTCAATTTGTAATTACAAACTTTTTCTCACTTGTTCATTTCAACTTCAAACTTTGTATTACTGTAAGTCTTGAAATTTGATATGTGCATAAATATGTCCAAATAAAACCTTGGCCATTTCTGCTTAAAATAGGACTAAAATCAAATATCAAAGTAGTTCCCTGCCAATCAGCCAACTGATTTATTTAACTTATTGTTGCATCTCCATGACTTTTCAGTTCTACCCTCCTGTCATATGTTTTGGCTGCATCACTGATTAAAAAACTCTATCAAGGAGTCCATTTGAAGGAACTGCTGCTCATTTTACATTTGACTGAAAGATTATTTCTGACTTAGTTGCTACTCTGCCCCCACATCAACAAGTGAAGGTAAATAAAACAACAAGCTGAACTTACTGATTCCTACTTTTGCTTTAAAGCACCGGGCCAGAGAAAATGAAAATGAAAGGCTCGTCCAGCTGAAGGCTGGTATCATTGGTGACAGCAGAGGCCCCTTACCATGACCAGGCTGCCCATTATTGTGGCATTCAGCCCTCATTAGTGACACCAAGCTGCCCATGAGATCTTATAATCTAGCGGGCAGGGGGAACAGAGGGGTGGGGACTGGAGAGGATAGAGGTGGGGGTGCGGGCTAATGTACAGGCCTGCTGGAGGCAAGGGAGAGTTTTAATTACAGGATGCATGCATTTCGTGAAGTGCTGCACCATAAATCTTGGAAATTGCCCCCCAACTCCCATCCCCCCATGTTCCTTTATTTGCTCTCTGCCCCCTTTCTTTCTCTCTCTATCTGTCCTGATCGCACAAACAAATATTTCCCTCGTGGCGTAGTGTGAGCACTGGCACATGGAAACAACAAGGCTAACGCTCAGATTCCAGGCTTCGCTCCAGATGTTGTATAAAAAAGGTTTCCACGTCACACTGATGAAGTATTAAATCTGGAGACTTTTTAAAGAAATCTTTGTCCATTTGAAAACATTTAGCAGTGTTATAGTGCTGAAATGTGTTGACTGGTTTCACTATTTCCCTGCCATCTGACAGAGCTGGCGACGACAGTAAAGTGTGAACAGTGTTAACACGCTCACAGTATCCCTCTCACTATCACATATCCAGTTTCAAGTCTCATTCAGCATTCGCTGTTAACACAAAGATGAACACGGTATCCTGCTTTGTATGGATGAACATTTGACTATATCATTATATTCTCATGGCTGTTGCCTTTTGTTTTTGTCTACCAGTGATTCATTAATTAATAATTTATGTGAAGTTTAGAAGGGTCATTTCACCCCAACATCAAAAATACATATTTTTACTCTTACCTGTAGTGCTTTTTATCAGTCTAGATTGTTTTGATGTGAGTTGCAGAGTGTTGGTGATATCGGCTGTAGAGACGTCTGTCTTCTCTCTAATGTAATGGAACTACATGGTGATCAAAGCGCCAAAAAACAGCAGACCTTGTTGTGAGCAGTTTTATGGAGGAACTATTTTCTTTCTTTCATACGATCACCGCACAGAAGGAAGTTTGCACCTACTCAAGGACAAGAGGCTCATGCAAGAGTGAGATGTAAAGATGAGGCTGAGCTGTAACATTAGCTGGCTCAGTGGTGCTAGGTGCGTTAGCAGTAAATGCACACTTCCTTCTGTGCTGTGATATGGTTGGGTGGTGCAGCAAAAAGTAAAAAAGTTCCCATATAAATCTGCTCACAAGGACTGTTTTCTGTTTTTTTCTCAAGTAACCAAGTCATGTGTTCTAGAGAGAGACATTGTTGTTGAGTTTTTTTAAATGTGTTCTTTTGCATCTAATTCCATTATAATGGAGAGAGGGCAGACAACTCTACAGCCGACATCTCTAAAACTCTGACATCAAAATAACTCTGACTGATAAATAGCACGAGAGGGAAAAGGAAATTTGTATTTTTGACTTTAGGGTGAGCTGTCCCTTTAAATAATCTTTATCAGTTCATAACTTAATTGCAGTTTCCCACATACTACAATCAAAGTGTTAAATGAAGCATATTCGGCCATCTAAATCTGTCTACATCTGTAACAACAACAGCTTGTAGCAAAGAAATTCTGACAACACTGCTAGAAGGTAAACATGTTAGCACCATGACAGACAGGTAGGGTGTGTGAAGTTAAATGCGGGGGGTAAACTGATGCTGCAACATGCTTCAGAGGCTCAAGTGTGGCTTGTAGTGGAACCAGTTTCTACTAACTATTGTTTCATTTAGAATGAGGTCAGTAGTTGGATTAATGCAATGTAAGAAAGTAAAACAACAGGTGGAAAACAACAGTTGTGTTTTGAAAAGAAAGAAAATTAAAGAAAAAAGCAAGATGAAGGGTTTGTCCAGTGGCTGCAAATATACACATCACTCTTCACACAGCACATTCACTGTAAACGTGTCAATCTGCAGCTCAGACAGAAACAGGTAATGGATCCGCAGCTTTATGGAGAGCCATACAGTAGCTGTTATGAGTCAGGGAGTGACATCATCAGAGTGGGACACCTGGCTGACTAAAGCTGACCAATCGGGATCCTGTCCGACCGGCAGGACCACTGCCACCCCTCATTATGTCTTTTCTGTGTGTGTTTTTATCCCCGATGATCTCTCTCCTCTGTGTTTTTACTTTCTGTCTTTTAACTCATCTACTATTTACTCAGTCTCATCATTTTTCCCTAAAAGTCGATTAATTTCCCCCTTGTTCTGTTTGTCTCTCTCAGCTCCATGCACAGTATATAACCCTTATGCACATTACAACTTCCATGCTGCCACCTACACCCACCTACACACACACACACACACACACACACACACACACACACACACACACACACACACACACACACAGCCTTTATCACACACACAGCCTTTATCATGCCGAGGTGGGTGTGGGTGTGCTTATATAGGTTTTCATGTCTGCAGTATGTGCACAGGGGCAGGGGCCCCTACAGGAATAAAGTGCTGCTATTCAGTTAAATGACAGAAATGAGATAAACGACTAGAAACTGGGCCAACTGGTAACGCTGGGAGCCAGTTAACACCCCTTTACCATAACCCCTGAAGAACGAAAAAGCCCATTAAAAAAGCAGAGCTGATGAGAAGTCTTTAAATATTCAGATCATTTAACAGGCTGCACGGTTTCAAAAAATTAACAAAACTCACAACTTTTTTCCACTCTCTCAAACCAGTAATGGAGCCATTATTACAGATTACACAGATCTTTTGTTGACGCAAACTAAATGGTGACAAACAAATGGTAACAGTGAGCCAAATGCTGTCTGATTAGCTGCTGAAGTGTCAAGACGTCAGACGTCACAGCCTCATTTGAACAAGTATTTAGTGTTTGACTGCTGTGTGATTCCAGCCCTGTCTGTGTATGTAGGTCAGTGACAGCCCATCTGCAGATAAATTATTACCACAGCAGAAAACAAAGTGGTTTTATACTACAAATAATGAGTAACCGAAGAGCAGCCTGTTGCAGCAGCTTTGCAGTCATTAAGTGGTGGTAGATGATACTGTAAAGGGGGGTGGAGGTGTATGTGTGTGTGAGGGGGGAGGGGTTCACTTCACGTTAATGCAAATGGCAGTTAGCTACCCAGCAGCACACAAGTGTCACATAGCACATAATAGAGGCTTTGCAACTGAAAACCAAAACTGAGAGGAGAGCAGGGTATCGTCTCAATGCTCCTTTACACCTGCCAATCACCTTGAGGTGCAGGCTGACACTCACAAACATGTACACGCAAACACACTGTCAAAGTTTACCAGCTTGACATCATGATCTGCAGCTGCATTTTAACTCTTTTCTTTGAAACAATTCCAATGCAGTCAGAAGTTTGACATGATGTGAAAGTTAACTCCATTTAGTTCAGGTCTATTTTTAGTTTTTAATACTGAAATGGGTGGATCTCTTTGGTTGTGTTTTTACAGGTAACTACAGAAAAGACTCAAGTTGATTCTTTGAATGTGATTATTATAGCACTTTTCAATTTTAAAATGACAAAACATTTTTTTAAAGGGTGCTTCATTATTGCAAAAATCAAATTCACAATTATTTGGTTAATAATCAGATCACAATTGTTTAACATGATTGTTGATTGACTTTGTCAAACTTTCTAGAAGAATTAATTCAAATATTAATTAACTGAAAATAGGCTCAAGGTGAACTAATATGCCACAGTCTGGCTGAGAAAGAGTTTGGGCTTTTAGGGAGGAGCGAAAGCATACAGGTGTACAAGAAGTGGGTGCCTTGGATTTTTAACACAAGACAAAACAAGAGCATAACTGCGAAACAGATTGCAATTTTATCCCAATTATCTTGTTTTAATAATTGTTGGAAGCCAAAATCATAACTAAAAAAAATGTATTTATCAGCCAGCCCTAGTTTTTCTTTTTGGTAAAGAGTGATAATCTTGGGGTGCATTTAGTCCTCCTTTTTGCACACACTTTTATTCATTGGAAGTCTGTATTTTTCCTGTGGTTGCACGCAGCAGAAACCAGGTTCACCCTGAGACTAAATCCCTTTAACCCACTGCCAGAGGACCAGTTTCACAACTTCATATTATTCCAAGTACTTGAGTTGTTTCTTCTCATGAAAGAGATTAGTATGAACTTGTTTTCTACATGTCGTGCTGCGTGATTTCAACTGAAAAAAGGCTAGTGTCTCATTTATATAGGGTGGCTGCGTGTTACACTTTTAAACACGACTGACAACATCAAATTCACCCTGCTACGATGATGAGAGGTGGACTCTCACAGAGCTGATCTGTAAACATAAAGAGAGCTGAAAAAAACCCACACACACACACACATTAAATACACAACACATTATATATGACAGTGGGGGAGGGGAATGTATGGTTAGCAGGGAGAGAAGGTCTCGACACAGCTCATGAACACATGATCAGCTATATTAAAACACAGCATTGTTCCAGGCCAAATGCTTGTTGTGAGTGTCATTAATGAACCAAAGCAGACAAAACCACCAGAACAGCTTCGCTTCAGTACTTTACCTTTGTCCCTAAGGTGACGGATGATGAGATTTTTTTGAAGAAGACTGAAAAATATCTGTGATTGATGTCTCGGAGGACAATGTTGTAGGTGAGACAAAGCGAACAGAGTGGATATCACATGACATCAGAGCTAAATTGAATCCCAGTTTTTAATAGTGCCTCATCAGCTTTACGTTTAGTTTGGCCTCAGTAAAAAACACAGTTTCTTCTGTGTATTCCAGTGAGTGGGGTCAGCCCATAATTCAATTTAACTGCAATGAAGGCAAAACTCGGACTGTTGAAGCTCTTATCTGATTACCTTCATCACAGTAAGGTCATAAACAGAACGGGCCGTTAACACAGCCGAACATTCTGCTGAATCTCTTCACTATTTAAGGCACAAAACACTTCAGTCACATTTCTTATTTTTGTTTATCAAAAGATGCAGGTCAAAGTCACGAGACACAGTTACATCCAATTTCTAAAACACACGACATGGTGTATTGTAGCGCAGGAGAGACATGGAGAGTGGCCATGTTGGTTTATGGTTTTTGGACAAACTTGCAGGTATTGCTGAGCATGACATGTCATGCTCATGACTTGAGAACTGAAATCCATCGGATCAAAATGATCAAATAAGAGTACTTTTGCAGACTGAAACAATTCTTTAGAAAAGGAAATACACACAGAGATGTAGAGTGAGTCTTCATTTCTTTCACCAGTGAACCCTGAAAGACCAAGCCGGCTTACTTCAGACATTTTAGCTCACTGATTTTCTCATCTATCCGTTCTGCTCGAAAACTAGATAAAAAAATAAATAATCTGAAGCCCATGTTGTTGTTTTGCTGCTGTTTACACGACACTCTCCAGAGGTCAACTGTAATCAGAGCTGTGATGTCTCCTCTCTTTGATCATATGTGGACTGAGTTTCGCTTTTTATTTGTGCCTTGTTTTTGTCAAGTCATGTTGGCCACTGCTGCTCATCATTAGATAAGGAGAGTTAAGACCCGACACACCAAACAGACATCAAAGAACTTGTGGTGATGAAGGCTAATTGTTGCTTCGCCTAACATTCCCTGTGTCTTGGCCAAAAAGTTGAACTTCAACACACTGCAAAAACTACAATCAATGGCCAGCTAGCAGGCATGTCCTGCTGCTGTGTGATAAAAAATAACTCCAACACAGCAGGCAACAGTAGTTTGTAGTTATCATCAGTTTCTCTTCTAGTGTGCTGAGGTAAAATGCCAATCAAAGTGATTTTATTCACTGACACACTACGCCATCTCTGATGCTGTTGACATGCCAAAAAAAAGCTGATGAGGGCTGACAAGGGCCCACAAGCACCTTGGTGTATAAGGGCCCTTCCAGCTTACAACTTTATAAAATACTGTTAAAAGTGGCTTTTCTTTGTGTATTTTGCATTTCATGTTTTGGCACCAGCACCTCAGAAGCAAACAGTGCGTTATGAGGTTACTGAGAGAAACAAGTTTATGAAGTAAATCAAGAGAAACAGCTTCTCTCTGGGAAAGACATTTGGCTTTCAGTGATTATACAGGGAGAATCGATTATTGACGATTATTAAGAAGATATTCATATCCACAGTGATAGAAAATTGACATAAATGTCATGCAGTCACAAGGGAAGCAAGCCAACAAACAAATTCGTGACATCATGCACACACACCCGTCTTTGATTAAAAGAACCACTTTTTCTTGAGGCAATCAGAAGCCAATCCAGCCCCCCCTCCCTTGAGCTGTCTGATTGCAGAGGCACTGAACGATGTTTTATTGACAGGCAGGATCAAACAGATCATAATCCTAACTGACCGCATGACCTCTTAAAATCACCTCCATCGACTGAGGATGAGGAGCCAAGTGCCTGTTGAGACAAACAACACTGCGGTGACGGGCTGTATCTAACGTCACCTTATCTGCTACAGTCACATTTACCCTGAAAATGAAATGAAGTGATAAGATACACAGGCAGTTTGCATAGCTGTTGAATAAAAACCACATATCTTAACGGGTCAGCTTTGGCAGAAAACGCAGGACGAGCTGCAAGGTTTTAACTCTATTCTGGTTTGTTTCGAGAGTTTCTCAGTTTGGTTTCCACCTGAGCTGGACTAAAACTTTAACTTTTAACCCTCATCCTACCAACGTATTCACCATATAATGAACTACTGTAAGAAATTTTATGTATTTCATCTCAAAACATTTTAAATAAGTAAATAATCTGAAATTATCCCCAAAAAGACTGATGTTATTTTGCAAAATGTTACAGTTAATTTGTATATTGTACAAAACGAAAATGTACACTTTAAAAAAAAAAAAACACAACAAGTTGTGGGTTTAATATCCCGTAAAATAAACACTAAAAGCTTGATTATCATCCTTTGATTCTGGTATCCATTTCTCATTATTTTAAATTAAACATGATTTTTATTATACTTACATGGTGAAACCATGCCTGCCATTTAGACCTGTAATATAAAATAATTGAAATAAACACATCATTCAAACTTCTTTGTCTTTCAATAAAATACACATTGAGACCTCGAGCTAAGTATAACCACCTGTCAAATAAAAGTTAATTAAACGTAATTCAAATGGAGATTTTTTTGATTTGTACATGATGTAAGATGAATGCTGTTCAAATAAAACTACGAACATCAAACACTACAGGCAGTTATAGCACACAATTTGGCTCACGCTATGCTGCTAAGGGCATACTGGCAAGTAACAGGAGGAGCAAACATTTGCTACCTGCCTGTCTGTGTTTTGGGGGCAAAGTCAACACCTTCTTGAGTGGATGTTCCAAGCGAACGTTGGGTGTCCACAGCCCCAGGTGGAGTTTTTCTTTGATTGATCAATTCAGTTTGATAATCATAAAACACTTTGTGAAATTAAGTAATGGGATTCTGATTTTGAACATCGTCAGAGCACATGGAAATCTGTGTCTGCTGCAATCTTTGCCTGTCTCTTTAAAAATAACTGAACTGAGTGAAAGAGTGCCGGTATCCACCTAGAGAGAAAACACTGTAACACTTTAATTTAGATCAATGACAAGCATTAACTCAATAAATAGTTCCACTTGTGAATGCATAGGTAGAAGTGGGTGCTTTTGACTGCATTCACCCAGTAACTCAATACAGTGGTTCATTTCTTTTAAAAAGCACTCCATAAAACAGAAACAAAACTAATATTAAGTTGTTGTGTATAAAGTAACTAGGGCCAAACAAGTGGATTATATCACATTAGTTCTGAGTCCTTTACACCAGCTTCCTGTCTCTCAGAAAATTGATTTTAAAAATACTGATGTTGGTTTATAAAGCACCCAAATACCAAATACATCTGTGACCTTCTGCTGCACTATGAACCGTCGAGACCTCTCAGGTCCTTTAGGACACATCTGTTTGTTTGTCCCTGGAGACAAGACTTAACAAGCAGCATTTAGTTTTTAAGCACCACATATTTGAAACAAACTACCAAAAAACTGCAGGTCCTTTGCAACTTTAAGTTCTTTTAACACAAGGTCGAGGACGTTTCTATTTGCCACTGCCTTTTATTAAATGAAATATTTATCTGTTTTTTTATTATATATTATCTGTCTCTTTAATTGTATTTTAATTGTATTTAAACGACTTTTGTAGTGTGTTTCTTTTGCACTTTGTCTCTATGCTTTGGAAGTTTTATGCAGAGCACTTTAAATTGCCCTGTTGTTAAAATTTTCTATATAAATAAACTTGCCTTATGTATGAACAAATTTATTGGCAAAGTCCTGAAAAACTGGAATGACAGAATAAAACACCAGTGAGATATGACAGAAAGTTTGTCTTTGGGGTCTGCGGGGCCCAGAGACTCTGGAAATTCAATGATGTGCTAGAAATTCAATAATCTTTGAGGACATGGTTTCTTTGTGGTGTGAGAAGTTGTAAGTCACTCTGCAGGGCTTTGCCAAAGGATTTTTATGCTCGGCTTCAGCCGGATATAATTGGATGTACAGTATTCCCCACTGACACAAGACAAAGGTGAAAACCAACTGACGAAGACAGGACATGAAACCAGAATGAGCACTATCCCACGCTAACATGCTGCACTCCATTCCTGCCTGCTTCTGTCAGCTGCCCTGGCTTGCAGATTTGGATAAGAATCAGAAATAGCAGCCAGCTTTCCCAGGGCCCTGGAGAGTCTGATGTATGTAGCTGTGAGCAATCTGTTGTAACCACACCGCTAATGAGTAGTATCACCATGATGGACGCCCAAACTGGGCAGGGCAGAGCTGAACAGACTGAGGGGAGGGGAAGTGGGTGTAACAACAATTTAAGATTATAAAACCAGCGTGTGGAAAGAGAGCAACTGAATAACTGATGCTGCTCTCAGAATTGTCTGGTTTATTTATTTCCCCCACAAATTTCTTTACATAACACATAAGTATGTAAATGAGCCTTCTTCCCAAAATGGCAGAAAACTATGACCTAGATAATCATCTAATATGCGTTTGCGTGAAAGCTGAAGGTATTTATTCAGCGCCAGCGCAGATGCAGTGATAATGTGTCTGAAAGCAGAAAGATAGAGACAGAGATTAAAAGGTAGCTGAAGGTTCAGGAGAAGGTCTGCCACAGTGATTGTCTCTTGTGAGGTAAAGTTCACATATGTGGCCTAAATCTGAATTTTTTGCCCTCATGAAATAAGTGCCTGATTCGTTTGAGTTGTGTGGACGACACAGAAATCCAATTTTTTCCCAATAATATCTAAGAAACTCTCATAATCCAGAAGCCACAATAGCCATGGTAACCTGAAAACAAAAGACTGTCCAGCATAATAATTAACCGTGTCCTTCTGTTGCCATTGGAAAAAACGCTTCTTCAGAACAGGGGGCAGTCCCCTCCTGAACATGACAAATTGTCATCCAATCTCCACAGAAAATCATTGAGCTTTAAGACCTATAGTGTGAACGCAGCCTAAGAGTGATTTAATGTGATTAAAAAGGGGCGCTGTGCTACCATGCTGCTCCTCAGTATGGAGCACCTTGCTGTGCAGAAGGGAAGACATGCTGTTTGTTGCCTGCACTGTCAATCAGAGTGATGGATGCGCAGGGCGATGAGATTAATGTTTGACAATGGTGGCTTTAAAAACATATCAGGCCCCATGGAGGGCAGATATCTGTACATGTGGCTCTTTAGAGACTGAGATGTTGTGGCCACGTGGCAAAACCCGGCCTAATCAATAAGTGAATGGGCTGCAGCTGACCTCACGCTGCCCCCCGGGTTTGTCCTCTACATGGATTTTTTAAATTCTGGACAATTGGAAGCACAAACCCTAAGAAAAGCAATTTATATATAACTTGACCGTACCCTGTGTAGTTCTTTTTTGTAAACAAAGTTATGTTTATCCCTTTGAAACCTGAGCAAATAGGCTTGATTTCTTCTACAAGCATGGCAAGAAGACAATAGCAACCTCCTAAAAAATGCAAGAAGTTAGTACAAGAAAATAACCTGATAATTAGCTTGAAAAATACAAATAAATAAATAAATAAACAAAACAGAAATGAAAAAATAATGAGGAAATGACCTAGAAAAATGATTAAAAAGTATTAACTAATTTCTTATTGCAGACAGGCAAATTAAGAGGACACTGCTGGGTGTCCAATATCCAACTTAAAACTAACTTCACGGTAGTGAGGCTGCTAATTGATGGCAGTGTTATGAACTTTTCAGAATTTGGGAACAAGAAATTGGAGCATACACACTTGCTATAGTACCGTCTGTGTGGCCACAAAAAATGGGCTGCAAACAGATGTCTCCTCAAAAACATGTGGATGCGTAAACTATGAACTGATCCCAAGACTCACTGTTTCGCACCGTAGTGCATTATGTGTGTGTTTTCTATAGGGCTAGGAGGTAAAATACATACACTTTCTTATTGAGGAGGTAGTTATCAAACATCAAGTAGTTGGAAGGGTTAAACCCCCCCAAAAAAACAGCGTACATACACAAAAAAGTTACGCCTGCACATTTGCTTCATGCCACACAAGGCTTTACTTTTATCCAGACGCACTTTCTTTCTCAGAAAAGAATTGGAGCGTTTAATATGCAGTTTTGCAAACATGGATGTAAAGTGTGTAGATGCTTGTATATGTTGTGTTTGTCCTTGTGCATGCGCAAGAGATACAGTATTAACAAAATGGGAACCCATAAATCAGGCACAATTTAATAACTTATCATAGTACCTTTAAATCTAAACTATCCCTCTCCTCTGTCGGAGAGGGAGATCTAGGCACTGGTTAGATAGAGCAAAGTTTACCAAAGTTCAATGACACATACTACACAAACTGTTATGGTACAAAGTTGGTAAAAAAGAATCATCAAAGTATCACTTTTAACAACTGTCCCATTTAACTGCAGGGCTGATATGGAGACAAAATGTGCAGCACACATAATTATCTTGACTCTTGACACATTTTGTGATGATGTTTACTTAACTTTACTACCACTTTTCTGTGTCTTTTTAAGATGATATTTCTTTTTTTCGCCAAAGACATCTTGAGTCGTCAAAGCGTGTAATCAATCAGATTAAGTATTGTCGATAAGCAAACATGCACATTCACACGGCCCTGAAATTTGGACACATCTATATGCAACCATTATCAATATTATTGTTTACGCCTGAGGCTTTCTTGCCAAGACATTTCAAAATATCTGCAGTGATAAAGATGTATTATCACTTTATACTGGACATCAAAAATCCCTATCCCTATTTTCTATCTGTAATGCGAACAGAGCCGTGCTCACACAACTGAGGAATCTCAGCTATTATCATACAGACAAGAATGAAACAGCGAGAGCGTTGTCACAGGGGTCAAATGTGAGTATGGATCAAAGCGCTTGTGGGGTCTTTTATGATACAGCGTCAGAGATGTGTACCCTGCTCTGCATAATGTTCGAGCAATTGAATGCAGAGACAGGCCTCAGACCTTGAGAACATGCAGCAAAATGTTTGACCTGTTTCTTCATTGATTCTTCCACGATTGAACGCTTTCAACGCACGCTACCTTTTCAAAAGCATCTGAAGGCGACTGCAAACATACACAGCTTTTGTTCAAATGAATGCCTTCCACTGGGCTGTAGTATGAAAAGATGCCTCTAAAGGGTTTGTTGACAACTGTGCCCTTTTGGCGCAGATCTATTTCTCAGCATACATGAAGACACAAGATTAGAGTTCCTTATGCGGGGACAAGAAGGGTTAAGAAAGAGACAAAGCAACAAATATTTCCTTTAGAAAGGAAGAAGAGAGATCAAAAATACGATTCACACACAACAGTGGCACAGACAATGGAGGATTTGTGTGAGGCTCAAAAAAAAAAAAAAAAATCATTTCCTCATTCTGTATGAACACACTGAAGTCAGGAGGGAGTTTGAGGGAGTAACCACACAAGTAATCAGCATAAAATGACAGCCAAAGAAAAAAATGGGATGAAGGCGCTAGCCTCAGCCTTTATGCAATCTTTGTTTACATTCCTGCTCCAACCCCCCTCTCCTTCTCCGTATTGAGTGTCTGCCAATTTCCAGAATCCCCATGGCTGTACAGTTTCTGACATCAGCTCGGCGCTGCACGTTGGACATGATTATAATGCTCTGCAGAGCTTCACAGTCAAAACGAGCATGTACTACACACTCTACTTGGCAGTGGTTCAAAGACTTTTGCCAACTGACTGATTTTTTTCCTGCTCCCTCAGTCACACCTACTCTTCCCCTCCTGTGCTGTTCCTCCAACACTCAACAGGAAGACTCACAGAGGTCTTCCCATGCTGCTGCAACCTTTGTTTTTGGCCTTTTGTTCTCCTGACACGAACAGGGCCCATTAACCTCTTGTTTTCTTTTTGTTAATCACAGATCGCTGCACGCAGAGTGCCCCAGTGCTGATTAATTTAACCCCTGCATACTCCTGTGAAAAAACAGAAAAAGGTTCCAGCTGATCATATAGGGGGTTGCTCTGGAGTTAATGTACTCTGAAATAATGAGGTAAATCTAGGTTAATGGATTACAGAAAACCATAAGAGAAGTGTATAAAATGTTGGTTGAGTAATTAACAAGTTGTGAAATGATGAATAATTCTTAAACATATTGGTGCTAGTTATTCGTTAACAAGAAATAAGCCAGTGGATCAAGGGATGAAGGACAACAAGCTGTCCATTAAATGGACAACAATTAACTGTGTGATTGTCTCACATGTCTACATGAGTTTTTGTAGAGAAACATTCATTAGGAATGTTGAGAAAGTTTATATCTTTTATTTAAGGCAGCTTCTCTGCAGATTTCAGTTTTGCCTTTCCACTTATTTTTTTTAACTGAACAAATCTATGGCTATTCGTATTAAAATGCAAAAACAACATGGTCTGACCCCGTCACACAACCTGAGCATAGACCAAAAGGCCTGTGTGAGACTATGGAGGAATATAAACCAAATGAGCACTTATCAGACAGCTGTATCAGCAGAAACCTGACGGGCAATCCCAATAAGTGTCGCTCCCAATTGGCTCTCATTCGAGCTACACACTTCCTGTAGTCACTAACAGCCCCCTCCCCCAACTCCCAATGAGTGTGTGTGTGTGTGTGTGTGTGTGTGTGTGTGCAAGCAATTTAATGTTTAATGCCAACTCCCCTCCATTTGCCCTGATCATGGTGAGTGCCATGAATTTTTAAAGACATCCCTACTTTACTGTCCATCTGGGCTCCATCTGCCCAGCTGCTGGTGTTTAAAGCAGACAGAGACACAGGAGAGGAGACTTCAAAGGCTTATCTTGGTCTCTGGATGAATTCTGGCCTGAGGAGGATATTGTTTATAAAGGGGGCAGGGGAACTGGGGCCATAGCATTGACGACACATTAATGAAACCAGATTGTAATCACACGTCCATAGATATTTAGTGGAGCTGCTCAGGAGCTAACAGATTAGCCAACTGGCAAAGCCTTGTTTCCACCAAGTAATCAGGTTCTGTTCGGTTTTGTACGCATTTGAACAATTATTTTTGCGTTTCCACTGTCAAAAGTTGTGAACGGTATCACGGGACACACTTATCCAATAGATCAGTGTGCTAGATACACTAGAAACACTGCCGTCTGTTGTTTAATCAATAGAGAATCATAACTCTTGCTCGCACTACAGTGGACTATAACCACTGTTCCTATGGTAGCAAGTTTACATACATTTGTCAACTATAACAGCAAAATAAAAGTATGTTTTGCTACCTTTTCATCTTAGCTGGCTATAGGTTAAAATAATTAAATTCGCTGTGCCTCTCAAAGGCTAAAGCTACTGGCAAATTTTGATTTGGAAAGTTTTCTTATTGCATGAATCAATCAACACACCTTTAATGTCAATATGAACTTTGTCTGTTCCATTTGTTTTTATCGACTCTCTTGCATGACATGTTAGTGATAAATGGACCTTCAAGCATTTAAAAGATGCAAATGAGTTTAAACCAGTTTTGGTGAACTGCAAATATTCTATTTCATCACTCGGAGAAAAAATGTGGTGGAGCATCTTTCCTGTGTGCTCTGGCAGCCTTACAGTCCTGCCTGTTCTTTGTTTGAGCTGAAAATGTCACACTATCCCATCCATGGACAATCTGTGAGGTGCAGACGCTTGTCTGAATTATCGGTGAAAAGGAAGTACAGTGAGAGCTGAACTGAGCAGTGACACAGCTATTACCATCTGGTAACAACCCCATCTACGTAATTACTGATTGAATGCAAAACAGATCTACGGTTCAGGTACATGTCAGTACAGATAATGTGTGGTTTTAAAAGTAATATGGCCTACGGAGAGTGTGTGGTTGAAACGCAGCTGCACATGAGGCAGGAAAATATAAAAGAATTTAAATTACTTTTCTCTTTCAAAAATATATTGGGACTCCAGCAGCTGGCTAACACTTTTATCTAGATAGCTCTTAGTTAACTATAGCAAGACAAGCTTAACGCTGCTACCACAGCTTATGATGTATGCTGAGTACTTCCCACAACACTGCTTATGCATGTTTTACATGGTAACCTTTTAGTGTAAAATGCATGTGTTTGGGAAGTACTGAGCAAATGACTGAAGCAATGAGATTATATTGCACGAGTTGTGTTATAGAAATTAAGATGTATTGATGTTTTAATATTTTGCTGTTGTTAAATGCGGCTCCTCTTTCATGTCAGTTTTATCATTGTGGAGGGCTGTGAGAAAAATGTTTTTTTTTTACGAATTCAATGTAACACGGGGTGAGAAATTGATATACAAATGGTCAGTTATTCCTTTAACCTTTAAATGAGTGTTAAGATTTCCTGATATGGATATTTACCGGGGCAGATGTATGAGGGAGAGCTCGAGGGTTGCAGAGGTATCACTGAAATAACTCAGCTGAATTGGCACTCTACCAGCAACACAAATCAGTTTCAATTACAATATAAACGTATCCAATGCTGCTGGCATAATTTGATATCTGCATAAATACTTTATTTAATTCAGCCGCACCCTGCCACAGCCATTTATAACGCTGCTGCCAAAGTTCCTTAAATATTTTGATTAATTCACTTAAAAACTGCAGCACCCCCTGGCTTGATTTAGTCTGACCTTTCAGTTTGAGAGTGGGGTGAGAGGAAGGTGGCCGTCTGATCCACCAGGAATGCAGGTCGGGCCTTAGCTGATATATCTTAGCCACACACATGCACAGCCTGGGGGCAAAACTTCACCTAAAAGTGATTTTGTGTGCATGCTTCATCACCTACATGGAAACTTGGATCTAGACAGGTGTGAAGATATCCAAGGACTTTCGCTGAACCTATTTTATTGCACTCTTTTGTCAGTAATTTTCCATTAAAAAGGTCTGTTTTACTGGTTTTCTGGTCTACTCTTGGATTCAAAACCAAATTAGTTTTAAGCCTGTTGTTAGATTACAATCTAATTGGTGTGCTTTGTATTTCTGCTAATTGTTACAACTTCCTGTTCACCTTTCTAATTTACATTTCCCTCCAGCTACATAATTAAATTTTTTTATTTTCTGGCAATTTTTTTAAAATAAATACATTTATCTTGGACTGGGTCATGAACCATCATAGCTGTAATCTCCATAGACACACTGCACGTGATAATGGGACTTTACAATGACGTGACTGAACAGAGAAAAGGACAGTTCTCCGTTTGGAAGGGCTCCAACTGCTGCTGACTGATAGAGGTATGCCGGGTTTCTGCTGAGGATCTGGGGTTCCCAGTGGCCACATTATCACCCTCCCTCAGGCACATTCCAACAGCCTCCACCCACCTGCCCAAAATAAACTGTACAGCCTTAACCCTTTCCTCCCCACCCTGTGTGCCCTCCAAAACACTTACCCTACACACGATGTAACTCCAGAACACATGTATGTGTGAGTTATAGGGTTTCACGATGCTAGTCAAAATGCGATTTAAAAAAAAATTCAGACAAACATCAATTTGATTATTATTGCTTGAAGGGCAGACAACTCATCTGTAATGGTACGAAACGCTACATTTAAGCAGTGGACAATAACAGAGTACACTTACTTAAGTACAGTTTTTAAGTATCTGTTCTTAACTTGAATATTTTCTTTAAACTACATGCTTTGACTCAACTTGTAGTTGTGGTCAAGACTGTACTAACCGAGACCAAGACCCAAGACTTGACCGAGACCAGAGTGTGCCGAGACTGAGACAAAACCAAGACTTTAAGGGGCCAAAACTGAGTCAAGACCACAACCAAACCAGGGCGGGACCGAGTCAAGACCAAGTATAAACAGTTTTCCTCTGATTTCTATGAATGGTGGCAGCCTTATCAGTGACTAAAAAGCAAATTACAAACGATTTACGTGATTGGCTGGATTTGAAGAAGGAAGTTTTACATTCAATAAAAGTAATTATGTTTACAAATGAAACTGTTTTGGTCTCAACTGGTCTCTGTATCCAGTCCACTATGTCCGAGACAGAGATAAGACTGAGACTGAATGTGTTTGATTCGAAGACGAGACCCTCAGAAAATAATCTCAAGACCAAGACCGAGTCGAGCACTACAACACTAGACTCAAATAAGACAAATATTGTACTTTTGACCCTACTATATTTCTAAGTACACTCTTGTTACTTGTTACATTTGCTTTGAAGTCAGCAGATTATTTTTTTTCTTTTCTAAAATGTAAAAGTCCACCAACTTTGATCATGCAGTTTTGCGTGTGGTTTGTTTGTCGAAGCGATGCCCCTATAAATTGAATTAATATAGTCTTCAAATTATGACTTGTTTACTTGCTTAATTTGCAAGCAAGTCAGTGCTTTCAGTGGGTTGTTTTAGAGTCATTAGTATCTGTAAATGTACTACGACAATATACAACAAAACCTTGATTAAAAAAAGAAAAACTACTTTGAGAACGTCAATCTTTTTAAAAGCAAATTTTCTAGTACTTAAGTAGTATTTTGACTCAGGAAATTTTACTTGTATAGGAGTAATTTTTGACCAGGAGTATCTATACTTTGACTTAAGTGAACAAGTTGTTTTCTTTATGCACCACTGCATTTAAGAATAACAACTACATCTCTTGTCTGTTCTCTAAAATGCACTTGAACAAATATTTTCCTGAAAATGCACACCTCACTATAGCCAGACATTGCCACAGTCCAAAACACTTAACCAGTTATTAAGGCGTGCTGCTTAGACATTTAATTTAAATCCAGCCTGTCGTCACAGACTTTTATGATAAAAACAGACTTTAATTTTCATGTATGGTTACTTAGTTCTGCTTGACTATAATCCGCTGTTAAGAAATGTTAATCAGCCACCAAAACTGGACCCAAACTGCCAATGTTATGCATCTGTACTGAGACAATAAAGACAGAGAGAAGGGGGGGAGATGTTGAAAGGTGAACTACTGCATGC
This sequence comes from Plectropomus leopardus, assembly GCF_026936395.1. Taxonomy (NCBI): domain Eukaryota; kingdom Metazoa; phylum Chordata; class Actinopteri; order Perciformes; family Serranidae; genus Plectropomus; species Plectropomus leopardus. The sequence goes on from NC_142180.1 coordinate 16,375,034, forward strand.
AATATTCCTGTGGGCCTAATTACTAATAACTTACTCAGATCACAATGTCAGCCTCATTGATTTTTGTTAATTTCTCCCCGATTTCAGATCATTGTCCTATTGAGAAGATTTTGGTGCCACTATATTCTGTTGCAGTCATTCTCCCGAGGAGCGCAGGTACGGAGGACCCAGATGTACTGACCAATCGGAGTAGACTGTTTTTTTGGGTTTTTTTTTTTTTTTTGAGAGGGCAACTTTAGCCTTCAGACAGACAGTGAATATGGCAGTTACAGTTTGGAGGAAATTGCTGGCGTGCAGCCCCAATAAGTCATATCATTTTGCTTTGGGCTTGTTTGACTCACCCTTATTACAGTTATTACAATAAAATTTCAATATTTGACAAATTTCCTAACTTCCTGTTCAAAGTTTGCACTGAAAATGTAGTAAAAAAAAAAACTGTGGTCTGTGGATTTAAGTGCTGTCTCCTTTTCACGTGACAAGAAGAAACCACAAATGGCGGTTTCAGACAGAAAAAGAAGAAGCAGAAGGAAAATGGCGCCCACTAAATATAAATTAAGGCTGAAATCACTGAGTTTGATTTGCATGGGGCTAGAATTACCAAGGGACAGACTGTCTTCGTCATAACAGGTCAGTCATTTTTGCTTTACACAGCACATTCGTAGAGCATTATAATCACAGGCTGAAGCTGCAATTATTACTAATCACAGTAATCATACAACGACCAAATGAGTCCTGTGTGAATAACATGCAAGACTAAAATCCTGTATTCACAATGTTATAAACTATCAGCACTATGGAACCCAGACTCCCTGCAAACAGATGAGGCCATTGTTGCTTTATTTCCTTTATCAAGATAAAATGCAGAAGGTTTTAAATGACAACGTATAGTTTGGTCTCCTCCTCTGCTCTGTCCCCCTATAGCAGGAGGATTGTGACATTGTGCAGGCGTTTTATTCAACAATGGATTGGGTAACACTATCTTTACAACCAATATACTGGCTGTCTTGATTATATAACCGTCAGCGGCTCACTGACATGTCATGATAAAAATGTTCTGCATTTTTTACCTGACATATGAAAACCACCAACTGTTAAGGGTATCAATTCAGTCATTTACAGAGGGAGGGGTGGACTATTTAGAGAGCAGAGTGTAGGTTTTATATTCCATACGCTCTGTAATTACAAGAAATAGGCCTTAAATTACAGAATATATGGTTAGGTTTAAAAATGAAGCTTGGGTTGAAGTTTGCTTACCTCTAACATACTAAAGGCATCAGTATCAAAATCTCGTCTTAACAACTCCCAAACCAGTTTCCTCTTTCAAAAGAGTTTGGTTATCTCTGCTCGGATAAAAGACAAGCTCATCTCATGCTGTCAGGCACGTTTTATGGCTGGAAATATTGCTACAGGCCATGAGTGTGTTTGAGTTTCTATAGTGGCTTCCATTATGTTATATAAGCTACCCTTACATAAAATGGTGGCTCAACAATATGCCAAATTTTAATCCCAGTAAAGCAGTCCAAAATTAAGCATGTATGCATGTTTAGATAAGCATGGGGAAACTTGAAAACAGGCAATAAATTGCTTTCCCAGTGCTGGTTGAGCAGTGCTATATTCAGGGCTCTGCAGACAAGTACGACTTTCTATATTTTTCTGGTCCCGTTTGATGTCACAGCCAAGAAAACAGGTTAGTAAACAGCAGAAAGAACCACAGAGGCAAGTGAAAATGTTGTTGTGGTTGTTTCTTTTTTTAATATCTGTTACTTATTCAGACTATCTCTCAAACTCTCAACTGCTTGGGCTGAGATGGAGAAGAATTTTGTTGTGGCTTGTCATTGCATCACAAAAAAAGGGGCACTGTTGCAAATTTCAGCTGGAACGCCCTCCAAAGTTGAATTTCCGACTTGTGAAAATGGAACAATTGTACTGTTTATTAGTTAGCACTTCTGTCTTGTTTTAGACTCACACAGCGCTGTTCAAGTTCTATTTGTGGATATGTTTTTACTGCGTTTGTATGCTTAAAAATACAGCGTAATGTGTTGTTATCAACTGGTATTGCTAACAATGGCCAATCTGACTAGAACTGGTATTGATAGTAACAATGTTACAGGAACTGCAAACCCAGATCCAGGGTGAGTCTTGAGTGAGATGGAGACAGCTGCTTGGAGGAAGGCAGGCTTTGCTCTCTCAGGCTCAAAAAGAATAATATTTGCTGCCTTTTGCTTAAAAGCAGGATATTTACAGCTCACAGCAACTTAACATGATACAGTTTGATACTTTGATACTAGTTTCTGCAATAAAAAAAAATGCAAATTCCTGAACTGTATTAGCTCAGAGGGCTAAACTGGCTCATTTTCTTATCCCATTCAAACTATATGTAAAAAAAAAAAATACACACATTGTACAGCCAAACATAATTCTCAGTGGAGTACGGCCCTAGTTCTTACACAAAAGCAAAAGGGTTAAGGGTTGCATTGATGAACTGAATCCGTTAAGGACACTAATTTTTTTTTTTTTTTGGTCAGAAAAGGTCATTTCTCTTCTTACAGTTTGTATCTTATTTTAGAAAGAAAGTTAAAAGATCCAGTGTAATGACTAAATATCCCTTAAGTGGAGCATTTTAATCAAATTTCATACTGTACTTGTGGTGGGTAGCAATTTAAATTGTGCAACTGTCCATCTACTCTAAAATATGGCGTCACTTTGTGTAGCAACTGTGACAGAAAATGCAAAGATATTAAGTAAAAAACAAGTAATTGAGTATTTTATCATTGGCAGTGAACATGTCGATTCTACATCTTTCCCCCGTCTCTCTGTCTGTTTTATCAGCAGCAGCCCCCCATATAAACTAAGCTGTTGACAGACTTAAATCCCTTCATGTAAACAGCCTGTCTTATTCCACCGGGGCCTCCCTCATAATATCCAGCCCACTAGCATGTTTACAGTAAACGCCAGCATGGTAAAGCTGTTAAAATGCACCCTAGCCCACCGCCCTTCCCTCCTGCTGCACTCAGCTTCTCTTCCTCTGCTCACACTCCTATTCATTTCACTCTCAGGCCAAGTCAGTAAATGTCAAGTCTCACCAGGGACTAAGCCACTCGGCCAGAAAAACGAATTGTTTAAGACAAGAACCTTTAGCAGATGTGCCCTGCCAGAATGTCAGGTGGCAAAGACAAACTTAAAAGCCTCAGCTCAGAGTTTATCAACATTTGGCTGCTGGCTGGTGCTAATTTCCCACCCTGGTCAGATTACTTCAGCTGGGAAAGTGACATGATGTGACGGGTGTGAGGGCCAGATGTTGCTCAGTGGTCACCAACCAACATTTTAGATTTATGTACATCCTCTGTGTGCTATAGCAGCTGACTTTAGGGTGTATTTTAGGGATTTAGTTGATTCTCCACGGTGACAACATGAATGCATGATTCAGAGCTGCAGACTTTGACTGAAACTCCAGTAGCAACGTTTATTTACATGCGATTGTGTATAACAATAAGTGCAACAGAAGAAAACATCAAGCAGAGGAGCAAGTAAGAGATATGAAGACATCCTACCTGTCTGAACTGCTCCTCGTAGGTCCATTCTCCGTGGTCCTGTCCACCCAGATGACTGTGCGTGGCGTGGGGAGGTAGGATGGATACGCGGGGCTCCTGGTCGACACTGGGACGGGCCTTCAGCAGCTGGGAGTGAGGGTGGAGTTGGCGGTGTGGCAGCAGGAGGATGCCCTTCCCAGGAGCCACTGCGTCATGGCCTGTCGGCAGACCCTCATCGGCCAGGTCGTCGTCAAAGTCTTCTTCCATCTCACCTTCAAAGTCTTCCTCATCCCATTTCTGTTTGCTGTGTGTTTTAAAAACAGAATGTTTTTAAAAAATAAATGCACCAATAAAGAGTACTACTGGCAGAGATGATAGAGATTAAGCACTCACATCTGCTCCTCCTCATCTGACCCCATCATGTCCTTGTAATGCTCCTCCCCATCTTCATTGTCATCATCATCACCTTCATCGTCGCCACTGCTGCGATCTGACATGGGACTGTCCGACACTCTCTGCAGCCCGGCCGCAGCAGCACGCATGGCCGCCAGCGCTGCCATCTGGGCCTGCTCCGCCTCAGGGACTGGGCTCCCCATCGGCTCATCCCCTCCTCCAACAATTGTGCGGACCTGAGTGTGCTGGGCGGCGGCTTGCTGCTGTAGCTGCTGCTCCATCAGCAGCTTGGCCCTCTGCTGCCTGTGCAGGTTCTCCATGACGGCCTGCAGCTTCATCTCCGGGGAAAGCGGCACAGCGTTCAGCTGCCTTCCTTCCCCTCCCTCCCCCACTGAAGGAGCACCAGTCCGGGGCCGGTCAGGGGACGATGTTGGATCCTTTTGTCCAACAGTGCCTGTAGTGAAGCAGCTAGCAGCTGGCTGGAGGTTTGGAGGTTATGGTTATGAAGCGGAAGAAGAAGGAGGAGGAGGAGGAGGGGGGTTGGTTGGAGCTCTGAGAAAGGCCGGCTGCAGTCCAGGAGACAGAGGCCTCTCTCTTGTCTCAATGGTTTTTCCTGTAGTTGGGGGGACACCAAAGCCGGCAGTAGAGCTGACTCGCACAGCGTTCAATGAGGCACGAGCAGCGGAAGCGAAAGTAGGAGGACAAGAGTATGCTGACAGGCTACAAAGACCTGAGGGAGAGAAAGAATAACAAAGTCTAAGACTGCTACTTCCCCACTGTCTGTTTGCATCAATACCTTCAGTTGTGGCAGCACCAAAACTGTGAAAAACTTTCCCCAAAGCATCCTGTTCATGGCCCCCTGTTGGCTTTAGAATTGATTTTAGGATTATACTGATCACTTTAAAAGCTCTTCTGGGTCTGGCCCCAAACCACATATCAGAAATGCTGACCCAATATGAGCCAGTTCGCAGCTTTAGATCCTCAAGTGGGACAAAATTAATATTCAGAGGTGTGACTCTGCTCAGGTATGACTTCTGGCCATTCAAAGTCGAGGCTTTTATCTAAAGGTGGTCACGCTTTTGCCATCAAGGCCCCTCGGCTTTGTAATGACCTGCTTGTGGAGATACGGTAGAATCAGTGTCTTCTATTAAATCACTTCTTAAAACCCATTTTTACATACCTGCTTTCATGTGATGTCATCTTTTGATTTGTCTTTTAATCTATCTTTTAACTTATCTTTTCATACTGTCTTGATCCTGCTTATTATAATTATCATCATTAATAATAATAATAATAATAATAATAATAACATTACTGTGTTTTATCTTATTTTGTGCAGTATTTTTGTATTTGCTTTTGCATTGGCTTTATTTTGTCTGTTTTGCAAACCACCCATTATATAAAGCCATAAAGATGCTGGATGATACGGCAAGAAAAAAGTCCAACATATTATTTGAGAAACTTGATCAGTCACTTTTAGATTCACAACTATCAAGATCTGAACTGAACTGAAATTTGGTTTAACTTTTTAAGGTCTCAGAATAGCAGAAAAGTACAGTGATGACTAAAGAGTTACTCTGTCAATTCAAATCACGACTTGAAAATATGTGGCAGAGAAGCAAAAACCTAATTTCTCACACAAAAATGCAGTAAGAAATCAATGTGAAGCACAAGTGTGCAGTCACTTCTCGAGTTGTCAGTTGTGCAACGTGCAGGATTACTCACACAAACAGACCAGACAAGCTGCTCGCACAGGACAGAGTGTTTTAGCCTGAACAACAAGAGGAAGTGAAATCACAGGAAGAACCGTCACTTTCTTCACCTGGTTGGCTCAAAGCCAAGATGAATATCAGCCCGCCAGGAAAGCAGAGCGACAGTCAACACTGTCTCGTCTATACTGTCTCACATAATAAATTAATATTCAGAGGTGTGACTCTGCTCAGGTCTGACTGCTGTTTTTCCCTTCATTAGAGACATAGTGGGGAGTTTTTCCTGCACGTGCCTAGGTATGCAAAGAAGTGTGTGTATTAAACAATGAGCTTCTTCAACGGCTATAACGCAAGTGATACCACCTATAGCCCAGAGTTATACTGGAGGAAGGGTATAACTGTCTGCTCTGCCCGCTCTCTGTTGTGAACTTGTTCAAAATGTTAAGAAGTCTGGGTTTGTTACTCAGATCAGTCAGGCAGAGATAAGAACTGTACACCGAGTCAACAGCGTGTGGGGAAATGAATTTCAAGTGCAGGTGCTGGACATGCTGAAGTGCCAGTCATGACAGAAGGCAGCGCTGACTGTACACCACAACTCATCTCAGCGATGCTGACTAATCCATGAACAGGCGGACCGCTGTAGCCACCACCTGCCCCAATCTTGTACATTCAGAGACATCTGGGGGTTTTTTGCATTGCACTTTTACACAGAATACACTCTGGATGAAAGCATTAATAAATAACAGTTAAATTTGAACCACTGTTTCAAGTGACCCTGTGCTGATATTTTGGTTTTAGGTTGCACTGACGTTCAGTTAAAAAAATATATATATACCATAAAAGTAAACTGTCAGAAGACTCCACTTCTCTCTACCTTGTTCCCCCTGTGACGTCTTTCATACCATTTTAGAGAAACTGTTTTGTCTTTTACTCTTGAAGCTGATATTTGCTATGATTATAACTGAGCAACATTAAGAAGACTTTCAGTGTTTCAGCCTCGTTAAAAAAAACAAACTAACATCAGAGTGCAAAAATCTCTTGAAACAGTTTATCAGAGTAAAGAAAACATACAAAACTTTCCTCCAGTGGAGCAAGGTTTCGCAAAATACTTGTTAGTCAGCAGCTCCTTGAGGCAAGATGAAGATCACAGGACACAGAGAATTTCTTAGCCTTTCCCATACATGTGTTGGCTTGGCTTGACTTGGTTTGACTCGGCACATCATCCCAGCCTGGTAGGGCTTTGTACTGTATCTGCATACAACAGGGCTACCTGCTTTAAAGTGTGTCTTTAACTGATAATGCCCTTGTGCTTGTGAGCTAACTTCTTTCTGTCAGCCCTGCTGGTTAACAACAATCAACAACTTTCAAATGTTCTCTAGGCACTGTGCAAACATACACCGGATGCCCAGCTTGCTTGCAATGTCTCCTGAGAAAATGCTTCCAGAGCACTGAGGCCACACTCTTCGTATATCTTTGTGAGGGTATGTGTCCACAGGATCCATAATCTCCATGTCTTCTATGCATGGTTTATGGAAGCAGCCGTGTAATGCGTTCTGATAACGCCGGGTTGCATTTACATGAAGTTGGTTCTAGGTTAATAAGCATCTGGTGTGACTCACCAACTTTGAAAACTCCTGACAAAACTTTTGAACTATCCATTATCAATTTAAAATGAAGACAGATTTAGCAACTTATTTACTTATTAACTTATTTAGCGGCTTATTTGTAGCCTTAAGTGTGTGTTAAGTGTATTTTCATAATATAAGAAAAAAGAATGTAAATGATCCACCATGGGACACCCGAGTGCCCAATGCTGGGGAGCAGCACAATCTTTCACATTTAAAATCACCATATGGACACGTACCATTAGAAGATAAAATATTCACAGATCGCATTATGGTTGAATGGTTGAATTTCTAAAATGTGGCCACCCACAGCAATCACGCTGCAATAAGGATTTACGAGGATATACGAAGATACCAATCACAAAAAAAATCACACCCACATTACATGGGTGTAGTAGTGTAATTACCATGTAAGCACGTTCTGAATTGAAGAGAAGGTTGACAGTACATACTGTAGTTATACATAAAGTCTAAGGTCTCTCCAAAGGCTGATGAGTGAAAAAAAGTTATGCTTCCATTCACATGGAAATAGACTGTTTTCCATATCTTATATTTACATAGTCATGAATACATGATGAGAAGAGCGACTATACCCACAAACATCCTGGTTATCACTGTTTGTGAGCAGACATTTCAGCCAACACATTTGTTTCCCAGTCAGCCAGTGCAACAATGTGAGGTCCACATGTCTGACTCACATGAGAGATCAGCACAATATACAATTACACAGCGTAAATGCGTAAGGAATTGTGCATCAGATTTGTTAATGCACCTTTACTCATGAAAGAAAGCGATTACATGATACATTTTCATCCAGCTTAAGCCTCCACGCGTTAAAGCAATACATTACTTTGCAGGAAGCATTGCAGCGTAACCTCTTGAAATGTGTAGCAATGTGTTGAACTTGCCATACCACAATAGCAAGTTTGAAGAAAAACAAGAAGACAAATGACAAATCTCTTCAGTCAAAGCTAAACTAGCAATAGGCATACAGCTGACACTCCTACAGGTCAGACGCTGGGACACAAAATACACTCCAAAAGTCACTTAATATAATGCAGCACACTGACAAAATCTTACGTCAACAGCCAACCATGAACCACAGCATGCACAGGAAGAAATATTTCAGTCACCCTATACTATAGCTGTATGTTACAGTGTTGCGCAAGGAAACAAGAGCTGTGAAACTTGTGTTTCTTCAGAGGGTGAAGGAAGTGACAACTGACGGAGCAGATGTAGCGAGGCAGCCGACAGATATTCAATATTGATTCATGACATTCTTAAAGGGCAAAAAAGGCACAACTGAATGCTTGCAGTTGTCAGATGGAGAAAAGCACCAGTATAAGCAGGATTTAAAACTCTTACCTAACTGGATCTGGTCTGATGGAGGCAACGTGTCTCTGTTCTGACGCATGACAGAGCACTCACAGAGGAATAACTACCACTTTCTTTTGCATTAAGTGACATAGGCAAATTCACTTCCCATACGTTCACTCTGTGTATGTGCACACTTTATTACATACAATACCCATTACTCAGCATGTTATGGTGCCACACTTTGAACTCGTGTAGATAAGCACAAATTTCATTCAATGTTTGAGCCCCAAAAATATTGCCTTCAATACTGTTTGTCTCTCTGTCTGTCTCTGTCTGTCTCTCTGTCTCTGTCTGTCTCTGTCTTTCTGTGTCTCTCTCTCTCTCTCTCTGTCATATATGTTAATTCAAAGACAGAAGTGATTACAAAAAAGCTGTTCTGTTGACTCTTCCTGTGTAGAGGGAAGCAGAAGTGGTCGCTTTGTTTCATGCTACTGTTCATTTCAGGCGTCACGATTTCCTACATGCAAGATGGTGCAAATTACATTGCACCATTACACATGTTCCCCCCACTTTTCTTAAATGAGGAAGCAGGTTTGATGCTTATGAAAAAACATTTATATATGACAACTATGCACTCGATGATCTGTAATAAAGACTACGAGTCAAAGATAGAAAAGTTGAATATTTTATACAAGGGATTTGTATAAGTACTCATTTGGACGTTAGTATTTGTTCAGTGTAGAAAGTACTGCCTGCCGCCTGTTCCACATATGAAGATTTTAGTTTTACTCTTTAAAACTGGGAAAATATTATTTTTATTGTTGAGCTGCCAGCAGCGTTTCGCTTCTCTCATCACCTTGTTGCCCTGCTGTCTCTCTCTCTCTCTCTCTCTCTTTATTTCTCTTTCTGTGTTTATTATGAGACCACTGCTGCAGAAGTGTGAGATTCGCACCAGGAAACAGTTGTTTAAAGTTAGGGGTGGGTGATATGGCTGTAAAATAGTATCAACATATTTCAGTTTTTTTTTTTTAATAAAAATATTATTGATGATATAACAATACTGAGATTTTCTTTTATTATTAACTTCAAGAACATACAATTGCAAAAAATATGATTCAGGTTCTGTTAAAATATAGATTTTATAACAAAATATAATTGATAAAAAATGACACATCTAAACAGTTGCAAAAATTTTTTAAAAATTAAAAAAAAAAATCAACCTATAAGTGATTCCACTGAAGTTGCTCCTGGTTGGTGGCAATACTGCTTTCAGTCATGCTTGTTGTTACCATGTGTAAGGATATGATGCCATTATGTCAACAAGTCGAAATATTACCTTTATCACAATATGAGCTTTTCTTATCATAGCAAAAATTACACCGGTATTATCGTGGATGATATGATATGGCACACCCCTAGTTCAGTCCACCTGCACGCTCACACGGTAACAGGGCTAACTGTTAGCATCACAGGGCTAGCATTACCTTATTGTTATTAAAGAGTTTAATGATGGTGTTGAGCCTTTTCAGGCACTGTGTGAGTTTGTTGGGACGGTTAAGCAGCTTGATGGCAAATATTAGCAACTGCTTCTGTGTTAGCTTCTGCTAACCGGGCTGATGTTGAACTGGCTAAGGACAGCATCTGGGAGACGGTCCTTCAGTTCATGCCTTTCATCAATTTATCGCAAATGGCAGTGACAGAGATTTTTCTAGTATTCGTTTTAACTCTATGGTATGGTGGGCTAATGGAAGCCTGGTTGTTCAATAGAGAGTGTCATATTGCAAGTGTCAGTGGTTGGACAATTTATGTTCCTATTGTCATGTCAGATTTTCTTTGCAAGTACTCTATATAAATTTGATGCAAGTACTCGAATATGGAAGTTACTTAAAATGCCAATTAATATTTTCTACATATATCTGATGTAATCTGATGCACACATACATTTAGGGTAAAACGATGCTTTAGGAGCCTGGTGGAGCCAATCTAATATTTTGTTTTTGGTGCAACAAATGTCTGGAGGTTTCTCTTGGTCTCTAATTCTACACATGAATAACCAGACCTTGGCTGGACTGATAAGGCATTTAATATCTAAACCATAGCTCAAAACAACAAAACAAGCAGCAGTCCAGCGATAAATCCCTTCAAAAACCCCTGCTGGGTCTCCTCTATACTGTAGCCAAAGGAGGGAAATCACCCCTGTACTTTGGGTAATTTCTTCACCTTATCAACCCCTTGGGTCAATGACCAGCTATTATTTGGAAATCCCACTTTGTTAAAAAACAAGATGAATTATGAGTAATTTGCTACTACTGCCAGGAAGAGTGCATGTTTAATTTTTTCATCCAGTCATAATGCTTTGGAAACTAAATTAAAGCAGCATATTTGCTTTATGGTTTTTGCTTCATCACTCTGCAACATTCTCATATCTGAGTGGCTGTGGTAAAGGTCAATAGTGAGCAGACTAATAGAGGATTTCCTCCACACTTTTATTGCCAGACCATAACGTAGGCTTTAAATGCAATAGCCTGCCTCCAAATCAATACGACTACTTGGCATCTTGTGTTTGCCAAAGACCAAAGGACAAATGCAAACTGCAGTGATGGCTGACATCAGATGGGGCGTTTTAGTGAGTGTCATGACCACTTTCTATGCAAAACAATAACAACGCAAAAAAAGAAGGGTTTGATTTAAAGCGTCCCCTATCTGATTACTGTTAACTGCTCCTCCTCAATGCCGCCTGCTTGTCTGTTTGCTGTCTGGCATGTTGTCTCTCTCTTTCACTCATGTTTTCCCTCCCAGATGCTGTAATTTTCATTTTAGGACTTGAATTTGCATTTTACAACAGACTTTGGGGTTGGAGGGGGCAGGTTAGAAAGGTGAACTTGAACGGGGAGATTCATGCATCTGCCCTGTTTGCACCTTGTGTCTTAGAGCTATACACTGTATCCCAACCAGCAATCAGGGCTTTCTGCTCTGTACATTGACCTCTGATCTCCAAGAGAGACAGGGGGAACAAATTCAACCTCAGGAGATACAGAAAATGATTTCACAGTGCAATAAAAAGCATTCAATGCCGCTAACTATAAGACCCTTAGGCTCATTTAACACCTTAATTGGCTAAAAGGCAGCCGGCCTGCTGCTATAGGTGGCATGGGACCCTATGTGGGGGCAGGGTGGAGCCAGAGACTTTAACAGTTGGCAAAATGAAGGATAAAGTCGAAACAATGAGAGCTAATGGGTTAATCTTCTTTTTTTTCTAAACTCCACATTTGAGAGGTAGAAGATTGCAAAGTCTGTGCAAACAAAACAGAGTGATAAGAACGAGAGCGAAGGGTCTAATTCCAACGAGATAAAGAGACCCACACACCACCTCACGTACATGCACATGTATACGCTCATATTTACATATAAGACTGGCTGCTTGCATGGACATGTCGTCTATCAAATGTACTCAAAAAGCATCAAAGCCTTTTAATACCACAAAGACAGTAAATGTGCAGGAATGCATTTTCCTGGTCACACAGTGATTCCAGCAACTAGTTTTGAAGTTCTCATAGGCATTAACACCATGGTTAATGCTTGGTCAGTACTTAGTAGGTTTTTTCATGTGCCAGCATCAGTGTAAATACAAATCTTGCATTTCAACATTTGGCATAAATGTTCACTCATTTCCTCACTTGAACTGAAAGAAGAAACCTTTTTTGTTTGCCCGTTAAAGCTGTGTGGTTATTTTGCGATGAACTAGGTGTGAGACTTTGGTATTAAAATGAATGTCTGTCTGTTCTGCTTGACTGGAAAATCAGAGGGACCCAGATTCTTCAAGCGGTAATCCACATGTTGTTTCGTCTCCATCTCTAAGTGCTCTTTCGCTGGTATTTCCTGCTCTCTGCTTCCTAAAGATCACACGTACATTTGTGTGGGTGGCACAATAATGTCTTCCTTGGAATTTCTGTTGATGTACTTGCTGTTCTGTACTTTCTTTATCAAATTAACTATCGTGCTTATACTACACCCGTCTGGAATAAAAGACTCCAGCCTGACTTTGTTGATTTCTATCTTAACCAGTTTTTGTAGTCTATTCAAGTCTATTGTCTTTCCTATAATCACTCAACACTTGTCATGCACTGTTTGTCAGTGTGTACTATAACTGCTGTGTTTGTAGTGAAACAGGCTTTGTACTGATGTTATCAATATGTATGCTACTGAAAAAATAACATACTTCTGTTTTAGTATATACATATATATATATATATATATATATATATATATATATATATATATATATATATACTAAAATGACACTTTTCTTGTGCTGCTTGAAATACATTTAACAAGATTTGCAACCTTGAACCCTTGGCAAATTGGTGCTGAAGAAAACTGGAGTTCTTTCAAAAACATGTGAAAAAGACAATGAGCACCTTGGTAATAAATATATTCCAAATTGCAAGAAATAAGAAAGGGGAAAAAAACTAAGGGAAAAAAGTATGGGAAAAACTGTACTTATAATTATCATAATTACGTATTTAAAATTATGTTCGAAAATTATTATTATAATTTCAAGCACTTTCTTGCTAATTTTTTACATATTTCTTCTTCCATTGCTCATCGCCTTGTTCCCATGTTTTTGAAGTGAATCAAGCCAGTTTGCTCAGGTTTCAAAGGGTTAAATTATCACAGTGTAGTTTGCAGCACAGCACACTACAAAACAACTGTAAAATGATAATACCCACATTAGTGTTTATTGTAGAGCAGCTAAATTTGCCACAACTGACTTTTATTTAGGGTTGTATTTCTGAAGCATCTCTTCTTTGTTTTGTACTTAACTGCCTACATGTTCAGTGACACTAAAATTAAAGATACTGAAGTACACCTCAAGGGAAAAAGACACAACCACACCTTTTTTATGTATATAGGTTCTGTTTACACACATGTTTACATATGTACTTCTTTAAATAACGGGAAATAAATGTATGTAAACATACAAATTGCTGAACTTTGATCTTTAACAGAAACGCAGCCAAGCAGGAACTAACTTTTAATTTTATTTGCTTTATACAAATAAATTATTAGCTTTAATTAACAGCTTTGGGCTCTTCCCCACAGCTAATACAGAGCTGTGGAGGTGAGTTTTGTCTTGTTCCTTTCTGCACAAAGAGCAAATATTATAAAAGAAATAAGTGCCATGTGTCTGGCTGCCAAGGCTGTGGTGTGTGCACCTGACAAAAACATTTACAGTACAGTAGTAACATATATTTCCTCATATAATTTTTTGGATTTTTTTTATTTAATATTCATGCAGACATTCTTGTTTTGCTTATTATTTTATGTTGATGAAGAAGTTTTATACAAAGTGTGATGTTAATCATTTTTAAGTAGTTTTGTTTGGCATTAACTCTTCACGTAAACACTGAAGTTAAATTTAGAAGTTAAATTGTGACCGCGCAGGGAGCCAAACAGTAGCCATTCATGATCCTTTCAACATTAAGTAAAAAAGGGTGAAAAAGCATAAAAACAAGAAGTTGGTCAGTGGTGCTGGTCTTGATTATGTGTCCCTCTCACATTCCTTGCAGTATTACCTCGCAAGGCAATAACACAGGCTCCATTGAGCCTCACGGCACCAACAACAACATCATTGAGGAAGTGTCGTGCAGGCCCGTCACGCACTTTCCACTGACCTCTTCCAGCGAGCTGAGGCAATGCAGCAAGCCAAATCTGATTAGCCCCAGCTATGCCATAAATTAAGTGGGCATATAGCAAAAATAATCCAGTGATCCACTCCTCAGCAGTAAAATCTGTGATTATCTATCAAGCAACATGATTCAGCTGTGCGAGGAGCGAGTCAGGCTCAAAGTGATTTGTAGCAACTGATGTTACAGCTTGTATGATTCGTAAATATGAAAAATCTGGAAGTGTTTTTCCACTGAGGAATGAGTGATGGAAGTGAAAGAAAAGGGCATCTCTGTGCTGGTATGTCTGCTACATAACTTGCAGGTAAATTAAAATGTGTTGCTCTTCTTTATAGCAGTTTACACAAAGTGCAGTATTAGAAAAAGCCCAATTTATTCTGCAAACTACACTGTAAAAAGTGTCAGGTTGATTTTACTTTAAAAGAACATCTAGGAAGCCAATTGGCTTGAAAAATGTGGGAAAATTAAGTTTACTGAAAATGTTGTTATATCTAATCAATTTTCGAAGTTGTTGCAACTTAAAAACAAATTGAAATAAAACAATCTTTCTGAGTTTTAGAAACTTCAGTGAGCCAAGTTTACTGTGCTATTTATCTGTATTCTGTTGGTTGCTAACTAGTCAGTCACATTTGTTTTTTCTTAAACAAGTTAAGAAAACAGAACTTACATATCTCATAACTTCATCACTCGCAAAATACTCTTTGTCATGATCAAGTTAAGTTAGACTAACTTGGTTTACTGAAGTTGCTAAAAGGTAATTACACTTCACATTTTTAAGTTCTAATAACTTAGCAAAATTAAGTAATACAGCTAAATTTCAAGTAAACCTAACACTTACATATAATGTTAACATAAACAAAGATTTAAAGTTATATTTTCTTTCCATTTTTTTTAAGTATGATTAAATTGTCAGATTTTACAGTGCAGACTACTAGCCACCAGATAATGGGTTTTTCCACTCTGAAATTAGGACTACACTAGAACTAAAATCTATTATTGGATTTTGGCACAAGGTATCAGCTATGTGACTCAGGTCAAGAATTATCATCAACCGCCTAAAAAAACCCACAAAAATTTAAATCTTTCATGAAAAAAGGGTCAAATGGAGGTGGAATGAAACATTCCTCCATGAGCTGAAAAGAAAAGGTCACATATATGTATGCATGCGTGTGCGTGTTAGACTACTTGAAGTCTGCTACATGGAAGGACTTCCTCCAACCACAGGAAAAGTCATCAGACAGATAGTTAAGATGAAAAAAAGAGTGTTTGCTGATTCAGCTGAAATGTCTACTGGCATTTATGTTCGCTGCCTGACTGGTGGATATTGACCTCGCCATGTTACAGCTTCACGTGGAGACTGTAGTATTATGAGAGCAAACATGAATCTCATGTGATGACAGCTCTGGTGGAGAAACACAGGTCATTCTTAAGGAGGCAAACAACATATCTCTGTATGTCTGTTTGTCTTGTGTTTGACTCTTTTCTGCTTGAAATGTTATGAGTTTTGTTCCTTACGACACTTTCTGACATAATCTTGACCGCATCTGAAAAAAGAAAACAAAGCTTAATAACAATAGAGTGTGCGCTTTCTGTACCAATTAGCATTCGCTTTATACAACTTAATTTTTCAATTTATTCCTCTATTACTTAATATTGCAGATTCGTATTTGTGAATTTTTTTATCTGAAAACCATTTGACGACTGTAGAGAGGAAATACATTCCTTGGAATAAACCCACTTAACTGCGACTCTAATAACTCCACATTTTACATAAATGACCTAAATATAGGGCTGGGCAATAAAACTCTTATTATTTCAATATTATTTTCCTCGATAGTTGCAAAAACACATAAAAAATGTTTTAAACTATCCAAGTGTTTAAATGCTCTTGACTAGAATTAAGATTTCTCTGACTTTTGTTTTATTTATTGACATTATTTGGATTATAATTCTTTTGAATCTGCCTCAGATTTGTTAAATGCTCCCCTGTTTGGCAAATTTTCATCATGCTTTGACAATGTATAAGTTGAATCCACAATTAACTGTTTTTTTTTTTCAACTTTCACTCGGGAACAAAAATCAATAATAAAACTTAAAAGAGATAATGGTTTGAGTTTTCTAATTATCAATATCGACCAATATGAATTTTTTTATTGTGATAACATTTTTAGCCATATCGCCCTGACCTACCTTAATTTTTTTAGGTAGGTCAGGGCGGTTTAGGTAGGTAAATTTTTTTTACCATAAGCTGCAGATACAAACCCACTAAGTCAAATTCCTCATGTGAGCAGAGCTTGCCATAAAAACTGAGACTGAGGAATTAGGCTGCATGTTGCTGCTCGCAGAGTAGCAATGCACTGCTATTGTAACTCTAGACCAACAGCATGATGATAGTTCCTCTAATGCGGGGGAGGTGGGTGTGTGTGTGTGTGTGTGAGCAGGGGGGGGTGTTGCATTTTCATTGAATGGCATGAGCGTCCCAAACTGGATTAACGTGTTGGTTTATATGGTGACTCTGCAGTCACGTCACCGCATTGTGATCTTTAACAATCAAGTCTTTTGTCTGCAGAGGGGCGATGGATGAGTGGAAATCTTAGATAAAGAGCTCTGTGCATTGTGCATGGAGACATCCAGAACAGAAACAGTCACTTCTGTGCTAAATGTGGATTATAGTTTCATGTGCCGGTGCTCTGCCTAATAAAAACTGGCAGCTATGTCTGCTCACGAGGGACGTGTATCATTTGGCATGGATCTGATTAAATTAGCTTTTGATTGCTTGGGCAGGCTGCCAGCGCTAGCGGAGTAGCGGGACGCAAATGCTTCAGGTTTGATGGACATGTCAGCGTGTTACAGTTGCGTGCTGGTATCCAGGCAGACAAGTACCAGGATAGATCATGGTCACCCGCTGACTGAAAACACAAAGCCTGTGACTGTACTAGCAGCTTGGTTCAGGAACTGCAGGGTATCCCGAAAGCTCAGACCCTTCCTTTTAGTCTGCTCTCTGCCTGCGTCACCGCCAGCCCTGCTGGGATTCCCCTATGGCTCCGGCCCAAACAGTGAAGTAACTTGTGAGTTTTTTTTCCTGCATTTTTTGGCAGGATAACAGAGTTAAAGCCCCATGTGCCGCACAGGCCCTTCAGAAATGTAGCTTTTGGCACAGGAACAGCTGAAAGCCAGCCAAGCCACGCTGCTTCCCACTTCTTTATAGCAGGGAAACTTGTGGTGTGCAGACAGCAGACATTCTCTGTAATACAATTCAGGCGGATATTTACAAGTGGTTTATTGCTGAGACATTCAATGTAGGCCTTGAGGCAAAGCCCACACCTTTTAACCCTTGAAGGGAGACTCCAATGCAGTGACAACCAGTGTACCCGCAACTTAAGACAAGGTAGATTTAAGACTTTTTGAGACTTTCAGAATTAAGTTTAAGAGCAATTTTCTTATAAACAAAATTAAAGAAGGAAACTTTTATTTTGCCCAAATAAAACCTGACCTATATTTGTCCAGTGGAAAAATTAGATTATCTATTTTTTTAAAGCCATGACAAAGACCGGCAGCAGTTGACAAATGCTGGCTTTTTTAATGACTTAGCCTCTACAATAAAGGCTTTTTGGAGTTTTCCACATTTTTGAAGTGCCTGGATGTTGTTCCTGTTTATCCTGTGGTTTCCCATTCTTGATGAGCAAGTCCGACTTCCCATATCTGAGCATGTTTTAGAGTTTTGAAAAAAATCTGTCAATTTAATACCAATTTAAGGCCTTATTT
This sequence comes from Plectropomus leopardus, assembly GCF_026936395.1. Taxonomy (NCBI): domain Eukaryota; kingdom Metazoa; phylum Chordata; class Actinopteri; order Perciformes; family Serranidae; genus Plectropomus; species Plectropomus leopardus. The sequence goes on from NC_142180.1 coordinate 16,393,060, forward strand.
TTAGATTAATGCATTCAATGCCTTTTAAGACTTTTTAAGGATCTGCAGGATGCCCGGAAAATATAGTAGTTATAGTATTATAAGTATAGTTTTCACAACCCTGTAAAGGACTATAGTTTGTAAATAAGACAACAAAAAGGCGTGAGACCTGTTTGTCTTGTCTGTGCATGTTTGTCATTTATTCACAGCCATTAACCAGTTCAGTGGCCAACTGCCAGCGACTGCCGCTCACTCAGCCTTGATGCTTTGAGGCTAACTGAGCAGGCTATTTGTATACAACACTTACAAATGTTCCTCAAATACCCTCAGGCTGAGATCAAGCGTTTATGCTGACAGGAAGCCATGTGGATTTCTGCTTGTAAACGTTTGAATAACAATGCCGCCCTGCTTTGCATTTCAACATGCACATTGAACAAACTTAAACACACTGTGGTGAAAATCTAAATTGGCTTGTAATGACTAATACGTCTGTAAGGTGCTTTCAACACAGAGCACATTTGATTGGAGAGGAGGCCACAGAGGCAGGTTAACATGTCAAGAGAAGGAACGGTCCTAGGAACCAAAAGAACACAACGTCAAAACAACAAGACAAAATGTACAAATACAGCCACAAACCACAAACCAAAGCCAGGGGAAGACAAACGTGGCTGATGGCCAAACAGCAACATGAGTCAGCTATGGCAAGATCGACATCGAGCTGATACTGGCCTTACCAATATAATGGCAGTTTCTCACTGACTGGAAAAACATTCTGGAAAGCAACAGATGAGATTGGAATTTTTCATAACTGATTAACCCTTTGGAACCAGGAGCAACATCAGTTTTTTGTGCAGCATTCAGGCACATTTCAAAAGCACTTAAACCTTTGAAACCTCAGCAAATTCGTGGGATTCATGGGATTTTTTTTCTTGATAAATAATTAATGATGATCAGTTAATGAAGTTGTTTTTGATTTTGATGACCAGTTACTTTAGCACTGTGTTACATTTCTAGACATCTAAACTTTTTGAGTAAACAAGTTAACTTTATTACATCACTTCATTGTTGAGGTTTTGTTTCAGTAATGTCCTAACTGTTTCCTTGCAAGACAAACATTTTTCTTGAGGCAGTACTTTAGATATTGACATAGCTATAACAGTCCAAAACTATGAAAATTGACAATTTAAAATATTTGCAGGATGACCAAATGGTAGGGTGACATTTATTTTCTAATGCTAACAAACTAATAACTTGTATTGTATAACTAATGCAGCTTCGAAGCCATGAAAGACACAATAATCAAGCTATAACACTGTAGTTTGAAAACAAAAAATCCTACAATATGTGAAATCACCATATCACTTCTATATATAGCTCATGGTCTGCCATTTGTTCAACACCCCCCCTTCCTTCCTGCAAAACCCCAAGACATCTATCAGTTCTTCAAATCCAGAGCAACAATGAGCGTCTTTATGTAAACCTAGTTTTATAACACATAGTGTTATTAGGGACAGCAAGCATTATGCAAAAGCACGGGGAGGCCTTTTAAGACCTGAAGTTGATCACCGGCCATACGTTTCTAATCCACAATGGGCCAATCACAATGTAAACACCCCCCCTCCACCCGCTCACTGCAGCAGTGTCTTTCTCCATTGGAAACACTGAGCTGGTGCAGTTGGCCAGTAGTGGCCGCAGGATGCCATATGCCAGATTGGACCGAAACAGATTTGTGTGGACATTTCTGGGAATCTCTCTTAAGAATTTCAGTGCTTAATAAGCACATTGGAAAGCAGCAGTTGCCACAATTTACCACCTCACACTTTATTTTTGCCTGTTAACCAAAACTTTAAAGGGATACTTTGCCAATTTTTAACCAGCTATGGATCAAAACAATGTGGGAAGTATGTGTAGATGCACTGTGGTAGACTTCACTCCATCTAACCAGTGCCTGGATAACCCCTCACTAGTATACAGCTGATCAAGAGACACACCTGTCCCTCTCTCTCTGTCTCCAACTCGGACCGAAATCCAATCAAATGGTAAAACTAAGCTGTGCTGATCGAATAAAAAATAGAGGTTACATTACTAAACTGATTATTTATCAGTCATATTTTTTTCTCTGTTTTGCCATAATGGCGAGGTTAGTAAGCAGGAAGAGGGTGTTTCACTGCTTCCTGCAGAGTGAAATCTAAGAAAAAATAGAGATCAAACAGTAAAACAAAGCAGCGCTGATCGAATACAAACTAAGATTCTGTTGGTGAGTTGCATATTTCTCGCCTAAAATGTTTTCAGAAACATGTTTTAGCTTACCGTTTCACTGTAATACAAGATCCGGCTGACCTCCACATTACATCACCCATCAGAGGGAGTAGCATTATGGTAGTTGTAGGCTGAGCTAAAACACCCATTTCTCTGTTTTCCCTGGTCATATAGCACCATAAATATATTTTTCTACTGCACAGACAGCCTAGTCTTATGTGAAGCCCTTCTTTATATTGGTGAAATTCTTCTATAAATAAGTAACATATAGTTCATTTGGCACAGGGGATGGACTTTTTGCTGAAATCATTTTTTTAAGTCAAGTTTAAAATGGAATCACACCAGTGAATGTTGACTCGTTCACTGCCAAAGCAGCGGGGAACATAAGGAACATGGTCCAGTAAAATCTGACCAGTATGCGACCAATGACTGGCATAAAAAATCCTCTTTTCTCCATAAAAAATTAAAAGTAAACTTCCTCTTCATCCTGCTGCTGCTCTGATTTTTGGCACAGGTTTTCAAATTTCAACGGAATAATGTCAGAGCACTTTCATCATGCCAGGGACATTTCACAACTGTGTTCCTGTCATGACAGTTTCACAGCTAAATGAATCATAAGTGCATATGCGCCAATAACATAACTGTTGATTTTATACTAGGAAATGTAAGTATTCTTGGAAAAGCATGTGAAACTGCATTTAGATCAACCCAGAACAATGAAACTCCCCACTGAAACCAGACTTTCTGTTTTCGTTAACATATATGTTTAAGGCCATTCAGACAAAGTACTATACGAGGCTTTAAAGCCAAACAAGCTTCCTGTGCCTGCGCTCCCCCACCCCCATTACTTGGTGAGAAACTATAACACCAACCACAAAAAGGTCAGTTTTGGTTGTGGTTGTGAGGCTCGCCAGCTTGACAAAACCAGCCAGACTCCCCGGGAAAAAACAACATCAACAACAACAAATATTGAGCTCTTTTTGAATCCGCTTGAGATGATGGGTTTGCTGCACCCTTCTCAAATCCACTGATGTCACACATAGTGATGCGCTGCTTATTATATACAGTAGATCTTCCCAGATCCTCCACTACAGAACTGAAGGCAGCTCATTGTGTCCATATCACTCCCCTGACATGTCGGACTTGTCTTGATCTCAGCCACTAACAGATGCTGACAGACTCTTTTATCCACCTACTCTACCTTTGTCATGCACTTCCACAGAAATACTAAGGGATTTCACCTGCGAGACACTGACACAGCCTAAAGACTTCTGTGAAGTGACATCAGTTGGAAAGAAACACTGAGAATGATCTGCACCTGTGTTAGTTATTTTTACATCTTTAAATATGTGTAAGCTGTTAAGCTCTTGAGCAGGACAAACATTTGCATAGTCCTCTTCTTTGGACAATGTAGCCCTGCCAAAACCAATATTACCATAACATTACAACATCATTACTACTCCGCAGTGGTGGAGGATGTACTCACATCTATTACTCAATAAAAAATATCTATACAACAGTGGAGGAATTCTATGGCATAAGTTAAATTCATGCATTCAAAATTGCAAGTATTATAGCCAAATTATACTTTAACTAGTAAAACTAAAAGTACTCATTATGCAGAATGTGCCATTTTGTAATACATACTATAATTGCATTGTATTTACTGATACATTTTAAATCACATTTCATCATGATGCAATATAATATTGCTTCTTTGGACAACAATTCAATATTTGCCGATATCACAAAGTATGATTATAAGATTTTGATTCAGGGGCTTGTGATTGACATAACATGATTGGAGTTGCAGTTGTATAAGACTTTCACAGTACAATAACCGTCTCAGAAAATATTGTGGTGTCACAGCATCATTAATTATTATTATTATCAATTACAATGAGCCTTTAACAAATGAAAACAGGTTTCTTTTTAGTTAAGGAAATGTCTTATAACTATTACTGAAACTTAAAACTTTTGACAATAATGAAAAGAAAGGTTAGATTCTCCATCCAGTTGCATTTCTTTTTCAATAAGCTACCATAGATAAGCCAAATTTCTTGGCTGCAGAATGGAAAGGAAGGAGGTGTGCGTGGTCAGCAATGGTGACACATGCTATTTCAAAATCAAGATGCATCTTAAAGAAATAAGCTGCATCAATGTTTTCTCTTTGCATTTATAAGAGTGCAATGTTAATCACTAAATAGGCTAAATATAGCCTACTGATTTAGATCAATGCATGATTACACCCCTAATACATTTATGTGTGAGCATAACTTTTATGTTGAAGCTGATAAAGATGGGCCTAATCTTAACAAAAGTGTATATTGCCAGGTTGCTCAGACATCCAGTGCGTAAGGATTTAGGGGCATCCATTGGCAGAAATCGTAATATTCCTAACTATGTTTTCATTAGTTAATAATCACCTGAAAATAAGTAAAGTTATATTTTCGTAACCTTAGAATACATTTAGACTTCAAAAATCCTTGGAAGTGGTATTTATTTGTGAAGATTATCTTGCTGAACAAAACTTGTTAGTATCATAAATGCCACTGCTCTGTTTTTCAGCAGGTTGTATTTATGTGAGCAGCAAAAGGCCAAGAAAGCAGCTTAAAATCCATTTGTAAAGCCACCTTTAGCTCTGAATAATCCCACTGTCTATGCTTTGACCCCCCAGCATGACATTTTATCAGACCAAACTTTGTTTCAAGGCCCAGTTGTAGATGCTGTCACATGCACTGGCTTTTACATTCAACTTAAAGGCAACATGGACGCACTGACGTTAGTGAATGTTTAATGGCGTTGGTGCGCTCAAAGTGTACATGACGTCGACGCACCGCTGCTAATTAAAATGATTAAAAAATGAATTGAGTTAGCTTTTTTTTTTTTAGTTTAGTTTAGTTTATCCGTTATTGGCATGTAGCCTAAGTAATGAATAATACTGTCAATAATCAGCTGGCAATATAAACTGAACTAACGTTACGGTTTTAACGGTTTGTGATTGTTTGGTGAGAACATAAAATCGAGCTAACGGTCGAAATCTAGTTTACAATATAGGCTATATTTGTGTAATTATATTCGGTTAAACCCATAGATATATGCTAAACATCTGTGTGACAACCGAAAAACGTTGTATAAAAATCAAACACCGGTTCTCCCGTTACATTTTATCACAACAGTAAGTAGAAATAGTGCCGTTACGTTCGGCGTAGGTAAAATCACGCTCGTGGGTGACATATGGCAGGTGAGTCCATCCGCTACCTTTTCAATAACGTTTTGATAACGTCGCATCACTATATATATATATATATATATATATATACATTTAAAAAAAAACAAAAACAAACACGGCGTCCTGTTAGTGACGAGTAAAACAGAAGCAGTAGAACAAACCAGAAAACACACAAACAAAATATGTTTTTCAAGCGCATGTGTCATAAACAGAGCAAACGAAAAATGAAGATAAATACAAACTTACCACATCGGCTTCCGTTCGGTTTTTACACTCGTTGGAACCGGAAGAAACATTCCTGTTTTTCCCTTCTGTGGATCCAGTCTCTCCCCTCCGATCACACACAGAGAAAAAAACACCAAAAAGAGGAAGAGCTGAGGGGGTTCGTGGGTGTATCAGCTAGAAATAAAGTGGTTTCATGTGACTGCATGATATCCACGCATTCGGCTTTTGCGTGTAATTGTGTTTTCAGAGTTTGAGAATCGGGCTGAGAGCCCCGCAGCGTTCAGGCAGACAGCCGGGCAGAGAGGCGTGGAGAGACTCTCCGGCCTGCACAGTCACATCATTGGTTGACAAACAGTAATCAGATGCAAATTCCTAACCTCTGAATCAGCAGGGGCCACCCCCCATACATCCCCCACCCCCCCGGAGCAGGGGCTGTCAGTAAATGCGAGGGGCGAGTTATAAAGTGGGCTGGAAGTAAAGGGAAAAAGGTTGTTTTTTTCCCCCCCTGGTTTTTATTTTTATAGACGAGACAAATATTTCCATAATATACATCGACATGTTTTTCAAAATATTTTTTTCTCTATTCATTTTGTTGTTCTTTCTCTATTGATCCTTTATTTATGCTTCTGACCTCCTGTTCCTACCATCTTTTTGACCTTTTTTTCCCCCCAAAATACATACAAATTCCCCTCTAACAAATACGCCTGCTGAAGTGCAAAGAGCATGTACACAAACATATATACATACTTAGTAAAAGAGCAAACAGGCACGCGCGCAAAAATAAGTGAATTTATAAATAAAGAAAGAAAGAAAAAAAAAAAAGAAAGATAAAAGAAAATATATCAATACATTTTTAAAGGATGTCAGAGATGTCATTACAGGTATTACAAAGAATCAGTTATGGGTTTATTATAATGAAATGTTCTGTAAAGGGTTGCCATGTTAGGTAGAGCATATTTCCCTTTCCTCTCATTGAAAATGTAATTTTTTTCTTCATGTAAATTTCCATCACATTGTTCAATACATTTCGGTGGGCTGGTGGGTTTTTCTGTTTCAGGTTCAGCAAAACGAGTCTTTTTGCCAACATCACAAAGGATATCATATTTGGATTTTTTCAGATCTATCGTAGCTGTTTTCACATCTTTTTATGTTTTAATGTATTTACTTGTTCGTCTATCTCTTATTCATTTGTTTCTTATCTTATAGCCCGAATATGATGTTGTCTTCCTATATTATTTATTTTTTTATTTTTGTCATCTTTTATTGATTTTTTGAAAAACAACTGTTTTTAAGGGTGCTTTATAAATAAGGTTATTATTAGTAGTATTATTATTATATTCTTATATGTACCATTCAATTTAAGTTCAACAAAATAGGTCCCAACCCCTGAACATAAAGTGCAATCGTCTTAGGGCATAAAGAATAACTCTGTCTTTGTTGCTTCACGGGTCTGAGTATTTTTCATCTTTTTTACACATGTACTTAGCAAAGAGAAATCATTTTTAAATGCATTTCATTGTGGGCAGATTTGGCATACTGATACTTGGTTACATGGAACTTTGTTACAATGATTATGTTGTTGACCAGAATTTCAGTGTTTTTGTTTAAACTTCAAATGTTTTTGGGAATGAATAAGTCTGTGTTTGTGAATTTGCAGAGCAGCCAGTTATGTATTGATTTCCGTAGTTTGAATTTAGTCATAGGTAATAAACAGGTGTTCAGTGGTTTCTATGTTTGTCTTGCATGTCTTGCAGTTGTCTACCTCAGATTTGAATCTTACTCTGATGAGTTCATTTGACTAGTTTATGTCATTAATAGATGTGAAGTGTATTTTTTCATGTTTTAGTGGAATTGGGGATTTGAACATTTTTGCCCTAACATCATTATTTCTCCCTTTCCAAAATTTTTGGAGTACAAATATGGAGATAAAGACTGTGAGAGGCTGTCCAAAGATGATACACAAGCTCTAACAGACTTTATCTTCCTGCAGTTCAGTTCGTCACAGGTGAACCCAAAACAGACATATTGCATAGGTGCATACTGCATACACATTTCTTTTTTGAATATGAAATATCCAAAAGATTTTGGACAGATGTGGAATCTCACTTCTTCAAATCTCTAACTCAGTTCAGTTTCAGTTTGTCAATAAAATAAAATAAAAAGATCTGCATAGGTGTAGATTTTGGGGGAAACAGAGGACACGTCCCTCTTAATATTTAGAACATTTGTACCCCCCTATTTAAAATATAAAACTAGCAGAAGACATTTCTTTTGACAAAATTAAACACATTCACGTCATGAATTGAGGCAGAAAAGGCACAAATTAATTCATAAAATTCATCAAAATGCAAAAAGTATTTGCTCCGTAAAATTTTCCAGTGGAGGAAACCCAAATCCCCCCCAGTGTCCAAACAAAACATATGTCCTTGTTTGTTTTTTAGACCATCAGGAAAACTATAAAATATGGCTCTCAGCAAGAATCACCATACGATGTACATTTACTTATCTAGGGTATAAAAAAACCCCACAAAACTGAAGGGTGATTCTCCCCTTAATTTTAAATCTAATTTTAATCCTGAAAAATATATTTTTTTACACATTTAAAAGCCTTACAAGTTTCAATTAAAGTAATAAAATGTTTGATCAACAAAAAAGAAAAAAAAATCTTCTTTTTTTCATTCATTTAAGGGTTATTGCAACTGATAAGTGATAACTCTGTAATACTGTGATACCATTTAATGGCAATATTTTCTGAGACGGTTCATAAAAAATCTTATGCTGTTGCAGCCATAGTCACCATATAAATCTAGGTGTTTATAAGATTGTGAAGGGAATAAGAAAGAAAAAGAAGTGTTACACGATTTATTAGAGCTAATCAGAAATGATCTGCAACTATTTTGATAACGATTAATCGTTTTGGTGAATTTTCAAGCAAATTGCAGAAAATTCTGTATTTCCATTTTCTTAGTTGTGAGGATTTGGTCAGACAAAAATGGATAGGTGCTTTTCACTATTTTCTCACAAATTGTCGACCAAAGCATTAAACAATTGATCATGATTTTTTTTCAGGCAACATCTGTCTAATATATATATATATATTGTTGAGTTGCAGCCTCACAAAATTCTGGTTATTTTCTGACTTTTTTAAAAAAAGAAATACTTGATACTCTTATATCTTCTGGCTTCTAACAGTCCTTACAAGGACTACAAATTGTTATGGTGGACAGTAATTCTTTAAAATAAATAAATATGTATCCTTTACATTGTAAATTACAGTATTTGTCATGGCAGCTGCAGTGAATTGTGTTTACATTTTCTCTCAGTGTTGATTGTTGACGGTCCCTTAGCCCCTGTTCAGCAGGAAGGCTGATGGGAGAACTGAGACAGTGTTCGATGTGAAAACTGCATAAAATAAGCTTCAAAATTAAGAAAAACTCATAACTGACTTACAGTGTTTTGGTTTTTTTTATCAGAAAAATAGATAGTTTCATTTAACTTCACAAAGCTTAACTCATTTTGAAATTTTGAAGGCGGTAAAGTTGTTAAATTAGTTGAGGGGTACTAACTTTGACCAGTTTTTACTTTTTATGATCAGGCTGCTAAGTGAATGAATGACTTAAGACTGAGAATAACTGATTGTAGATCCTAAACACAAGATGGTAGACATCACCGCAATGATGAAAACAACTACTGCTCTTATTTGAAATAGATTTAAAGATTTACCTGCAAATAAACCAACTTTAAATGCTGAAGGATATGCATTAATTCAACACATTTTAATAAATTTTATTCAGAAAAATTCTAACTATTAAAGGACCCTCAGATGCCCTTCAGCAGAACATATATCTTTTGAAGGCCTGCTCAAAATTGTACAATTTAATGGGCCTTTTTGTGGCTATACAGAATTAAATCTGTGTTTAGGTGTCATATATGTGAAACATATACATGTGAAAATATATTTTATGGTGGAAAAATGATAAACCACAGTGTAAACAACAAACTGGTTTATTCAAACCGTGCGGTAAAAACCATTCAGCCACAGTTAAATAACTCACTGCTGTAAACACTCTTTTCAGTCCTCACCCAACAATTGTTGACAGCTTTCAAAAGTCACCAGCCATGTAATCTATTTCCAAAAATGATTTTACAGTGGGAGTGCTGACTGGTCGGTAGCTGCTTGCAGCTGCTTACTAAAATAAAGAGCTTGAGATATTTAAAACGGAAAACCGATCCTCCTAATGCCTCATCAGATGTAACGGGATCCAGGAGAGAAGTGTGTTCATCACTGAGACACCGTGAGAAATTAAAATTCAACGGGCCCGAGGCTAGCTGCCATGATGACAACTATGATTTCACACTTAATATCAAAATTATTACATGCAGACTGATGCGTTTCAGCCACGGTGGAATTAACACAGGAAATGACTAGTGTTATACCCATGATGTAGTGCGTAAATAAAAAAAAACCCAAGAAAACAGATGGTGACATATGTTACGAGAACACAAAAAGTGCAAAATAAAAATTTTTAGTAAAACTTTTAGTAATAATCAAGCATCCAGCAAAAGAGAAAACTTCAATAATTTCAGGTTAATATTGACATCACTTGTGCTACTTGATCTTAATTAACTACTACAAGTAGTACAGTAGTAGTACTACTACAATTCTTGGAGCAACGATGGCATTCTCACATTAGGAAAAATAATGAGTGTCTGACTTTGTGTTTGACATGCAATTATGAAAATAGCCCCGTTTGAGCTGAATATCTAAAGTACTCAGCTTGTCTGAAGGGTCTCAATTGATCTGAATAATTTGTGCTCTTAGAATATAATGATAAATGAATATAGTGGTAGATACTTGCAGTTGATGGAGCCCAGTTGCCCTAATTTAGTTTGAACTTCAAACTTTGAAAACGTTTTTCGGGTGAGACAAAATAAACACATCACAGGAAAGACTTAAAAACTGAAGTTTAGGCAATGCTTTAAAGGTGGGTTCAATATTAATTATCAGTATCTGTCAGCCCAACATGCTGTCTATAGTCAATGTGTCCATGCTGACGAGTTTCAGTCTGTTGCTGCTGCTCCTCCAACACAGTTGTGTTTTCATATAACATGATTTCTGCATGTCATTTTACAGTTTATGCCTAATGATGATTCTGAGTTTTTACGTTATCTTGTCCACCACCTGCAGTGTGCCATTTTTTCAAAGCTGGCTCTGTTAAAATCAAGGTAACAACTGTTAACAGGAAATATATATATTTTTTAAAACTATAAACTGGTTGTGCCACTGCAGTATACAGTGCATTAAATGATCACTGCACTTGGCTGAATTCTACACCTAGAAAATGTCAAAGTGCAGCTAAAATTATTGTTATATTAATCAACACACAGTGTTGAATTAATGAATTAAATGAATTAAATGAAAAATGTTTTGGTAATCTTTGATGCAAAATGTAATGTTTACAGCTTCTCACAGGAGGACTTGCTGCTTTTCCTTTTAACTCTTAAGCTTGGTTTTTTAAACATTTTAAGTTTCTGACAAAACAAACATTGTGAAGGTCTCACTTTGGGCTCTGAGTAGTTGTGACAGTATTTTTCACTATTTTTACAGACCAAACAATCAATTGATTGATGGTTAAATTAATCTCTAGATTAATCCATATTGTAAATAATCATAAATTGCAGTCCTAAATAACCTAGTTTAAAATTAGCTCCATTAAAAAATGTTATGATAAAATAGTGTAAGTAACAACAGAAATTTTTAATCGAAGTACTTTTACTTTTAATACTTTACACATTTTTTTCTGATTACGCTTAAATACTGTTACTAAAGTAACATTTTCAGTGCACGACTTTTACTTGCAATTAAGTATTTCTACAGTGCAGTATTAGTACTGTATTTCTTTGTACGAGTCCGCCATCTAGTGGAGGGAGTCAGGGCGAGCGCGTTCCTGTCATACTGAACGACTGTAGGTCTATGAATTCACTTTCAACAGATTAAGTTTTAGAGGACCATATGTAAATATTTACTTGACAATCTTTCTACAAATTAAGGACCCAATTAACATCTTTTTATCTTTTCAGTAAATCTATTAATATTAATCTAGTAATAAATTTGTCTTAACTGTGCTCATATTTTATATTGGTTTATCAAGTCACTAGGTTTATAGTTTAATATTGCTGTTTAGCTTTCAGGTAGACTCTTAAATAGTATATTATCATAAAACAGAGAAGTTCTGCAGTTGACTCAGTTGCCTGATTAAATAATATTTTGTGATCTTTTGTGAAGCATTTCATGACATCTTAACTTACAACAGTTTTATAGTTTCATGTTTTTAAACTTGCCTGCACACCTTCAGTTTGCAGAAGACCAAATATCACATCAGCAAACAGACTGTATGTTGAAGTGCTCAAGTTACAGACGTGCAGCCCATGCACCGCACTGAAATGAGTAATATGAGCAAAAAGAAATGCGGTCACATGGTGACTTTCGTAATTTAAGATGTAAATGCCAACAAGTAATGGAAAGGTACCGTGGACATTAACTACATGTCAGTGCAATTATATTAATCATTTGGCAACATAATAATTAACACTTTAATATAACTTGTCATTGTCTCTGTATATGTGCAAGTAAAAGTACAACTGCAGGACTTCAACTTGAAATTAAGCATTCCTATAGTGGAATAATGCTACTTTTACTTACGTAGAAGATCTAAAAACTTTGTCTGCCACTGTTGACAGACTTGTCAGAGCTGTTATTCCTATGTGTATATAAAGTCAGAAAATTGAAGGGTGAATTCATCACAAAAGAGAGGATCAGACTATGAAATGAGAAGAAATATCTTCTATCCTTTAATGGATGCAATGATAATTATAAATAGGTACTGCAGCACACACATATTAAATACACAAAGATGTTTTAGTCTAGTGTATAAAGCTTTCAGACTATTTCAGGCTTCTAAATACAAATGTTGGCACAAGTCAATCATCTGAGTTCATATTTTACAGCACAACTACTTCTACATGTATTTAAAAAGTTGGCAGTACCCCGCGGTGTTGGGGCTGAAGATGATCAAAACAAGTTTATCTTGAAGAGAGTATACAGTACACAGAAAATGACACGTGTGAGATAAACTGCATGACATTCAAAGTGAGAAGTCGAGAGCCTGAGAAATTGGATTTCCACGCAAACAAACACACAAACTTTGGTTGTTGACAAAATGCACCAACAGGTCAAGTTTTGTTGCACTGCCGACGACAGTTTAAAAAGAAAATCGAGGCCAAGATTTTCTTTTTGTTTCCAAAGTCTTCTCAAGTACAAATGTAGAAATATATGTACAGAAAAAAACATAGAAACTTGTATTCATAAGGCAGAAGTGCTTTTCTGTACGTTAATATTGAGATGAAACATACCTGAGAGTCATAACTCAGCAGGTTTTTACCATCAAAACACCTAAAATGTTGTTATTTTTCTACCAATGTAACACATCTACTGCACATACAGTATACCTTCAAACCATATTACATGTAAAAAAAAAGAGGCTTTAAATGTTGTAGTTGTGCATGTAGCAAGAAATCCATGAATAAATGTATATGCACAGGCATATTAGCAGTTTTTAACTGTGGTATAGTTCCTTAACTTAATCTTTGATTATTGACTGCGACTGTATGACATGTACACCTCGCCTACACCAGTGTGCAGTGACAGAAGCACGTCAGCATTCGGTGTCCACATTGGATGCGTTCAGTCATCATGCTGCCTTACAATCCTGCACTTTAAGCTTGGAGGTGAAAGAAAAGACATGGTAGACACCGTTTGGTTAAAATGTAAGCTTGTCCCTCAGATAATGCGAATAAAATGAGACAAAACTAGCAGAGAAAGATGCACAGAGAGAAAAATCCCCATAAGTTTTACCTAAAGAGGGAGTCTTCTTCTCACGCATAATATAGAGACAGTAATCAAAGACTTACTTCCCGAGCGTAACGTAGGCTGTTATTTCACATCTTTGATGCTTGTTTACCTACGATCATGAGTGATGTGTCTGTGCATTTAATGTGGAGAGATTATTAATATTCATGCTTCACACCTCACCAGACAAATCCCGCAGGCAGTGATGTGTTTCCTGATGCATTCCTCCTCAAAGCACCTTAAGCAAAATGTCATTCATTGTGAGCAAAAAAGGTAACATGTCATGAACGTTTTTTGAACGCTCTGCACCTATGCGATGTGTGTGTAACTATCCTGTTTTTAATTCATCGTGAGCAACACAAGATTCCTTACAGCCTGAACAGGGACTTTATACAAATGGGTTTCGAGTAAATTCTTCACTATTTTTTTGGTAGATATTGTCAGTATTTCCCATCCTGATCAATTTACAACAGTCTGTTATTTCTGAATAGCAGACCACTGCTATGAACTTTTTCTGATCATTACTGAGTTAAGTGGATACAATAATATACTTTATAAAAAATGACATCAAATTAGTAATTTGTGTCAAATTATATATTTCTTAAGAAAGCAGCCCTGTAATAAGAAGGATAATGTTTAGTGAGTGGGTCATTATTGCAAAAATAAACCAGACACAGGACCTTCATGTGAATAAATTTCCTGCTTGCTGCACATTAACCTTACATATGAATTTGTGCATTATTGAAATAAATATTAAGGTCATTATTTACTTTTCACCAGTCAGTGGGAGCTGTTGACTTTATCATGGAAACGCTCCCACCTCAACAGTCACGTGTGGTTGTGAGTCAGATCATGAGAAATGCTCCGGTGCTGGTTATACTGCGAGATATTACATAATGCAATCAGGAATAAAACTAATCATTAGGGATGTGATAACTAACAACCGTTAAGTGACACCTTGTTACCTTGAAATGACAGGTGTGACAAGATTGAAGAGACATATTTTATGTTGTCTTAACATAATAATATGTTACTTCCTATTATTTGCACCATGAAATTTAATGTTTAACATGTAAAATTTTGGATGTTCACACACTGCCGAACTCTGACATGTTTATGGATAAAACTGATGAAGAATTTTCAAGAGAAAACCAGAGAACAAGCAGAGTAAAGGTTTTCTGAGCTTTGCGGACATTACACAGACATCACATACAAATAGCGCACCTTATCTACATCTCTCAAAGCTCCTGCCCGCAGTAGAGCCGTGCGGAGGAAACAGGGAAACATGGCGTGGTCCTGATCTCAGCTCATCTGCTCCAAGTGGGCAGACAGCAGAAGTATCGGAGGCAGAAACTGTTCTTGTTTATTCACCACTTCAGTCCGACGCGACCCTTTGTAGTCGGTGCCTGAAGGTCCAACAAACAAACGGACTTTGATCACTCTCGTGTAACTGGAAAACATCAAGCTGGCTTTGTACGTCCAGCCAGCCTGTGTAAACAGATAAGCATCCATAATTTCTATTAAAACGTTTTATTCAAAAGCTTCAATGTAACGGTTTATTTGCTAAGGTTATGTCTATAGGCTTTTCATGGTCAATACAACTTAAAGGACTATTTCACCCATAAAAATGATAACTTGAAACTCAATGAATCACCTCGCGTTACCTTGAATTCATGTATAAAACTTATTGAGAAACTTTATTATCCATATTCAAAACACCTTTGCATACACAGCCTCACACACGGACGAGTAGCGCGCCTGGGCAGCTAGATGGAATGCATGAGCAGAGTCCAAACAGAGTCCAAAGGTTTTTAAATGAAAAGCATGTGTTTGGGAAGCACTCAACATACAACTGGATAAATTAGACTTGGGTTATACTGCAGGAGCTGTGAGAGAGTTTGTAAACTGATGTTTTCATAAAGTTGTTACTAAATGCTAGCCCTACTTTACTTTAATTCCTCAAAAATGTCCACTGTTTTTTTTTTATTTTTAGATCACCTTGGAGGCATGCAAGAAAAACAATGTTTTCTGTACTAATTCAGCATAACATGGGGTAAGTAATAAGGCTACAACTAATAATTATTTTCATGGTCAATTAAACTGTCAATTACTTTTTCAAATAAAGGCTTAGTTATTTGGTCTATAAAATGTCAGAAAATGGTCAAACAATATCGATCAGTATTTCCCAAAGCTTGAGGTGATGTTCTGAAGTGTTGTGTTTTGTCCATAACCCAGATACATTTAGTTTACTGTCATATAGGTGAAAGGAACAAGGAAATATTCACATTTAAGGATCTGGATTCATACAATTTTTCTTAAAAAAATTACTCAAACCAATCAATTATCAAATTAGTGGCTGATTAATTTAATAGTAGACATCTAATCATCTAATCAATGAATCATTGTAGCTCTAGTGAGAATTCAGTGGGTTAAGTATGTCTTTAAAGGCTGTTTCCTTCCAATATTTTACCCTTCTCTATGCCAGATTGTATGCATTATTGTTTTCACAGTCTTTTGTTGTCATCAGTGTGAAGTTAACAGTTTTAAATAACCAACCGCAGACATTCAATGGAAGAGAAACATTTCTGCCTTAAAATAGAGAGTAAATTCCCCAAATATGTCACTGAACAAATAGTGTTAATAAAAAACACAGTGAGCACAAACACCAATGCAGTCTGCACACAGACAGAAAAACAGACATTAACAAATGATGGTTCAACGTTCAGACATTCTCCTACATATGAAATGTGGATAAACACTAACTGCTCTCACATGCATGTACAGTATGTCTAAAATGTGTTTCCACTCACTTGCAGAGACGAGGTCCATATACTGACAGACAGCGTGAAGCAGTAGTCTCTCAAAGCTGATTCACAAACACAAAAAACAGAGAATGACTTTCCACTCCTCAGTGTTTTAATATAGACTAGTTATAAAAACAATCTACCAGTTTCTCAGCGTAGGCCAATAATGTACGTCTATGAGTGTGTTTTAAGCCAATTGCTTGACATTTGTTGACATCCTGTTTGTTGTTTTGTGTGTCCTGCTGCATCAATGATGCATAGGGGTTTCTTGTAATCTAATAATATGAAATGGTTTTCCAGGTGGGGAAACATCATCAGGATCCATCAGCCAAAACCTTCAACGTGTATGTTTGTCAGAAGGTTATTACATAAAAGTGTGTCAAAACAACGCAGAGGTGCTGCATTGGTGGTGTTGTGTTGTTTTAGGCACCAGTGAGACAAGAAATGCAATTCAGGAAGCTCAATTTGAGTAACATGAGGGCTTATCAGACGTCAAAATGCAGCATGGAGATTTATAATACTATGAGGCAGGATTTTATATCATTTTCCATAATATCACTATTTGTGTAAGATATTTAGACCTTCCTAAAAAAAAAAAAAATATTTTTTTTTATTTCTATTTTTGTGGCTTTTTCATGCTTTTGTTCGATAGGACAGTGCAAGCATGAAAGGGGGACAGAAAGAGAGGGCGACATGCAGCAAAGGGCCAAGGCCAGAATTGAACCTGCAACCGCTGCAGCGAGGACACAGTCTCTGCACTTGGGGCGCCCACTCAATCCACTGAGCCACCAGGCGCCCCAATTTAAGACTTTTTACGACCTTTGTCATATCACAAAAAATGTAATTTAATACCTGTTTTGCGATCATATGAGTCAAACTATAGTTAAGAAACAGAAGGGACTAGAATTATCTATTATTATATCACATTTTTTCTCAGCAATTTATAACAATAAATAATGATATAATTAATCACATTAATGCCACCAAAACCAGGATAAAGCAGCATAAACTGGATATATCGGGTTACATTCCCATTTTCCTATCTTCCAAAGCTGTAGTGAGACTGTACTTTTAGTGTACAGCTGTAAAACATTTCCAAACAGTCATTACTTGGTTAGAAAAAAACTTTTTATAACTAACATTACTGCCTACTGAAGGCAAGAGAAACCATTTAAGACTTGTGCATATACATTTTACAACTTTATACTTTCTTAGGTCTCTCTTTTCTTTTAAGGAAATTGAATTCAATGCTTTTTAAGACTTAAAGTCCTACAGATACGTTGAGTTTAAAAAAAGGATTTCTACCTGCTGGCGAGGTTTGTTGTGTAAACTGAGTGAGGCTGAGCGATGAAGAAGCTCAGAAGGTTTTCCTCAAGTACTTCCAGAGTTCCCTGTGAGGAGAAAAAAAAATAGTTGGTGGCAGCCAAGAGGTTCAGTCTCCAGAACAATCATGTGTCCTCAACATGATTAGTGTTTAAGTTAAGTACTGTGGGGTTCCCCGGTGAGTCAGGGTTTTGGTCAAACCTGTTTTTGTAAAAATCTGGAAAGGAATGTCCCAGCATGTTTTGTGATGAGCTAAAAATATCCAATGACGTACAAGAGAAGGAAAAACTGACTACTGAGTAGGTAAATAGACAGCTGGTAAAGCCTCTGAGTTTGATGCACAGCAGAGATGCATGAGAGACATGTTCAAATTACTACCATGCAGACCGAGACTCCTGTCATGCACATAGAAGAGATGACACTCACCATGGGGATTTGTTTCCGTTTGAGAGTCGCTCGCAGCCTGCGATCGATTCTCTGGAAGCAGTCCTGAGCGGTGAAGGCAGGATTTACTGTTAAGAGATGAGTAACGGTCAGTCATTCAGCCATACTTAGAGACCCAACAAGAAGAGACCGAGACACTCACCATTCCTCTCGTCTTTGAGGGGCCGGTTGGTGTTTTTCTTCTTGGCCCCTTCCTGCTCCAGCAGAGACAGCAGCCTCTCCTGCTCCTCACCGGAGCAATTCATGAAGTCATTCCACGGCTAGAAGAACAAGGGACAGAGGAGTCCATTTGTTAATTAATGCTTGTTTTATTGATTGCTTTCAGATTTTATTATGCTTTGATTACTGATGCAAGAAAAGTTCTGTTTTTTTTAACCAGTTTAAAAGGTTAAACTTCCACCAATACACACCTGTCTTAAAACTCAGTCTTTTGTGGTAGTAAGAAAAACAGTAAAGCAAAAGCCAAGACAGAACTAACACCACTCCTGCAGCATTAAAGAGCAGCAAAGTTTAAGCCCAACAAAAGACGACTTACCTCTATATAGTTTCCATTGGTGCAGGCCTCAGTGAAGATGGACGGGATCGCTGGGTTACTGCAAACTTCCAGATCATCTTTGGAGCACTCATCCCTCTCAAGAAGATTAGCAAGAAAGCGTGCTGATTTTTAGAGATAAAGACAGAGACGGACAGTGGTGAAATGAGCAAATCTTTAAGAATTATGAATTTAAAGTGGTAATTCTGGAAAAAAACAACAACTTTGAAGCAATAACGATTCAATGTAAATGCTCTTTTTCACTGTTGAAGGCACACATACTTTAAGGCTTGTCTGGCATTGCTCAGCCTGCAGTGGATGACAGCATCTTATAATCTGATCATGTGAAACAAGATCTTACTGTTCTCCTGTCGGCGGAGGCTCTTCTTGCCTTTGGCTCGGGGAGTGAGGTCAGAGTTGCGGATGGCTTGATTGATAAAGAACTGCTTCTTTTTGGTGGGAGACACTCGCTTGGCTGGAGAGCTGGGCAGAGAGGTGCATTTACGCTCCTCTATCAGGCTGGAAAACAGAGGACAAGATGTCAGTTTAGCCAATTTAGTAACATATATCTTGAAGAGGGTGTAACAGCTCTTTAGATCTTACCAATTTTATGTTCAAGAGATGTAGTTAATTTGTTGTAAGTTTTTTATGTGATACCCACTTTCCCAAGCTGCTGCATATTTTGCTTCGGTCCATGATTATTCAGCATTTTCTAAATTGTCCTTAATCATATTAAGTGAGAGTATATGCAAAATTGTAAAGATTCCACTGTGAGCTACACGTATAGGCTGATGGTGAGACATGCTCTAATCTCAGTACAATGAATATAGATAAAGATTTTTGAGTGACCTAATATTGACCCATATCAATGGACTTGCACTGCTTTTTAAGTCTGACATGCTCTTAATCATGCAGCATTTTTAAGTCTGTGCAGTGTTTCGGCTATGAGGAGGACATTGAGACCTGGTCTGTCAGTCTCTACAGCAATATCTTATTGAATAATTGCAAAATGCCATGCAGCATGTCCCAACGACATAATCTCAACTGGCATTTTGTCCAAGGCAAGGTGGTGGTGAAAGGTGAAAATGATTACCAGGCTGCTAAAACACCTTAAAGCTCTCATTATTAAAAAGCTTTGAGGTTAATAATTCTCTGTCACTGTGCTGCTTCTTTTTTTCTCTGCAGTATTTTAAATGGATCACAGAAGTAGGAGCATCCTGCAGGGGCTGCAGATGTAGGTCAGTGGGTGTTGTGTGAGTGGGTTTTCTGCTTGTGAGTTGCCATTTATAGCCTGAGCCCTGCAGGTTATTGGCCACACTACAGCAACATAATACAATATAACCTCTGCCTGGGTTAGTCAACGTTAGATTTCCCGTAATTTTATGCCACACAATATCCATTTAACATATAAACCTTAGCCAACTTTGAAGCATAACTACAGTTTAGCCAACATTTCTAAACATAACCACTATGTCCCTAAGTCCTGTAACTTAATCTCTACATGATATTTACAAGAAAACCTTCACATAAACAGTATAAGATGTTTAGTAACAAGAGCCAAGCTCATCAGCTCATGTAATAGTAGAAACACCGAGACATGACTTAAAATGTTAAACACCTCAGCACAAACAAACATATCCAGGTCAGTTAGCTAGTTAGCTGCCAGCTGTTAAACGGCTAACACAGAAATATAGTTAAACTCGGCAGCCTGTAAATACCGTAATATTAACATGAACTCATTTGGCATGATTAGCAGGAGAGCTGCCTAACGCCAGCTAATCTAAAGCGTTTAAAGCTCCAGACGTAATAATATATCTATTTAACTGGAGTTATAATTCGGGCTAACGCTAACTAGCTTGCTAACGTCAGATGCTCGTTATTTTCACTCACATATAATCCTGTTCTTCATTGTTATTTGTCAAAACGACCATCTTATTCAAACAAAACAAACGGAAAGAAGCCACGCTCTGGTTCCTAACCGTATGTGAAAAAAAAAACAGTCGGGACAAAAAAAAAACAGAAGTAAAAACGGTTGTGTTTGCTCGACAAGCTCTCAGCAGCTAGCTCCTCGGCTGCTAGCCGGACTGCGGACAGAAATAGCTGCTGTTTGTCCTCCTACTATAAACAAAGAGAGGAGAAACAGGAAGAGCTCCCACTCTGTCTCTGGAGCTGCGGTTTGTAAGGCTGTCTAACATGATATAATCACTTCAACATATCACTCACGCTTACTTCTATTTAACACATTTAAGAGCATTTGTATTTTCAAAATCAAATTTTCCACCATAGATCTTAGAGTCTAAACATTTTGATTTTTTTAAGGTTTCTGTTGCTGAAAATATGCAGAAGTCAATTAAAAAATGTACAGAAGTACTACTACTATTACCAGTAGTAGTAATAGCAGTAGTAACAGTAGAAAATGTAGCAGTAGTAGTAGTAGTAGTAGTGGTAATAGTAGTAGTTGGAGTAATACTACAAAAAGAAGGTGTAGTAGTAGTGGGAAGAGGCATAGGCTACTACTAGTGCTACCACTACAACCAGTAGCAATAGTAGTAGCAGTAGTATTAGTAGAAGTAGCTTAATTTTATCAGTTGTATTTGTAGTAGTAGTAATGGTAGTAGTAGTAGTATTGGATAGCAGTAGTAGCAGCAGCAGCAGAAGTAGTAAAAGTAGTCATCGAAGTAGTAATAGTAGTAGTTGGAGTAGTATTACAGGTAGTAGGAATAGTAGTAGGAGCAATAGTCATACTACTAGTACTACTACTACCAGTACTAGTAATAATAGTAGTTGTACTACCACTAGTAGTAGCAGTGGTAGAAACAGTAGCGGTGTAGTAGCAGCAGAAGTAGCAAAAGCAGTCGTAAAAGTATTAGTAGTAGTAACTGATAGTTTTTGGAGTAATATTGTGTAACGCCTGTGCAATTTCCTATTTTGCAATATTCTGCTACCTACTGTGCAATAATATTGGTAGGCTAAATTTGTATATTTTTACGGTAAATATACTACATACCGTGTGTGTATTTCGGTTATCTTGTTAAAAATGCTGAAAAGCTTTTGGGTTCACTCAAAGACACTCAAAATCATTTTTATTTTCTAGCTACTTTAATAGATTGTTTTTGGTCATTTTGGAGGAGAAAAACAAGCTTAAATAAAGTCATACTGATGTACAGCCTAATAATTTAATCGGCAAATTTAAAAAAAAAAAAAAGATTAGAAATTCATCACAAACGAAATGCAGAAGATTTGCTTTACTTTAGCTATGAAGACGTAAATGAATGTGGACTTGTTGAAAACCTACAAAAACACTCCTACGTCCCATTAAAAATCACTCATTAATGCTATGTGAACAATTTCTTCAAATGTGGCAGATTCAGCATACAGAAAAATTTTCATCAGAAACTTTTTCTTTCTTTCTTTCTTTTTTTAAGCTCCTGAGTGATTCATCTTGGAGATAGACAATCTTTGGCACACCCAACGTAGCAAATTCCTGTAATAACTGGCAAAATAAAGCCTCTGCCACCTCTGTCATCTTTATAATCCAGAATTTGGAGTGGTTTCAGCTCAACCATAATCCAGCCTTTCATAAAACCTTAAATGACAGTGATTTATTTTCTCCACTCATTAAGGGTGACTGGAGTTTGTGTGCATGTTACCATAACAGCAAGTTTAATAGGCCTACCACACAGTCATCTAATTGTTCTGAACTTTTCTTTTCACTGCTGCTGGAGAAGAAAGAGCTGTCCAGTTTGTTATCTTTGCAGAACACAAAACTCTATCAACTCACTGATTTTTTCAATCTTCAGCTTTTTTGAGAGATGTTTAGACATTATTACAGAAAACTCTCAAAGGTGTTTTTATACAAACTTTGGAATGAGGAAAGAGAAGACAAGGTCAGTAAAACTAGAAACAAATGAACCAGAAACGTGTCCGATGATTGTGCGTAAAGTGGAGAAATCAATGCCCAAGATGAGAACTGTAAAGTCAAAGCAGAAGATGGAAGTTGCTACATCAATCTGCAAATCCACCTCAGCCAAGGAGGTTACTACACGAGAGAAATCAGGGAATATAATGAAGCTTTGTGTCAATCTGATGCCTGTTCTGGCTGCAGCTAAGGAGCCTGTGGAGGAAGAGGAGAGGACAGAAGAGGAAAACAGCTGTACAAGCAAAAAGGAACCAGAAACCAGCTGCAAAAATGACCCATCTGCCATTAAATCAGTGAAACAAACACTTGATTATTTCACAGGATTACATTTGGAAACTGACACCAAACAACCACCTCGGTCTGTGCTGCCGCCTATAACTCAACTTAAACCAGCTCCTGAGAGCTGTGACTGCCACAAGAGATGTCCCACTCCTCTGCCTCCCATCAGTTTATCTGAGCAAACAAGGATCATCTCTTCAAACTTGACTATAAAGGGCTGCAGAGGCGACGGATTAGTTTCAGAACAAGTGGCCGACAGCAGGCCCTGGATAGACAATCCCCTGTTCTCCAAAAGTGTGAGTAAACTACAAAACCAGCTAACTAAAATCATCTTAATTATTCATTTTTATTCATCATTAAATACTGATTACATCTCCTTAATATCATGAGATAAAGAAAGAGAAAGATGAAGAGAGCTTAAAAATAGCTAATGTAAAAGTAGCTAATGTAAAGGTGGTTCAATTAAAAGGACATTAGTTTAAATATTTGGACTACCTTGACTGGAAACCAGGAGGACTTGCATCATCATGAACCGGTCAGGCACAACTTGCAGTGCACTGTGATTGAGAGGAAATGATTAAGTCACAAGGGGAAGAACACATTAGCCAAGTAGAGTAGAAATAAATGGGGTTTTGAGCAATAAAATGACTTTTAAAAGTCAGCACCTTTCCAGGAAATGACTGAATCACTGGTGTTGATACACCCTTTGATTTGACTCAACGAAGCTTTTTACCCTTGAAATGAAAAAAATTACATGCACTTATTTGCTTACACACCAATGCATCAGTATTAACACTAAAATAACATCACATACATCAGCCACAGGGGACATTTCTCTGCAGAATGAGTGCTGTAGATAAGTTAAGTATTTTTTGATGTTAATACTTAAGTTGTAATGTAGTACCGTAGTATTTCTACATAGTGGCATTGGTAACACGATCTGAGCACTTCTTTCATCATCAGATACTCTACATCCTACAAAAAACATACCAACAAACTAAAACAGGACAGGGAATAAGATTCCTTATCTGAATAAAATGGTTATCAACTTCTCTCTTGTTCTCTGTGCAGAGATCTCCTGAGTTTCGTCTTCCTGAAATCTCCTTGTCCAGTCTGGACACTCTGCTGCAGACGGTTACACAGAAATTGAGGAGGAAGAGGAAAAGTCGTGACGAAGGACTGTGGAGACATGTGCAGTCTGATCACCTGCTCGTGGCTGTTAGTGAACAACGTTTGAGAGAGAAGAACGTCACAGAGAACAGAAACCTGGCCAGAATGTAGGTTGAAGGTCATGAGTACAATTTTGCAAAAGTTATAATAGTTTTAGTTATAATACTAAAGGGGAATGTCCATTATCAGGGTTACATTAAGGTTGCAGCATTGTTAACATTTGATTATTATACATGTGTTATAAATTAAGTACCAGATATGAAAACAGTAACTTACCCTCTAGATTTGGGTTCCTGTCAAACGAGCTAACGTGAACAGACACATGCGATAACATTTGATAATTAGTTAATTTAAATACGATTTCATCTTCAAGAAATAATAAATGTGAACACATTTAATAGCTTTAACAGAAGCCTCAAACAGTGTCAAAAATGTGTTATGAGGAAAATCTTAAATTACTTTTTAAAGACTGACTGTATCACAGTAATGTATGCTAAAGAGCAACTGACATGAATTGTAGTGTCCCATGATGGTCTAAATACAGTTTCTACCCTGGCAAGAAACAAACAACAACAACAACAACAAAACAGAAAAAATGTACTGAAATCTTAAAAATGGTCAATCCTTAGAAATCAAATATTTAAAACATTAGTTATTACTGAAACCTTGGTGGATACCTAAGCATACCTAGGTATTAGTTTTTGTTATAAGTCGATTTTTTTGCAGATGGTTGTATCTTTGTGTAAATTTAGAAGTTTATTTATCTAAAAAATATTAAATTTAAAATATAAAGAAAACTGTTCATTTAAATTGTTTTTTGTCTTTTTCCTTTTTACAGTGAAGCTGTAACAGAAACATCAGTGGGTGTAAACAGACAGATGAGGCTCCCTCCACTTTTATCTGCACCAAAACCAATGCTCATCCTCACTATGACGAAGAAAAACCTCCTGACTTCCAACACGCTGCAGTGATTAATCAAAAACAACAAACTGGACTCAAAGCGTACAGCACACTATTTTTTTTTAAAAGAGTACAGGAAACCATATAGTTTTATTTTCCTTCAGGACAAAACATTCACAACAGACATATACCCGTTTTTCTTTTCTATACTAGCACATCCTCAGTATATAATGATCATCTTATAGTAGATGCACAGATTAATTAATGTTCAAGTACAACTTTTCAAGCATAATACCTTATAAGTACATTCAGAAGTACAAACTTTCATTTCAAAATGACACATCCATAATTTTAATCCATCTTAATGCTTAAGTTCTGCATAATTTTAGCTTTTTCTTCCTCTTCTTCTTTTTCTTTTTAATAAATTAACCTTTTTAAACATAAAATTTTATGTTGTAATAGTTTGCATTTTGGAATGAAACCCTTCTGATACTTTATGTTTGTCTCATGCCTAAAGTTACTATTTTAACAATCTTTAGAATATGTTACAGTGCAGTAACAACCTGCTTTGGACATTCAGTCAGCGGTGTCATTTTTTGATAGAAAAAAAAAAGAAGAAAAAGAAATTCAGAGTTTATTAAAAGAAACGTAAACAAATAAAAAACATAACAACTGTTGACCCAAGGCAATGTTGTTGTGTCTGGTGTTTGCAGCTCAGACTGAATTATTTTATCTATTATCATTTCTTTGTTTAAATTTGGAGTGCTGTAGTTTGGCGTAATGTAAAATGAAGCTACAACAGCCTAGAGTCATACCTGTGTGTCTGGACCTTTTCAATAGTTTTATAATTTGAAAATTCTTAAATTAAGACATCCTGAACTATCAAGAGAATCTGCAGTTAATATGTTAGACCAGTATGTTATGTATATAACGATGAAAAACTAAACATGATTTAATTACTAAATAACCAAAATGACAGCAAATACCAGGCAGAAGTAAAGATTTTCTTCCCCCTGTTTGGACAGTGACACTGTTACCCAATCACACAAAATAAGAAACAAAAAATACAAAAACAAAAACATTTTTGACAGATAGAAGACAACATGAACTCTTGATTGACAATAACACTTGTAAAGTTCATCATTAAATATTTCACAATGAACTTGCAGTAAGAATTCTCTCCATATAAGAGATACTGTATATTGTCTGCTTTCTGACACATAAAACCATCTTAATAATCAAATGTAACATGCTCCACTTACTGTTTGAGATTTTGCAGCATTTTCTTTTTTTAAAGTGCTTTCAGCAAAATAAAGATGCGATAGTGAGGGGTCTAATGATTGAGCCCTGAGGAACACCACCCCTTGATCTTACATTGAGCCTTGCATAATATTTTTTCAGGATAAATAGCTTTGGGCTAATGAGTTTGATACAGAAAGAGAAGACACAGTGTAAGATTTATAAACCCAAATACAGGTTAGAAAGCTACAGATATGTTAACAAGGTGAACAAGGCACGAAAGCCATTTTAGGAAGTACTCACCTGTCTTTCTTCAGAGGAGGCCAAGGGGATACATTTACCTCTAATAGTGACTTTCAATGCCATCTTTTCTACTTCTTACTCCGATGAGCTGTGTCTTTCTATGTTGCATATTGAGGTTGCTGCCATCACTGAAAAACATTAAAATGCACAAGAACGAGTAATAAAAAGCTTTCGACTGTAGTTGGTCCTATGAACCTCTGCTTGTGTCGCACCAGTCCACTTTACAGTGCACTGTCCTGTGTGTTGCCGTCGACTATAAAGAGTGCAGATGGACTTTTACTGGAGTATTCTGTTTTATGTTTGGACCCACTGGATTTACTGGATTCTCCCTGAACTCCAGTATTACTGCTGTCCGATCCACTGCTCCCCCTCCGACTCTTCCTCTGAGCCTTCTGCTCTCTCTGAGGTACTTTGGTCATTACCATACTGCTGCTTTTCTCTCCATTAGCTTTGCTTTCTTTAGATTTGACCTTACCAGGTTTTGTCTTTTTTGATTTGCCCTCTTTCGGTTTGCTGTCAGTTGATTTTCCCTGCTGCTGTGTAGTCTTGCTCGGTTGAGGGGGTGTGATTGGCGGCTGTGGTTGGATGGTGGGAGTGTTAATCCTGGCAGGAGGCGCAGTCAGGTTGCTCTGTACTGTTCTGTTGCTGACGACCACATCTGTGAGGAGGTCGTCATCTGTCTGCTCTTTGGCAAAGTTGACAAACACCTACAAAAATGAAGCAACTTTAGTGTTATTCTTTTTTAAGTTTTTTTATTTTAACCTGTCCTGTTCGGCAGCTTAGGCATGCAGTATGAGAGGTCTGGATGCCTTGAGGTGCCATAACAGATTTGCTCTGCAAAGGAGGAGTCTGATATACTTCTTCCTGTTGCAGTCTGCACTGAGATTTATTGGCAAGGCTACCGGACAGCACAACGTTTGAGTGGATAGGGAGAGAAAAAACACGTGGTGACATCACTTACTTAAGGTTATGTACAATCTTGCCTAAATGTTTGTTGTAACCTTCTAATGTGAATTTTTTAGTCGAGTGAAAAAAGTTAGATGATCTACGTACTTTAAATATTGAAAAAAGAAAAGTGGCACATGAAAAACAAGATCTATATAAGTATCTTTTTGGTTTACCTTAAAAAAGCTTGTTATATTATTCATTAGGTGTGGTAAATGTACAGAGTGTTGCTGGTTCCACTATCCTGATCTGCATAAAAATTAGCCAGAAAGCAAAGCATGATGGAAAATAGCATCTGTTGAGCAGCTGACACCTTGCCTCATTAAAGGACATTTGACATGCAAAGCTCTATTTAGTACCATCTACAAAAGATCTTGGATCAGGATCATTACATAACACCTTTGCAGAAACATGAATTGTCCTCACCTGGTCCAGGGTGGTCTGTGAAACAGAGAAGTCGATGACACCCAGCTCCTCATAGTTGTTGGCCAGCACGTCGAAGACACGAGCTAGGCAGCATGCCTGCGATGGCAGCTGGTACTGCAGCACGCTCTGGTGGCGCTCCTTCAGCTCGATGCTGGGAAAAGAGCTCTTCATATAAGTGCTGATGGGGCATGAGTCTGGGTCAGATTTTGTGTCCGCTAGGCGAAGGATGATGGTGTAGCCATCACCAAACCTGAAAGATTAAGGGCAGGAAGAAACAACAGTCAAGACTGCATATGCACTATTAAATCATTACAGTTTACTTTAGTTGGATTCAGCTCTAAAAAAAAAACAAGAAGACTTGACAAAAGACACACAATACAGATAAAGGAAATCTGACCCTGACCTCTGCAGTAAATCATGACAGTAAACCCCATCAAGTGACTCATTCAGCTGCTTTTTTAATTCGACTGTTAACTCTTGGACAGCAATCAAACCAGGAGGAACGCTTTGGTTTCAACACCTTTTAAAAGCCTGGCATTCATTTAGTGACTAGTACAAATGAGGTCATTCAAAATGAGGCATTTGAAACAGCACAACATGCATTCATCAACTAATAAATTATAGTTGAGGCTTCACTTGTATTGTTGAGGTCAGATATGATAGAGTGTGCTTACCTGTTCTTCAGGTGTTGTACAGATCCGAGACACTGGAATCTGCCGTTGACCATAATGGCCATTCTGGTGCAAAGAGCCTCACATTCCTCCATACTGACCACACAGACACACGATAAAATCAATTAACATTTACACTATGAAGAAACTTTTACATGAAAACACATACACATACATACAATACACACAAGTCTGTAGCACAATATAATTTACAATGTTTTTCAAATTTGTGTTTTTGTGATTTTCAGTGCTCCATTTAAGGAACAGGAAGTTGTAGATGAGCATCTTATATTTCAGCCATGTGAGTGTAATCTTACATACAGCTCTTCCTACCTGTGGGAGGTGAGAACTACAGCTCTTCCCTCTTTGGTTACGCTGAGGATGCAGTTCCACAGAAACCTTTTGGCTTTTGGGTCCATGCCAGTGGTGGGCTCATCCTGACAAGAATTAATTGAATCAAAATATAAACTAAAACAGCATGTAAGTCAAAATACTAAAACATTTTAACAGCAAAAGTGAACACACTCTGAACACACAAAAGATTAAAACTGATAAAAGTGTAATATCACTAATGATTAAGTTTTATGTGCAATATATTAGTTGTGCATCTATGTTTTTAATAAAAGGTTTTTATGTGCAATATTTTGAGATATGTATGTGTTTTTAATGTTTAAAATGTTATTTATTCAAATGTAAATGTACATTCAGAGCCCCTTTTCCATGTTTATTATTATAACGAGTGTTATTAAGTTTAGTTGCACTTCAGCTGTTTGTTGTGTTTGTTTCTCACCAGGAATATAACAGGCGGAGCCCCGATGAGGGAGATGGCAGTGGAGAGTTTTCTTTTGTTGCCTCCACTGTAGCCTCCAGCCTCCCGCTCAGCGTACTGGGACAGTCCCAGCTTCTTCACCCCCCACTGAGCCACCTGCAGGACAGCAGAGAAAGTATATCACTGTTTGATTAGTCTACATCAATTATCAGTATCTGACAAATTCAGAAATCACAAGACTCAAAGTCTTTATTCATGTTTGGCTGTGAGCCACTCCTCCACATTACCTTAGCAACAGACTCCTCTGGCACTCCTCGCAGACGGGCGTACAGCTCCAGATGTTCCCGACCTGTCAGCAGGTCGCTGATGGCATCAAACTGTGGACAGTAACCCATCAGCTGGTGGACTCGCTCCATCTCCGTCAATACACTGAAAAATACAGAAACACACAGTTTCACAGTACAACCATTGCTTATACTGCTGCTATTAGTAGCACTACTGCAACAACTGTTGCTATTATTACTACTACTATTACTACTACGATGGACTACTGATGGTACGACCGCTGCTGCTACTACTAAGTAGTTATTACCGAGGCACTACCAATATACTACCTTTACTTCTGCTGCAGATGTTACTATGATTTTAATGATACTACTACTGAAGTGACTTCAACTTCTGTCACCTCTGATAATTCTACTACGTCTACATCTTCTACTGCTGCAACTACAAATATTACTGCGATTATTGACCTGCAGTTAATACTAATGCTGCTTCTGCTATTGATGCTACTTGTA
The DNA here is from genome assembly GCF_026936395.1 of Plectropomus leopardus. Lineage (NCBI taxonomy): Eukaryota > Metazoa > Chordata > Actinopteri > Perciformes > Serranidae > Plectropomus > Plectropomus leopardus. Next base: position 16,423,185 of record NC_142180.1, read on the forward strand.
CTTCTGCTTCTGACATTACTATTTATGCAACTATTACAATAAGAGGTACTCCTACTACTGCTGCTAACACAACCTCTTCAACTGGCACTCTTTCTACCACTAATTTCCTGCTACTATTGATACAATTACTACTACTACTACTACTACTACTACTACTACTACTACTACTACTATTTAGACATTTATATACAGTAATGACAACAACTTATTTCAAAGTTTAACTGCCAAATAACTTAATATCATATGCAACTAATCCAATTAGTATATACTGAAAATGAAATGTTTTTAATGTCTTTAATGTGCTCAAAAAACCCCAACACTGTTAGCACATTTTCTATAAATCCAGCATCCCATCCATATTCCTGCCCTGTTATATCCAGGACAGGTAATCATTCATGTCTCATGCCACCCAAGTCTCATGTTTGATGTCATTTACTTTTGATTTTTTTCACTTTATGAGATTTTAAGGCCTTTATAAAAGTTGAATACCTAGATAGTGCAAAGGGTTTGTACCTGTACTGATTAAGGAAAGCCTCTCCGAAGGTGACGTCCGTGTCTCCTGTCAGCATGCGAAAGGTAGAGGTCTTCCCTGCTCCGTTCACCCCCAGCAGACCAAAACACTGGAGCACACGACATCATACAACTTTAGTTATTAATATATCTACACGTGTACCAGCTGTTGTCAGCAGCTGAGACTGTTCCCTTGAGACTATGTGAGGTTATTTAGTCAAAACTTAGCTAAAATGTGCAAATGTGACAGATGTTTCATTGTAAAGTAGCTGCAGCAGAATCTACTGCAGTGGTAGCAGTTAATAGTTGTGGTCGTAGCTGTGCGGCAGCAGTATTTTTAGAAGCAGCAGCTCCAGTTGTGAAAGTATTTTTAGTGGTTACAGCAATAGAAGCAGCAGCAGGAGCAGCTGTAGTAGTAATACTAACACTAGTAGTAGTAGTAGCGATAAAATAATAGGTGGATATTGTCCAAAATTACCTCTTTTGGGAGATAATGACTGTATCTACGGCAGATATACATGGCTGACAAACAGTGCAGATTAGAATAAAAGTCAGACAATGTGTGTCTGCATTCTCTTATTTTAAATGAATGATTTAGTTGTGTGAATCTCTCACCTCCCCACGGGGAATCCCGAGGCAGAGACGATCCACGGCCGGCTTCTTGCCTGATTTATAAACCTGCAAAACAAAGCGTCTTTTGTTTTAGCATCAACCAGGAATTCTATATGTCATTGAAACATAGAAAAAAGAATGCAAACAGGACTCAAATGAGTAATCTTTTTTTGGCATCAAAGCTTGATGTCAACTGAATGCAGAGATTTGCTACAATTCAGCCTCAGGAGCATCAGTGAGTTAAGTTAAATAGTTGTACCTTGCTGAGGTCTATCATGGTGAGGATGTCTGATTGTGCTTTGCCACTTATGACCCTCTCTCTCTCCCTGGCGACATCCTCATCCTCTGGGCCAAGATGAGGCATCTGAGGCTCGGTCCACCACGGCCTAAGCAGAGAGAAACAAGGTCACCCTGTATCATTTAGTTTTACTGATGTGTATCTATGTCAGACATCTACCTCTTGTTCCTACACATGGAAATAACTGATTTCACACAGTCATTTCAAAACAGATCGAGCAGCTCGGCTCTAACCAAAAGCTCTGTCTGCATTTTATTAGAATATTGGGAGAGTTGATTAAAACAAACCTGAAGTTAATGAAGAACTTGTACTGCAGCAGTATGGTGAAGATGAAGAAGATAACACCTTCAGCTGCCATCGCAAACAGGTTCTTCCCCACAAAGTCCCACTGAAGAGGGTCCAGAGTCTGTTTTGTCCCTGGAAGGAGAACCACATACAATCTTTACAAGCAAATCTCTTTTCAATCATCAGTCCTATGTGTTTGCTGCGGTCTAACATGCTATTTAAGTGTTAAAGTATGTATTCAATAATGCCCCATAGATTTCCCTCCTACACATAACGGTCTAACACAATATAAAACTTATACTGTACATTACATAAAAGGAAAGCAAGAAAAGGAGAGGAGTATTTTCCAGTTTCCAGGGTAAAATAATTTTCTGCTTTGACATACTTGACAGATTTTTAAATATCTGTTTAGAAGTGGATATATAGGTACCCAGTCTCTGGAAGGCATCTGCCATGGCCTGGTTTTTGGCCATGTCAATGAGTCCTCGTCCCAGGCAGAAATGAGGAAATATGAGAAACACTTTCTTCAGGATCCTGTTCACCTCATTCAGATGCTGGGAAAAAAGAATCAATCACTCAAAAATCATGGAATATTTTGTTTTTGCTGCATTGCTGTGATGGACTCGGCAACTACTGCTTTCCCACATCACTTAAATAATACATTTGTAAAATGTCCAAACTTTTCAAGTTCAGAGCTTGATGCGATTGAATTCAAGCTCTCACTGATGTTGCTGTTATAACTGTATAGCTGCTTTACAGATTAACGTTTATGCACATCTGAGCCTTCTGTCATTTTGTCATATGATGACGTAGCCAATAAATAAGGATTTCTTTCTCTGTTTGTACCTCGTCAACAAACAGCTCCAGGACGAAGGTGGCAATGCTGCCATTGATTCCAATGAAGAGGTTGATGGAGGTCAGGACCACATAGGCTGTGCTGGGGACGGTGAACACAAAGGACGCTGGGTACATCAGAGGGGTGATGGACCACCTAAAAAGGACAATTAGATTATTCAATTCAATTACATTACTTTTGTGCATGATCCAACTGAGGAAATTGAGACTTTGTGAAATGGAAGCAATTTAACCTTTAATTATTGTTCAGTTCTATAATACAGAAATCACCCTGTGCCTAGATAACTTAAAGATCACTGCTGGAAGTGTGTTTGTCTTTTAAGTTTCATAAGATGCAAAATAATGAATGAAGAAAGAAAAATCTAAATTAAGATTCAGGCTCATGATGTCATGAAGTATACAGGATGTTCTCAATCCCAAATGAATGAAACATGCTGGTTAGAATGATATTTGGTGAACTATTGAGAAAAGATTAAAATACTGACACACAGATTAAAAGGTAATTGTTCACCCTTGAGCATGGAAACAGACATGAGTCGCTCTGATTGTTCAGTCTGTTCAGATATGATGATGTATGATTTTAAAAGAGTAACAGTAAGGACAGAAGTCAGTGTTCTGTGATCTTGGACGTACCCGTAGAGCAGGAGGAGCAGGACGAGAGCGGGCAGGTTAGTCTCTGACACATACGACTTCTGCTGGAAGCAGATGAAGATCAAAACCACCATGGTGGCCGGGACAGTGTAGTTCAGCTGAAAAGATGACAACATGATATTTTAGGGAAAAAAAAGAAGTCTGTCTTTTGTCTACTGAATATTATTCTCAACTGAGAATCATCTAATGCAGATTACTGACAGTAGAACTGAGGTAAGATTTTACATCATCTGTACATGAGAGGCCTCACTGCACCACTTGGAGACAAACACATACATGTGTGCAGTTTAGGTGAAGATTTTCAGCCCTCCAAAATGCAGCTCCGTGCACTGAAGGTCCAGCGTGTTGAATTTAATAGGATATATTACTGGAAATGGAGTAGTAGTATGTTTTCTTTAGTGTAACATCACTTGAAAATAAGAACTGTCATGCTTTTGTTATCTTAGAATGAGCTGTTTATATCTACATAGCTAGTGGGTCCTTGTCTACGGAGTACGCCAGGCTGCACTACAATGTTTCTACAGCAGCCAAGAATCAAAACATGAACCGAACATTGGCTCCAGATAAGGCCATTTGTGTTTTTGCAATGGCCACTGTAGTTTGCAGCCTCTCCGCGACGAGCCAAATGGCATCAGAAAAGCACTGATTTTTAATGTGAGTGACTGGGTGCATTTGATTTGAAGAGGAAGAGACCTCTGACATCTGGACTTCTAAACACTGCAGGAATCCTAACCGGGCGTTCATGCTTAGCACACAGGAGATGTTTCAGCTGGTTGCAATCTGCAATCCTTACCGCAAATGCCTCTGTATCCTATACACTGCTCCTTTAAGAAAATGCAAGGAGCTGCATTGGTAAGGACAAGATGATGTTGCATTGCATTACAGTAAAAGTTAAGGCCAGGTTAAACTTTTTTTACTGGAGCCTGCACTGGCATTTTTGTTGCAACAATACAGTGACATCATTAAAATGAATCACATTTCATGTGATGTTGTTATCTGTCCAAACACAGCATTAGCTTTACTACAAAGTTGACAAGGTAAGAGGTAGAATTTAAATTAGATTATTTCAAGGTAAATTAGGTAATATTAGGTTACATATTAAAATTTACATAACAACTATTTTGACAGCAAAAATATGATCTGAATATAATGTATGTGGAAAAGTTATGATGAAGAAGCAACTCTGTAGCTCTATTGAACACAACCGGCTGAGTGTAGGAAATATACCATCACTGAGAGAATGAATCTTTTCCAGTAAATGCTGACCTCTCCTCTACTGTAATTCTGCATGCATCAACACCAAAGGATTTTAACCAGTTCCCTCAGATACAGAAATCCCACCAAATTGATTGGAAATCACATATTTGCATATTTTGTACCATTTTAATTTGAGAAAACTTTACAATAAAACATGTGAGGGACTTGTGTCTGATAAGAGGAAGGAAGATGTCTCTTCTCCTCCCTCTTGAAGTACTTACCATGTCCCAAGTGAAGTTGGCCAGCCAGTAGAGGACCGGTTTGACCCCGCTGACAAACTGAAGGTGTTTGGCTTTACTGACTCGCTCCTCAATCAGAAAAAGGACAAAACTGGCCGGCACAAAGGACATAGCAAAGATCACGCAGATGGAAACCAGAACATCCACTGATGTGGTCATCCTGACAGGGAAACCCGGGAAAAACACAAGTCAGGTAAAGAAACACACATATCAGCATAAACAATAAAATGTGATATTGATATTGATATTTGATTTGATCAATAATACATTTTCCTTGTAACTCAATATATATATATATACACACACACACACACACACACACACACACACACACACACACACACACACACACAGTATTGTGCTGTGCAATAATATTATGCATGTTTGAAGAGACGATGTGGCTAAGAGGTAGAGCGGCAGTTTGGTCCTCAGCTCCTCCAGTCAGCATATTGAAGTATCCTTGGGAATAGTTATCTCCAAACTGCTTCCGATGGCTGTTACATCACGGTGTGAGTGTGTGTGGGTGGTTACTGAGCAGCAGGTGGCATCACGTACAGTAGCCTCGGCCACCAGTGTGTGAATGTGTGTGTGACTGGATGAATATGATGTCTAGTGTAAAAGCGCTTTGAGTAGTTGGAAGACTAGAAAAGCACTATAGAAGTGCAGTCCATCTATTCTTCCTTCCAGACATTTCTTTTACTCATTTTCATATAAGAGTTCTTCTTGCAGTCTTTTAATGCTAAAATCCAAGCACAGAATTTAAACTTCCCTCAGATAATAATCCATCAGATTTTAAGTGTCCTGACTAAGCTGAGTTTACCTCTTGAGTCTTATAGGGGGGTCATACAACAAGGACACAAAACTATATCAACCAACAGCAGTGAACTAACATGGCCATTTCCGCGAGCTGTTCCTTGGTGAGGTTGAGCGGATGGTTGTAGGCGGTGATGCCGTGTCTCCTCCTCTCTGGTCCTGGTGGCAGACTCGCTCTCAGCATGCCGTTGTTCATCACGTTGACAAATGACACCATGGCATGCCATCCTTTGTTATTGTACCAAACCTGAGTGCAGAAAAAAGCGAAACGTGTATGTCAAATCAGTTCAAAATGTGACTTTGTAACTACAAATTTTGTTAACATTTTTGATTGTGAATTTTGTTTTTGGAATTCATTAATTAACATATTGCTGATACTGTATACTAAAAACCACATAAATACACAAAAATAACAATGAAAATAGACAGGCTAGAGAAAATGAAGGGAGAAGATAAATGGGCACACATTTACCTTGACATTGTTTTGACTGTTCAGTCCTCCTAGAAAATCTGGCAGTCTGTCTAGCAGATGATCCAGTGAGCTGTTCTGTGACAAATCAAAGAGCACCATAAAAAACATTCAGAAAAAACTGCAGTTTCAGTTAAACATGTCTGAAACCTTGTTTATACCTGTGCAACTCGATAACGAGTCCTGATCGCTGTGACTGAGTCTTGTACATGGTGGACCTGAGATAAAGTCTGGGTGGAGCTTCCTCCGAGGGAGAAACCTCCGTATCTGCGACACACAAAAGTAAAACAGTTTGTTTCTGTCAGTCCTTCAGAAAAGTCCAAACACCTAAAACTGCAGATACTATGGCTCTAAGTACTGCAGATATTTTGCCTCCAAAATTTTATACCAGCAGCTTACCTGAATTCATTCACCCACTTCTTGGTTTTTAGGCTGTTATGACACACAGGGAAGAGAGTGAATGTATGAAGAATATCTTTTTTAGGAAACACTAACAGCGAAATACATACCTCAACTGTCTGCATTAATACCAGGGTTCTGTCTATAGCTATCTGTCTTTTCATAATTCAACATTTCTGCATTAACTCTTAGAAGACATTTTTTTTCTAGAAACATTAATGTCACCCCTGAAATATCAGCTATTGGCAGCTTTAGTATAAAACAATAATGTTAAGCACCATGGTATGTAGGCTAATAAATAAGTAAATATATTTGACCAAATAGAGATGCAGTAATTTTAAAGCTCAATTTTCAATCACCACGTGAAAGGAAAGCACTGGTAATTTATTTTTAAGTCATGCATTTAATTAAGCAAAATTAAATGAAACACCACAATAAAGCATGTCACTGTGTTAAATGCTGTACCTTTTCTTGAGGATCTGAGAGTAGGTTTTCACCAGGTAATCAGAGATGTTATAACTTGTCAGATTCTGGAGGATGTCTCCGGTCAGCCTCTTAATCTAAAAGAATTTTTAAAAAAAGAAAAAAAAAGTCTAACGGGCCAGATACAGACACATGCTGCAGTATATTTCACCACATGATAACATGAACAAAAACACTGAAGGAAAATATATAATTTTTTTTCCCACAAAATTGTGTTTTGGCTTTTATTTCCAATTAACTTAAATATCACATTCATGCTTTAACTGGTCCTATTGAACAGAGATCACAGTAATTTCATTTTAGCCTGTAAAAGTACATTGGTGACATTTCAGTCAAAAATGAAATCCCTGGTGCAGAAGTCAGATCAAGCAACACTGCATTCTGCACATAAGTCAGTCCTGAGCTGACACCACACCAACCTGTGGAGGTGGAAGTCCACCGGCACCCTGCGGGCAGTCGGGGAGCATCCTGCGAACGTCCTCTGTGCTACACAGACATTCAGGAGATGGTGTGTCTTTGCTCCAGTTGCCTCTGCTGAACATCTGCCAGGTGGAGTAGGAAACCTGTGGTCGAATGAACAAGCCACCCCGCTTGCCTTTACACTGAGGACTCCTGCAGGGAAAACAAGATCTGGGATTTAAATATTAAAATGTTGCTCTAATGTCTGGTATTAAAAAATGAATTACATTTAAGTACTAATATTTAAAGGTATACAGATTTACCCAAAGCAGCAAATAACAGTTTGCAGAGATAAAGCTTATAACTGTTGAAATTGCAAATCTATTGAGAGCCAATAGAGGTCACACAGATTACTTAATACCCAAAATCAAAACACTTTGTGTGATTCACAGGAAAAGTTGAATCACATTTACTTAAGGATAATCCTTATTTTAAGAAAGTATGGAATTGCCTTCTATCGTGTTTTTCAGGCTTTTCTTTCCACTTCATTTACAGTCCTGATGTTTTAGAGACATGTGTTGCACTACCGTCATTACTGCTCCTTTCAATTCCTGTTCCTTCTGGTGCTGCAGAGAAATGTTATTGAATTCACAGGAATTGTCTTACGTGCTGTTGTCTTCTTCCTCTTTCTCCATACACTTGGTGCCAAAACCTGGCTGATCAAGCAGAGCTTCAAGTAGGTTCTCCATGGCCAGGTTTCCAGGTGCATCGTTGCTGTAAATATTAAAGAAAAGGTCAGGACGCTTGTCAGAATAAGATAAGATAATATAAGATAAACTTGTCCCTGGAGGGAAATTTCTTGGGCACATAGTGCATATAGCTGCATCGCAAGTACATACATGGCATAATAGATAACAAAAGACAACACATTTATAAACACAACACATATTAGGTATCAACATGCTGAGGTGAAATAGAAATGGCAGCACTATTAATAAAATAGGTAGATAAAAGCTGATATTGCACCTGCCCTTGTGACAAAACAAAAGAGCAACAGTATAAAGACCCCTTAAAGGAATTAAAAATTGTCATAGAGGACCACAAATACATGTGAGGAGCAAAATTTTTAGCATCTACCAGAGGTCACTGACATTAACTGCCCCATTAACTACATCCAAAAATTACAATAACAAGGCATTACGTGAAAAACACCACCAGTTATGTCACAGAAGTAGAAGAGTATATCAAACTTTTTCACGGCAGAGGAAACTGAGAGAAAATCTTTTCTGTCCTGAGTAAGTTAATAGTAAATGTTTGGATGGAGGTCTACCTGAAGAAGGTGTACTGTTCTCCGTACATCCAGGGCTGCAGCTGCAGGGCGGGATACTTTCCAAACGGAGGAACAATGAGGCTGAAGAGCAGAGCGACCAGCACAAACACAGCAGGCAGGACGATCTAAAGCACAAATCAACCTTCAGCTGAGAAAACAGCCATAGAAGCATCATAAAATGAGAAGTAGAGTCTTATTTTAATTAACAGAGACCCTAACCACTCAACCAACTGATGGAGAGGAAACAGTGTTTACTTTTCTTATGAAACACATAAACTCTATGATATTAGATGGCCTTTGAATCTGGATCTCTCACAGCCTCTTTCATCACCTGAGCAAAGAAGCCCCTGCGGCTCCTTCGAGCATAAAGCCAGCGTTTCACAAAGAGAGCTCTCAGCTGCTGCCAGGTCAGCCACCAGCCGGTCAGCGGGATCCCACCTCGGCCATCTCCACTCAGCAGGTCTGTCTCCTGAGGTTCTGCAAGCAGGAAAAATCACAGCATGAGAGCTTACACAGATATATTGGGGTGATGGAGGCAGAGCGGTCCATCTTTTAAGTGATGAAGACTCTCTCAGATCAGAGCCACAAAACACTTTTGCATTATATTGTTTTATCTTTAAAATCATTTCTCATTTAAAAGGCAGTCACGTAGCACGCAGATTCCCTACAATTGTGGTGGCTTAATCAGGCTTAAACAGCGACTAAAACTGTACAATCTTTGTCTTAACCCTCTGAAACCTAGACAGTTTCTCATGTTACACTCAGATGCCTTTATACAAGTGTTTAAACCTTTGAAAGCTGAGCAAATTGGTTTGTTCGAAAACAGGGCTAAAAAGGCAATGACCAACTTGGCAAATTTCAAGACATAAAAAAAAAGCTATATATATATATATATATACCTCTATATAGAAATGTATGGCACTTTTCTTTTAGCCATTTCCTTGTTTTTATTTATTTATTTTACAAATTTTCTATTCTTTTTTGTGTGTGCCAATTTTCAGGTAATTTTCTTGTAGCTTTTTAACTAATTCCTTGTTAATTTTTGGGCAATTTCTTGTGAAGCTGCTCATTGACGTCCTCATGTGTTATTGACATAAATTGAACCAATTTGCTCAGACATCAAGGAGTTAATACTTTTTCAGATCATTTATCATTAAGTTCTGTGGGGGAACAGAGAGTACGTATAAGATTTGGTACTGAAACATTTAGCACAAAAATGTTTGCTGTGTGTGTGAGCTTTTATGAACCCATAATCATTTAAATGCCTTTTACTTGTCAGATGAATGAAAATAAATGCTGTTTATCTAATCTGGGGTAAAATAAAAAACACACTGTCTCTATCTACATGATGATTTCCAGTGAGGGATGATCTGATGGTACCTTGCTTACGAAGCCTTTTCCTTCCTGGCAGCATTATGGAGACAAACAGTCACAGTTGGAGACGAAACAGCAGACTGACTGGACATGGAAACACTGTGTGGTATGTACACAAATCTGTGTGTCTGCAAGTGTTTGTGCATACCTGTCTCTGGTTCCTCAACTCGTTGTGTCTCAGCTCTCTGCCCAGCAGAGGGCTGCAGCCTGTGGGGGGATTCAGCCTGCAGCTCTGGCTCAACATCCACACCAGTTTCCTCCGCCACTCGCAAAAAGATCTGGAAATTAATAGAATAGCAATGATACAAAGATTAAACTTTTGCTTACAAACACAAGTTGCTTTCTGAAGGGATGTTTAGTGTGAAAAGAATAATTCGCTTCCTGCATTCAGTGAATTTTAGTTATGACAATATGGTAATTTTCCAAGGTCTCAACAGACACCTTTTGCAGCCCAATATGGCTGAATTTTTAATTAAACTCTCACCTAATTCAGCTTAAAGTTCAAACCAGGTCATTAATTTAAGTTTGTAAACATTTAAGCTGCTAATATTTCTCTTGCCAGGTTTGGAAATAAAAGATACATTTTTTCATTAAAGAACTGAAAATCATCCTCAGTCCCTCACAGCTCAGCTGCAGACAGCAGGTGGCAGTATAAAAGCATCCAGCAGCTTCACAGAGGTCAGAGGAGCAGAGAGTGAGTGGCTTATTCTGCCCGAGTAAACTTATCGGGCTCCACTATCAGTGCTAATCTGATGCCAGCGTTAAATCCATTAAGAACATGGCTGCTCCGCAAATATCCAACCCTCCTGATTACACCTGGTTGAGCTCCGGTAAATCCTGCCCACATACATGCATGCACGCACACACGCACAGAAGCATGCACGTATGCACGCATGCATACTTAACACATATAAAAAACATAAGACTTAAGGGTCACTTGGAGAGTGCTGACTTCTGCAAAGGTGAAGTTCTTCTGTAATATGCAAATCTGCAAGCACAACCACTATAGATGTCTGCATATATTTCCAAAATAATTACAGTTGTCTCAAATATTGTTCTGTCTAGGTGAAGCCTTATCATTTCAGCTGTCCATTTATGTTTTACTGCCACATTTCACACACTTGACATATATTTATGAACACCAGTTGCCAATTTATTATCATGTACGTATGTAGAAATATCAATGCTTAGACTGAAATCATGAACATGGCAGCTTGTTATCAAAAACAAAAGGAAGACATTTTCACCACAGTCACAAATAAAAAGCTCTTGGTGGAGTGCTGTCTGCAGCCTTAATGAGTTTTAGTTTATATGTGTGTTTAACTGGCTGCATAGCTGTGGGCATGCAAAGTAAGTTTAGAGGAACCCTTGGACCTTTATCATGCCAGTGTTAGTCATCTTTTCAGTTGAACAATGTGAAATTAAGTGTTGGCTTCTATGCAAAGGACTCAGAAGGTTTCTAACAAGTGGATCAAGTAGCTTATTTATTTATTTATAAAAAATAATGTAAATGGCTAACCTCCTCCAGAGCGCTGTCTGACAACCCGTAGCTGCTGATGCCCAGCTCGGTCAGCCTCTGATCCAGTTCAGACAGGAAAACGGCCAGGCTGCTGTCTTTGGCAGCCGTCTGCGGCAGGTTGACCACTGCTTCGCGTGCTGACTCCTCCATCAGCCTCGCACCCGGGATGTGGTGCTGTGCCAGTGAGAGCAACGCCGCCAGGTCTGCCGGGAAGACAATGATGGGGAGAGACATCATGCAAAGACGAAGACTTGAGCTTGAAATACTAAATCTGCTCTCTGAATAAAATAAGCCGAAATGCCCTGTAAACTGTGTATAAAAACCTAGTGGAAAGCAGCCTATCTTTTAACATGATCATGTGGTTTGGTAATCTGATCATCCAGAGGAGGAACAAACTGCAGAATCAAAAATAATAGGGAAGCCACAAAGGCGTCTACGTAGCATATACGAAGAACTCACTAAAATTATTAATGGCCCTTCTCATCCACTACACAGTGAATTTAAACTCTTACCCTTAGGGAGGCGTTGCAGACTACCGTCAGTGAATAGAAATGTCTATGTTTTTGCACAGCATGATAATTCTACATGAATACTAATTAATTGTAAATTATATTTGCTTGAATGTGTATCACTGAGACCTATTTTTATACTTTTAACGTGTAATGCATTGTTGTCCTTTTATATTTTATGTCTATGTTTTCAGGGCATGTCTTTTATGTATATTATGGTGAAACTAAAGGCAAATTTTCACATTTGTAGACAATTAGTATTTAGTAACACTGAACCACCTCAGCTTGCGGTAGAGGCCAGACAGCACTTTAACACTTACATGAGCTGCTCTCCTCACTTCCTAAGCCGGTGTCTTCACTCATGGATGACTCGCTGTCCTGAAACACAAAGATGAGTTCCACCTTACTTTTAAAGGCTCCTTGTTTCACTGCTGTCGTGTTGTTATCACCCCATCTAAGTTACTAAACTTGATTTTTCCAAGATGTTGATTGATGAAAACTTTTTCTTTTCCCATCATAATTTGTCCTTGTCCTTTGTCCATTTTGTAGGTGTAGTATGTGTGGACGTGAAGTAAAGCATGCATACGGGACTCTTCCAGGGTAAGTAAAATTAGGGAAAAAAAAAGAAAGACCTTAAGAGGAGGCAGCTTGTTGGTGCTGATGCTGTTGCTGGTGCAGATACTGGTACTGCTGGGAGTGCTGGTATCCAGTCCCTCCCTCTTCACCACAGTGAGGTAGTAGCCAGATCCGAGGCAGGATTTCAGGAAGAGTGGTGAGCCACAGCAGCACAGCTTCCCCTGAGAGATGATGGCGATCCGGTCACCTAACAGCTCAGCTTCGTCCATGTAGTGGGTGGACAGGATGATGGTCCGGTCTGATGGAGAAAGACAGCACCGACACATTAATTATTTGTTTTACTCATGCAGGTGCTGTAGTTTGCCTGTCATCTTGAGATTTTTTCAGAGTCAAGTGAGGTTCTCTCTACAAGTCTCAAAATAACAGCGAGCATCTCCTGAAAGAAAAGCACAACCAGATTTTTAGCAAACTTACAATAAAAAGACTGGATCAGGGAAACTATACTCTGTTTTCAAAACACTTTCTCATTAACACTTGTGTGATTATGTAGTCAATTCAAGTAAAGACAAAAAGAGCTTTGAGGTTGCATTTCTGGTTTGGAAATTCAGGCTATTGTGCACTTCTGGCCTTTTTGGCTTATGGCCCTTCAAAATAACGTGTCCTCTCATCCTCCTACTTAGATATAACAATGAGATCCACAGCTCCACAGCATCCCTTGTCCTGCACCTTTGCGATATTTGAGAAGCAGATCCCAGATCCCTCTGCGGGAGTAAGGATCAACCCCAGCAGTAGGCTCATCCAGAACAACCACCTTAGAGCCGCCGACAAATGCGATCGCCACAGACAGCTTCCTCTGCATGCCACCTGACAGAGAAACAGAGTGGGAGGGTTTTCATTTCAGAACAGAAATCTAATTATTTTTCAGGGCAAAGATGAACACAAATCCACAAACCACAAACCTACAAACAGATGAAAGTGAGGTTCAGGTCATGTTTGTATACAGAAGTTAAAAAGGGAAGTTTACCTGAGAGGTTTTTGGTCTGTTCATGTCGTTTGTGCAGCAGACCGACATCTTCTAGCAGTGTGTCCAGCTCAGCTTTCACCTCTGTTTCAGACAAACCCTTCAGACAACCATAAAACCACACATGCTCCTCCACTGTTAGTCTGGGAGAGAGAGAGAGAGAGAGAGAGAGAGAGAGAGAGAGAGAGAGAGAGAGAAAGAGAGAGAGATGTGTTTCAATTTGAAAAACAATCTGTGTGTTTTTTTGGTGAAATCCAAGCCAACTAGATAATCTAGTTTTGCGCAGTGTGCTTCATGTATAGCATACATGCTTTTTAGTCACTCCTTGTGGTAACTATTTTGTGTTCTTTTAATCTCAAGAGTTTTTTTCTGTTTAAATAGAGGTTAAATAAGTAAACACATACAAAATAAAATGACTCCTTGTTATCAGTGTTTTGCAAATGAACAAAGCAGACACTGGAAAGATAAGCCTTACATGTCAAACAGGACATTGTGCTGGGGACATACTCCCAGCGTCCTCCGGATGATGTCCATGTCATGGCGGATGTCCATCCCCTTGATGTATACAGTGCCCGAGGTGGGTGGAAACAGGCCAGTCAGGACAGATCTGACAAACATCACATATATTAGAATAAATATTTTGTTGAAGCACACCTTCCACTTTAAATTAGACCCTTGTCTCATACCTTTTGCAGGCTTTTTGTGACCATATGTGGGCTGATGCTGGTGTAGTGACTGTCACCTCACTATTAGTATCATTTACAAGCCAAAAAGATTACAATAAAACAAATGTATAATGGTAAGCATTAAGAAAACATCCCTCCAGATTTTACTCAACCAAAGGGACTAGTTCTGCATCAAATCATTAAAAAAAGCTCTAAACTGCCCTCATACATTAAATGATAGAATGCACCAGCGCTGACGGTGATCGTCTTTCACATGTCAGGTCTGCTCCTTACATGGTGGTGGTTTTGCCGGCACCGTTGTGGCCGAGGAACGATGTGATCTGCCCCTCGTAGAACTTCAGGTTGAGGTGATTGACGGCAAGTTTGGCGCCCTTTTTGTAGATCTTCACCAGGTTTCTGATGCTCACTCCGAGGATCAGGTTAGAGGGCTCTGGTTCAATATGATCTGATGGTAGAAACGTATTTATTTAGAAGAGACGATATAACATGAAATCTATGTAAATGTTGGGGAGTTAGTTTTGGGTTATTACATAAAAATAATTCTGCACTCACTGTTATTTTAGAATTATAATAAAAGCGTCATATGTGAGCAAAATTCAGCAGTGGGACCAACACGTTTTAACATGATGAGAACTTCACTGACTTCACTACAGAACACAAGTCCAAAGTGAAAGGGATTATGGGTAGCAGGAGTCAGACAAAACAATGTGAGATCTGGACTGATGCTCATCTGCAGCGTCAGTCTCCTTGTGCTCTTAAACCTTGTTGTTAATGGGCTTATTGTCTCAGCTCATTAACATGTAATTAATTGGCTTTACCAAACAAAACTACCAGTATGGTCTTCTAACTGGTATTAAGACCAGAGGAGAAGACTACAGACGGCCGCCAAAATGAGCCCTCTAAACTCTGTCTAATAAACAAGCTGCTCTTTAGAGATGTGACTTCTGTTCACGAAATGATGCTTTTAAATAAACTTTTCCAGTGTGGTTCAGACAAAGAAAGCCAGCTGTAGCCATAATCATACTTTAAGATGACTGTCTGTGACAGAAAAAAAATGATTTCAGAAGAGGAAAAGAAACAGCTGTTGGTGTGCAGCAGCTTCAAGAGTTTTGTACCTTCGTCCTGATCTGTAGGTGCGGGTGGAATCGGCATGCCTGCCTCCAGTGGGGCTCCCCCCCAGTAGTTGACCTGGAAGATGAAGTACCAAGGCCTGGGGATCCCATATTCACCTGATGTAACAACACGTACACACACATATTCACAGATTCAGTCAACATTAAGTTTTATAACTGAGTCCAATTCAAGCACAGAACGTTTGTGTGTTTTTGCTGAAAGAACCGGTATTACCACAACATCCCTCTATACAGCTGTTTTCAGCAAAACACTCATATCTGCTGATTTAATTGACTTTGGTTTTTTTTTCACTGTAAAGCATCTTTGAGTATTGTGAAAAGTGCTCTATAAATGAATGTATGTATTATTGATATTATTATTATCTGCTGTCACTAAAATGGTGAGTACAATGTTATGCTAACCTACAGACTGATTTACAGCCGGGGCTCAGGAGGTAGGGTGGTCGTGTACCAATCAGAAGGTCTGTGGTTCAGTCCTACATGTCTTCTGCTCAAGTCTACATGTCCAAGTGTCCTTGGGTAAAGAACTAAACTCCAAAACATGTAATTCATTGTATGGTAGCCTTAGTCACCAGTATATGAGTGTGTATGTGCTATAACATGCCTTAAGTGATTGCTCAGACTAAAAAAGAAAAACGCTAAATAAATGCAGTCCATTTTTATAAGGGGAAAAATTCTCACCAAGGCAGGGCACCACTAACACAACAGACCAAATATTAAAGAAAAAAGTCTAGCACTGAAATTTATAATAGGGGGAAAGAAACAGTATTGGTGACATAAAATTATCTTAAAGTTGCAATTTTCCTATTTGAATTAGATTTTAGTTCTGAATGATATGATGATCTGCACACTAGTATCTCGAGACCTGTCTCTGAAAACCACAACCCAAGTTCGACAC